>NC_088298.1:9389418-10038095 GCF_032854445.1 Liolophura sinensis | reverse complement strand
ACCGGAGGTGGGAGAACTTATTTACATAACTCACTCACTTGTGTTTTACGAAAGGTGAATGTCAGGGCTTGGCTTACATCCTGGCTGACAAGATTCTTGAATATTGCCTTTGAATGAATCTGTAGTATAATAAAGCTGGAGGTAAGAAAACTATGTACAACAATTTTTTTTCTGCAAATGGAATAATATTATGTTGTGCATATATGTTATAAAATATCAGAAATGACATAACTTTAAGAGAAAAGATTGCTTTGGTGTATTTATGTATTCACTAGCTTGATTACACATATTTTGTAAGTGTTGCCTACATGACTTACGTACATTATACGAAAGGAGGGCATGCTGCAAATGGCTGTACCTTGAATAATATTGAATGTGTTACCGTTACAAAAAAGATAACTACATGCATTGTTAACCACATATGTTGAAAGAATTTTATTTCAATTAACCCTTAACCCTTTAAAGTAAACAAAAGATCTATTGTTACTAATTAAATGAAATACCTGCAGCTAGACAGTGCATGTACATGTAGCAACAAGCAGCATAAAATTGTGAGGAGGAAACCAGAGCAGAGGTGCAATCTAACAAGATGGATTACTAATAGTGGTACAGTTTCTTAGATCTACATATACACATGTAATAAAATTGACCCAATTTTATGACTGATAAGAAGAACCATGATGAAGTTTCACTGATGGAGAGGCAAATATGATGAAGAGTGAAACAATGATATAACATATGAAAGTGACTTTATTTGATTTTGGTTTGAGACAACACTGAGGGGCATATGTACAAAAAACCTGGAAGGTTGTGATGCCAAACTATTAAGGTCATATTTTATGAAATGCAACTAAAATTGATGCTTCTGGAGTTTTGAAGTGTATGAATGAAAGAAATTTGAATCCTAATCTGATCGGTTAGGGTCTGTAACGCTCGTAATTTTTCAAGCTGTATCTAATACCGCTTAACCTGGGGCTAGGGGCCGTAAAGGTAGCCATGCTAATTACATCAGCATGATGCCTTTATGAACAGTTGCAATCAAAGCGCGACTGAGATACTTGTTTAGCTGTTATTTGACCTGGAACTCATTCACGGACTACGAATTGGAACTTTGATATGGAATTCATGCCTGGAATATTCATTGTCTGCCCAGCATCATTGAAAATTGATGACTGCTTCTCTCTTGTGTGTTACTGGCTTTATTTTTTATTTGTATAATTTCTTACATACCTTTGTCTTCGAGAGTTAGTGTTAAACGTTGTTGTGAAAATGGATCTTGCCATTATCGACTTGGAATGCCCTTTACGGACTATGAATGGTATAGGAATGTCGGACTTGACGCTTATATTGGTATGAAAACAAAAACTTATTATTGGTAAACTGTGATATTTTTGCTCAGTATGTCAGCTAGTTTTAATACAGTTTGATTAGTTTGGGTGTGCAACAGTTTCAGAGACGAACTGTTTTGTGGACATTAAATGGCTCTACATATGGCCCTAATACTGCATAATATTTGATTATTTGTGCATTTCACCGAGACCATGGCTGTGCCCAAAAAAAACCAAAAAAACATAGGCCTTTGGTCAGCAGCTGGTGAGCTTTGCCACATGCAACACACAGGTCTTAACTGACAGAGCTTGACAATTGCATTCTATGTTGTGATAATGTTACTTCTGAAACCAACTTCTTTGATAACGACCACACAAGTATGGTCGATGGCTTGTCGTCATACTCCAGGAGCCACAAAAATTAAGAGTGGAAAATATACAATTGCCCTCCAAAGTGGGGTGGTAGTATGTACCTTGTGTATACTAGCAACTGAGAGGATCACCTTAACCATTGGGCCACAGCCCGCTATCTATAATACACTGGTTTTGAAACTAACCTCAGATGCCACGAGTGGTGTAGACCAGTTATTGCAGTTTTGAGTGCAATTGGGAAGTGCCTTTGTTTGCAAAACTAGTAGCACATACGGACATTGTAGCGCACCTGTTGACTGTGACCATGTTTACATATTGCTATGTGTTTTACAATGATTTCCGACATCATAACGAAGAACATAACAGATACTGTAACAGGAATTTCTTACTGATTATAGCACAAGCCAATGATGATGGTTCGGCGATACCTTTAAGGTTGAAATGGCAAAATATGTGGCTGTTAATAAACTTGTAAGATGATGTGTACTTACCAAAGCTGCTGCATGAAAGGTGAAAGGATTGGCCTACACCATGGTTGACAAGAATGCTGGGGCTGAGTTCCTTAAAGTAAACCTAAAATTAAAAAAACAAAGTACATGTAAATTATGCTTTTTTTCTCTGAACAGGTACCACATGTATGATAAAAGGAAACTCAAGTGATGTTATAAGAGATTTGTATTTAAGATGAACTACATGTTAGTTAATAAATGTGATGACAATGAAGTATGCAACAGATAGAGGAAAATTACCAAGCCTCTGCTTGTATAACAATGGGCAAACTATGGATATGTTACAAGAGAGATTTTAATGAAGTACATCTATGAGCAACACAAACAGTATGAAGTTTACAGAAAAAGTGTAAAGGTGTAAGAATGCAATAAAAACAAATGAACACTTATATGTTATGTTAAACTCAGAATTGGTATCAAGGCTACCAAAGAGCTCACCTGTATGAGACACATGAAGGCAAAACTTTAGCTCAAATGATGAATTTGGTAATTTACGGTAATTAATATGCTCACAGAGATTTATATGCATGTAAAACTTCAGGTCAATACATGACATACTTTTTAGATACCAACCCTAACACTTTGTATAACAGTGATTCTAATACACAATACACTAAATCAGGAATTTAGTAATTTACGGTATTAAATATGCACACATATGATGGAATATCCCCCAATTGATATTGTGCCCTACATGTGTGCAAACCCGCAGCTCAAGACATGCAGTAGTTTTTGAGAAACCACTCCTAATACTCTGTTTAACATTGATCCTAAACATAATACACTCAGTCAGGAATTCAGCAACTTACAATAGTTAATATGAACACATCCAATCAATGATGGAATATCCCCCTCTTGCTATTGTGCTCTTCAAGGGTGTAAACCCTGAGCTCAATACCTACAAGACACCAACCCCTAACATTTTAACATTCTTTCTCTGTTATTTGATGCAGATGCTGACGCCCAGGGTACGACATAAGGTACAAAGTTTAACCATAGAGGCTGCTGATAACAGAAGCTGCAATACATGGCCATAATGATGCCAGAACAACAAAAACCATTTTAGGAGAAAAAAAATATAACACAAATGCAACATGTAAAGGATATACATGTATGCACAAGCCACAAATAAGTGAACATAAAAACAAAATATGTTTAGAAGGTGCAAATTTGTATGATTTTAAGTCATGGGACTGCAATAATACACAAATACTAACAGAACTAGGGAAAACAACTGAAGCAGTATGTTGATTAGAACCTGCATTGCTAATGCATGAAATGTTTATGACCATATAAAGGCCTAGTTAATTGATCTGTTTTGGAAACAATTTAGTTGCTGTACAAAGAGAGTTGAGCTTAGCACAGATTTTCTGGACATAGCTTATGAAACTTAATGTGCACAAAAGAGATACGGGAGTAAAATAGACATACATTTTATATAAAGCAATAAACACATTATGGGTTAACACTTTTGTTATTATTTTGAGTTTTACGCATATATATTTTTGAGACAGTGTGAAGCTAGGATTAAAGCATAATATAAACATGCAATCGGGGATTGCTACAGGAGCTTAATGCATGCAAAATTTAAACAAGGGAACAAGTGCATGCTAAAAATGCATGTTGTTGGCATATTGTATAAATGATTAATTTATTTTATTTATTTCATTGGTGTTTTATCCTGTACTCAAGAACATTTCATTTCTTCAGCATTTTGAGTAAAGCATATAAAGTAAAATGCAGGAAGAAAACCAACAAACACAAAATACTTCTGCAAGAAACACTATGGAACATTACTTACATATTGTAGATAGAATAGTCAGGTGCAGACAGAGTGAAGGACAGCAGTGACAGGTTTTGTTATGCTCAGATGAAAAACGAAGTCATACAGCGGATGGAGCGTTCAAGCAGTTGAACTTGGAATATAGGGAATATTCTTTTTTCGCTAACCATTCACAAAAAAAAAACACTTAGAGGTTTTACACAAATTAATTTTTGAGACAGTGTGAAGCCGGGATTAAAGCATAATATAAACACGCATTAGGGAAATGTTACAGGAGCTTAATGCATGCAACGTTTAAACAAGGGAACAAGTGCAAGCTAAAAAAATGCTAATCATTTTTTGTATAAATGATTTTATTTTATTATTTCATCGGTGTTTGCCGTACTCAAGAACATTTCACTTCTACAGCAGTGTGGTGGGAGGAAACCGGGCAAAGTGAGGGGGTAACCCACAACCATGCGCAAGTTGCTGGAAGACCTTGCCACGTACAGCTGGAGAGGAAGTCAGCATAATCTAGACTTGAACTGATAGCAACCGCATTGGTGAGAGGATCCTGGGTCATAGGGTAGCACTGGCTAGCTTACCCCTCGGCCACGGAGGCCAATCTTGACTTAATGGTATTGACTAAAGGATATGTGACATATGTAATGCCTGTAGGTTTGATGGGTTGCATAAACAGCAATGTAACATGCATGTAAAAAAAGTACTGCTGAGCGGTTATATTGAAATTTGAAACATAGTGCATAAATGGCAGGTGATGCCGGTAGGTGATGTACACGTAGAGGTAAGGGTGCAGCGCATGCTTCCAAGACGTAGCATATCACTAAACTGACATACATCGGTCCCAGAAATGGACAGACGTTACAATCAGCCACGTTTTACACTAGGCCTACTGCGGACAACAAGTATGTTGAGGATAGCACACTAAGAACCAAGGAGCGCGGGCTAAGTAAATGCTTACATATATTTCCGCATAAACATAGCCACATAGTGCTACCACCAACCTTACGTCTGCAACTGCTAAGTTAGACTTATTAAATACTGAGGATGAGTATATGTGATCCACTGACAATGCTTTAAATAAAGAGCACAACAACAACAACTTTGACAGTATCCGCTTTTGTAACTAGCCTACATTGTACACTGCTGAACTGAAATGGCACAGAATGGCAAGCGTAATTCACAGACTGGCGAGCATGAATTCTATTAATTATGGCGTGAATTAATTATTACTTAAGAAATATTAAAAATAAGTGAACTTACATCAGTGGTTGTACCAACACTTGCCATTGGGCCGAAGTTGCATATGCCACTGACAGATCCGAGTGCCTGAGTAAGAACTACTGTGATTGGACGAAATAGCCAGGTTTGTAAGATACAATCTGATTGAGTCCAACAATTTTCGGTCAAGCCATGATGTCACAGAACTACAATCGGAAAACGGAAGTTGTAATGGGGGTCTGTGTCCTTCCCTGTTTTCTGCACAGGCCAGAGCTATACTCCTCGCCTTATCATATGTTTTTCTGGGCGTGCCCAGAAGGCAATGATATGCAATGACTCGCTCTCCTGCCTTTTAACAATACAGCATAAAAAATTTGAAAATTCACTAATACTCGAAATGTTAGCCTTACATAGAAAACCAATTAAAAGAAGTAAAGATATAATATTCTGCTGGATACCGAGTCATATTGGTAGCCATGGAAACACAGTCGTGAACAGGGAAGCAAAGGCTGCCGTAAGCAAACCCATACCAAAAGCTAAAGTACCTTTTAACTTTATATTCTGATATTCTTAGATATATTCGTTGCCTTTGGCCTATATCATAGAATTTAAATTTTAACTGTAATAAATATTTACAGAAAAAAGTTATATACATACAGATTTCTAAATGTACTATTTTTAAAGTATGCTGGTTTTCGAGTTTTAATTCTTATTTTTCTTTTATCTCATTTTAAACATTATTTGTAGGCGTAACTGGAAACATTTGCTTCAAGTTCTCGTGAGCAAAATATATGAGCAAGTTCTAGTGGTAATCCTGTGTAGGTAACTCCAGCTACTGAAAGAGGTCAAACAAACCCTAACAAACAACGTATTGAAGAATCAGCAAGCGGTACGTTTCCATGTCCTGTAACAGAACCTAATACAAAACAAACGTCGTCATTTGGGCGTGTAATCAGAGCAATGAAGCGCGTAGGTCTGTGATTGTTTTCTGTATGACATTGTTAAAAGGTCTTTCGTCTTTAATAAAGATCTTGGTAAGTTCACATCAATGTTCTAGGCCCTAGGTGTTTAAAATGCAGAGAATGCAAGTGTGTGTTTTCTAAACTTTTCCCTCACATCTTCCCGGTTGTGTGAAAGGCAACCGGGGAGCGACCTGTTTGCCGTGGGTTGCGACCCGTAATCTACGCGGACGGGATCATGATGGCTGAGGGCGTGTTCGTCTTGCGAGATCCTCACGCCTAACACGCCACTTTGGCCCTTACTTGGAGAGAGACGGGAGGTCGGATGGGCCCGGTCCGATCAATCGGCTGGTCACGTCAAGCCCTACACTTGATCCAGTTTGTTATTCTTTGTCTTACCGAGATGTCAAGTTGGCTCTTTTTCAGATGCTCTTCCTTTGGGGTCAGTGCAGAAGGCGGTGACTAATGGGTCAATCGAGTAGACTGAATTTAACCTTTTGATATAACTCAATCTGTTCGAAGATACCTTGCATGGATTCCCTGTTTTTATTCTCTGCTGGTCATCGGCAGAGGTAGATTCGCCCTTGTTAGCACTTCGTGGCGGGTGGGGGACACGAAAGGCGAAATTGATAAAATCAATAATGGCCTGATTTAAAATTTCAACTTCGAATATATCCAATAGATCTTCCTCTCAGCCGACTTCAAGTGCTGATAAAAAGAGGAAGTTAGAAGTTTTCACAGACTCTCGTGATAATGGACAGGACCGCTGGCCGGCTTTTATTGTTCTCTCGACTAAGAGTGAACAAAAGCCGGTTTCTAAAATTCATCCTTTCGTATTAAAAAGGGCTATCCAGGGCACAGCTGGAACATTAAAAACCGTTAAAAAGTTAAGATTCGGAGACATTCTCATTGAATGTTTCCGGAAGCAACAATCAACAAATTTATTGTCATTAACTAAAATATCTGATATCCCTTTTTTCTCATCCCCTCACAATGCCCTGAACAGCTGTCAGGGGATAATTCGTGACCGGGATGTTGATATTATTGATCTGTCTGAAGAGGAAATATGCTTGCAATCACAGGATGTTGCTAGAGTTAAACGCTTCACTATGAAGAAATCTGGCAACATCATTAAACTTAAAACATATCTTTTGACCTTCAACACAACCTCACTTCCGTCGTGTATCTACATTGGCCCGTATAGGGTTAGTGTAGATTTATACATTCCTAACCCTACACGTTGCTGTACTTGCCAAAAATTTGGTCACGTCAAGGGCCAATGTAAAATAAATTGGTTTGTTTTAGATGCGGCAGTGAGGGTCATGATGGTTTCGACTGTGGCAACACAGTTAAGTGTTGCAATTGCAGTGGAGATCACATGGCCTCCTCCAAGGACTGTCCGTTTTTTATTAAAGAAAAGCAAATAATAAATCTAAAAACTAAAAACAGTATATCGTATCAGCAGGCCTCCCTCTCTAAAACTTCACTGCAATCTTCGTTTGCCAATGTGGTCAACTACAACATCTTTTGGAACTCAAACTTCATTAACACGGCCCATTGGAAACGACAAACGTAGCTCCACATCTTTACAACCTGCTGCTCAACCTGCGCATATTTCCTGCTAACAGAGACCACTGGAAAACAGCAAATAAAACCAGTCAGTAATAAACAAGAAACTGATAAACCTAAACTTGACATATTCAAAAACAAAACTGCCAAAACCAAATCTGGAAATAAATATAATAATAGTAACCCTACCGGTCCCACAGAGCGTTCCTCTAAGGCCCCTAGGGACCCTGTCCAAATTTGTAATAAGTTGGAATCGTTGGAGGAAGTTGGTCCTACATCCTATGTGATGGATACATCACCCGCACCAGGGAGATCTTCCAGCCGATCTCCACGGAAGGGTCGCCCTACGGTTCAAACATAAAGAGAAATCTCCTATACGTCTCTCTCCATAAAGTATTCTTTAGACAAAATTATACAGTGGAATTGTCGAGGTCTTAAGGTAAATTTTATCGCAATAACACAGTTCAATCAGAAAATCCTATTGCCCTTTCCTGAAGACATCTGACAAAGACACAATAGCCTTTAAAAATTATTCCTTATACAGCACTTATTCAAGTGAAGAAGAACGAGCTCCAGGCTGCTCTTCTATCTTCATCAATAACAACATTACTCACAGCCCTGTAGCCCCCATGGGGTTTCCGGGGTGATAAGAATAGGACCTCAGCCCTCTAGGCAAGCTTGTCGTAAAAGTCGACTAACCTAGAGCTCTCCTGTGTGAGCCCGGTGATTATAATAGGCTCACATCTTCTCGGTTGTGTGAGAGATCCTAGTGGCTGAGGGCGGGATGGTCTTGCGAGATCCTCACGCCCAACACGTCACTTTGGCCCTTACTTGGAGAGAGACGGGAGGTCGGATGGGCCCGGTCCGATCAATCGGCTTGGTCATGTCTTGCCTCTGCGTTGTCCCAGAATTTCTCCATAACACCACTCAGTAAAGAATAAATGTTATTTCTGAAATATCGTTTGCGGGACTACGTTTTGAGGCGGTGGCTCATGGGTCAATCGAGTAGATTGAATTTAACCTTTGGTATAAATCAATCTGTTCGAGTATACCTCATATGGAATCCTTGATGTCTTTCCTGCCGGGTATTCCCAGGTTCAGGCATCGCCCTTGTTGGCACTCCGTGGTGGGTGGGGAACATATGGGGTGAATTTTTAATACATATATAATGAGTTCCATAAACAACTCTTCTAATGGTTCAAATATATCTATCCGAACTTCCTCCCAGCCCATTTCAGGTGCTGATAAAAAGAGGAAGTTGGAAGTTTTATCTGATTCGCTTGATAATAGACAGGACAATTGGCCGGCTTTTATCGTTCTCTCCACTAGGAGTGAACAGAAGCCGACCTCAAAAATTCATCCTTTTCTTCTAAAAAGGGCTTTAGAAGGCGCAGCTGCCACTTTAAAAACTGTGAAAAAACTACGACCCGGGGACATTCTCATCGAATGTTTCCGGAAACAACAATCCAAAAATTTGTTATCTCTGATATATCTGTTTATACATCCCCTCACAATTCCCTGAACAGCTGTCAGGGAAAAATACGTGATACGGATGGTGATATCATTGATTTATCCGAAGAAGAAATTTGTTCTGAGTTGAAGGCACAGGGTGTTGCCAGAGTGAAGCGTTTCACAACAAAAAAAGCTGGCAACATCATCAAATTAAATACATACCTTTTGACCTTCAACAGTACGTCTCTACCATCCTATATCTACATTGGCCCGCATAGGGTTAATGTCGATTTATATATCCCTAACCCTACACGGTGTTTTACTTGCCAGAATTTTGGCCACAGCAAGGGCCAATGCAAAAATAAACTTGTTTGTTTCAGATGCGACAGCGAAGGTCATGATGGTTTCGACTGTAGCAGCACAGCAAAGTGCTGCAATTGCAGTGGAGATCACATGGCCTCCTCTAGAGACTGTCCGCTTTTCCTTAAGGAAAAACAAATAATACATTTAAAAACAAAACCAACAATATCTCTTATCAGGAGGCCCACAAATTGGCATCCCTTTCTAATAATTTCCCGCAGCCTTCGTTTGCCAATGTGGTCAAGCGGGTAGCATCTGTTGCTACTCAAACTTCACTGACTTGGCCCATTGGAAACGACAAACCTAGTTCTATAGTCTTACAGCCTTCTGCTCAACCTGCCCGTTATTCCTGTTCAACCCAGACCAATACAGTAAATCAAAAACCCCAGTAAATAACACACAACAAACTGATAGACCTGAACCTAATCAAACCAAAAACAAAGCTGCCAAAAGTAAATCTGAAAATCAATCTCATAATGAAAATCATAAACCTACTGGTCCCACGGAACGTCCCTCTAAGGCCACTAGGGACCCTGTCCAAACTTTTAATAGGTTTGGATCGTTGGAGGACGTTGCTCCTTCAACATCAGATGCGGATGTGATGGATACATCACCCGCACCAGGGTGATCTTCCAGCCGATCTCCACGGAAGGGTCGTCCGCGGTCCAAACACAAAGACAAATCCCCCATACGCCTCCCTCCATAATGTCTTCTTTAGACAAAATTATACAGTGGAATTGTCGAAGCCTTGAGGTAAATTTTATTGAGATAACACAACTTGTTCAGTCATTAAATCCTATTGCCCTTTGTCTTCAGGAAACTCATCTGAAGACATCTGACAAAGGTAAATTTTCTCTTAAAAATTATTCATTATACAGCACTTACTCAAATGAAGAAGAGCGAGCTGCAGGCGGCTCTTCGATCTTCATAAATAACAATATTATACACAGCCCTGTTGCTCTGCATACAGAGCTTCAGGCTGTGGCCGTGCGTATTTCATTGTCTGAAACAATCACATTATGTTCCTAACACTTCTTTGTCAGCCTTACAGTTACATAATCTAATAGAACAATTGCCAAAACCGTTTACAATACTGGGTGATTTTAATTCCCATAATCCCCTATGGGGCAGTAATACCATAAATAATATTATGGGCAAGATAGTCGAAGACTTCTTATCGAAGGAGGAACTGTGTTATTTCAATGATGGTTCTAATACCTATTTACATCCGGGTAATGGCACTTATTCTGCTAACGATCTCACTATCGCAGATCCATCACTTCTTCTTGATTTTTCTTGGAAGGTGCATGACGATCTTTGTGGTAGTGACCATTTTCCTATAATCCTAGAGCATATCACTTCTAATTCTTTAGAACGTGTAACTAAGTGGAAATTCGATAAAGCAGATTGGATCGCATTTGAGATGTTCTGTGAGGCTGATATCACCTCAGAAGCTCTCAGTGTAGCAGATGATCCTATATTAATATTTAATGAGCTTGTTTTACAAGCGGCTGACAGAACTATCCCTAAGACCTCGACAAATCCCAAATCCAAAAGTAAACCCTGGTATGATCAGGACTGTCGCAAAGCCATTAAGGACCGCAAAAAGGCCGAGCGAAATTTTAATATATGTCCTACTGATAATAACTTAAACCAGGTTCGTATTTTTAGAGCTAAGGCTCGTCGATTACTCAAGTCCAAGAGACGATCTTGTTGGCGGAACTTTGTTTCGGGCATTACGTCAAAAACACCCATGCGTAAGGTCTGGAACATGGTTCAGAAGCTTAAGGGCAAAAACAACAAAGCCAAAATTCAGCATTTAAAAGATGGCGATACCCTATTAACATCGCCATCTGAAATAGCGAATAAACTAGCTGAAACAATATCTCAGAAATCTTCTTCTGAGAATTACACTTCTGAGTTTCAACGTATTAAAAAACATAAGGAGAAAATTAAATTGCCTTTTTCCTCTAAGAATTTAGAAGATTATAACCGTCGTTTTTCAATTGAGGAACTTTAAACTTCTCTTAAAAAGGCACACGATACTGCGTGTGGCCCTGATAATATATATTATAAGCTTCTGAATCATTTACCATCTGAGCCACTTGAGACTCTCTTAGATTTGCTTAATGACATTTGGCAAACTGACTTGGACTTGGAGGCCGACTTGGAGGGAGGTGTGTATTATCCCAGTCCCTAAACCGGGTAAGGATCATACTGATCCAAATAATTACCGTCCCATAGCTCTTACCAGCTGCGTCTGTAAGACTATGGAACGGATGATAAATGATAGGCTTGTTTGGTTTCTTGAAACCAACAAGTTACTATCTAATATACAATGTGGTTTTCGTCAAGGTCGATCTACTTTAGATCACCTTGTCCGTTTCGAAACTTTTATTCGTGACGGTTTGATTAATAATGAACATGTGGTGTCGATATTTTTTGACCTTGAAAAGGCCTACGACACCACATGGAAATATGGTATTTTAAAAGACCTCACGGATATGGGTCTTAAAGGTCGATTACCTATATTTATATCACAATTTTTATCCGATCGTCAGTTTAAGGTACGGGTTGGGTCCACTCTTTCTGATTCGCATGAGCAGGAGATGGGTGTTCCCCAGGGCAGTATTCTTTCGCCAACACTGTTCAGCATAAAAATTAATAGCTTAGCTAAAAACGTTGACATCTGGCACTGAGGGTTCTTTATACGTAGATGATTTCCTCATATGCTACTGTGCTAAAAATATGAATAACATCGAGCGGCAACTGCAGCTTTGTCTCAACAAGATTGAGAAATGGGCAGTTGCCAACGGTTTTAGATTTTCTACATCTAAAACCGTCGGTATGCATTTCTGTAATAAACGGAAACTTCATCTAGACCCTGAGCTTAAATTTTGTGGAGAACCAGTGAAGATTGTTGGGGAAAATAAATTTTTAGGGGTTATATTTGATAAAAAAATTATCCTTTATACCTCATATAAAAATGCCTAAAGCTAAATGTACAAAGGCTCTCGATATAATTAAGGTCGTGTCTAGTACCGATTGGGGTGCTGACCGATCAGTTTTACTTAATTTATATCGTTCTCTGGTGAGGTCTAAATTGGACTATGGGTCCATCATTTATGGTTCTGCAAGGAAATCCTATCTTAAAATGTTAGATCCCGTCCATCACCAAGGTTTGAGGCTCAGCCTTGGTGCATTTAGAACTTCACCAGTAGAAAGTTTATACGTCGAAGCTAATGAGCCTTCTTTACATCTCAGGCGTATAAAACTATGCCTTCAATATACTACAAAGCTTAAAGCACACCCAACAAACCCTGCCTATGACTGTGTTTTCAATCCGTTATATGTAGACAAATATAACAAATGTCCTAATAAGATCCCTTCGTTCGGTCTTCGCGTTCGGGACCATGTTGTGGGAGCTGGCATCGAGCTTGAGAATATAGCTCCGGTTTCTTTTCCGGAGTCTCCTCCCTGGCTTCTCCCACAACCTATATTGATATTTGATCTACGTAAACATAACAAAAGAAATACGAATCCTCTAATAATTCAGCAAAGTTTTTTCTGAGATAAAGGCTAATTATCCAGATTATAAATTTATATATACTGATGGGTCGAAGGATGGGGAGAAGGTTGCAGCTGCGGCTGTCTTAGAACAGCGGGTCACTTCTCTTTGTCTTCCATCCTCATCTTCAATCTTTTCTGCAGAGGCCAGAGCTATACTTCTGGCTTTGTCATATGTTTCTGCTGGGCATGCCCAGAGGGCTGTGATCTGCACGGACTCGCTCTCTTGCCTTTTGGCAATTCAGAATAATAAATTTAAAAATCCTTCCATCCTTGAGATATTAGCCGTACATAAAAATCTAACTAAAAGAGGTAAAGATATTGTATTCTGTTGGATACCAAGTCACATTGGTATCCATGGAGACACAGTCGTGGACAGGGAGGCGAAAGCTGCCCTTAATAAACCCATATGGAAAATGAAAATTTGTTACACTGATTTTAGATCTCATATTCTTAAATATATTCGTCGCCTTTGGCAGGGTGAATGGGATTTGCAGATCCACAACAAACTGCATGCTATTCATCCTGTCACTGGCAATAATTCTTATACTCTTAATAGGTCTCGTAGGGACCAAGTAGTTCTAACAAGGTGCCGTATTGTGCATTCTCGTCTAACACACAATTTTACGTTAGATGTGAGCAGTGCTCCTGAGTGTGTTGGTTGTAATGCCCAGTACGGCATGAAACATATTATCGTTGACTGTGTGGACTTTGCTCATATTAGGCAAAGATTCTACACAGTCAGCTCTATATTTGATTTATTTGACAGTGTCGCTGGCGATACTGTCATTAATTACTTAAAACATATTGGATTATATCATAACATATAATTTCATTTTTATTTCACATAGATATTTCTAGTTCATATATACATAT
Organism: Liolophura sinensis; assembly: GCF_032854445.1. NCBI lineage: Eukaryota > Metazoa > Mollusca > Polyplacophora > Chitonida > Chitonidae > Liolophura > Liolophura sinensis. The sequence continues at coordinate 10,024,099 of NC_088298.1, read as the reverse complement.
TAAAATTTCAAAAGCTGTGTGGTTTTCAAGTTTTTAAAGAGCTTTGATTGTTTTACCTAGTTTTAAACATGTCTGTCATTTTTCATTTGTTTTGTATGTTCATACTTCAGTCTTGAAAATCATATACTGATTCTTCGTTTTAAACATGTTCTTGACACGATATGGCTGAAATATTGCCAATGTGGCGTAAAGCCATAATCATTCATTCATTCATTCACAGCCCTGTAGCTCTGGATGCAAACCTCCAGGCTGTGGCCGTCCGTGTTTCATTGTCTGAAACAATCACATTATGTTCAGTGTATATTCCTCCTAACATTTCTTTCTCAGCTTTCCAGTTACATAATTTAAAAGAACAATTGCCAAAACCGTTTATAATAATGGGGGATTTTAATTCCCACAACCCCCTTTGGGGCAAACACAAATAATAAGGGAAAGATAGTAGAAGACTTCATATCGAAAAAGGAACTGTTATTTCAATGATGGATCTAATATCTATTTACATCCGGGTATCTGCTATCGATCTCACTATCGCAGATCCATCACTTCTCCCGGATTTTTCTTGGAAGGTGCATGACGATCTTGGTCGTGACCATTTTCCTATAATCATAGAGCTTATCACTTCTAATTCTTTAGAGCGTGTAGCTAGGTGGAAATTCGATCAATCAAACTGGGTCGCATTTGAGATGTTCTGTGAGGCTGATATCTCTCCAGATACCCTCAATGCAGCAGATGATCCTGTTTTAAAATGAGCTGGTATTTACGAGCTGCCGATAGAACTATCCCTAAAAGCTCGACAAATCCAAAATCCAAAAGTAAACCCTGGTACGACAATGACTGTCGTAAAGCCATTAAGGACCGCAAAAAGGCTGAACGCAGATTTCATCATTGTCCTACTCATAATAATTTAAACCAGGTTCGTGCATTTAGAGCTAAGGCTCGTCGATTACTCAAGTCCAAGAGACGATCTTGTTGGTGGAACTTAGTTTCGGGCATTACGTCAAAAACAACTATGCGTCAGGGCCCGTATTCATAAAGATTCTTAACCATTTCTTAACGTTAAAAAATTTTTTAAACCCACTAAAAAATTCTTAAATAGCTAAAAAATACTTAAGTGTTAAGAAATTCTTAAATTCTAAGTGTGCCCATGACCACTTTTATCTTTCTCTTAAATTCTTAAGTATTTCTTAAACAACAACAACATGGCGGCCGCTCAACCAAATCGACGCCACTTTAAGGAAAGAAGAGATTGTTTGAACGAATATAATGATAAGGAGCTCTTAGAAAGGTTTCGTCTGGATGCTGCAGGGATTCGGTATATCGAATCACTAGTTAGGGATGACATTGTAAGTGGATCGAATAGAAACTGTGCACTTACTCCAATGCAGAAAGTGTTGATTACTCTTCGTTTTTTGGCAACTGGGAAAATGCAGCTATGCAATGGTGATGACATGGGAGTTTCACAGCCGACTGTATCTAGGGCTATCACAGCTACTGTAAGAAGTCTATCTTCAAACCGGCTAATTGTTCAGTTCATTCGTTTTCCACTGACAGCTCGCGAAATCCGTGAAAAACAGGAAGAGTTCTACGCTGCTGCCCAGTTCCCAGGCATTGTTGGGGCTATTGATGGGACACACGTACAAATCACCGCTCCTAGCACATTTGAAAATGAATTTGTTAATCGGCACCATTACCACAGTATTAACGTTCAAATTGTTGTGGATGCGAAGTACAACATTCTCGACATTGTCGCAAAATGGCCAGGGTCAACACATGACGCTCGAATTCTGGCTGAAAGTGGACTGAGACAGCTTTTTGAAAACCACCACGCACCCATCCACACTCATCTGATCGGAGATAGCGGGTACCCATCTAAACGCTGGCTTCTTACCCCTTTCCTCAGGCCACAACCTGGCCCTCAAACAAATTACAACAGGTATTAAAATATCACCTAACTGAGCTTTGTATCGCGAACATTGAGTAGTTTCCAGTGATATTCATTGGCGGCGCATACTTTTCTGTATTCGGTAATTGACGGGAATTTTTCTTTTTTTGAAAAAAAATATATCCTCATTTCAAACACTTGAGTTTTTATAAAGATGCATAATTACTGAAATGTAAACATTATAAGAGTTCATCGCAAAAATTTGATGAAGGCATAAATCCTTCCTCACAACAGGGGGGATAACTGGTATGGTGGTTAAGTTGGACCTTCTCATAATCCTGATATTCTGAGATCGAATCTCATTAGTGGAAAGTCATTTTTTTGGCAGGTTTTTTTTTTTAAACTCTGGATAAAATGATTTGTTCATTTTGTTACATTTTAGGTCCCACAAACGGACACGTAGTGTAGTTGAAAGGGATATAGGCCAGTTGAAGAGAAGATTTCATGTATTGCATGGAGAAATAAGGATGTCACCAGACAAAGCCTGCCAAATAATTTTGGCATGCGCTGTTCTGCACAATATCTGCAAATTGAGACAAATTCCTCTTCCAGGTAATGAAGAGGAGGATGAAAATAATGGAGGTGATCAACAAGGGGATGGTGTCATTGCTCCAGATGCCAATGTTGAAGGCGTTCGATACAGACAGCAATTTGACAAAACTCATTTTTGAATTTATTATTGACTGATCGGCCTGTTGACTGTGACTTCTCCCTCTTTCACTCAATCTCATGCTGTATGTTCTTTGTGAAAACACATTGTGTTCAAAATAAGCCTCTGTTTTTGTTTGCCCACCTATCCCATTATCATACTAGTGATATATTAAACTGTTATTCCCTTACACATCCAGTCAAATGAATATGTAAGTGCTCTCTCTTTTTTTTTCTGCAAATAAACAAACACAATAGTTGATACTTTACTAAAAGAAAAAAACTTACGTTTACTAAATATGAGCAATGGAATATGCTTGAGTTTGATTCCACTACTTGCCTTGCATACTGCTTCACGATATCCCAGCCACGTAATGGCAGCCAGTTTATATCCAGGGCAAGCAACACTGGATCACATCACTTGTTCAGTTAATGTTAATTGCCCGAGCTTGGTCAATACTAGATGACAATACTTCCTGCATTTTCAGTACGTACTGACGGTTCCACAGTCAGTACATCAATTACCTGAAACTGTATTGCATATCACCATTTCTTTCTTAGTCATTTTAATATCAGGTCTAAATTGTACTGTCCTTATGTTACGATTGCAAGTGTTAAGATTGCAAGTGTTGTAATCCAAGGACACCAAAGCTAAGTGACAAGTTACTGACTGACTTTTGTCAGACATTATCTGCAAGAAAATGGCAGAATCCAGGTTTACACTCACATCCTCAAAGCTGAAGCACTATGATCTTGACAAGACAGATTAAGGCTAAGACTCAGCTGATTTTCCCCTGGGGTATTTTAGCTGTACAATTATACTTCAAAAATGCTAATAATATCTGATATTACAATTATTCAAATACATATTTGTTTGCATACAGAGGGCCAATATTTCAGGAGCTGTGTTGCTTCCTATCGGCATTCATTAGTACCTGACAGGAAAAATAAATTTATTCCATAAGCCCATGGTAAATTAATACACCCTTTATTGCACGTTAAACTAATATAATACAGAAGAGAAAGCCAAACTGAACAAACCTGAAGTGAAAGAGACTCACCAGACATACATGGCTGAATACAAGTACATTTTGATGGGCAAGTTGGAAAAGAAAAATATTACATGGAAGTAGTGACAGACATGCTAAATGCCTTTATCACAAACATCAAGGATCTGAGGGAGATATGCAATAAAAGTGGCACAATATTTTCAGTCAATTTATTCTTCTTGATTTCTTTCTTGCAATTTCATTTCATAATACTGAATTTGAAGTTTGAGTTTTTTGATCTTAAGGTCCTGAATAATCTCGGCCTTGCTTGGGTTTGGAAGTGTTTCATGCTGAACCACTGGTGCGCCAGGTGAAGGTACCTCCACTAGAGCCTGTAGGTGGGTGATGTCCACTGCCTGACTGGCACTAGGACGAGCATCCAAATATGTGATGGGCAAAGGTGCTGGTGGAAAGTATGGCATGTCAGTTGTGCTGAAATGTAGACATACACATTTTTCTATACAAAACATACATTACTATATCAATAATACAGTTATACAACTATAACTGACCCCTTAAAGAAACTTAAGTTGGTGGGACTTTTAAACAACAGATACAACTCAAGTTGAATAAAACATAGTAATTATTTTGAAAAAACCAAAATTGGATTTAGTAACTTTTTAAACTTGCTTAACACAACATATATCTGAAGCACTGTGATAAATACCAAATTTACTCATTCATTTTAATCTATCATTGCACACTGTATTTTGAGAAAAATTACTTACTGAAATTCATTAAGTTGAATTAAGGTGGAATCTATGCCATCACCAACTCCCCAAGACAAACATTGTTCTCCCTAGAATGGACATTACCACCTCAGCTATAGCACTTAATGGCTTTAGTGATGGTCCTCCACCTGTAAAATAAAATAGTATATGCCCAAATAATAAGATCTTTCATTGTATTTGATCTCAAATCATTTTAGACTTACAGCTGATGATGCAATCAATGATTTTGACAATAGGTTTTGTTATAAATAAAGATTATGTTTCAAAGTAACAATTATGTACTACCAGTCAACTTGCAAAAAAAAAATTAATATGAAAAATCCTTTGAACTTTCAATTCAGTGAAAGTTGACATTGAGTTGTTTAGAAATGAAAAAAAATAATACAAGTAGGCCAATGGGGCACAGATGGTCTCTGGGTTAAAGTTTGAAACCTGAACACATGAGAACATAAAAAGTGTGCAAGTCTTGGGGCAGGTTAAATGGTCTGTTTGCTAGGTGAATATAATGCATAAATCACTGTTTATGTAATACACAGAAAGTGATTTGTTTTGATTTATTTTATTTATTTGATTGGTGTTTTACGCTCACTCAAGAATATTTCACTTATACGACGGTGACCAGCATTATGGTGGGAGGAAACCGGGCAGAGCCCGGGAGAAACCCAAGACCATCCACAGGTTTCTGCCGACCTTCCCACGTACGACCGGAGAGGAAGCCAGCATGAGCTGGACTTGAACTCACGGCGACCGCATTGGTGAGAGGCGCCCAGTTCATAGCGCACTAATCAACTGAGCCACGGCAGCCCATGATTTGTTTTATGCCATACTTAACGACGTCTTGGTTATTAGATTAATCCTCACATATTCTAAAATTTCATTTATGACATGAATCGAAATATAGGTCTATTTGAATGAGTCTTTGTCTGTGGTATTGCTTGGTATAAAAATGATATCTGGCTCATTGATAATTTTACATCTAGTCTCCACAGTTTGGAGAAGTACCTACATTTGCATTTTAATTTAAATAAATCAGTTTTCCTCGTACATAAATATTCTTAAGCTTAATAAATGAACTGCTTTCACTCACTTTACAAAAATCTAGTCAATAAAGGCCAAGTTCATCATCCTAATTTAATGTGTCTTTCACTTTGATCATTGCAATATTATTTTTTCCAGTGCACTACACTCCATATACCCTCAACTTCAAATAAGAACTATGGTTTTAATTATACTCTGTGCCATTTTTGTTTTAGTACAATGTTTAAATCCTAGTCAATGTTTAGCTGCATTTATGAGAGATAATCGAGCCGACAGCTCTCGAATTCCGGGTACAAACGGTTGAATTGGATTAGTTTTCAAAGGCAGTTTCGACGGTTGATTATTCAGAAAATAACTCCCAAAACTAAAGTTTAGTGAGACTTGGTCTAATCTTATAATTATAAAATACCGTTACACTATTCCAATTAAATATTTTACATAAAATAATTTAAGTTTACATACCCGTCGCACACTGCGCTTTCTTGTAGGCCGAGATTTCCGATTTGGTTTGGGAGAAAATATTGTGCCACTTTTTCTCCACTTCTTCTTCTGACCGCTTGACGGCTGTGAACGAGGCATTCAACCTGTCCGTCACCAACTTCCATGTAGTTTTTTTTCTTTTCTGAGGTCAATCCTGGACCCAGCTTGCCCCTCAGTATGTCCTTGTATTGTGCCATGTAATTGGCGAGGCTCAAACACTCGTCGTTTCACCAGTTCGGCTTTCTTTTCCTTTTTTTCTCCATGTCAGATTGTGTTTACATCGAAATGTCGTCTGCTGCTCACGTGACATTAACATGTACCAAAATTATCTTTATTATTAGAGACCTCTCTCGTTGCTACGGGACACGCGTTTGAGAAAAACTTATCTTTTAAGTATTTTCTTCTCTAAGAATCGTGTTAAGAAATTTTATGAATGCATTCTTAAATATTTTCTTAGCGAAGAGTAACTTCTATACTTAAGTATAAATTCTTAGTTAAATCTTAAGAATCTTTATGAATACGGGCCCAGGTCCTTAATATGGTTCAGAGAGTTAAGGGCAAAAATAATAAAGCCAAAGTTCAGCATTTAAGAAGTGGTGACACCTTATTAACATCTCCGTCTGATATACCCAATAAACTAGCTGAAAGGATATCTCAGAAATCTTCTGCAGAGAATTACACTGCTGAGTTTCAGGTTATTAAAAAAAAAAGGAGAAAATAAAATTGCCCTTTTCTTCTAATGATGTGGAAGATTATAATCAGCCGTTTTTGATTGAGTGGTTTGGACGACTGGTAATTTCCCGTAATCATGGAGGGAGGCGTGTATTATCCCGGTGCCTAAACCGGGTAAGGATCATACCGATCCAAATAATTACCGTCCCATAGCCGACAAGCTTTTATCTAATATTCAGTGTGGTTTTCGTCAAGGTCTATTTACCTAAACATCACCTTGTTCGATTTGAAACTTTTATTCGAAATGGTTTCATTAATAACGAACATGTGGTGTTGATATTTTTCTACCTTGAAAAGGCCTACGACACCACATGGAAATATGGTTTTTTGGAAGACCTTTCACATATGGGAATTAAAGGATGTTTACCTTTATTTATATCTCACTTTTTATCTCGTCGTAGTTTAAAGTACGGGTTGGGTCCCCTCAACAAAGGCTCTCGATATAATTAAGCTCGTGTCTAGCACCGATTGGGGTGCTGACCAATCCATTTTACTTAATTTTCTCTGTTGAGGACAAAACTGAACTGTGGATCCATCATTTATGATTCCGCTACGAAATCAAAGCTCAATTATTTTGATCCTGTCCATCACCAGTCTGAGAACCTCCCCAGCAGAGAGATTATACGTATAGACTAGCGAGCCTCCTTTACATCACAGGCGTATAAAACTGAGCGCTCAACATGCTACAAAGCTTAAAGCTCATCCAACAAACCCTGCCTACAATTGTGTTTTCAATCCATTAGATGTAGACAAATATACTATACGTCCTAACAAGATCCTTCGTTCGGTGTTCGTGTTAGGGACCATATTGTGGAAGTTAACAGTAAACTTGGGGACATAGCCCCAGTTTCTTTTCCGGAGTTCCTTCCGTGGCTTCGCCCACAATCTCAATTGATATTTGATCTACGTAAATATAATAAATCAAATACAAATCCTCTTATAATTCAGCAAGGTTTTGCTGAAATTAAAGCTAAGTATTCGAATTACAAATTTATATATACTGATGTGTCAAAAGATGGGGACAGAGTTGCAGCTGTAGCTGTCTTAGAGCAGCGACTTGCTTCTCTTCGCCTTCCATCCTCTTCGTCAATCTTTTCTGCAGTGGGGAGGGCTATATTTTTAGCCTTATCATATGTTTCTTCTGGGCATGCCCAGAGGGCAGTGATATGCAGCGACTTGCTTTCTTGCCTTTTGGCAATTAGGAATAATAAATTTAAAAATCCGTTGGTTCTCGAAATATTACCTATACATAGAAAACAAATTAAAAGAGGTAAAGATATATTCTGCTGGATACCAAGTCACACTGGTATCCATGGAAACACAGTCGTAGACAGGGAGGCTAAAGCTGCCCTTACTAATCCTTTGTCAACAATTAAAATACCATACAATGATTTTAAGTCTAATATTCTTAAATATATTCGTCGCCTTTGGCAGGGTGAATGGGATCGGCCGATTTACAATAAACTGCATGCCATTCATCCTGTCATTGGGTATAATAATTATACTAGCGAAAAGTCTCGTAGAGACCAAGTAGTTTTAACGAGGTGTCGTATTGGGCATTCTCATCTGACACACAATTTCATCTTAGATGGGAGCAGTGCTCCCGAGTGTGTTGGATGTGATGCTTAATATGGCATTAAACATATCTTAGTTGACTGTGTGTGGGCTTTGCCCATGTTCGGGAGAGATTCTACAGTCAACTGTATATATGATTTATCTGACAGCATCGTTGGCGATGTTGTTACAAATTATTTAAAGGCTATTGGTCTATATCATAAAACATAATTTTAATTGTCATAAATATTTGCAGATATAGTTATATACATATAGATTTCTAGATGTACAGTTTTTAAGATGTGTTGGTTTTCGAGTTTTAACTGTTTTGGGATTTTCTTATGTGATTTTAAACATGTCCGAAGTTTTTGTTTTATTTTTGATGTTCTCACTATCGTGTCGAAAATTTTAACCGTCTCATGTTATCACCTTGTTCTCGCCACGACATGTCTGAAATATTGCCGATTTGGCGTTAAGCCATAATCATTCATTCATTCATTCATTCATCCTTAACTTTTCTTATCTCCGAGTGTACTTCATTTCATATGACATCAGACAAAAGAGAGCAAATGAGGAGGAGAATCACAAAAGCAACAAGTTTCATGTTCTAAGCACTTCTAATTGGTGCATTTCTTGTGGTCTACTCTATAATTCTGTATCACACAGTATGTTGGATTTTGACTATAGTACACTTCAGTGATATACTGTATGTAGCAATAAACTATTAGACACCCAGGTTAGCATCTAAAATAGAAAACTGTAAGAGTGAGATGGCGTTAAAGCTTACATAAATCAATGAGGAAGCCCATAAATAAAAGAATTTGACTCTCCAGTGTATATCTAAACTTTGCGTATTGTCTCACTGAATTGTCCTCTCATGCTTTCCATGCAAAATTATTTGATTAAGAACCATCCTGGTGTATATGTAGCTTCTTGCTAACTCAATATTAGTGTCAAATATACTATTTTCCAGTGGACCAGTCCTGCAGCCTTCTATTTGTGATATACTGTATGATTATCAAAAACAGGATTTAGGACATTGATACTCAAAATCTTGGATTGTTATCACTTCTGTATCAATTTGTCTTTTATTGGAACCACCAAACGAAAATCATAAGAAAAAAGAAAGAAGACATTCCAGTTAAAGATATTGAACTGAAAGATAACTCTGGAACCATCCTTGTCTCGCTTTGGGGACAAACTACTGAAACAGAATTTCAAGTGGGGGATACCCACCACTTAAAAGATGTTATGGCAAACATGTCGAGTTTCCACGAAAAGATGACACTGTCTGCAAACAGTTCAGCACAAATATGGGTAAGTCCAGGTGAAAAATAAGCAGTCATCACTCACCAATTCCAAACATATAACTCTTTTTGGTAAGTGTCTGGTGTTCTCACAGTCGCCATTCTGGCAAGTAAACGAAGTCTCAACCACGTCTAATTTGTCATAAAAATTAAAGAATGATAAAGAAAAAAATCAGGAACAAAATTAAATCATAGCTAAGAAATTGAAGTTACAAGTCATGTCTGTACCCCGGTAAAATGCTAGACATTAATCTCTGTCATATCCCTTTAATTGTCTAGCATTAACAGAAATCCCAATATATGATATATAATATATATCATACACCTACGCAAAATGGCGGAATGTGCAGACGTACCGATGTAATCTCCTGCAACTGGTAGAGAGGGCGAGGTATTTTGCAGTGTTGGTACCATGAAATGATGCTATGATCTATGAGAATGTAAACTGATATCGACGGAAGGAACTACATGAGAGCCTATCGTGAAGAAATAAATAACTGGACTGAAGACCATCGAGGTGACTTGGGGGGAAAACGTGTTCTAGTGTGTACTGCTCAATATCCTCGTCAAGAGATTTCACGGACTTCCTTTGTCTTTGGGAGCTGGTGTTAAACGTTGTTTTGGAAATGGATCTTGCGATTATCGACTTGGAACGCCTTTTTTGGACTACGAATAGTATATGAATGTCGGACATGACGCTTATATTTGTAACATTGGCAGAGTGTGCACTAGCTTCACTCAAAATGGCGACCCTTGAAGTGTGCACGGACAAAGTAATCAGTCAGTCTACCCAAGGCACTACATTTGGCAAGCGCTGGAAGTAAATCTCTGCAAACCCCAAAACAAAAGAAAGTAAATTCTCGCGGGAATATTCCGTCACATGTCACCCAGTCAGCCAGTTAATTTGATTCTGTGCCTACCAGTCCGTCAAACTGGAAAGCCTTGTTGACAAACGTATCCAACAACGCCTCGAGAACTTATGGAAATTATGAGTGAAAACCGACGCCAAAATTACATCGATGGGAAATGACGATGGAAAAGCTGTGCGAGAAAGATAAATTGATCGAAAAATATCATGAAATTGGAAAGTTAACCATGAAAGTTCAAAACCTAAATTCAGATCTACGTAAAAGAAGGACTGAACTGAACGAACTCAAAGTAGACTGAGAGATATCCCTCGACAGAGCGGAGCAGTACAGCAGGCGCGACTGTTTGCGAATTAATGGTCTTGCATTGCTTACTAATGAGTGCGGAAGATGCAGTGTGTAGAATTGCCCAAATGTAAACATTTCGAAAAATGACATATCAAGGTCATACTTTATTGGCAGACAGAGGAATCAAATCATTGTCAAATTTGCCACGTATCGTAAGAGAACTTAACTGCTGTCTGCACGAAAAGTGTTTCGAAATACCCCTGCTCTTTCATCTATTTTTTTGAGTGAAGATCTGACAAAGCGTCGTTTTGCCCCGTATAAATCCCTGCTTAGCTTGAAAAAGCAAGGCAATCTGCATGGTGTGTGGTCATACGACGGAAATATCTTTTTTCCGTATGTTTGAAACAGGTGCTTAGCGAATGTGAACTCCCTGTCATACGTAATGCCTAAATAGACACTTTACTACAGGCGACTATACATGTGTATGTTTAGTCTGCTCAGATATGGTAAACTACATGCACGTTTAGCTCTATTTTAAAGTTTCGCTGACATTCCATGATATAGGCGAGTGAACAGTAACCATGATTTGCCGTGGTTCGATCGGGTTTAAGTGCTGTGTAATAATCGCTGAGCTACATGGATTTCGTGACTGCTACTCTGTCCTGTGTCAGCGCATGCATCCAAAGGTGTAATCTTTGTAAACCAGTAAAACGTGTTCTGGGTGGGTACTGCTCAATATTCTCGTGAAGAAATTGCACGGACTTCCCCGTTGTGTTATTATATTATATAATCATACCCAATTTGACCAATGAACTTTAAAATAGATCATTCTGTTGGTAGAAAGCTCCGGCGTCATGCAGGTATCTTAATGTGTCTTCATGTCAGGATCTTCTAAATCGAATGTGAATACCACACCTGTCAGGTTTATCAATGTCTTTTATCAACGTCGGACGAGATGAGTTTCTTCTCTCTAGGCTCTCTCTGCAGGAATTCGCGACTTTCCAGTTCAGCGCCTCCTAGCGGATGGTCGTACACGGACGACTGTCATGGCCGCGTATGGGGTCATCGGGCCGTCTCTAAGTTTTTTCTGTTATCAGGCGCCAGTTTCATTCCAAAGCCGCAAGAAAATCAAGGTAAAGTGAATTAACAGGACAAACTGTTTATAATGATTCACTGAATGGTTGTGAGAAGGGTATAGGACTTAAAATAGTACTGTTTACACAAAATACAACCAGCTAGCTTAGCCTCAACAACAACAACACAATTTACAATGTTCTAACCTTCGCAGTACTTTGGCGTTTGTAAGATGGAAAGTCTCTCCCGAGAACTGCTTTGTAGTGTAATACGCCTTACTTTAATCCCGTAGAGACTTGTTTATGTATGCACATGTTGTAAGCTTTTAAAACATAATAGGCCTATCAGCTGTAATTTAGTTTATGGATAGGTAGACTTATTCATTTAAATGTGAATGAATACATGTATGATTATATTCATTTTTCAATGATATTCTAATTTTGTTTAAACAGTTCGCCTAGAGCCATGAATTGCAAAAGAAAGAAACAAACTGTGGCTGAAGATATCAGTGATGCAAAAACCAGAAAGGAGGACACTCGCCTTTATTGTTTATGTAAACAATTAGATGATCCTGATAGAACAATGATCCAGTGTGATTTTTGTGACGAATGGTTCCATCCTGCCTGTGTTGATCTGGAAGAGGGTGAAGTTAATGATGTTGGAAGATGGTACTGCCCACCATGTACAGATGTTATGGCACAAAATCCATCACTGTCGCGTAAAGGTATAGAAAACGGGGTCATTTTACTTCTACTTACTTTTGGGCACATTAATATTATATTGACTGTTTATTGTAATGACTTAATTGATCTGACAGTGTTAATATGTTAGGCTATTTTCAGTCAGCTGTTACAATCATATTTGTAAAGTAACACGTCAGAACAGAAAAAGTTAACCCAGTCATGTGGTAATTTGTCAAAACTGCGTTTCAGGTTTTCTTGGGTTTCAAGGGAGAGTAGCACCGAAAGAGGGATGGGGAGAAGAATTTTTGTTGGAGGACATCGATGAGTCTGTCATTCAAGTAGAAACCAAAAGACATCGTGTTGAAGGCTGGAACCTGTTTCGAGAAGGTCGTGTTACTCGACTGAGCAGCAATAAAAACGGAAATTATGTATATTTCCGTAGTCAGTGTCAGGCATCCATGAGACAGCTGTCCTATAATGTGTTTATCTGTTTCAAGGGCAGTCGAAGGCTTAAGTGGTCAACCTGTTCGTGCCCTGCTGGAATCGATGGCCAGTGTAAGCATCTTGTGGCAACTTTGTATTGTTTGATAGATCTGTACAGACTAGGGATAAACAAAATCCCAGATGCTAAGACATGCACACAAAAACTTCAAATGTGGCATGTCCGAAAACCTGTGACAGACGAACCACTGCTTTTTTCTGACATAAACTTTGTTAAGCATGACCCAGAGAGACCAGTAAAAGGGGACCTTGGTTGTAGTGTGAAGCAACATAATCCTGTACCTGAGTTTGCAAGCACTGTGACACAGGTAAAAATTCAGAAACTTAACTTATATGATTCCAATTGTATTAAGTTACCAGTCATAGACACCATCAGGACCAATCAATGTATTCCAGTGTTGCCTAAACAGCAGATGGATGGAAGCCTTCATTCTGAACTTTTTGAATTAATGAATGGAACAGAATATAACTTTAGTGTGGATGATTACACAACTAAATTGACTGCATCAGAGAAACAACACTACAGTTCCATTGTGGAAGTAAATATTGAAACATCTAGATGTATTGAAAAGAAAACTCGATTACAGAGTAAGAGTAAGTTTTGGTTTGACCAGCGCCAACACAGAATAACGGCATCCAACTTTGGGACTTTCTGTAGACTAAAATCATGTACTAATCCAATAACAACTTTCAATAGAAAGCAGAAGTTTTTCACGTGCAGAAGTGTCCGCCATGGTGTAGATTATGAGTCAGCTGCATTTGCCAAGTATAGTGAAGTCCAACCCTGTGAAAGTTGCTCAGCAGGTTTAATAATAAATCCCAAAATGCCATATTTAGGTGTTAGTCCTGATAAAATTGTGCTTACCAACAGTGAATTGAAACTTGTAGAAGTTAAGTGCCCTTACAGTGTGTTTCAAAAGAAGGTCAAAATTTGTCAACAAATTAAGGAAAATAATTTCTACTTAAAATATGTTGACGGAGAGGTGAAACTGTCTGAGACTCATGATTATTTTTATCAAATTCAAGGTCAGCTTAATATTACTGGTGTAAATATTTGTGATATGGTGGTGTTTGTGCCTCCAGATGATATTGTTATTGTTTCCATTAAAAAAGACAAACACTTTTTTGAAAACAAAATGCTCCCAAAGCTATCTGATATTTATTTCCATCATTTGTTGCCTAGCTTTGTTGATCGCCTCCAATACACTCATTTGTAGAAATATTAAGCATTTTCAATTGCCATGTCAGAATTACATATTGTGGAGCAATGTTTTTCAAGAATGTCCAGTCATCATTTACTCTATTTACATGCACATGTGTATGACTGGAGAAATATGCCTACATACCATAGATTCGTTAATCACATTTCCATTTGTTATTTTCCCATGATACTAATAATGAAGCATTTTCAATCAAATTGTAAGAGAGTTTGAAGGAACTTCATCTATTATATAGAGCAAGTGATGATACATGTACATGTATATGTCTCCTTTGAGTATGATGAGTTTCCTTAAATAAAAGTAAAGCCAAGTGAAACAAAATTTGTTCGCAGTGTCACATGATATGTAACAATTCCATCCCATGCCAATCCTGAATTGTTGTAATTCACTTCTTGAAGCCAGCCAATGTATTATGAAATAATTTTTTTTTACTTATTATCAACTTACATTTAGTTGATTGATAATGCTGTACTTAAGAATTTTTTACTCATATGAGGGCTCGTGAAGTGTATGGTTGAAGAAAACCATAGTTTATTGGAGTAAACCATCGACCTTCGCCAAGTACCTGATAACCTACTGACTCGAAGCTGCAGTTAAAGCCCTTTGATGTTCGAGCAAACGAGAAGCAATTCTAATCTTTAAAACCAGTTTACTTTAGACAAAGTGCTAACTGATCTAAGTTACTAACCTTTAAATAATGTACCTGTAAAGTTTGACAAATGGCCACACAGAAGCCAAACTTTCTCTAGCATTGGACACAAAGATATAGGAACAATGTTCCGAATGATCTCAAATTCCTTAACTTTTCTCACTGCTCGTTCTACATGAACTCGCACAGCTGCAACTCCCCTTGAGAATTTTAACTGTTCATCTGTGAACTGCTGTTGTCCATGCAGAAATGGTGGAATAATAAGAGAAGCCCCCCTTCTTTCAACATCTTCGCGAATGTCAAATCCCCGATCAACCATGAGGCTATCACCATCTTCCAGTAAGTCTAGGAGCCCACAGTGACGAATAATCTTTTTGTCAGAACATCTCCCAGCATATAATGGCGAAATAAAAGTAAGTTGACCTACCGGAGAAATTGCAATGAGTCCCTTCGCAGTGTTGTGGTGTTTGTAAGATGAGAAAGTCTCTCTTTGACAGTCAGATGCAGATGGTTGTTCAATGAATAGTTCTGTACAGTCCACAATAGCACGTGTTGTTGAATAATGTTCTCTAAAGCATGCTGGCATGGTCTTTCGCACTTGTTCAGCTTTTGGCCAGATTGGTAATGATCGAAATCTATCTGCTAAAAAAATAATCCATGTGTTGACAATTTTAGATACATGACCCTCAGATATGCTATACAGATCACCAATTAATCTTTCTTGTAGTCCTTTACGAAGACGCACTAGTGTTATGAAGAGCTCTTCCATTGGTGAGAGTGATCTAGATGGTCCACGTTTCTTTAATAAGTCATACGGTGTACCAGATGATGTGTTCTCTGTGCCCACATAATATAAAAAATTACATTCTGGCTGAAGAAACTGAAAAAAACATGATAAAGATATATAAGACTGAAATCCTGTATAGTACTTTATGTCACTGTCAGAATTGCAAAATCTGAGCAAAGTAAACTTTTCTTCATAGCGCAGTGTCATCAGATTTAAATTGGTCTGTAAAACAGAGGCTTTATCAGGTGAGACGCTAGGTTCATAATCTTCTAAACTGTCATCCCCACTACTGCTGCTCTCCAAATATCTTCTCAAAGTTGTAGGATATATAGTATACATAGCCCCATCAGTGTATTGGCGGGAATAAGAATGCTCCTCCACAGAAAACTGTTGAAGACCTGTAGCTGCTTTGTTCTCCTTGTTCTCGGATGCTACTGAGGAAATCTGTTTCTTAATCTTTCTCCTAGAATGCTGAGTGGAGGTGCCTTTACACCAATGAAAAACTGTTGGAATGGCGTCCTTCACAAGACGACGTCTTATGCCTTGGTGTTTTGGATAACAATCCTCTGTAAAATGTAAAGAGCACACACGAGTGTGTCTGTTTATGGCAAAATCTTTACCAATGTCTCTCCTTATGTTCACAAACCATTTTTTTACCAAATCTTTGTCCGAAGGGAAACTGTGAAATGACAAATGTTTACAGCTCTCAAGTCTAGTGTCACTTGAACACAAAGGCACACAGCAATGATGAGGCATTTTAGATTCTTTCTGGAAGCAAACAGAAGAATAAGTTGTCAGTATAAGTGTAGATCTAGCATCCCTTCGTCTCTTTTATACCTTTCTTTATGTACAAGAACATGAATAAGGTTTATTAAGTCCAAAATATTTCAAAAACATTGAATACCAATAGTAAACTATACATTTTAACAGGCCTATATTTAGTTGTGAACCTAAATGAACACCTAGATTGCACATGCATTCAAAACATGCCAAATGGATATATTTTTCTTAGAGCAATTTATGAACTAGTCAGAAAGTACTACCTATGTATTTTATGCACTATGCATTACAAAGTAGCCTTAAAATTTAAATTCAAAATTCCCCAACCAAGACTACATTGGTTAATGTAATTCTGAAATCAAGCAACACATTCATGAGATTTACGGAAGCAAACAGCTCCAGATATGTTGGATTGATCATGAGCGACATGTGCCACAGTTCACGCAGACATTAGAATTGTTGTCAATCCTCTGCCCTCTGTAAATGCCTATGAGCTAAAGTTTTCACGGCAATCATGTCTGTTCGTGAAATAATCCCATTTTCCTAGTGTATAGGATTTATTACCTTATCAAGATGGTGGTAGACCCTGAAAGTGTTACTGCCATAGTCCATGTTTGTCAAGGTCAATATAAGATTAAGTTAGATAATGTGTAAGAGCGTGAGGTTCGCCAGGGAAGACGAAATTACTGTAGACAGCGGTAAAAGTCGCTTACTGACAATCCGACACATTTGGGGATGTACTTTCTGTTAGTTTCACAGCTGTGTTGCTCGATCTCAGAGTGTTACATTCTGCATCTAAGAAACATTTACTGAACATGAAAGTGTTGTTGTTGTTTCAACGAGTCCGCTGCATCTACGTTGTCGAAGTATTGTATTTTAACACTAAATATGAGTTTCATGCAAAACACACGTGAGTATATAGATACATGGTTATTTCTAATCCCTCACCTCAATCACGCAGATGTCATGAAAAGAAAAAGACGACAGCTTTTGTGGAAAACTGCTACATGACCCCATACGCGGCCATGACATTCCTCCGTGTGCGATTCACCCGCTAGGAGGCGCTGAACTGGAAAGGGGCGAATTGGTGGTCAAATTTAATCTGTGGGTTTATTTGTGTTTAATTTTAGATCATCATAGTAAATTAACCCTCCCTTTTCTTATAGCGTACTTCAGGTATTTACCGACCTCGTGCTGTGTATAGCATTATGTTTTTATTTTGTGTTACTTTGTTCTGTAAGGCAACAATCAGTTAGATCATTTCGGTTAATTTCGTCAAGAAATAATCGTATTTCGGACCAACAGTTACTGGGTAGTTAGTATAGTTACCCAGGAACTGGGTATTTACGTGAAGGTTTTAGTGCATGTGCTTTTAATCACTATCTCTATGTTTATTGCCGGTACATCATGGATAGCATAAGTTAGTACAGAGTGGCAATTGAGACATGGCATAATTATGTGTTATAAAGTGAGTCTAAATCTTCGAAAATTATTTACATTATTGGAAGACTTGCGGATTATATTCCTGGGAATAGAAATTTTTCGCATCTCAGCCGGCCCCTCACCACGCAGTTCCTGTCTTACTACCTTTTACGTATGTTACAGAACCACGTCTCAGTTGTATACAGATCTGTGAAAGTGAGATTAAATATTTCCTTGAGACTCTAAATACACGGAAAACCTCAGGTACTGATGGTATAAACAACTTCATGCTTAAAAATTCTGTTGATTGTATTTCAGCTTCCATAACGAATCTTTTTAATGTTTCCTTACCTACAGCTGTCTTTCCAGCAGCATGGAAGCTCTCTCAAGTCTGCCATGTATTTAAAAAAAGGAGATAGACTTGACGTTTCTAATTATCAACCCTCTCTTTCTAATGTCTTGGAGAAGGTCGTGTATAAACATCTGTATGAGTATTGTATGTCAAATAATCTTCTCATACCACAGAACTCTTGATTTAAACGTTGAGATTCGACCCTATGCCAGCTTACAAACATTGTTCATGACATACAAAAGTCTTGACAGTTGAAATGACACCTGATTACTATTTTTAGATGTCAGTAAGGCATTTGATGAAGTCTGGCATCATGGTCTCCTGTTTATGTTAGAGCAGTTGGGTATTGAAGATCTTCTACTTGCGTGGTTAAAAGATTATTCGTGTGACAGAAAAATTAAGGCTTACCTTAACGGCACAGAGGAACTTATACAATATATGTTGGTGTCCCACATCTCTTCTTAAGTTTTGTCAATGATATTAGTATGAATATTGAATGTAATATTAACATATTTGCAGATGACACATCCTTGTCTGAGGAAATTCTAGATTTAGCAACATTTGAGGCTAAACTTAATCGTGATCTTGTCCAACTGGGCTTTGTAGAAGATCTTTATATAATGCTATCAAAACTGTTTATCTGTTAATACCATTGAAAAATAATCCTTCACATCCCAGATTGTATTTAGATGGCGTAGATGCGAAGAGCGTTCCGTCCCATAAACATCTAGGAAATATTCTGCAACAATGGTAAATGGAATGAGCATGTAAGAGCTATAGCTGGGGAAAGTAATATGAAATTGTGTATGATTAATCGGGCAAGGCGCACACTTACCAGAGAGTGTATGATCGCACTCGTATGATTTTCTATTTGACAACTCCAGCGTTTTTAATATTCAACTCATTGAAAAAAGTGTCCAACGCCGAGCAGCATTGTTATGTACAGGAGGCGTACGTCGAACTTCATATAAGTCTCTTATAAATGAACTAAAATGGGAACTCTTATACAGTCGGCTTAGATCCAAGCGCATTCTGTTTTGTTTTGTTTTTTTTTTTTTACTATTATTTTTCTCTTAAAATCATCAATGGGCTCTACTTCTCCATACCTAAAAGCCTATGCCACTCATAGAAAGCACATGCTGAAAAGCATCTTTAGAAATATATCTCCTGGAGTTCACCCTTCTGCATTTTTGACTAGTTGTTCTAAACACATTTGTACTATACTCTTAATTGGTTCACCTGAACAAAGCGTGAATAATCAATTGACCTTAACATCTGTCCATAATTTTATAATCATATCCAATAGATTCACCATCCAATCATCAATGAACAAATCAAGAATTACAATTATAACATTCACGATTGAATCGCAGGCAGCAGAGAGACATTTCCTTGGCACAAAAGTCCATGCAGTAAGAAGGAATCCTAATTACCTAATAGAATGTGAATCTCCACACAGCAAAGTTTTGAAGATACACTTTTGGTTTATACTTTTCGAAAGCGTCTGCAATTTCTAGCTTCAGCAGTTTCGCCACAGTATCGGGCTCCGATGATTCGGCCAGTGCCAGTGTCACTGTTACCACCAGTAAAAGTAAAACTACTAATACATCTGTTCCATACCATAGCCAATCCGGTAAAGGAACGAATACCACGACCAAGACATGGCAAGACATCGCCGATTATGTTACTATACACGCGGAAACGGCCGAAAATGCGAGAAATTTCACGATAAACTTATCACGTTTTCGTGACAATAGGGGTATATTGTGTTATATACGAAGTGGCGTCCCTTGGATCGGAAAAAGTAAAGGTTTCGACCAAAAAGCACACAATTTACTTAAGGATGACAAATGAACTATAAATTTAGGAAAACATGAACAATCAAAATGTCACAAGGCCAACGTCAAGGTGCTTCAAATGGTGAAACAATGGAAAATAAAGGGAAAACGCGGCATCATTACACAGGGACCTTTTTTTAATTATTTCATTGGTGTTTTACGCTGTATTCAAGAGTAACAGGTACCTAAAGTGACTACATGTAGTGCGTGTACTTGCGATGAGTGAGATTTTAGAGGACTGTTTCAGCAATAACCGTCAAAATATTAATTCATATCTGATTTCTTTCAGAGAAATCTTAAGATTCCAGCTACACCCTAGACAGCCCTTATTAAAAGAAAACTCAGGGAGGAATTTTGGAGGCCGGCTTTTGTTCACTCATTGTTGAGATAACAGTAAAAGCCGGCCAACTGCCTGGTCTATTATATTTATCAAACGAGTCCGACAAGGCCTTCAAATTCCTCTTTTTGTCGGTACTTTAAGTCGGCCGAGGGGAAGACTTGATCGACACATTTTGAGAAATATATATATATAGTAAATATTCACCCTATATGTTCCGCAGCCACCACGGAGTGCCAGCAAGCGCGATGCCTGAACCTGGGGATAATATTTATTCTCGAGAGAGCGGTGTTATGGAGGAAATTGGGACCACGCAGATGAAAGACAGGGCCCATCCGACCTCCCGTGTCCCCCTCTCTCGCCAAGTAAGAGCAAAAGTGGCGTGTTCGACGTGAGGATCTCGTAAGACCAACACGCTCTCAGGATCCCGTCATCGGAGATTACGGGGCGCAAACCCACGGCAAACAGGTCGCTTCCCGGTTGCCTCTCACACGACCGAGAAGATGTGAACCTATCGTATTCACCGGACCCACACGGGAGAGCTCTAGGTTAGATGCCTTTTACAAGTTTACCTAGGATCATGTTTTTACCGCAAATTGTTGGACTCAATCAGATCGTATCTTACAAACCTGGCTATTTCGTCCAATCGGTAGTTCTTTCAGAGGCTCAAATAACTTTAGCCAAATGGCACGCGTTGCTACAACCACAGATGTAAATTCTCTTATTTTTAATATTTCTTCAATAATCATTTATGCACATTATAATTAATCCAATCAGTGAATTACGCTGGCCATTCTGTGCCAATTCAGTTCAGCAGTGCACAATGTAGGCTAGTTACAACAGCGCATACTGTCAAAGTTGTTGTGCTCTTTAATTTCGCATTGTCAGTGAATCACATGCACTCAACTTCCGTATTTAAAAAATCCAACTAAGCAGTTGCAAACGTAAGGTTTGTGGTAGCTATATGGGGCTATGTTTATGTAGAAATACGTGTAAGCATTTACTTACCCCGCACTCAGTGTGTCTCAGGGTGCTTTCCTCAACATACTGGTGTTGTCTGCAGTAGGCCTAGTGAATGACGTGGTTTCTTGTAATGCCTCTCCATTTCTGCGGCCGATGTCTATCAGTTAAGTGATATGTTACGTCTTGGAAGCATGCGCTGCTCCATAACTTCTACGTGTACATCACCTACTGGCATCATCTGCCATTCATGCACCATGTTTCAAATTTCAATATAACCACTCGGTAATACTTGTTTACATGCATGTTACATTTCTATTTATGCAACCCATCAAACCTACAGCCATTGCATATGTCAGATACCCTTTTTCAATACCATTAGCAGACAAGGAGGCGAAAGCTGCCCTCAATAAACCCATATCTAAGACTAAAATCCCTTATACTGACATGAAGTCCAACATTCTTAAATATATTCGTCGCCTTTGGTAGGATGAATGGGACTTGCAGATCCACAATAAACTGCATGCTATTTACCCAGTCACTGGCTACAATACCTATACGTAACGAATGTCTCGTTGAGACCAAGTCGTATAAGTAACAAGGTGTCGTATTGGGCGTTCTCGTCTAACACATAATTTCATCTTAGATGGGAGCAGTGCTTCCAATTGTGTTTGATGTGATGCCCAATACGGCATTAAACATATGGCTGAAATATTGCCGATGTGGCGTTAAATCATTATCACTCAGCCATCCATTGAATACCATTAAATCAAGATTGGCCTCCGTGGCCAGGTACGCCAGGTATAGTTAGCCCAACAACCAGATGTCCAACGCCATCCAGCACAACAAGCAGATGTACAAAACCAGCCAGCACAACCAGGTGTGCAACACCAACCGTTACAACGAGATGTACACCAACCAGCTCAACAGCCAGATGTACAACGCCAGCCAACTCAACAACCAGATGTACAACGCCAGCCAGTATAACAACCACGTGTGCAACACCAACCGCTACAACCAGATGTACGACAACAGCCAGCTCAACAACCATATGTGCATCACCAGTCAGTACATTTTTTTTATAGTGACCCGCTTGCTTACAGATTTGTTCTTATTCATTCTCAGCCTTGAGAATCCTCAACCGCCTCATGTTTTTACCTTGCTCTCGCCACGATATGGCTGAAATATTGCCGATGTGGCGTTAAACCATTATCATTCATTCATCCATTCAATACCATTAAATCAAGATTAGCTGAGATACTTGTTTAGCTGTTATTTGACATGGAACTCATTTACGGACTACGAATTTGAACTTTGATATGGAATTCATGCCTGGAATATTCATTGTCTGCCCGGAATCATTAAAAACTGATGACCGCTTCTCTCTTGTGTGTTACCGGCTTTATTTCTTATTTGTATAATTTCTTACATACCTTTGTCTTCGGGAGTTAGTGTTAAACGTTGTTGTGGTAATGGATCTTGCAATTATCGACTTGGAACGCCCTTTACGGACTACGAATGGTATAGGAATGTCGGACTTGACGCTTATATTGCTATTACCAACACTCTCGACATGTCTGTCAGGAGGTCTTCCAGGAAAAAACGTGATGAAGATCAGCTTCATGAATCTCTTTGTGCTGGAAGAGACCAGTCAGGGTTCTACGTGTCCTACATAACTGAATTTATAGGAAAATAACAAATACACAGTATTTTGTTTCATCGTGATTATATCCAGTATAATCATGCATTCAACAACGCAAAATGTATAGAACCTCCTGCATGGATCTTGTATAGATTCAATTGCTGAAGGGTACTGAAGATTTTTTTTTGTCTAATTTCATGGCGTATTTTAGTTATATTTTATCATTATTGAGAGACTGAATGCATCTCATGTACGTGGCAAAATTTCTCATACAGGGTTTTCCAAGACATCAAGTGAGACCCCCCCCTATAGCTGATCTACAAACAGGAGTGCACAGTTATTCAAAACCGTTTGCATATATGCTTTACATTTTTGTTACCCTAACATGAACAAACATACCTTAGTCTATGGAAAGAGTTAGAGGTAAAGAAATATTTTAAAAAACAATCTTTTTCTTTCCCAGGTAAAAGTGTTTTCACACAAAGGCAGTTTACAAAGGGGTCATTTCTTCTTCAGTACAAGGGGGACTTATTTGATCACAAAGAAGCGCTGAAACGAGAAGCTGGGAATCGTGGGAGTTTTCATGTTCTTTTTCAAAACTCACAACAAAAGAATGTGGTGAGTTATTTTATAATCAAGTAATTAGGAAATTGATCAGTTATAGCAAGTGGTTAAGACCTTGAGGTCTTTTCAAACATTGTTGACATTGCTTTATGACTGATTGTGCATCAGTTCAGCCAAAAAAAAGCTCCAATGTCCCATAAGGGTAGGCAGGAATTTCAAGTCTCCAGAATCACACAAGTACTCTGGCTTTGCATAAATGAAGTCATTGTGACATGTCATGGTAACATTAAAACTGATGGTAAAGCTAAATTTTGGGAATAATATTTGATAATTAATTTTTATTTATTCCCCATAAAAAATGCTTAAAGCTAAATGTATCGTTCTCTGGCGAGATCTAAATTGAAGTATGGATCCATCATTTACGGTTCCGTTAGGAAATCCTGTCTTAAAATGTTTGATCCTGTCCATGACCAAGTTCTGAGGCTCAGCCTTGGTGCAGTTAGAACCTTACCAGTAGAAAATTAATGACCCTTCTTTACATCACAGACGTATAAAATTGAGCCTTCAATATACTACAAAGCTTAAAGCACATCCAACAATCCCTGCCTACGCGTGTGTTTTTGATCCATTTTTTGCAGACAAATATACTTAATGTCCTAACAAGATCCGCCATATTGTGGAAGCCGGCGTCAAGCCTAAGCACACAGCTCCGGTATCTTTTCCGAACTGCCCTTCATAGCTTCTTCCACATTCTAAATTGATATTTGATCTACGTCGACGTAATAAGATAGGTACAAACCCTCTGATAATTCAGCAAGGTTTTGCGGAAATCAGGGTTAATTATCCGGATTTACAAATTTATATATACCCATGGGTCAAAGGATGCGGACAGGGTTGCAGCTGCAGCTGTCTTAGAACAACGGGTCACATCCCTTCGCCTTCCATCCTCATCTTCAACCTTTTCTGCAGAGGCCAGGGCTATACTCCTGGTGTTATCATATGTTTCCTCTGGGAATGCCCAGAGGGCTGTGATATGCAGTGACTCGCTTGCTTGCCTTTTGGCAAGTGAGAGTAAAGAGAAAAAATCGCCTCTATAAACTCGTCAACCGATTGACAGCTAAGATAAGAGGAATTTTTTGCTGCGTTGGTAATATGTCACGCAGATCCGAGACGCAAATTTCCTCAGCAGCAAACTTCTAAGAGTTTTTTTTATTCTAAGAGTTTCTAAGTTTCGAAGAGCCCAGTTTTTAGTGGACATGAAATGAACTACTTCCATAAGTTTCATGACTGTGTTTCTGTTCTTTGCAACGATGTCGGTATTCATCTGTACTGTTCCCCTTATTATTTGAGAAAGAACGTTTCCATTTTTGGAGCAATGTCCAACAATCTTCATAAACTTTAAAGCAAGTCTGTGTATTTCAGATGTGGCGTGATTGGACAGCATTCTACCAAGATGATCGCCAAGTACGCATGGGTCCACTGCCCATTTCCCATCAGCAAAACATGCCTCGCATGCTTTGCAATGATAACCATCTGTTCGGTTATTATAATAGAGCCCAAGTGAACTTAGTTTTTCACACTGTTCGTGAAAATCTGCGTCCATCCATCTTCAAACGGCCACAGCTGCAGCAACGCCCAAGTATAGTCTTATCTTAAAAAATAAAGAGTGCATGTGTACATGTATCATGTGCCATAAACTTCTGAAACAGAGTTTAAATTGACTTTCTTGCAGGCATCAAATATTTATATTATTTACTCATAATTAAGTTTGCTGGAATTTAAAAACTATGTGTACATTATTTTGAATGATATACCAATTCTAACTCGCGTTAACTTTTTAATAAAATTATTACCAGTATCCTGGATATCATTGGCCCCTGCGCTGGCGTTAGACTCTCCATCCCCTACCATGCTCTTATCAGCCTCGTTATCCTCGGCCCTGCTGTTATCTGCGATCCTGACAGCAGCCTGTGCATTGCTGTTGTCTGTAGCTGCATAGAATAAAATTTTCAACATGTTAGGTTCATTAATTTCCTTTTTTTAAAATTATATAAATATATCGGCTTCCTGTTCAGATTCTAATGTAGAGTATAAATCAGTACTTCCTGAAATTTAAAAATAAAAACTGTAAATTAGACTAAGCTCCATTTTGTGAGTCCATGTAAAAATGTTTTAATTCAAAATGGCAAATTAAGAATCAAGGCAATTTATTGTTGAAAAAAATATATTTACAGTATTGAAGTTTGCCCAGTACTTTAATACTGATGTACATGTATGATTTATCACTAGATTATACATTTAAGAATGCAATGGCTATTTCTGGAAGACAGACCTTGCTGTTCAATCAGTGTTACCACCTCGGCACCGAGGTTAAATTTTTACGGGGTTGGTAGGAAAAAAACTGGAAAATTGTCAATCAAAAGTGTTCAAGATCTTTTTTTTTTTATTTTCATGTACAAGCGGAGAATTCATGTTATTTACCACACGTTAATAAAACTGTTAACTCATAATCGGACGTGAAAACGACCAACTTTATCCCCATTTACTTCCATGTTTCCGGTACGTCTTAGTGAGTCCGTGTATACCACAAAAAGTAAAATAGCAACAAAACTGTTCTGAAAAATTACCAAAATCAGGAGGTAATTTGGGAATTTAGAACAAGCAGTAGTTTAATTACCCTCCTTTGTAACGAGTTCACCAACCTGGCTCCGAATCCGACGCAGCCGTCTGCGTTTTCGTCTTTTTCGGGAGAGTAAGAAATCAAATCGGCAGTACGTTTCTCGCAGTGGACATAGCTAGAAGGCCGTGTTTTGTGCGATCGGCCGGTTGTTTTCGCCTCACTCAAAACGAGGCTACACCTTTTTCCTAAGCACCTCCAGAATCACAAGCTTCTACTCACGTACAATGTATTATAAACACACGAACAACATGACGGAAGTGAACAAAGACTGGGAATAAGGTAAAAAGTTGCGCAGTAGTCGAAGGCGCAAATATACAAGAGGCCACGCAAACTGTCGAAAAGGAAAACCGCTCTTGAAATTCTCTCGTATTTGCAAAATTTAGATTTGAATTTGGGCTCTTTGGTTAAGTTTATTGGGGCGTTAGGAATTATGTCTTAATTTAGGCGCCAGTAACCGGTATGAAAATCGTTCTGTATCCGACCCATGATGATGTCCATGAAAGGTGGCGAACTTGTTCCCAGGCAATATCTGAAGGTAGAGACTTTATGTCTATAGAAATGGAGTCTTTGTAACAATTTTCCCAAATATACACATCTGAAATATGATTACATATTATAACGTTCTTTTCTCTCCACAGGAATTGGGACAAAGGTCTATAACTGTAAAACGAAGCCTGGTTATAGGCAAATGTTGAATTATTCTGAAGATCTTCAAAAATCGTTTTTTCCGGACTCACCTCTATGGCTTCTTCCACAACCTAAATTGATATTTGATTTACGTCGACATATTAAATTCGACACTAACCCTCTGATAATTCAGCAAAGTTTTGATGAAATTAAGGCTAATTATCTGGATTATAAATTTATATATACTGAGGGGTTAAAGGATGGGGAAATTTCCGTTTGTTACAAAAATGCATACCGACGGTTTTAGACGTTGACAATCTAAAACCGTTTTCAGTTACCCATTTCTCGATTTTATTGAGACAAAGCCGCGGTTGACGTTCAATATTATTCATATTTTTTAGCTCGGTAGCATATGAGGAAGTCATCAACATTTAAAGAACCCTCTGTGCCCTGCCCTGGAGTGCATCCATTTCCTGCTCAGAGGAGTCAGAAAGAGTAGACTCCACCCGTACCTTAAACTGACGATCAGATAAAAATTTGGATATAAATATTGGTAATCGACCTTTAAGACCCATATCCGCGGGGTCTTTTGAAATACCATATTTCCATGTGGTGTCTCGTAGGACTTTTCAAGGTAATCCGGGATCCCGGCCTAGGATCTGCTATTCACAGATCCATTCTAGTTTATGTTTGTTTTTGGGGTGACTAGGTTCAGGGTTATCAATTGGATTAGTATTAATGGTGTTACTGACTAGTTTGATCTGTTGTGTTGAGGTGGTCTGAGTTGAAGTATTGAACGTGGGTTGAACAGTAGGTTCCACAGAAATAGGACAAGGTTTCTGGTTTCCAATGGGCCAAGTCAATGAAGTTTGAGTAGCCACAGTAGCTACTCGCTTGACCGCCTTAGCAAACAAACAAAGTCTGCAATGAAGTATTAGAAGGCAAGATCAATTTGCAGGCCTCCTGATAGAATATATTCTTTCTAGGTTTTACAGTTATTTGTTTTGTGAAAGGAAAAGTGTACAGTCCTTAGAGGAGGCCACGTGAACCCCACCGCAGTTGCAACACTTAACTGTGTTGCCTCGGTCGAAACCATCATGATCTTCACTGCCGCATCTCAAACAAACCTGCTTATTTTCAAATTGGTCCTTGCCATGACCAAATTTTTGGCAAGTGAAACAACGTGTCGGATTAGGGACATATAAATTCACATTAACCCTTTACGGGCCAATGTAGATATCCCGTCTGTAGAAGGTTTTGGCAAGGTTTTCCTTGGAAATTCTCGGACATTAGGACACCTTGAAGTATTTGGACAAACTATTCCGAGATTTTCCGCCAAAGGAAAATAGAAAATTAAATGGTGGTAACGCATAGAAAAACTGGGAAATCCTAACCTAATACTAACCTAAAATTTACGTCGGCAACGTAAGAAAAGTTTGGAAACTTGGCAAGTAAGGATGCCTCGGAAATTTTCAGAAAAGCTCGGAAAAACCAGAAAAGCTTGGACACCTTGGAAAATCAGCAAATTCAGCTCGGAAACCTAGGAAAAGCCTGGAAACCAGAGAAAAATAGTTGGAAACCACCTCATACACATTAGAAAAGCTTAGACTCCATTCAACAAATTGTTATCTAAATAATGATTAGTAAATGAAGCCATTTACATTCGTTAGCCCTCTGATTTTGAAGAAATCATTTTAAGTTATACAGAAAAAAGACACCTAAACCACGTTACAATTATTTACACATAATTTGTTATAATTCGAGAGCGGCCGAATAATGTTTATGATACCGGCGGCTTGAAAGGTCGAGCCACCAGTCCAAGGCGGACCACTGGCGGAAGAAGCAATGGACGATAGTGCTAACCTAGTGTGGTTATTGTGTGGAACATTTAGAACGGCAAAACTGCCCATTCTGTAATGAGCCATTTTATTGTGCACCGAGATTGTTCTACCAATGCACTACTATATACATATATTTCCTCTTCTTCTTTGTCTATGCCGATACAGTCTTTGAACACGTCGACGTGCGGTTGTGTGATGTATTTACGATCCTGCTCGATTCATCTAAACTGTGATTTCCTATTTTCTGTGCGTGAAGGGTCATGCCCCCGGGAAAGGTGTTGAAGACTCGGCGCCAACGTCCGTAGCGGCGCACCCATGAAGGCTGTGATCATGTCTTACAGGCCAGACGGTGACTTTGCCTGATCTGTATATAGTTGGGCCGGTTATGTTGGTGTAATTTGTCAAAAGAAAAGCATGGGGCGGAGTATGCCAGGCTCGGGGCTGTGCGTGAAGGATAATAGCACCTCAGCCGTCTAGGCAGCTTGTCGTAAAAGACGACGAACATAGACCTTGTCCTGTTGTTACACTTAGTCATATTCCCCTGTGGGACTGCCGGGGTCAGACAAGACTAGCATCTCAGTCCGCTAAAGCTTGTCGTAAGAGGCGACTAAACCTAGACCACTCCCACACCCATCGAACTTTTTTTAGTTCGACTCGTTTCTCTAGGGTCAAAACCGAGAAATCCTAGAAAGTGGCAACACAGCGTCTCCCCGGTGAGATCAAATAGAACTTTCTCACATGGTGGTCCCAAGCGTTTTCCCGCCCGGTGTGTTGCGTCTGTGAGGTAGATGGCATAGGTGCGGAGCGCTTACCCGGGTGTGTCGGGTTGGGCAGGCCGTCGTCTGCGGTTTACAAAAAAAAAATGTAGCGATCTGCTCTGTCCCCGAAAACGGCTCTCACCGCCAGAGAAAGAATGAATACTGAAGAGAATGCACAAAGAACACGCGAGGTGTCGTGTGGCATGGTACGGACCACGTCCTGGCGTACTTCCCCGTATTGTATAACATCCTGTTTAGCGCACTTTTAGGCTGTCAGGTGGGAGGTTAGTGAATGACTTCCTCACCAGCAAGAACAAGTCAGTACGTAATTGGCCAGGTCGGCATACCTGTAGGGGGACAAGTGCGCGTGATGTGGGCGAAGGGGACGTGTTGCGGGTGTAACGCCTATGTAGTACGGGTGCACCTGCTCTAGTATGACCTTATGGTGAACAGCCAGTCCGCCCGTGCAGAACCCGTGCTTGCTTGGCAAAAGTTTGGGCTGTAGTCAGGGCCGAAGTGGTGCCTTATGCAAGTCTAGTAGCCGTTTTAATGCCAGGTCGAGAGCTAGGGATATTCCCGGCACTTGGCGAACGTTTCCACATCAGTAGGGATGTTCACCTCTGCTGTGAAAGGCGCACCCCTTACGCAAGACCTGGCCGAGGCGGTGAACTCGGTGCTGGGAGCGTTGTTTATCGACTGTGAACATGGCGTGATGGTGATTGCATATGGACGTGGTATGGTGTGGTGTGGAGGGGGTGTGTATATACTGCGTGTGCACGGCACTCCCGCGGTGATATCTCCGCGAAAGACGAGGGCATCTCCGCATAACCAAGTGAGTTGAATGACATGCCGTGGTAATAATGGTGGCGTTAGTGGTGTGGGATGTGGTGTTGGATGTGGTGTTGCGCGTGGCGTGGGCGATGGGATGGACGGCTGCAGGGGACATGCACCTAGTATGGTGAACGCCCTTATTTGGATCGAAGAACCCGTGCTTTGGGTTGTCCGAAGTTTGGGTTGTTGTCAGGGCGCATGTGGTGTACTGTATGCAAGTGTCGGTAACGTCCTAGCCGACCTTCGATTTACGCATCCGCTGTGAAAGGCACAGCCCATACGCGAGACCCAAGTCTGGCCAGTGGGACTCGAATGCGAGGGACGGGAAAATCAAAAATTAAAGAAAAATAAAAACGGCGAGTAGATCGAATCTCTCGGGTATATCTATCTTGTTGGCGGCCAATACATCGACAAAAAGGCCCTGAGGGGGAAAAAAAAAAGAAAAAATCGGTCCTCTAGGCGATGTGTCCGCATAAGACGGGGGCATCGCCGCGTAGCCGAGTGGTACAAATGGCTGCGGTGTCTGACCCAGTGCTGAAACCGTTCGGTTTTTACCACAGTGTGTGACTTACCCTTCCATGTTCAGCACGTCGATGCACTCGCCAATCCCACAACTGGCAAAACATTTTGCTGGTGTCGGATCAAATGCGTCCTGGCACAGGTAAGGCACGTAAATCTATCTCCCTTTGTGTGCTGCGTTTGCTTATCCCTCAGCCAGTTGTCCTGACTGGAAAATGCCGTTTTGCACGTTCGGCAAAGAAAACTCCCCTTTTGCCGAAGCCTCTACTCCTGCTCCTCCTCCGTGAACCATGATGGGCTTTGACGATAGATACCCCCCTCTCACACTTTTTAAACCGTCCTAAAATGAAGAAAAAAACAACAAAACAAAACTAGAATGGATCTGTTATTATGTCCTACACCTCTCATGATTCCTCTGGGGACTCTTCTGGGTCTGAAATAAAAGCCGGCCTGAAGAAAAACCTGTACTATCACATCACTAAAGCCGCTAAGATCGCGCAAGCAACTTTATTAATGGACAGTCGTGATTAACTCGCAAAGGAGACTGAACAGTTTTTAACAGCTTTTGAACTCCACAAATCTTCCTATTTGGTGATGCTGACTACCTCATCCAGAAAGGGCAACAAACAAGATTAAGAAATCCAGAAGAACTGCCAATGGAGTCGGAAGTTAAGAAACTTAGAATCTCCTCCATGCGTTTCATAATGTGATTCCTGTCAGCCAAATACCAGTATTGGACAGAAGCAAAATTTGTAGAACTTCGCTGCCTAGCAGTTTCTCATTTAACATTATTTAATGGCAGACGTGGTGGTGAACCCAGACGACTTACTTAAGCAGAATTGACGGATGATGAAAATGAAGTTTGGTTATTCAAGAGCAGGCTGGACAGTGTAACAGATCCTCTGGAGAAGAAATTGTTGAAGGAGACAAAAATAGCCAATTTTCTTCACCCACATGGGCCACTTTGAAAGAATTAATAGGGATATTTCCCAGAGCCCACTTGCCTTCATGGCAGTTACTAAAGTTGGAAAACAGCTCCATCAAATGGACCAACGTACCTGCATGTATTTTATACCCTAAATTCGTTTGTTCTGTCTACACCATTTCCTGGTGCAGTGTAACCACCTGTACTTGTGTATATACATGTACAGTGCGTGCATACTGGCATTTCAAGCTGTCTTCCTAGGAGGTTTCCTTTGGTTCTACCTGTTTTTGTCTGATGTCCGCGAATACCTTGACTGCCGTATTACCACGAGTAAAATATTCTTTACCCCAAGTATAATGCACATGTAAAACCAATAAGATATGAAATGTCAGAATGTGCAATATGCGCTTTCACAGCTTGGTTGTGACCACTAAGGTAATCCTTTATTTCAAATCAATATTAACCCTGTTAAATTGAGTATCATGTCATTGCTACACAAAATAATGGCTATCTACATGCAGTAATTACTTTGCAGTCATTTTATTCAACAAGTGTGCATTAATAATTTAATGTGTATCTGTTTTCTTTCATAGTTGAGTCATTATACCACTGCTGTATATTTTGGCTTGCTTTTCTATTAGCAGATGTATCTCTGTTGGAATAAATTTTTTTGACTCACTGATCTTCCGCAATGATTAAAGAACTAAAAATAACACAGTGGGACACATTCAAAGTGAAAGTTTAATAATTTCAGTAGATAAACCGATAGACATATGAAAATCAGTTGTCACTTACGCTACAGACATGCGTACTTCAATTGAGTATAGTTAGAGAACCTAAACAGTACAGAAAACAGAGTTACAGTTTATGTCCCTTATGTGTAAACAATATACAGTTTTACCTTGCATTCAAGTAGATTAGCTATTATGACACTCCAAGGCATGATTCATTTCAGCAGTTCTTTACTTCATAACTACTAAACAAAATGTACAAAACTGAGAGCGAGTATAGCTATTCAAGCTTCACTCAAATGATAAATTGGTTATAAGTGGTTGAAAAAAACATAAATCAGAAAGCACATTTCAATCATTATTTAATATATTGAGAAAAACATCATGGTAACATAGTTGACAGGGCGGTGACCTAGTTGACAACAGTAACGTAGTTAACACTTCACGACACGCCTAGTCTTGTCCATATAATATTATACCAAAGAACCCTTACTACTATATCATGGGGTTTCTACCACTGTAGCTGGTCGAGGAATGTGGTATAACAAAGTGAATGTATCACGTTTTTGTTATCATTTAACACATGCTGTAGCGTTTCAGATATTAATACAGCTATTGTACTTGGCAGAACCATCATAGTGCTCGACGCCGTCGAATAAGTGAAATATTCTTGAGTACGGCGTAAAACATCAAACAAATGAATACTTGGCTGAGTGTTATACATAAACTCTCGAAGGTTCACCTCAAGGAAGAATATATGCTTATAGTACATAAACAGGTTACAAAATGAATAAAGTGGACTTTTCATATAGAATACAGGCTGGTATCTGTAGCTCAATTCCATTACATAGTACTAGTCACATAACCATATTCAATCATCGAAAACAAACCTACAGGATTATATCCACTGCACAGTCCTGCTATTGTCTTGGTCAATTAACCGTAATTAATCAACAAAAACAATTACTGTATAATACTCATGATAGCTATTTACTTATCTATTTCCCACTGGTGCATAAGCCTGATGACAGCCTGCAAGTATGTCCCATATTACTCAGCGTTTATTAAGGCCCAGGTGTTTGTTGCAATTTCTGCAAGGCGACT
Organism: Liolophura sinensis; assembly: GCF_032854445.1. Lineage (NCBI taxonomy): Eukaryota > Metazoa > Mollusca > Polyplacophora > Chitonida > Chitonidae > Liolophura > Liolophura sinensis. The sequence goes on along the minus strand of NC_088298.1, from coordinate 9,990,639 downwards.
TCCTATTTTCTGTGGCTCATCGATGATAGACGTAATCTCGTGAGGATATCTGATGATGTCATCATAAATGGGCCAGTAAAATCTGCTGTCTCCGACTGACGACATGCATTTAACTTCACCATCCTCTTCGTCAACATCAGTGATAATGCCAGGATAGTAACGGCTCTTAATAATGTCATCTTTATTTGCAAAAATTATTATTATCAAATTCTTGTTCAAGAGCTGTGTGCATCTACAACGACATCCACGTATTCTGCTACGACATGTACTCTGGAGGAACTATTTAACAAACACAAAACCTTTCTTAAAGAAAGGCGCCTAGATATACCTACCCGTCATACAGAAATACCACAACTTTACTGGATTCCTAAAATGCATAAATCCTCATACAAGGCTCGATTTATTGCGGGTTCAAGAAGCTGTACCACCAAACTCTTGTCAACCCTACTTACGAGAGCGTTACAAGAACTAAAGTCATTTTGGAATAAGTATAGTTGTGCCATAACAAAAAATCAGGTGTCAACTGCATGTAGATTCTTAACAACTCCACACGTCTTACAGAAAAACTTGATGCTCATATGCATATACCGTACAAAGACGTATCCACATGGGATTTCTCTACTGTCTATACTACGATTCCTCACAAAGATCTTATTGAAAGAATATCGTCGTTAATTTTCTAGGTATTTACTAAAACAGTTCAACGTTACATTAACGTCAGAAGCAATAAGGCTTTCTTTAGTTCTACTCTTTATAAAGGTTGCCACTCATGGGATGTTACATTATTTATTGAATTACTTGAATTTCTCATTAATAACATCTATGTGAAATTCGGGGATACTATTTACCAACTGTGCATATGTATTCCAATGGGTAGGGGAGACCGGGGCAAGTTGGACCATGGGGTAAGTTGGAACACCCCAATTATTTCATAATATCAAGCAGCAGCGCCCTCGTCACTGGTGTCAGGAAAGGGAGACAACTGATATGCAGGTGGCCATTTTGTGTTCAATGACAACTGATGCTGGCAGACAAATGAGGTTTGATTTTTCACTTTTTGGTGGATCCCAGTAAATATTAGCTAGACATGTCTTTTGCTTCGTTAATCTAATCTGCATTAAATTTTAAGAATGAGGTAATACCATGGAAATGTGCCATGATCATTCTTTAAATTGATGGTTTTGTTTTGTAAAGTGCGTTGTTGTTGTTGAAATTTTAAACGGTTGAATGTCAAAGGTCACCGCGGGGCAAGTTGGAACAGTCAGGATGGGGCAAGTTGGTCCATGGGCCAACTTACCCCATACCTGTTCCAACCTGCCCCAGTAACCAGCTGGCCCGTAAAATGTTCTACCTCAACACTTCATGTATGATTTTCCTTATTTTCAGACATGAGAAAGTATAAACGCAAAACAAACAGGGCTGGAACGCCAGCAGATGTTATGCTTCGAGCTGCCAACGAGGTTGTTCATGACATGAAACCATGCAGATCAGTTGCCAAGGATTACAATATCCCACATACCACCCTGAGGCGATATTGTCACAAGCTCAGGTGTGCGCCACTTCAATTAAATGAAACAACGGCCCCTATCCTCACAGTCGGCTATGTAAAGAGTAGGCAAGTTTTCAGCACAGAAGAAGAAGTTATGTTAGTTGCTTACCTTCTGAAGGCGTCTAACCTCTATTACGGCTTATGTCCGAAAGAAGTGCGTAAGTTGGCGTATGACTTTGCTATCAAACTGGAGAGAAAAATTCCGGAGAACTGGACTGAGGCTAAAATAGCAGGCGTGGAATGGTTTACCGGGTTCCTTAAACGACACAAGAACATTTCCCTTCGTACACCGGAAGCCACCTCTTTAGGGAGAGCAACAAGTTTCAATCGCCACAATGCCGACACATTCTTCAACAACTTCAAATTTATGGAGCATTTTGTAAAACACACACGCTGCTCCCCAGAACAACCGGTTTTGCTTCTGCTGGATAATCATGACTCTCATGTAAGTGTCGACATTTTGGACTTTGCTAAGAACTCTGGTGTTGTCATGCTGTCGTTCCCTCCTCATTGTTCTCACAAGTTTCAGCCCCTTGACCGTAGTGTTTATTTCCCACTCAAAAAGTTTTACAACAGCGGGTGTGATGCATGGCTGATGATGAACAAAGGGAAGAGATTAACCATATATGATATACCGGGCATTGTGAAGGAAGCATTCCCTCTTGCAATGACACAAGCCAACATCCAGTCGGGGTTCAGGGTGTCAGGAATTTTTCCGTTCAACAGAAATGTTTTTGGTGACGAGGAATTTCTGCCGTCCAGCGTCACAGACCGCCCAAACCCGGAAATCCCTGAGACAGACGAAGATGTCCCGCAACCTTCCACTAGTCAAGTTGTTACAGAGGCGAGGCAGGGCCATGATACGTCACCAGGGCCAAGCAGCAGACCAATGTCCCCTGAAGATGTGAGGCCGTTCACAACAGCAGGTCCAAGGAAATCCTCAGCCAAAGGTCGCAAACGAGGTCGTACCCGAATTTTGACGGACACTCCGGAGAAAGAAGAGCTAAGACGGGACGAACAAAGGCGTGAACTGGCAAAACGCAAACGGAGCCGTAGAAATCAGAAGCCTGAGGAGGAGGAGGAAGAGGATTCGGACACTGAAACCTCATCGATTGAGCCATCCGAACACTCCTCTGAGCCGTCTTTTGATGAGGATTTTGATGTCGATCCTGACACCTTTGAAAAAGACGACTTCATCCTTGTGGAATATGTTGGCAAGAAATCCAAGGCTTATTATGTTGGGCAGATACAAAACAAAGTGGATGAATTTGAAATAACTACTAAGTTCCTGCGTAGAGCTGACCAGCGCAGACATGGACAAATGACATTTGTCTTCCCAGATCGCGAAGAGATAGGGAATCATTCACAAGATGCCATTGTTCTCAAACTACCGCGGCCAACCACCCTAGGAGGAACCAAGCGTTGTGCTGCGAAAATGACATTTGCTTTAGATCTTTCCTCTTACGATCCAGTGTAAAGTTTTTTTTTCTTTGGAAATAACCAGCCTTGCACTGTTGCTCAGAAGTGAGCCAGCAATTCCTCTGTTCTCAGGGTGTTTTTTAAAAAGTTAACTTGATTTTAAAATGGTGCCCTAACCCAAGTTCTATAAATTCTGTTCAGGCAGTAAAATGGTTCAAATTTGTTTCTTTTGCCTACATTTTGAGGATGGCATTATTTGGAATAAAGATGAACCCTTTCCATCATAGCTACTGTTTATTGTTTCGCTCTCTTTAGCTTACATCTGGTCCAACTTACCCTTGGAGTGTACCAACTTACCACGCAACCGGGGCAGGTTGAAACAGGAAACCACACTTTTATATCTTTAATCACATGCCTCTTGTACCTAGCTGAGACCCAACCCATGCTGTTAACATATAGCCCAGTGTTTGTTCTTTCATACACATGCAAGTGCATTTGTTTCTGCCTGTAAGCAAAAAATCTCCTGACAATTTATTGAAAAATGTTCCAACTAGCCCCGGTCTCCCCTACCAATTGTACGCCTCTTTTGGCAGACCTATCCCTGTTTTCATATGAATACGACTAAAATAACCCCCATATTGCTGAAGCGATGAAGGAAATCTATCCGCCTTTGTTGGATTTAAAAGAAAAAACAGATAGTCCTGATGGTACATCGTATTTCGATCCATATTTGTACAAAGGCCAACAAGGTCTCCTTTCACGCCGCCTTTACGACAAAAGGGATAATTTCAGTTTTGATATTGTAAGTTATCCTTATTTAGATAACAATATACCAAAGGGTCCTACATATGGCGTATACATATCTCGTCTTGTAACATTTATCAGATCTTCCGTTAATTTTGATGACTTTAATCTGCGTCACAAGTTGCTGGTTGAAAAACTAGTTAGCCAAGGATACTCCATCAAACGCCTTCATTCTAAGTTTCTCAAATTTTACAATGAGTATAAAACGCTTGTTGGAAGGTATGGACAGAGCTTTCAGAATCTCTAGCGATCTGCATTGTGATCAACCACATAGACGGCGCTGTCATCCCTATGTACATGTCTATCACGTGCATGATATTTAACAACACAGATTGCGCTGGTTGCCCAGTGTAACCGTCTATCTCGTATGTCATGTGTAACATCATAGATGGCGCCTCTTGTAGCATGAGATCTGTACATATCAACGGGAAACACGTAATCGTTACTTTTGAATCACAGTCTGATCGGTTATGGTCTGTAACGCTCGTCATTTTCAAACTGTATGTAATACCGCTTAACCTGGGGCTAGGGGCCGTGAAGGTAGTTATGATCATCAGCATGATGCCTTTATCAGAGATGCCAACACATACGAATTTTTCGTATTTTATACGAATTTTCCATTTGAAAACAACACTACGACCAGTTACCATGAAACTACGAAAAAAATATATTATGCTACTACGAAAATGTCGAAAGTACAAAAAATATATATTTCGGATGTTGAAATCCGTATTTTCACACAACCCTTTCCCAGTCTCCATGCAAGGCCTAGTTGCTTCCAAAACTGCCGATCCTGGGAGAATGAACCTTGTCAGTGCGTGTAACGCGAACGTTGATTGGTTGGATTTTCGCGCTTTTTCGGACACCTGGCCAATGAGTAAACTAGATGCATAAGTTCTTGTTCCTAGGTGTGTTAGGTTTTCCGCCATGACCGAAGCCAGAAGGATGATGGAAGGCGTTCAGCAACTTCAGGGAAAGAATAATCAGCGGTTCAATGATAAATATACATCCATGTGGCCCTGTATTCGGCCATCGAAGAAGGGAGTACATTACGCGACGTGTACAGTTTGCAATAGTGACATTTCGGTCCGACACAGTGGCCAGTACGATATAAAAACTCACATCGCTTCGCCGAAACACAGAGACAACATCAACACAGCAAGTGCGACCCATTCGATCGAGAACTTCATGACAGTCACACGGTCGAGTGGCTCTGACAACTCTGTTATCAAGGCAGAATGTCTGATGACTAGTTTTCTAGTTGAATGCAACGTACCTGTCGCCACTGCTGACAAACTTTCGCCACTAATGTATAAGATGTTTCCAGACAGGAAAATCGCCAAGTCATTCGCTTGTAAACGAACCAAAACTACTCACATCATTCATGAGATGTCTAAGGATTGTGTTCAAAAATTGTCACAACTGATTGTGGACAATGTCTTTGGCATCGCTACTGATGGCAGCAATGATAGAGGGTATTCTAATCAAATATACCCAGTTGTCATTAGATATTATGATCCAGCTGTCGGTAGAGTATTGACTGGACTTTTAAGCCTCCCAGCATGTGACGGGCGTAGTACAGGTGAAAATATTTTCAAACTATTGGATAATGAAGTGAAGGAACACTCAGAATGGAGAAAGTGTGTGGCTTTTTGTAGTGACAATGCAAATGTGATGATGGGACGAAATAAAGGTATGGCAGGGTTTGTCATTCAGGAGCATCCAGATATCTTTGTGACTGGTTGTGCATGTCATCTGTGCCACCTTGCTGCATCCAAAGCAGCCAGTGAGATCAATCATGTATCAAACATTGAGGAGTTGCTTGTTGATGTATACTTCTACATTGAGAAAAGCTCCAACAGAACCAAGAGCTTGATGGAGTTTCAAGAACAATGTGGAAGTGACACTTTAAGAATTCTAAAGCATACAAACACTCGTTGGCTGTCACTAGCCGCTTCAATTGACAGGCTGTTGAAGATGTGGGAGCCACTTTCTCAGTTCTTTGAGCAGGAGTGTGCTACTTCAGTGAAAACCGGTCGCAAACGGAAGCTAACTAAGGTAATCTGTTACATAAACCTGTAGTTCAGTTGCAAATCAATATGAAATTCATATTTTTTTATATTTAATAACCACAATTGTTTTCTGTAGCTTCTTAAATATACAGACTGTATAAAGTTTGTAAACAGCTTTCCTGCCCTCTAACATGTCTAAAGTTATGAGGAATGGGTGATTGGTATGTTTTTTTATCCCATCAACAATTAAGAAACATAGTGTTAATGCCTTTCATAATTTTCATACATGTTGGAGACAGTTTGCTAAGGGAAAGATACCTCTATCTCCCATGTTGGCTTAATGTATGTAGAAAAAAATAACAACACGTATTCAGATATGTGATTCCTTATAATTTATTTACACATATGATATGTGTATTAATTTAGGCCAATATGGGCGATGGAGGTATCTTTCCCTTAACAAATTGTCCCCCCTAACATGTATTGAAGTGGAGGAATGTACATATGATATGAACATTCCTCCGCTTCAATAAAAAAAGCAATTGTTAATGTTTAGAGTAGATATGTATTGTACATGTATATGAAAAATACTGTCACACACAGTAATGTACAGCCCTCAATGATGCATTAGTTGTGCACAGTGGATAGGACATTAGACATCCAAGCAACCATATCACCACTGTTTAATATAAATTTTTTATGCTTTTTATTTGTTTTTAAACCAATTTTCTTTTCTTTTACAATTGCAGAAAGACACTTCCAGTGGCAACTTCAAGTCAAGACCTGAGAGAGTTCTGCATGCCTTGACAGATCCAAACACCAAGCTCTACTGCCTTTTCCTACAAGCAGCTATTCCAACATTCAACACCATGAACCTAGTGCTACAGAGAGAGGAACCCATGATCCACTTGGTTCACTCTAAGTGTGTCACATTTCTAACCAAGTTGCTGGTTAGGTTTATTACTCCAGATGCCATCACCAAAGCTGAAAACTTGCAGACTCTTGACTTCCATGAGAGAAAATTGCAGAAGTCCAGAGAAGATATCGTCCTCGGACAAAATGCCAGGTGTTACATGGAGCAGTGCAAGGAACAGGGCCTGATGACCGCTAAGGACAGAAACCTGTTCTTTGACAGTGTGAGGAAATACTATGCAACTGCTGCCACTTATATTGCTCAAAAATTCCCTCTCAATGACCCTGTGCTGCAAAACGCCAATGTTGTTAATATCCAGATGAGAACAGAGGCAAAGTTCTCTGACCTACTATACTTTGTGCATAGGTTTCCCTGTACAATGCCAGATGATGCCACAGAAGATGACTTGCAGATGGAGTTTCTTATGTACCAGGTAGATCCGCTGCCTTCAGTGGACCCAGACATGAGAATTGACCAGTCTTGGCATTTGTTAGGACGGTTAAAGCAACTGGATACCACACAGCCAAAGTACAAAGTGTTGTCACATGTGATGTTGGGAATACTGGTAATCCCTCACAGCAATGCTGATTCTGAGAGAATTTTCTCCACTGTGCGTAAGAACCAGACAGAATTCCGTCCCAATATGGGTGTTCCCCTGCTTCAGAGTCTAATGATCACAAAAACTGACATGCAAGCCAGAGACAAACCCTGTTTTCAACAAGAGTTTACTGCAGACTTTTTATCAATGGCCAAGAGTGCCACTTACAGGGGTCTTAATTCAATTGAGTAGAGACAGTCACAGTGATGGATACTAATTGTTAATATCTTAAGTATTCCAGTAGTGTTAATCTTCAAGGCGATACAACACAAATACACACATGACAGAAGTCTACAGAAAGTGTTTTTGTGGCAAAGGACTTCTTTTTTGTATTGGAAAAATAAAGCTTGAAGCATTAAAGAAATTGCTTTGATTTTTTATTTATTTTTCATTTCCTCCAGAGTTGGCATATCCACTCACCCCCATGCTGTCCGTGTCGGACTGTCGTCATGACTGAAATACTGTTAAACACGACGTGAAACATCAGTCACTCGCCCACTCCCATTATGTGGGTGTTAATGACAGTAAACTACAGATTTTGTTTACCAGACTACAAATTGACTTAAGTTGAGGTTGGCATCTCTGCTTTATGAACAGTTGCAATTAAAGCGCGACTGAGATACTTGTTAGTAGTTGAGAATGTACGTTTGGTGCCGTTTTGGGGCGGCGGTTTTTGTGGTTTTGGGGCGGCGGGTGTTGATGCCCCGGCTGGGGTAGGCTGGGCAGATTGGTGGTGACGTCACACCTGCCAGCCCCTTCGCTGGGGAGGTTTGGTGGGTTTTTTCCACGCCGCGGGGCGTATGTGATGTGTGTAGTAGACTAGAGTATAGTATACCAGTATAGGGGGAAAAAAAGAGGCAAAACGTCGGTTTGTAAAGTTGAGTGGGACAGCTCGAAAAGAGCTCCCTGGCGCCAAAACGGACAAATGGGTGAGCCGGATTTGCCCCAAAACGACCCAATGGAGGGCCCGCAAAACGGACCTACCCGTGGGGAGACGGGGGGAAAGATGAACCAATCGGTTTATGTAAGGGGACTATTTTCGCTTATGTAAGGGGACTATTTCACGTGCGCGGATGGCGATGGGCGTGGTGAGGTTATGTATCACTACGCGTGTCTCAGGTACAAAAAGACAGGTGCAGCAGTAGCAAATCACTTCACCTGAAGACACCGAGCGAGCGAGTAAACAACCTACGATGGACCGAGAGGATTTTGAGGGTGATATGGAGAAGAAGAAGTTGGAGGAGAAGAAATTGGAGAAGGTATTTACCTGCAGGGTGTGCGATCGAGGATTTACCCGACGCGATAGCTGGCTACGGCATCAAAAAACACAGCACGGTGATAAGGAGAAGAAGAAGACGGAGAAGACATTGACTTGCCGGGTGTATGCCAAGCACTTTACCCTGCGGCGTAACTGGCTCCGGCACCAGCGGAAGCATCACCAGCCCCAAACAAAAAAAATTCACCTGCCCGACCTGTAACCGGGCGTTTTTTCGCCGAGAACATTTGATCCGCCATCAACAGCGACATGGAAACAAAAAAGAACGTGTGTGGCATTGTGACGACTGTGAGAAGTCTTTCTACCGGTTGTGGGATTGGCGGACCCATCAACGTGGGAAACACGGCCCTGTAATTTCTTTTTATTTTATTTTTTTTTCTCTCCTCCCCGCTCAGCAGGTTGAGTGACCTACTAACCCACAAGCCACCACAAGCCTCCCACACATCCCTCAGCCACCCCCCCCCCCCCCCCTCACCCTTTCTCCCTGCCTTGGCTGGCGACAATGTATTATGATGTATGTTATGACGTCGTAATATGTTAACAAACGTACGGTGACCGAGTCATTGTGTCCCGCTCGGGCTGAGTGACCTACTAACCGGTCGGTTATATGAAAGAACCCACAAAGAAGTAACAAAACCAGTAGAGCATTATAATCCCGGTTCGCTGTCCGTGTAGACAAGGCGACTGTATACATCAGACTGATACAGCGTTTGCTTGACTTCAGTTTTGATGCACTGTCTATACATCAAAACCTGAGTCTTACAAATTGCTATGTACATTAAAGAGATATAATAACGGGGTCTCGGATACCTGAGGTCGCTCATCTTTCGAGTATATAGAACATACATGTAGCTATGTCTACCAAACTCCGACCTGGGCGAAAGCGCGTTATAGGCGAATACATAAGTAACAGCAATACCTTATACATTAGCCGACCTGGGTGAAAGCACGTTATCAGCCCAGTGATTGGATAATTAGTGTGAGCGGGCTTTATGTTTTTTCCCGCGCGTTTCATACAGGATCGTCTGCCTGGCTGAGCCGTGAGCGTGACGTTACACTGTTGTCAGCCGCGGTTATGTTCAGCTCGCCTGCTATGTATATATGTATAATACTAATAAGCCTACCCTGCACCGGCTGACCTGCCTACCTCCCAGCCAGCCTGCATTGAAATACATAAGTAACAGCAATACATTATACTTATACACAAGAAATTTGGTGGGTTTTTTTCCACACCACGGGGTGTATGTGTGTATACTAGCGTGTAGTAGACTAGAGTACACTATAGCCGTATAGTATAGGGGTATAGGTTTTTTTTCTTTTTTCTTTGTTTGTTTTTTAAGTAACACCAATACATTATACATATACACAAGACAATGAGATGTAGATATGGATAGAGAAAACGATGGCTTGTTTGTTTCAGGCTGGGGATGAATTAGGCGGATCATTGAATAAGTGTTTCTTTCTTTCTTTGTTTTTTTAAGTAACAGCAATACATTATACATATACACAAGACAATGAGATGTAGATATAGATAGAGAAAACAGTGGCTTGTTTCTTTCAGGCTGGGCATGAATTAGGTGGAGCAGAAGGTCAGGAAGACTTTGAGGATTTGGGATAAATATCAGAACAACTACAATTGCACAATTACAAAATGGGAAGTCTATGTCTGGTGTGGGGTTTCTTTTTTTCTTTTTAGTGCTTAGATTGAGAAAGTACTCTTTCGGGAAGAGTTGGTTGGCCCTGAAAAGGGCCGTTGGAGTTGCTGCTTAGCATTGGCAATTGATCCGGACTCATTTTCATCGCCACAAACCATTTTTTTCTTTTTTCTTTTTTTTTTTTAAACAGCCATTTTTTTTCTTTTTTTTTAAACAACAAATACGAGTTAACAACAACGTAAAAAACGATTAACAATTAATAAAATAAATGAACGATACTAGTGAAATATAAATTACAAAACGGACATCGAGATAGATTCAGTCTTCTGGCACAAATGAGACAAATTGCCGGGGTAAGAGACACGCATCTGACGGTCTCTCGTAACAAATCCGACACTCACGTGTCGGGAAACCGCCAGTGCGTGCCCCTCCCCCGGGGGACGCGGCAATTCCCTCTCCCTCTCCTCTCCCTGGAGGTGGTGGCGGTGGGGGTGGTGGGGTCGACCCCCGGAGGTGATGACAGGGGGTAGGTTTTAACAGCGGCAGGGATGAGGAACCACTGCAGGGGAGGCTGAGCTCTCAGGCGATCCTCAATGTTGTTTACTAGGGCTTGCCTATCGGCGCTGGTGAGAAAATTCCTGTTTGAGAGAGCTCTCACCTCCCCGCTTGTCCAACTGGTGATGCTGATGGTCCCGCTGCTGGTGAAGACCGTTCCTCACCCCCCACGGCTGGTGTCACCACCCCGAGACTGGGGTGGGACACGAACTCGGGGTCGACCCCGACTCCTTATCCACATGGGGGATCGCTCACTTTCAGGCTGTTGTGGGTGTTGCTGTGGCTGTTGTTGTTGTGGTGTGCCACTCACACCACCACCGCTGCGTCCCGGATTCGAACCCTCGTCCATCACAAGCCGCCGGAGTACTCACCGCCCAACACCTCGCCCCCCGGGGGTTCCTCCTGTGGAGAAATCGGTCCAGGACCACTTGTGTAAGATTACTCCGCCGACGGGTCGTGCTATCCCTGGGTTGTTGTTGAGTGTTGGTGATTTTCCCCGGCGGGCTACTAATCTATCGATCCCTCCTCTCCCGATCCCACCCACGGTGCTTGGCATTGGGGGGGGGGGGGCGTAGTGGGGGGGGGGGGGCGTAGTGGGGTGGTGGTGGTGTTGTTGGCCACCCCCGCCCCCCGCCTCTTCACTTTCCACTTCTTCTACTTGATAGCACCGTGGGCAGGTGCACGGATCCAGCCTCCTTCTCCGTTCGATCTCTGAGTCGGGATCACTGGAAAGCCGCAGCTGGTGTTGTTGTTGAGGTTCGGGTGTGTCTGGAATCAATATCACTGGGGAGGCCGGGGGAGAGGGAGTCCAAGGCTCTTCTGGCGTGTCGCTTTCATCCGAGGACTCGTCATCCTTTGTGGAGGTAGTCAATCCCCAGCTTTCGTCATCCCCGGCACTCCCCAAAAATTCACGGTGTCTTCAAAACATAATGGGTAGGTAATTGGCGTTACTCCATGCACGAGTTTTGTTCAGTCATATCAACTCAAACCCGCGGTTGTGCTATATATCCTACCAACACTGGCCTGGGCGAAAGCACGACAAAAGGAATTATCAGCCCACTGATTGGATGATTAGTGTGAGCGGGTTTTATGTTTTTTCCCGCGCGTTTCATACAGGATCGTCCGCCTGGCTGAGCCGTGCGCGTGACGCTACATTGTTGTCAGCCGCGGTTATGTTCAGCTTGCCTGCTATGTATATATGTATAATACTGAAAGCCTGCCCTGCATCGACCGGTGGTTGTGATTTATACGTGTATAAGTGTCATATAGATTTTCTACCTTTTTCCCACTTAGGATACATCATTGAATAAGTGGTCGTTGTATGCTTTGATGTCTTCTTTCTTTCCTGAACCCGCTTTGCTTCTTGAAAGTAAGAGCTATCTCGTGTTACATGTTTGTAACAGTATATGAAAACAGTATAAAAAAACTTCTTTACTGGATAATATGCAATAAGACACGCTGCATTTAATTGCTGAAAATTACTATTCACAGTTGAGCTGTTTACCGTTATGTAAGCACTTGTGACAAATGTGTTTTCTATCGCATGTAGATGGTGTGTCCATAGTGGTTTCCACTCCATGTAGGTGACATGTATAAGGGGTGTACTCCCCAGCTCGCTGGCGCAGTGGCTGGCTGACTGACTGGCAACAATGTATACAAGGCGCAGCCGATCAAAACAAAAACCACGTGTCCAAACAAAAACCACGAGTCAAAACAAAACACAGCTGACAATGATATATTTCCTGAACAATGGTGAACGGAAATACCTATCTGGATGGTTCCTATGTTTTATGTATTAAAAAAAGGGACTGGGTCAGTGTGTCATGCTAGGGTTGATATCTATCGGAATGGCTCCTATGTATTATGTATTATAAAATTTTTAGCGGAACATATGAAGAGTTCAGACGCAAAAGCCCGTAAACGCCATCTTTGTAAAAATTGAGATAGTCGTCCCCATGTGGAGAAAAGGACACGAGGGATAGATTAGTGAAATAAATTTTGAGCAAAATCACGTAAGTCCTATTGTAAATGCCTTCCCTAAACCCTCTTTGTTTGCAAAACACCGTATCCGACAGTGTCATTTCTTCGCAGAACCACGTAAGTCCCGAATAGCCAATCAGCGATAAGTTGTGCGGTCAGCTGACGCTCAACATGGCGATGCTGACTTAGGCCTGGTGTTTGGCTTATCGCTTGGTGTTTGTCTTAATTTTCTGCCATATTTATGGAAAATATCATGGATAACTTTGATGAAATGGACGAGGCAGTAGTGCTGTCACCACAGGGGAAGCGAAAACGTCAACCCAATGTTCAGCTCGCTCGAAAGCGAAATCAACAAGGTATAGTGGCGAAAACTGGGACCCTCGTGTTTCATGCCGACACAACAACACCTTGTGTAAGGCCAGCACATTGACAGAAATGGATTTGAAGTATATAAATGGCCAGCTGTATGCGACCAGTGACAAAGTTAAACAGGATGCAGTTTTGTTATCCCATATGGACATTGGACAGGTGAAACGACGAAGGCATAGGGTACAGGACGAGGACAAGCAAAGGAGCAGGGGAGTGACCACAAAATATAGCGTTTTGAAAGAAACCCAGACCAAGATTCCAGTTTGTCAGGCATCATTCTTAAGCATCTTTGGTGAGTAAAATTTCGGTAAACAGTGTATTTTGTAGCGCGAGTGGCCAGGGTGCATATTTATTATTGTTTTACGGTAAATTTATTTAATATTTTATTTTTTTTTTGGGTTGGTGTGTCTGGGGTTGGGTGTGGGTAAACACTGGCTTAGTTTGGCAGCAAAATGCTGCCTCTCATCAATAAAGGATGAATGGATCCTATTCTCGTCAATTGTACTTTTACGTCTTTGGCATAGTTCATCACCACGGCACCGGCGGACCCCAACAGACAGAGGATGTCCACCTATACACATGGCTTGAACATCAGAACGCCAAAGACAGCAACATGATAGCGTCAGCTCTGCGTGATTACCTTGGTTCAGTGGTACAGGCTGAGATCGGCCGAATTAATCACATTCACTTATTTTCTGATTCTTGCTATGGGCAAAACAACAACATCAACTTGGTTTCCATGTTGTTTTCTTTGTGCAGCGAACAGTACTCCCAAAAGACTGTGGACTATTACTTCCCAGTACGTGGGCATAGTTTTCTCCCTGCCGACAGGGTCTTTGGACGAATAGAACAGGATATCCGAAAGAAGGATACCATCTTATTGCCGAATGAGTATGTTGAGATTCTTGGACGACACGGCTTAGTGCCTGAGTATGGAAAGGACTGGCAGTGTTACGATTTTAAGGGAGAGTGTGCAATGTTTGTGAAAAGTCAGAGGTTCTTCAAAATAAGCGAGGCAAAGGTGCTACAAGTGCAAGGAGATAAGCTTGGCTTCAAGAGCGCCTACAACGGGGAATTCTGCCAACACTCCCTTCTGAAAAGAAGCAAAAAATGGGCACATTTCAACCCATCCATTCAGTATGACATTAACTGTGTAAAGGAAGCAAAGAAGCGCGATGTAATGAAGCTCCTTGATGAATTGGGAGTGGGTCAGGATGTGCGCGATTACTACGAGAACGCCCTCTCCAATACCAGCGCCGATGAAGCCGTACAGGATCTTGAAAATAGCGAAGAGGACTAGGATATAGTTCAACTTTTGACAGATTTTGCCAACTTCGTTATTGTTAATTTAGGATTAACATTATGATCATTGTTTTCAGTTTTGTTCGAATTTATGCGAAAACAACGCACGCAGATTGGACTTACTGACTTTTGCTAACAAAACCGAGTTGGACTTACCGAGTTTTGCAGCCAAAATCAATTAGTGTTTTTAATTACAGCCTTTAGCGATAAAGCCTGATTTCTGAAATTCTGGTCTTTTGTGTACTTCCTTCCAACTATTTCAATCCACTTGTAATAAGGGAGGTAACCCAGTCAATTGATCCCAGAGAAAAAATCCAAATTTTGAGCAATAGAGGTGTGCTGGACTTACTGGGTTTTGCGCTTGAACTCTTCATATGTACATGTGTTTTCTACGACGTGTAGGTCACATGTATAGAGTATGTCTAGGGTATGCTTTGGTTATAACGTCTACACCCTTCTATGTTACAGAGACCCGCTTCATCTACCACCACCCCCATCACCACCACGTCCAGCAGCAGCAGCACCACCAACACCAACAAACCCAGCACGAGTAAAGCTAAAGTGAGTTTAGAGGTGGATGCCTCGCTGAAAGAAGAAAAGAAAAAACAAAGTCCAACGAGCCAGTTCGAACCCGACCCGGTACAGCCTCACGAGGCTGTCTTGCCGAGCGGTGACAGTGACGTACGGGAGTTGTACCAGCGGCATTGGCAA
This sequence comes from Liolophura sinensis, assembly GCF_032854445.1. NCBI lineage: Eukaryota > Metazoa > Mollusca > Polyplacophora > Chitonida > Chitonidae > Liolophura > Liolophura sinensis. The sequence goes on along the minus strand of NC_088298.1, from coordinate 9,975,496 downwards.
TCGATCAGAACCCCTTTCCATCGCCACAAACCAATTCAAGACTGCTATAATTACCGACTGAGTGATCTTGGCGCTATCCCAGTCTATGTAGACGAGGTTTACGAAGACCAGCCGACTACCTTCACCATAAATTACAGTTTCGGATATATCCTCCGCCACAAAGAGACGGGATAGGTGCAGTATTATTACCAGAGCACCATAAACGCCCGAGTACTCGACGCACCGTACTGCGTGGCGAGTCGGGCTGACCTGCGAGCATTCCACACCCAGCATATCCTTACCCAAGACCCGCTTACCTGGGCCCAAAAACAACGCCCCAATACGAAATGGACCGTCGACCTCATCACCAGCGTGATGTTTTTCGTCCACAAACTCCCCCATCAGCCTATCGGTAAAGGTGGGATACCGTTACCCTCTTACCTGACGGGAAACAAGGGGTTACATACGTTGGTGGGTGGAGATCATGGTCCTTACAGGGACTATTTGTGTTTGTTTCGGTGTCTGGTCGTCCATCTAGACCAGGCTGACCCCAAAAACTGTGAACGCCAGGCTGGGGTGTATTACCACAGGTATCTGGAGGAAATGTAGATGGAGCCGAGGTATTTCCGCGGGGTACCGCTCAGTGCGCTGGACACGGTGGAAAGCCTGTTTCAGGTGAACATTCAAGTCTACCAGCTCATCCCCATGGACAGGTCGTACTCAGCACAACTCATTCACCGCAGTGCCGAGCGCTATCCTCCCCCTACCCTGCGGTTAAACCTGCACCAGCGGCATTTCAGCTATATCAAAGACATGGGGCGTTATGCTCAATCTTTCACCTGCCAGGTGTGCCATAAGAGTTTTTGGACACTGCGGGAGTTACGACGGCATGGTCAAACGTGCACCGACGCCATTCGACGAAAGTACCCGGGGGGTGTCTTCCGCAATCAGCCCACCATTTTCGAAACGTTGGCGGACATGGGGATCGAACTCCAGGACGGTGACGACTGCATCTTCCCGTACCGAGCATGTTACGACTTTGAGGCGTATTTGGCCCCGGTGGACGACGCGGCGACTGGTTCGACGGAATGGACGGCCCAACACATCCCCATGAGTGTCAGCGTCAACTCTAATGTACCGGACTACGACCACTCCGTGTGTTTCATCTCCACCGGCGATCTCCAGGCACTCGTCGAGGACATGATGGCTTACCTCAACGAAATCAGCGAGATCAGTAGCGCCTATCTCCACGAGCGTTATGCTTACATCCTGGACGCGTTAGACGAGCGGATCGATACCGACGAGAACGGGTACGGGACAGATTCGTGACATATATGGACCATCTCCCCGTCCTCTGCTTTAACTCGGGTAACTACGACCTGAACTTGATCAAACAGCAGCTTTACCCCCTTCTGGTCCAGAGCGGTGATTTGGAGTATGTGATTAAGCGGAACAATAATCACATGGCCCTCACCACACCGCAGCTGAAATTTCTGGACATTCGGAATTACCTGGCCCCGAATTACAGTTACGACAAGTGGGTGAAAGCTTACGACTGTCGCGTGACCAAAGGGAAGTTTTGTTACAGCTACATAGACTCCCTGGCCCGGCTGGAGGAAACGTTCCTGCCACCGCAGCATGCTTTCGACAACGATCTCACCCACCAGCCGTGTACGGACGCGGAGTACAAGACCCTACAGACGGTGTGGCGAGAGCACGGCATGCGGACCGTCAAAGACTTGCTGCGGTGGTATAATAACCTAGACGTCATTCCCTTCATGGAGGCTGCGGAGAAGATGTCGGTGTTCTACCAAACCATGCATGTCGATGTCTTCAAAGACTGCATTAGCATACCAGGGCTTACCCTCCGCTACTTATTCCATGATTTACGGTCCGTGTTCACCCTCGTCGGTGAGAAAGACAACGACATGCACGAGAGAAGTTCGTTCCCTCCGGCACCGCCACCCGTCTGGCTGAAAAATGGCTGGACTGGCAGTCACACCAGCTGGGGGTATCGATCCGTCACCGACTGAACCACACCGAGAAGCGGATCGGTAACCGACAACTCCCCGTAGACGGGTTCGCCTATATGGACGGACAGCCTACTGTTTTTCAATTTCCACTATCACGGCTGTCGCCTGAATCATGCCCGACCGGGGGAGGTACGTTACAATGAGCGGTGGGGATTAAGCCCCCAGGACTTACGGCGGGAGGTGGATGCAAACGACGCATACATCCGCTCCCAGGGCTATCCGTTGGTAGCGATATGGAAGTGCGAGTTCCACCACCAACGGACGACAAACCGAGCCTTACGGGCCTTCCTGCAACAATACGGTTTACCCCCGACACAGCGACGGCCCAAGACACAAGCTCAGCTCATGGAGGCTGTCATTCAAGGCCAGTTGTTTGGATTCATGGAATGTGATATCCACGTGGCGGACCACCTCAAAGCGGACTTTGCTGAATGCTCACCCATCTTTAAAAACACCGAGGTGAGTCCGGCTGATATAGGCCCCATCATGGCAGAGTTCGCGGCTGTGAATGACATCATGCCCGTACCCAGGCGTATGCTGATCGGGAGCATGTTTGGTAAGCAAATTATTACACGGAAATTATTGGAGAGTGTCCGGTGTCGAACCGTCGACCCCATCGATGAGGAGACCTTTGAAGTGACGAGTAGCAAGAGGACCATTCGTTACAATCTCCCCTTGCAAATAGGGTGTATGGTCTACCAGTATGCCAAACTCCGTATGTTGGAATTTTACTACGATTTCATGGCTCGTTTTTTCGACAAGGCGGATTGGCAGTACTGTGAGAGGGACACAGACTCTGCTTACATGGCTTGGTCTGACCCGGACTGGGAATCCCTCGTCAAACCCGAGCTGCGAGCCGTGTACGAGGCGGAGCGGGATGCGTGGTTACCCCGTCGCGACCATTACGACCACGATAAGCGTACACCGGGGCTTTTCAAAGTCGAGTGGACCGGTGACGCCATCGTGAGTTTATGCTCCAAGACCTATTACAGTTACGGCGGGGAATCCAACGCAAAAGATAAACTCTCCTGCAAAGGTGTGAGTGCTCGAGGCGTGGACAAGGCCGTGTACCTCTCTGTGCTGCGCGACCACCAAAGCGCGAGTGGCGTGAATCGGGGGATGCGAATGCGGGCAAATACGATGTACTCGTATACCCAACATAAAGATGCTTTCACATACTTTTACGGGAAGCGGAAAGTGCTCCCCGACGGGGTGGGCACCACCTATTTAGATCTGTAGAACGGTGCTAGGTATACCCTGCTCCTGTCTTTTTTTTTTTCATGTTGGTACGGATAATGCGATAAACGACTCGTAATGACGTAAGCGGAGATTTTTTTTGGAACTGTATTTTCACATAAAATGTGGCCATATAATGTTCTTCTGCAAGAAACAAAATATAAACATTACAGTTACACTAATCACAATTTTCTCTGTGTGTAGTATATATCACTCGATATAACTCTATAACTTTACATTACTGAGTGTGTTATGTCTTCATCATTACACTTAGTCTGGCTTTACGCACCCCCCACCCCCCCAGTGGTGGGTCAATATTCATTCCAACTCATTTAACCACATAAACAGTAATTAGCAACATAATTCTTCAGTGCATACATAAGTTCAGAGCAAATACAAATTAACTGAGGTTAGGCTTAAAACCATATCACATCAAAACATGTCAATAAACAATCTTCGGCTACACCGTTTGTCATATGAAAACAAGTCTGTCATGGAGTGTCCATTTGTCGTTACTTTGGAATGTTTGCTTGTATAAACTTATCAAAACATCGTAATATTTACCACCACGTTAAGCAGACATTTTGATGTGTACTCTACCTGAAGAGTAAATCTCCGTGGATGTACAAATGGATGCTTCAAATAATCACAGAAAATAACGTGTGACCTTCGCTTATGGAAGTAAAATCTGCTTCTAACGCAAGAGCAAACAAAGGGCAATAACTGCTGCTTGATATGCTGTAGCTAGTATATCTAACAAACCCTCCCGGGGCGAACAAAGTGTTTGTCTCTGGGTTAATCTTGCTCTAGGATAGGACAACACTTCTGTACGGAACGCATGTACTCCCCGTACTGTGTCTTGACTTTAACATTACAATCCATCCTGGCCTTGATAGGTTTCAACAATACGTCCCCAGTTCCATTTACCACGTGGAACGTTGATCTTTGTCAACAAGACAATGTCATCCTTTTGGAGTTGTCTCCCTTTCCTCTGCCACTTGGATCTTTTTGTTAAGGTAGGAATGTACTCATGGACAAACCGTTTCCAAAACTGTTGCACTAACATCTGCACGAACTCGAATCTCTTGCGAAGGTTTCTTCTTTCCTGGAAAGGTCCTTGAGGAACTGCAGACGTGGCTCTGCCCAGCACAAAGTGATTTTGTGTAAGAGGCTGAAGGTTATTCGGAGTAAATCCTATTGGTCTCGAATTCACCAAATATTGGACTTCGGCGAACACTGTTGCCATTTCATTCCAAGTTAAAACTTGCTTTCCAACAGCTACTTGTAATGCTCTCTTTATCTGTCTGATGAGGCTTTCATAGAACCCTCCTTGGTGTGGGCTTAATGGAGTAATAAATTTCCATTTGACTTCATGCAACGACGCAAAATCCATGAACTGCCTTCGTCCTTCCTTGACCAAAGCCTTTAGCTCCTTTTGTGCTCCAATAAATGACGTTCCGTTGTCGGAGATGATGGTGTGTGGCCATCCATGATGAGGTACAAATCTGCGTAAAGCTTGCAGAAACGCTTCAGTGGACAAATTGTCCACCATTTCCAAGGTGTACTGCTCTGCTAGTCGCACAAGTAAATATAGCTCCCCACGTCTTCTTGGACTGGTTTCTTCCGTACTTCAAGAAAAACGGGCCAAATAAGTCAACACCTGTCACTGAGAAAGGTGGTTCGAAGGGGCGAAGTCTGTCAGAAGGTAAATCGCCCATCAATGTCGAATGAGGCGGCTGTCGAAGTTTTCTGCACATGGTGCACTTGCTGACGATGTTCTTTGCAATCTGTCGTCCTCGGAGAATCCAAAATTCCCGACGTGAATCGCATAATGTTCTCTCTGTTCCCGCATGACAGGATTTGGCCTGGAAATCTCGCATAATCAGCTTTGAAATATGATGATCTGATGGAAGCAGTATTGGATGTACACTCTCGTAAGGTAATTGAGATTTCTTCAGTCGACCACCAACTCTGATGATGTCACTCGTGACGAAAGGACTCAAATCAAGAAGTCTGGTTTTCCAGTCATCCATATATTGTTGTGCCTCTTTAATTCAGTAAAGTCCTGCCTCTTCTACTTCTGAACTATGCAACGGGCCGTCCAGACGGTCTTGTGATCTTCGCCGAATGTTATGGATAAATCTAAAGCAGTATGACGTCACACGCAACAGGCGCTGCCAACTGGAAAATCTCTCTGCATCGACCACGGGTTCCTTCTTCTGAACAACACAGATATATTTAACAGTTTTGCACTCTGTGTCCACCTTTACGGTCTGTGATGGTTCAGTCGGCCATATATCTTTGTCCTCTTTCAGAAATGATGGTCCATGCATCCATCGACCGTTGATGTCTGCAGTTGCTATTCCTCTACTGATGTCATCTGCAGGGTTGAGATGTGTCGGTACATATCTCCAGTGTTCTGGGCTCCATGTGCCTTGAATTTCTGCCACACGCACTCCTACGAAGAGCTTCATATTGATGGATTCTGTGCGTAACCAATGCAATACGATTTGCGTATCTGTCCACAAAGTCACAGAAGATGACTTCACTCTCCTTGACAAAGCATCTAATGGCATGGAAAACGTAGTTATCACGGACTGGTTCTCCAAATATCGTGTTCCTCAAAGAATCCATAGTGATCAAGGAAGGTGTTTTGAGGCTGGGATAATCCGAGAGCTATGTAAGCTGTACAGGATAAAGAAGACCAGAACAACCCACAGGGAAATGGACAAACAGAGCGATACAACCGGACCCTGCACAACTTGCTCATCACCCTGCCTGCGGATCGGAAGCGGAAGTGGCCTGAACATCTCGGAGAATTGTGTTTTGCTTACAATTCCACACCGCACAGTTCTACAGGATACACACCTTATTACCTTCTCTTTGGACAGAACGTAGCTCTCCCGATCGACAGACTGCTTGGATTAGACCAAGATGAGGTTGATGCAGAAGCAGCTGAGAACTGGGTCACAAGGCATCAATGTCGTCTGTGGCAAGCCCGTCAACATGTGCAAAATCAGCTTCGAGTGAAATTTGGCAAGCAGAAGCAGCGTTATGATAAGCAGCTACTTAGTCTGCCCATCCAGGTTGGCACCCAAGTGTATTTGAGGCAGCATCTACATGGTAGATGTAAAATGCAGGATAAATTCGGAGAGACACTTTTTAAAGTCCTGGACAGGAACGAGGGAGTCTACCTTATCGAAGCTGCAGATGGAACAGGAGATGTCAGACGAGTTGGTAGGTCAGAGATTACACCTGTTGAGTTACGAGTAGTCGAACGCTCACCAGAATCTGGAAGGAGACCCGCAGCAGAAACACCTGCATGCTCGCAGGATGCGGAAACCCATACTACTGTATTTCCTCCTGTGATCTTTCTGCATCCAGAGTGGAACACAGATTTGGAACTTGAAACTGTTGTACCATCCACAGTCCAAACTGAACCCTGTGAAGTTAGACGCACTCGTCGTGGTGGTGCAGGAACTCACTCCAATCCATATCACTTCCCGCGTTCTGTTTGCCAATAAGGTGTATGACGTTATGTAAAGATGGTGTCAAATCTCAGTTTTTCTTATTTTCTTGTATTTCTGTCTTATCATGAGGACATGATAGATTTCTGGAGGGGATGCATGTAACGGGTATCTACTGTGTGTAGATGCGATGGTTGATTGTGAGTTACCTCCCTTGATGTTAGTTCTCCTATGTTGTTGTGGTTTTGCTGGGTAGCGGAAGGCGGGGAGACGACGCCGGGATTGCGTCATAGTCTTTTTCTGTCTCTAACTGTCTCATGAACATGCTAGGAGTTTGATCGCTCTTGGTAAAATGTCTTTTAAAGTGTAACGGTTGAGATCTGCGATCTTTCAAGCGCTCCATGCTAACATGTGTGTAGGTCACGTGGCTATCTGTTATGCAATGTCATGCAAGTTCTGACAATCTTTTCCAAACTGCTACTCTGTAATCTTAAGTAGTTTTATAGAAGTTGGTGATGGTTAGTTGATGCTGTTTGTTCAGACCACAGTGATGCGCCGATCTGACATCACGATGACATTGAAACATGTATTAAACATGCATTTGTATTTTCGTAAGCCCTTCATGTACCAACGTTCATGTTTCCTTTGTACTGTGGGTATGAACCATCACTAGAGTATTGGTGTTAATACAGCATAATTGTTACAGAATTTTCATGAGTTCTGATGTTAGCTTTATTGCATTACAGGATAAGATACGGCCAATGTAGAACATGGTTAAACCCTCCGGATATAGAGGTAAACTCTGTCTACTACAGTGTGCTTAAGTAATCCTTGATACGAGGAGTATGTTGTACTAGTACTTACTCAGTGTCTGCATTTACGGTACTTGTAACATAGGTTATAAACTACAAGTAATGGGTTTTATCAGCATTTTAAAGTGCGTATCCATACACGGATATGTTTAAGTGGTTTAAGTGTGGCCTTTGTCATTATGGCAAATAGGAATTACAGTGAGCTTAGTTGTGTTGATCACGAAAAGCATTACTACAATGTGATTCATTTAAGCGGTTTAGCTTTCAGATTCACTTATTTTGTGAAAGGCCATTATGATCACTGTAATTGCGTCTTAAATCACTGTGTAGCTAAAGGAAGTGTTTGTTACATAATTTCGTAGTGAAAGTCTACTTATACGGTATTATTGTTTCAACAACCAACAACATTTCATTTTATGGTCGTACAGTAACTAGTCATCATTAGTACTTCATGTATTTCATTCATGGCATTTAATACTAATTGTTATTTCAGTGTGTCAATTATTGCCGTTTTCCCAATTAATAGTGTTATGTTTATCAGTAAAACCAGTATAGTTTCACAGAATGTAAAGATCCAGAGGTTGTAAACAACCGTTTCACTATATAACAAGTAGAGTAAAAGTAAAGAAGTATAGGTCAATTAAGAGCATTTCCTGATGTATTTAACAGTTAATACGTTGCATTAGGCTTGCACATCTAGATACATTTATGGCCATAGTTCTTTAATTGTTATCAGAATTGGGCTAAGTTGAGAACTAATAGTGTAACTGGCTTTGTCACGCACATGTCCCTGATAGCATTTATTGACTAAAAAGTGTAGTCTAGGGCAGTACATGGGATAAATGTACATGTGTATACTGGAGAGAAAGAGCTAACACAATGAGTGCAACTATTGTGAAGTTGACTCTGTATTTTCTGCTTGTTGTAGGGTTTTTCCATCTGGACAATAAAAAGAAATCTGAACTGGAGTTGGAGTAATTGCTTCCCTCGAATCCTCCCAACTAACATATGCAAATATGCAACACCAGTCTACTCTGCCTTCCAGTTTTAGAGATGGGCCTTCCACTTAATTTTATACAGTCAGCATAAAATTAAACTCTACTTTAGAAATCTAAATACCAAGTGTCACGCTAGACTGTCTGGTTCGCGTGGCTTGAGGAATATTGGGCGACGTGGAATAATGTGACGATTATAGGACCCACAGTGATCTCGCAAGCTGCGTTGTTGTGATAACATTTAGCTGACATAATGTACATTCAAGTTTACAGCACGTCATGGGAGAAACGATTACAGTTTTTAAACGACGATATTTTGAAAACGCATTTAAATGCGCTATTAACCGCCTCCACGTAAAGTGACTACACTAATTCCATATCTGTACTAAGAATAAATGGAGACACTTACTAAATCCGTTTCTGGTATGGAGGTGTTTAAACACATTCTCCTTTGAAGCCAAGGTTTTTAAACATACCAAGCACTGGAATTTTCCTTCAGGTGTCCTACGATAAGCTATATCCTTATTACTATTCACATCTGCCGTTAAACTTGCCATCTTTCTAACAGCATGATGTGATAAGAAATCGTCCGCTAGGTGGAGCGCGGATCGATTGACGCGGATGGCCGTGATTGGTTGAAAAGACCGCCTGAATTAAGCGCCAAATTACACATTGCAGACGACACTTGGGCAGTGTAGACACGCACGACAAACTCGGAATTTCTTGTTCAACATGTTTTGTGTTGTAGAATGGACCGACGAACATTTGTATGACATCATATCGTGTGGGGCGATAATAACTCCCAGAAAGGAGTTCAATCAGTATTGTTCCGGAGAAATCATACAAGCCAAATTTATGGGTAAATTGTATCCAGCAAGAATTGTCCAGCTCTCTGGTAAGTATTTCTCATCACTCTTTCAACTGTCGATTTTCCATAAATAAAGATGAAAGATTTGCTTCCTTAAGCAGCTTTCTTCATTTTTTCATCGTTTATGTATAAGAAAATATAGGCCCTAACTGTTTAATGTCTGAGTGCTAAATTCAACAAAATCCTGCCTCCGCCCAACATACGAATGGTTTATTTTAAGCCTAAATAGTAAGGAAAACACGTCGATCATGACGAGGGATAATTACTGAAATGCACTGGTTACGTGATGTTTATGCATTATTTCTGCTTACTGCAGCACTTTCTGATTGATGCCTTCGTCAGAATATCTCGTAGGCCTATATTAGATAGGGCTATCTATCTGATCAGCTGTAATTTTAGGTCATGTGTATGTGGCTTGCTGTCAACCGTCCCATTCTCCTAAAAACAACAAAGAATGAAAAAGAAAGATCTGACATGCTAACAGTATACATGCACAGATTCAACTTTTCTTTCAGACAGGAAAGCCAACTTAAGCGACCAGCTGGACAACATCATTCTTCAAGACAGAGAATCAGTCAGCAGGACTGGTTCCCTGCAAGCAACCTGTGAGTATATATATATTCGAATGTATGAAAATCCATTATTGTGGCTGATCGTGCGTTTCCCAAGACTGCCTGGTTCCCTCGCACAATAATGCTCAGGACATGGTGTAAGTGAAATGTTTTTGAGTAATGTATAAAAAATCCAAAGTAAACAAATCTAATGTTTGGGAAAATATCACAGATACTGAAGCTGTCGAGGAAATCTTTTCATTATTTTCATTTGATTTTTGTGAGAAAATACACAACTTATTGGGAAAAACTGTTAATTTGATTGTTATATTTTTATGCTGTTGTCAGTCCCCTTGTAAGGCAGCTGTAAACACCTACATCAAATGCAATGATGCTTGCTGATAATGCTATGATAGCTTGGGAGCCTTTGTGCCTCAGTTGGTTAGCGCTATAGCACAGAGCGTAATGACCCAGAAGCCTCCCACGAGTGCAGTCGATGCGAGTGCCAGCTGTATGTGGGAAGGTCTGCCAACAATCTACAGATGGTCGAGGGTTTCCCCCTAGCTCAGCCCGGTTTCCTGTCACCTTAAAGCTGGCTGCTGCCGTTAAAGTCAAATTATATTGAATATGGTGTAAAATAAATAAGTAAATAAACATAACGATAGCTTTTCATGTAAAGATCTTTAGTGTAATACATCTACATTTTTGTGAGAGGAAGCAGAACACTAAGAGCATACAGTATCAGAACATTTTCTGCCAAATTGAGTGGGCTGCCAGCTGTGTGTGAAAAACACATTCTACTTATACCATGCAGTGCTTATGAACTGCTGCTTGTCTCACTGTGTCCAACTATACATGTATTGAAAAAAGAATTCAATTCAGCTGTCTTAAGCAGGTAATGTACCCCATTTCGTTTAGTGTATCAAATTTGCTCTATACAGTTTAGCTTTTATTCTGATGTACTGAATTGCAATGTTGAATTTAAATTACTTACTTACTTACTTGTTTATTTTTCCTTTCAAGTGCCAGACCCAAAACCTGTAGAGCCTGAGCCGGGACCAATACTTGTGAATGATTTCCCTCCTGCTGGTAGGTTTCCCTTCCCGAATGCTTGGTCACTGCTAATGCATAATATACGCGACAGTTTCCCCCAAATGGAGGCGCATTAAGCATTACAACTGCGGCGCATAGCAATACAAATGCTGTTATGAAGTTAGTTTCAAATATGAATGCCTTGCTTATATGCTGTTTGTAGATGTTCATGTCTGTTCAGTAGGGAGTGAAATTTGAACATAACAACATCAAAACAGTGTGCTGCCCTTATGTTATTACATGTTACAGTCACGGTCAACTTGAAACATTTACATCACAGCTTATAACAGCTGATATCTGCTAGGTGTGCTATATCTGATTGGTCAATCCCTCATAAGTTTAAAGGCATTAGCGCCTTCAGATCCTCAGTCAGCAGCACAATACTCCACAGTTAGAGATAATTCAGCAACAGATTCAAACAGAGAGAATTTTATCGTCTTTGTACATCTTAACGGTATCTCAGTCATGAGTTAGCTTTACTTTTTAAGGAAGGTCTGCCAGCAATCTGCAGATGGGAAGGGTTTGATCCAGGTTCTGCCTCATTTCATAAAACCATCTTATAAATGAAATATTCTTGAGTATTGCATAAAACAACAATCAACATGATCAAATAAATAAACTGAGCAAATATGTTCAAATGTACAATGTACGTGATATTCATATCATTTTACCCTCCCCAGATGACCCATTAGAGGTGCCTGGACCATCACATTGTGCCAGTGATAGTGCATCCAGTACACCTGGATATTTCACAGAAGAAGGTAAATAAATACGAGTTCTTAGCTCCAAACAGCAGCTATATGCATGACGTCGGTCATAATCTTTAGTGATATTTGTTCATCCGCATTGCGGGTGCATTTATGAAATGCACATGAATAACTGCCAGCTTTTGATGACAAAGCACTAACACTTTCGTGTATTAGTCTGTGACTGTGAAAAAAATAATATGGTGGCTGGTCTAAACATTACATAGACTGAAACAAGACCTGAAAGCAAAAATTTTACTGGGGATAACGATATACTTGAAACAGTGAAGTCAAAGGTCTGTGCAGATTATGAGTATATTGCTCCTGATCGGCACATGTTGAAATTATATTTTCGATTAAATGTCTTTTCCATTTTCTGTATACAGGTTCGACAGATGAGCAGACTGGATTTGCAGAAGACAGGTAAAAGTTTGTATGACTATGTCAGTGGTCTAACTTTAAGTGAGAAAGAGGGGTATTTCCTGGAAAAATCTAGCAAATAATTTTACAGGTCTACAAGTAATTTCTGGCCTCTTTCAGTGTGCCCCCGTGGGGTTTCCGGGGTGATAAGAATAGGACCTCAGCCCTCTAGGCAAGCTTGTCGTAAAAGTCGACTAACCTAGAGCTCTCCTGTGTGAGCCCGGTGAATATAATAGGCTCACATCTTCTCGGTTGTGTGAGAGGCAACCGGGAAGCGACCTGTTTGCCGTGGGTTGCGACCCGTAATCTACGAGGACGGGATCCTGGTGGCTGAGGGCGTGTTGGTCTTGCGAGATCCTCACGCCCAACACGCCACTTTGGCCCTTACTTGGAGAGAGACGGGAGGTCGGATGGGCCCGGTCCGATCAATCGGCTTGGTCATGTCTTGCCTCTGCGTGGTCCCAATTGCTTCAATAACAGCACATCATTTAGCGAACAAATGTTATTTCTGAAATATCGTTTGCGGGACTACGTTTTGAGGCGGTGGCTCATGGGTCAATCGAGTAGATTGAATTTAACCTTTGGTATAAATCAATCTGTTCGAGTATACCTCATATGGAATCCTTGGTGTCTTTCCTGCCGGGTATTCCCAGGTTCAGGCATCGCCCTTGTTGGCACTCCGTGGTGGGTGGGGAACATATGGGGTGAAATTTATATCTATATGTCATGTCTACATTAAAACCTACTTTAAATATTTCGAATATAGCTAATAAATCTTCCTCTCAGCCGACTTTGTTTTTAAGTGCTGATAAAAAGAGGAAGTTGTCTGACTCACTGGATAACGAACAGAGCAGTTGGCCGGCTTTTATTGTTCTCTCAACTAAGAGTGAACAAAAGCCGGCTTCAAAAATTCACCCGTTTCTTTTGCAGAGGGCTCTCCAGGGCACAGCTGGAACTTTAAAAAACGTTAAAAAACTTAGATCCGGAGACATTCTCATTGAATGTTTCCGGCAACAACAGTCAAAAAATTTACTTAAATTAAATAAAATATCTGACATATCTGTTTTCACATCCCCTCACCATTCCCTGAACAGCTGTCAGGGAATCATTCGTGACAGGGATGGTGATATAGCTGACCTGACTGAGGAAGAAATCTGCCAAGAACTAAATTCACAGGGTGTTACCAGAGTGAAACGCTTCGTTACGAAGAAATCTGGTAACCTCTTTAAACTTAATACATACCTGCTTACCTTTAACACTACCTCCCTTCCATCTCATATCTACGTTGGCCCGTATAGGGTTAATGTGGATTTATATATCCCCAATCCTACACGTTGTTTTAATTGCCAACGATTTGGTCATGGCAAGGGACAATGCAAGAACAAACTCATTTGCTTCAGATGCGGCAGTGACGGCCATGAGGGTTTCGACTGCAGCAACACAGTTAAGTGTTGCAACTGCAGTGGAGATCACATGGCCCCCTCAAGGGACTGTCCGCTTTTCGTTAAGGAAAAGCAAATTATCAACTTCAAAATTAAAAACAATATCTCCTATCAGGACGCCCGGAAATTAGCCTCACTTTCTAATACTTCTCTACCGACTTCGTTTGCCAATGTGGTCAAGCGAGTAGCAACTGTTGCTACTCAAACCTCTTGGACTTGGCCCATTGGAAACGACAAACCTAGTTATGTTTCTGTGCAACTTCCATCTCAACCTTCATTTAGTTCTTCCTCAACTCAAACTCCTTCAAAAGAACAAATAAAAACAGTAAATAGTATAGAACACCCTGGTAAACCAGCTGAGCCCAATTGCCCTAAAAATGACAAAAATAAGTCCAAAAGTCAATCACAAAATAATAATAAAATAACTAATAAACCTAGTGGCCCCACAGAGCGTCCCTCTAAGGCCACTAGGGATCCTATACAAACTTTTAATAAGTTTGGTTCGTTGGAGGACGTTGGTCCTTCAACATCAGATGCGGAGGTGATGGATATATCACCCGCATCAGGGAGATCTTCCAGCCGATCTCCACGAAAGGGTCGTCCTCGATCAAAACATAAAGCAAAATCTCCTATACGTCTCCCTCCATAATGGCGATATACGACAAAATTATACAGTGGAATTGTCGAGGCCTGAAGGTAAATTTTATTGAAATAACACAGCTTGTTCAATCATTAAATCCTATTGCCCTGTGTCTTCAGGAAACTCACCTGAAGACATCTGACAAAGACAAAATAACTCTTAAAAATTACTCATTATACAGTACGTACTCGAATGAAGAAGATCGAGCTGCAGGCGGCTCCTCTATCTTCGTCAATAACAATATTATTCACAGCCCTGTTGCTCTGCATACAGAGCTTCAGGCTGTGGCCGTTCGTGTTTCACTATGTGAAACAATCACATTATGTTCAGTGTATATTCCCCCGAACATTTCTTTGTCAGCTTTGCAGTTAAATAATTTAAAAGAACAGTTGCCAACACCTTTTATACTTATGGGAGATTTTAATTCCCATAACCCCCTATGGGGCAGTAACAACATAAATGATAAGGGCAAGATAGTAGAAAACTTCTTATCTAACGAAGAACTGTGTTATTTCAATGATGGTTCTAATACCTATTTACATCCAGGTAACGGCGCTTATTCTGCTATCGATCTCACTATTACAGATCCATCACTTTTCCTTGATTTTTCTTGGAGGGTGCATGACGATCTTTGTGGTAGTGACCATTTTCCTATAATCCTAGAACATATCACTTCTAATTCTTTAGAACGTGTAGCTAGGTGGAAATTCGATAAAGCAGATTGGATTGCATTTGAGATGTTCTGTGAGGCTGACATCACTCCAGAGAATCTCAATGCTGCAGAAGATCCTCTTTTAAAATTTAATGAACTTATATTAACAGCAGCTGATAGAACCATACCTAAGACCTCGACAAATCCCATATCCAAAAGTAAACCCTGGTACGACGATGACTGTCGCAAAGCCATAAAGGATCGCAAAAAGGCCGAGCGCAGATTTAATCATTGTCCTGATAATAATAATTTAAACCAGGTCCGTATATTCGGAGCTAAGGCTCGCCGATTAATTAAGTCTAAGAGACGTTCTTGTTGGCGGAACTTTGTTTCGGGCATTACGTCAAAAACACCCATGCGTAAGGTCTGGAACATGGTTCAGAAGCTTAAGGGCAAAAACAACAAAGCCAAAATTCAGCATTTAAAAGATGGCGATACCCTATTAACATCGCCATCTGAAATAGCGAATAAAATAGCTGAAACAATATCTCAGAAATCTTCTTCTGAGAATTACACTTCTGAGTTTCGACGTATTAAAAAACATAAGGAGAAATTTAAATTGCCTTTTTCTTCTAAGAATTTAGAAGATTATAATCGTCGTTTTTCAATTGAGGAACTTAAAACTTCTCTTAAAAAGGCACACGATACTGCGTGTGGCCCTGATAATATATATTATAAGCTTCTGAATCATTTACCATCTGAGCCACTTGAGACTCTCTTAGATTTACTTAATGACATTTGGCAAACTGGTAATTTTCCGCCGACTTGGAGGGAGGCGTGTATTATCCCAGTCCCTAAACTGGGTAAGGATCATACTGATCCAAATAATTACCGTCCCATAGCTCTTACCAGCTGCGTCTGTAAGACTATGGAACGGATGGTAAATGATAGGCTTGTTTGGTTTCTTGAAACCAACAAGTTACTATCTAATATACAATGTGGTTTTCGTCAAGGTCGATCTACTTTAGATCACCTTGTCCGTTTCGAAACTTTTATTCGTGACGGTTTTATTAATAATGAACATGTGGTGTCGATATTTTTTGACCTTGAGAAGGCCTACGACACCACATGGAAATATGGTATTTTAAAGGACCTTTCTGATATGGGTCTTAAAGGCCGCTTACCATCATTTATATCCGAATTTCTATCTGATCGTCAGTTTAAGGTACGGGTGGGGCCCACTCTTTCTGATTCGCATGAGCAGGAGATGGGTGTTCCCCAGGGCAGTATTCTTTCGCCAACACTGTTCAGCATAAAAATTAATAGCTTAGCTAAAACGTTGACATCTGGCACTGAGGGTTCTTTATACGTAGATGATTTCCTGATATGCTACCGTGCTAAAAATATGAATAACATCGAGCGGCAACTGCAGCTTTGTCTCAATAAGATCGAGAAATGGGCAGTTGCCAATGGTTTTAGATTTTCAACATCTAAAACCGTCGGTATGCATTTTTGTAATAAACGGAAATTCCATCTTGACCCTGAACTTAATTTTTGTGGTAAACCAGTAAAAATTGTTGGAGAAAATAAATTTTTAGGGTTTATATTCGATAGAAAATTATCATTTATACCTCATATTAAAATGCTTAAAGCTAAATGTACAAAGGCTCTCGATATAATTAAGGTCGTGTCTAACACCGATTGGGGTGCTGACCGATCAGTTTTACTTAATTTACATCGTTCTCTGGTGAGGTCTAAATTGGACTATGGATCCATCATTTATGGTTCCGCTAGGAAGTCGTATACTAAAATGTTGGATCCGGTCCATCATCAAGGTTTGAGGCTCAGCCTTGGTGCTTTTAGAACCTCACCAGTAGAAAGTTTATACGTAGAGGCTAATGAGCCTTCTTTACATCACAGGCGTGTAAAACTGAGCCTTCAATATGCTGCAAAGCTTAAAGCTTATCCAACAAACCCTGCCTACGACTGTGTTTTCAATCCATCATATGTAGACAAATATAATAAGTGTTCTAACAAGATCCCTTCGTTCGGTGTTCGTGTTAGGGACCATATTGTGGAAGCCAACATTAAACTTGGGGACATAGCTCAGGTGTCTTTTCCGGAGTCCCCACCATGGCTTTTTCCACAACCTAAATTTATATTTGATCTACGTAAATATAATAAATCAAATACAAATCCTCTTATAATTCAACAAGGTTTTGCTGAAATTAAGGCTAAATATTCGGATTATAAATTTATATATACTGATGGGTCAAAGGATGGGGACAGGGTTGCAGCTGCAGCTGTCTTAGAGCAGCGAGTTGCTTCTCTTCGTCTTCCATCCTCGTCTTCAATCTTTTCTGCAGAGGCCAGGGCTATACTCCTGGCCTTATCATATGTCTCTTCTGGGCATGCTCAGAGGGCTGTGATATGCAGTGACTCGCTTTCCAGCCTTTTGGCAATACAGAATAATAAATTTAAAAATCCGTTGATCTTCGAAATATTAGCCATACACCGAAAACTAATTAAAAGAGGTAAAGATATTGTATTCTGTTGGATACCAAGTCATGTTGGTATTCATGGAAACACAGTCGTGGACAGGGAGGCCAAAGCTGCCCTTACTAAACCTTTGTCGAAAGTTAAAATACCATATAATGATTTTAAGTCTAATATTCTTAAATATATTTGTCGCCTTTGGCAGGGTGAATGGGATCTGCAGGTTTACAATAAACTGCATGTCATTCATCCTGTCATTGGCTTTAATTCATATACACTTGATATGTCTCGTAGAGACCAAGTCGTTTTAACCAGATGCCGTATTGGACATTCTCGTCTAACACACAATTTCATCTTGGATGGGAGCAGTGCTCCCGAGTGTGTTGGATGTGATGCTCAATATGGCATCAAACATATTCTGGTTGACTGTGTAGACTTTGCCCATGTTCGGCAAAGGTTCTACACAGTCAATTCTATATATGATTTATTTGACAGCATCGCTGGCGATGTTGTCATAAATTTTTTGAAGGCCATTGGCCTATATCATAAAATATAAATTTTAATTGTCATAAATATCTATATATAAACATTTATATACATATAGATTGATACATGTAATATATAAGCCTGGTTTTCGAGTTTTAACTCTTATTTTTTCTTTTATGCGATTTTAAACATGTCTGTACTTTTTATTTTACTTTTGATGTTCATATTATCATATCGAAAACCTTAACCGTCTCTTGTTTTCACCTTGTTCTCGCCACGATATGGCTGAAATATTGCCGATGTGGTGTTAAGCCATAATCATTCATTCATTCATTCTTTCAGTGTGCTGTAGTTAGTGACTTTCTTTGTAATATTTCAGAGAAAATTGAAAATGGTTTATTGTATATTTTGATTTTTGATTATAAGCATAAGTTGAAATGCTTTGAAGCATGTATAATTTTCCTTTTTAAGGTCAACTGAGAAGCATAAACGAGAGGATATGGATGTAAAGTACGAGTTGCAAAGTCTGAAGTCAAAATACAAAAAACTGAACCACCGAGTCAAGATGCTTGAAAAACAGTTGGAGAAGAAGCTACTAAGGCAGGAAGAAGATGATGCCAAGGATCACTTTGAAAACCTTATGAAGACAGTTGTGTACTTGAAGGAGGAAAGGGAAGTTCTAAAAAGTTTAACTCTTAAGCTGTTTGATAAGGATGAACTTGTCAGTAGTTCCATAAGTGGTAAAAGATCTGCTTAAAGTGGGGATGTAGCCCGTACTCCATTAGATTCAACAAAATTATGTTTACTAGAGCGCTGCGTACGCCAAAAGTGCCCAGAAGTAACCCATAAACAATTTATTGAGAAACTACAAAATGTTCAGAAAGTACTTCGGAGAGAAAAAAAAACAGTAATGCATGTAATGTTCAAGAAATATTCAGTAAAGGAGTTTTAGAAAGGAATTCATTGTTTGTGTTTTTTCTTTTCATTAAATTCATGAAATATTGCAACCATGTTTAATGAAACTGCTGATTCGTTAATGAACTGTTCAGGGATTTTGTGTCATGTATAACCGTTCTTCATGAACAGTTCACTTTGGTATTAATACAGAATTCATGAACTGTTCACTATGGTATTAATACAGAATTCATGAACTGTTCAAGGACGTTCTTGTTTTGTTACGTCTCATAGTTCATGAACAGTTCTCAAATTGTTAATTTACCAATTCCAGAACTGATCATGAATTGTTCTAGGACTGTACATACGACTAAGTTCAAGAAAGTTCATCAATGGTTCAAGAAAGTGGACATTTCATGTTCATACATTTTCATAAACGTTCAGGAACCTTGTCATGAAGTTTGATGTCCGTTCATGAATTTAATGTATGAAATGTTCATGGTGCTTTCATGATTAATTCATGAACAATTCATCATGTTTTCACCGGGGTACCCATTGTTGTGATAATTCAATCAGGATGAGATTCATGTGATAAAATAAAGATTTTATTTACATTCAAATATTGCCTCTTCATTACATCGAACAAGGCGTGACAGGTTTCCTCCACAATGACTGACAATGTCCTTTCCCCTATCTAAACTAAAATGAAAGGCTTGGGAAAGTTTCACCTGAAAAACAGGTTGGTAAATAATTAATAAATACATTACTTAGGTCCACTTGTTTAGGCGTACCCAGGTGATTTTCGCAGAACTGTAAATGATTTTAAACATTATCCAGTGCCTGTATAAAAACAAGCAATCAGTTCATTAAAATTCAGTGGTCATTTATGCAACACACCACAAGGTATACTGATAAGTTCAAATGTGTGTGTTACTGAGCACAAAACTCTTTACCATGGAGTGTATAAGCATTGTTATGTATGACTGATGGTTATGGCAGTGTTGAATTCATGCTCATGGAAACATGCCATTCTTCCATCAAATAATCAACCATTGTGCACACAAATAAACTGTACCTGTGGCAAGAAATCTCAGCGTTGCCTCAAGCCTTTCTCCAGGTTCAATGCTTGGACGCATGTTCGTCTCTTGTTTTCTAATTTTGGGACCAACCATAGACAAAACGTCTTCAAACGAATCACGGTCCAGACGATGGTATCGTCTAAACATCTCTGGGTCATCCCTCTCAAAATCTGAAAGATAACGGATTTTAAATACAGGCTTTTAATGTACCATGGCGCTACATGTCTATAAATACATCAGCTTTAACAACCAAGATAAATGGCACAGATAATGTTTTTCTTTCAAGCCTGCAATTCTGTTTAAATATTTAGGTTTGTAAAAAGAAGTGAAACAGTATTTCTAAGCCTTTACCTTTTAACAATTTACATGATCAGAATAATTTCATGCAAAATATTGAATAAAAAGAAAAATATCAACATTAAAACAAGGAATTTGCAATGAAATTCGTTTTTAAATTGATTTACTTATGTGTAGACTACAAATCACGTTTACTTTGCCAAACTCATCTTGTGGGACAATCACATGAAGCTGTGAAGACTGTGAATGGTGGTTGTTTGGGTGTAAACGTCATTCTTCATTGAACCAAAGCATTTCGATCTCACTTAGCATAGAGGACTACTTTCTGAAATTTGATGGGACATTATCTTGTGGATGTAACCTTCTTTACTGAAATCATATCCTCTGACAAACTGCCTGTAGCGTGACATCTTCTTTGCATCTGACGCCCGATCCCTGATGGGACCTCTGATGTCGGTTTTAACAGGGAGATGCACTGACAGGCACTCCTTCAGCAGTGTTGTACGCCTTGCAAATGCATCCATATGACGATTTGTGCCGCAGAGTTACTGGCGCCATCTGTGTTGCCAAGTTATGACAATAATGTGTTTATTTTTAGGCTTAAAAGCTTAGGTAATCCTGTTAGCACCGATATGTATGTAGAACAACGTCGGCAGAACAGAAAACATCAGTACGTTAATGCTTTTGAGGACAGAATATGCTATGTAAGGTGAAAACATCAGCGGTTCACAGCCTAATCCATGTAACGAAAACTGGTCTCTTGGTAATTCCCGTAAGTTTGCGAACAGCCGTCTTCGTCAGTTCACACTGCACCACTCCTTGCCACGTGGCATCTAACTTCTTCACTGTGCGACATTTTCAGACGCACTTACATATGTTCAATGGTTCGAAGCGTAGGTCATGCCGAGTAGATGCCTTAAGTGGGGACTCAATACTTAGATTTGAGAAGTTGATACCACAGGCGTAGGAAATCCACCACGTGTGGACCGTCTTCAACAGAAGACAATCATGCATAGTGCAGTCAAATCTTGTATATTTTTGACTACTGCCATATTGGGACATGTATGTACACGTTACATACATTTGAAACGGCATTGCACCGACTTCTAACGAACAGTAGACTCATGTTAGTTTTTATTACTAGGCTTTTTGACAATGACCTAGATAACAGTTGCATGTAGTGTGTAACGTCTATTTTTAGCCTATTTGAGATCGTTTCGCTAAATAATGGCAACAGTGGCGCCATCTGTGTTGCCAAGTTATGACAATAATGTGTTTATTTTCAGGCTTAAAAGCTTAGGTAATCCTGTTAGCACCGATATGTATGTAGAACAACGTCGGCAGAACAGAAAACATCAGTACGTTAATGCTTTTGAGGACAGAATATGCTATGTAAGGTGAAAACATCAGCCGTTCACAGCCTAATCCATGTAACGAAAACTGGTCTCTTGGTAATTCGTGTAAGTTTGTGAACAGCCGTCTTCGTCAGTTCACACTGCACCACTCCTTGCCACGTGGCATCTAACTTCTTCACTGTGCGACATTTTCAGACGCACTTACTGTGTGCATGTAGCCTACATGCCAACGGTTCGAAGCGTAGGTCATGCCGAGTATATGCCTTAAGGGGGTATGTGGGTCAGGTATGATTTTCTGACTTCTTAAAGAAGTACAAAGCTCCAAATATGTTTAACATGTTGACTGCCAAGGACGAGTTATCTCGTCGTCATGGGTGACCCGTATTCTGCCATGGACGAGTTAACTCGTCAAAAAGTATGGCTCACCAAAAACTCGGTTTATAGCCTATATTGTGAATGGGGTTGTCCAGTGCATTAATCCGCTAGGGGGCGCAAGTGTCTATGAGTTGTTGACATCAACAATGGCGGACGCATTAGGCAGTAGGCTAAACACGATGAGTGATAGCGAGTGAACTCGGTGATAATGCCACAGTATTGCTGTATGCCTCAGTGTAAAAATGCATCTGCAGGCCATACTTTTCCGAGAAACAAGCTGTTAAGACAAAGGTGGAATGTGGCGATAAGAAGGGTCGATCCTGTTACTAAAAAGCTGTGGGAGCCAGGTCCGTGTGATCGTGTGTGCGGGGACCACTTCACTGTAACGACTAGGGTAGGGTGGGGCAAGACGCACACCCTAAGCGCAAATGGCTCTGTATCCACAACATCTCTGCTAAATGAAAAACCATTCCACACAGAGATAGCCTATAGCGTATCCTGTACGTGCCCAATGGCATATAGGTAATAGCCTTTCTTTAGGCGGTATAGAGACCTGAACATTATCAACACAAAGTGGGCGTTTTGCCTCAGGTGTTGAGGCAAAACGCCCACAAGTTGGGGCAAAATGGCCACGGTGGGCGTTTTACCCTTCAACACCCCAGACTGGAATAATCATTCATCATAAGCATACCACTCTTGTCGGATACAATACCAGCATTTTTGCTTTATTCAGAAATCCTCAGGCATTACAGGAAATTGTATCTAATGGCGGTCTTGTAATGACAAAACAAAAAGTACATTCAGTTCATCCAAAAAAACCCCAAAAACTTGTTGAATCGACTGAAAACATTCTGGTTAAATTGGCTGAATCTCGTTTAATCACTTGAATCTTCTGAATCCTGGTCAGATTCACAGTTCGGACATAAAAACACCTTTTCCCCGTTTGTACATTCTTCATGTGCCCATTGCAGACATGTTACACACCTCACCCAAATTTCCCTTGATTTGGAATTGGAGAAAGGCTCCCCACAAATCAAACAAGGCCATACTTCGTCTTCGTCGCTGCTGTCTTCACAGGCGTCCTTCGTCTTTTCCACAGTCCCTTTTCCCTTCACATTTCCCTTGCCATTCTTCTTTCCTGAGCTATTGACGGCAGCTCTCCTACCCCTCTTACCCTTGCCATCTTTTGAAGATTGTTTCTCTTCCAGCATTGCCTTGTACGGAGATGAGGTTAACAGTGCCGCACCTTCAGCTTTCCTCTTCCTTGCTCGCGAGGTTGCTAGCTTTGGAGTCGGTGACAAGCTTCGAATTAAGTTCTGCAGTGCTGTTGAGCCTGAAATAAACAAAGGCGCCCATTCACTCTCAAGACAACAATATAACTTTCAACAATATATGAACCAGACAAATTAAGTATAGTTTATAATAGAAGACTCCCTGTATGTTGCAAAACACAGTCATTTAGCAGGCCTACACACTTAGTACAAAATACGCTGTCATAGAGGTTAATTACCAGGTACATCTTGAGTGCTGGGGCCTGGTGCAGATGGTGGCGGTAACTGTGTAGCTTCTTCACTCGAAGAACTAGAAGTTTCTTCCTCGCCGATGGCCGCGCTCGGCTGTTTTTCGGTAGAACGGACAGTCCCTGTCAATTCTGTAATGGGTGTATCCTGTCCATTAGCTGTCTCTCTCTGGGGTTCAGGTTCATCTGTCACTGCAGCTGCGGCGAACTCACTATCTGGAAATAGGTTCTCATCAAAAGGCCATATTCCGCAACATGCGAACCCCCCAACAGCCTTTTCAGGTGTTGCCGACTTCAGGTAAGCCTTGCCAAATATAGCAGCCATTTCGAAGAATGAAATTCGCTTCCCAGGGTTGGCAACCATCCACGAGTCACATGCTGCATTATACCCACTCTTGAGGGATTTGAAGTACGTCCTGTCTAACGGATGCATC
Organism: Liolophura sinensis; assembly: GCF_032854445.1. Taxonomy (NCBI): domain Eukaryota; kingdom Metazoa; phylum Mollusca; class Polyplacophora; order Chitonida; family Chitonidae; genus Liolophura; species Liolophura sinensis. The sequence continues at coordinate 9,951,628 of NC_088298.1, read as the reverse complement.
TTGTGTGTACTGTGGGGTGGCAGAGTTAGAAGATGCAAGCCATGCTCCCGTGCGTAGGTAACTGCCGCCAGTGTTTTGTGACTGTGGTGACCATCAAGAATAATTATTTGCTTAACATCTTTTGAAGCATTTGTAAAGTTCACAAAATGCTCCAACCACCTGAGAAAAAGTTCTGCGTCAGTCCACCCATTTGGGCTTGCATAACCGACTGCTTGCGGAGGTGCGCCGGCCATCAACGCATCGACCATCCTCTTTCGGGGGAAAATAAGCATAGGGGGTACATACATGCCTGCAGCATTCATTCCACAAATCACAGTCACCGTCTTGCCACGCTCTCCACTTGTCATCCGGCTCACCTGTTTCATGCCCTTGGTGGCAAGAATTTTCCCTGGCTTATGTACGCTTGTTATCCCAGTCTCATCCATATTCCAAACACGGGCAGGTGTAAATTCCTCAGATTGAAGCAACTCCTTGTACACACCGAAAAACTGTTGAACTTTAGGTTTGTTGAACCCAACCGCCCTGGAGAGATTAGTTCCTTGAGGTTCTCTAATGCTCAAATTTTGATGGCGAGTGAGAAATCCTGAAAGCCAGTCCTTCCCAGCCATTTTGCGATCATGACTGAATGGGTGTTGCAATCCAACTGCCTCAGCCAGCTCGTAGGCGAGTCTTCTAACGTCTTGTGTGGTCAGTCCGTAGAGAGACTTTTCCATATACTGAATGTGGTCATTTAGTTCTTTCTCGAGATTTTCTGTGAGGATAACACGATGTCTACCAAGACGTGAAACACCCGGATTGGCCACCAGTCGATCCCTGTGGCGTCTTATGGTCCTACGGGGAATATCAAATTCCTTCGACGCTCGCAGGAGTGGCATACCCCCTTTCACTGCTTCCAAAGCCAAAGTAAGTTGTTGGTTCCCGTATTGTCCCCTAGTGGATTTACGTTTGTATTTCCTCACCATAGTGAAATCTGAAACAAGCGTGAGAAAATATTTTCCCATTATAAGCCGTATCACACATCCCAAAATATATGTTATATATATACACGTATACCATAGATAGATTTTATTAGATGGAAAAGATGCCTTTGATACCATTTCATCAAATTCAAAACAGTTTAGGCTTTTTTTACCAATCCTCGCAAACTAGCTGCCCCGTTTTATCACAAATGTCATCCAACCTTAGGAATTTGTAAATATGTACATAGATGTATATCCCTAGGTAGTGGTTATACATTACAAACTACTGGTATTTACTACACATATTATTTGCACTAACGTTAAAAACTTATTAAACTGGGAATACTGTTGATGGGGCAAAACGCACATGCACTGGGGTAAAACGCACACAGTGGGCGTTTTAGCCCCAGACACGCATGGGCGTTTTGCCCCAGCCACGTGGTTCAACATTTTTTTCAATTGCGCAAGGCCAGTCAGATATTTCTTGCTGTGGAGCAGCTGCGTACGAAGCATAATTACAAGGGTTTATTGCACACCAAGTGTCTTGTTAATTGGACTTTTCCTTCAGTCTGTATCTCGTAATATATCATGCTATGTTTTTACAAAAAATGTGTCAATTTTCACACTCACCGTGACGAAGGAAAACTACGCCGCCTTCAAACCTGCCGCTCCATGAGACTTTCAGCCTTGACGACCTCACTTGACCTGAGCAGTTCGCGGGCTGGAGGATGACGTCATTACTTCCAAATGTGGGGTGGGCTTTTTGCCTCGCCTGGGCTTCTTGCCCCGCCCTACCCTACTTCGAGAGCTCATATCTAGGTTTGTTTATTTGAAACATACAGCTTGTCCATAATCGAATCATATCCTGAAATATTGCTTTTACACTCCACAGCTGAATTCCGTTTTCTCATGGACAATAAAACAAATCTAATCTTGTCACAAGGCCAGTAATGTTGTTGTTGTTGTTTTAGTATACAAACTCTCGATCCATACGTCATACTGGCAGCTTGTGAAATGCGATTACCTTCCTCATTACTGTATTCTTTTTTACTGACAGTTGTAGATTGATTTTGTGCATGTGACTTTGTTATTTAGGTTCTGTGTGACTAAATGAAACATACAATTTCAACATGTGCATGTACATGTATACAACCAATCCACAATTCTTTATTACTGTTTGGTATTCTGTTTTATTTCAGGAAAAAGAAAGAGGTTAAAGCCAGATGCTGTGCCCTCCATCTTCAAATTTTCTGGTGCTCTGTCTGCATCGGCCTTGCGAAGGAAGTTAAGGCATGAGAAGAAGACAATTTCTCTTGACTGTGTTGGAAGGAGTGTCATAGCAGACATTGGAAATGAAGTTGAGCTTGAAACAGAATCTCCAGATCCAGACATTACAGCTGAAGAACCGATTGAACTCACACCAAAATCCTGTGATGCTGCAGTAGAATGTAGTCTTCTGTCAGATTTTGACTGTAGAATGTCTGTGCGTAAATACGAGAACAATCCAAGAGCTGTTCAATATTACACAGGGATGGATGATTACAATCATTTCATGTTGATATTTAATCTACTGTGCGCAACTGTCTATCATCTAGATTTTAAGTGCACACTTTTAGAGCTAGTAGATCAACTCTTTTTAGTTTTAATGAAACTGAGACAAGCCAAAGAAGACAGAAAACTTAGCATTTTGTTCAGCATTAGTGAAAGCACAGTTTCATTCTTAGTAAACAAGTGGATTAACTTTCTTTACTTCCAACTGAAAGAAATAAGTTTGTGGCCACCAAAGTCTGTTGTTCAACAAACTATGCCAAAAAGTTTTGCTAAACAGTTCGGGTCGACAAGAGTTGTGTTAGACGCTACAGAGGTACCTATTGCCAAACCAGCTCATGTGAATGCTCAGAGTGTGACATTCTCCACTTACAAAAACAGGAACACTTTGAAGACCATGATTGGATGTACCCCTCGCGGGCTAGTTAGTTTTGTAAGTGAAAGCTATGGAGGTTCTGCCAGTGATAGACAGATCATAGAAAGATCAGCTTTACTTAACGGAGATATGTTTAGTCCGAACGATAGCATCATGGCAGATAGAGGGATTTTAGTTCAAGATCTTTTTGCCAATCAGGATGTGTTTGTAAATACCCCAACAATGTTAAAGGGAAAATCACAGTTGGAGCCAACTGATGTCATACATGACCGACGTATTTCCTCAAAACGAATATACGTTGAGAGGGTTATAGGCTTGGGCAAAACCTTCAAAATTCTTCGGAAAAAACTTCCAGTAAGCAAGCGTGTTTTTTGGCTCCAGGATTGTGTATATCTGCTATGTTTTGTCAAATTTCAGAAAAGCTATTGTAAATAGACTAGCCTGAAGGTTTTTTGACAATTTAATGTAATTCATTATACAGGTCAATCAAATTTGCATTTTCTACCCTTTTGTACCTGCATGTTACCTGCATATGTGTATGAAGTCAGTTCATGGGTAATTTGGGAGGCAGTTGCCATTAGTACATGCGGCATTTATGACCTGTGATAAGGGTGGAGTTTTGTACTCTCACAGTGCTGAAATTCTTGTTTAAATATATAATTGAAAGATACTTGCGAACAAATGATTTCATTTTTCTGTTATTCTTCATTTTGACCACCTGGAGTGACTATTTGATAAAGATGTACAGTGAAAAAGGAGCTGATCATACTGATATTTCTTCTTTTTCTGCAAGGACAATTTGGTTCAGTGAACTGCTCCATGATGAATTCTGATTAATAATGATTTATTGCAGAGCCTTTTTCAGTGTACACCTTCATTTAATAGCACTACAGTTTTATGCATTTGGGTTTTCTAGTATTCTAAACAGTTTGTTTGATTGCTTCATTGTTCGTTAAACGCCAGATTCAAGAATTTTTCTCTGTTGAATATTATGCTGCCCGTTACTTTACGAGTGTAGGAAACCACTAAACCCAGAGGAATGAGTGTCCAGAGTAAACCGTAAATGGCTTGACAAGGTAAACAAACTCCACGTGCAGTACGTCATCAAAGTCTTTAATAAAATTAGTCTTTGTGAAAGACTCCATCGTAAAACACAGTCAACTGTGTTTTGCCAGGACGGCTCTGAGGATGCAGAAAGCTAATAAATATGCAATTTCCTATACAAGATTTTGAAAGGATGGCAAAGGATTAAAATGTTTACAGCTTACAGGGATGAGAATTCTTTTGACACAAATCAGCTGAAAATTACCTTGGACAACTATATAATATCGAAAGTAAATAGTGAAGTATTTATTTATTTTGGACAGAAATCACAACCTTTTGAAGTTCATTTTTTCATCCAAACCAGCTGAAAATTCCCATCCCTGAACTTACAGGTTACTTGCAACATATGGAACAAAGTATTTCTCATAAAAAAGTTCTAACTTGGGAATCAAGGAATAAAGGCAATATTTCCTGTCAATGCTTATCTGCTGGACAAATAAGTCTTTTTTCTGTGTAAACAACAAAGTGACAAATTTCTCTATTGGAAATAAACAATTGGCCCTGTATTTGATGATAATACTTGTGCTCAGGGTTTAAAACAACACAGTTTTGCTGGTCATACTTCAAGAAAGGGAATTCTTTGGATGGTTTTATCTCTTTCTGCCTTCCAGTATAAGGGCATTTAATTTCAACTATCTCTTTGCTGTTAATAACCCCGTCTGGTGATGCCCCAAGCCAAGGATATTCAGGGTTTACAAAGAGTCCACACTTTTCTACTGTGAGACCAAATGTTTGTTGAAATTTTGTTAAAGCGATCGACTCAAATTTAAGTCCATGGATAACTGCAGGATGGGTAAGGTTTGGGGGATCACAGATGGTTTTGCACAGTTTTTGTTTATTCCTCCTCTCTGTCATATTTATGATGTCCCCAAAATTTGAGGCAGTAATCCTCCATTCTCGTGCTTCGTGCCACGCTCTGCAGGAACTTTGTTGTCTGGTCGCTGTCTCCAGGGCATCTGTAGCAAACGGTGTGAGCTGTAAATGTAAAAAATGATGTATTTATAGTTCACATGTATATCAAAAGGTTGGCACACTTTTGCACTGTTACGGAACTGAAACTGAAACTGCAGTCTGTTTGATCAAAGGATGATATCATCTAATTAGAAACTAAAATTTATATTTGTGTTAGTTTTCAGCTACAAAATGTATAAATTTACATCAAACGATCTTTCAATACAGCAATGTACAAACATCACACGTACAAATTAAATGCTCAAACTTACATCAAACATTCTCTGAATCCAGTAATGAATGAAAGGTTTTTCTAAATAGTCGTGGTCCTGCACAGCTGTTTGGAGATCTGCTCTTGGGTAGAGGTAAAGCATAGTCAAGGTCTTCTGGCTGGATGCACAATAGTTGATCACTAAATTGCGCACATAGTCGTTGTACGCTGGCATATTTCTGAAGGCTGGATCTCTGGGGTCATCCAGGCACTGCTTTTTACTTGGCGGAAGATCCTGTGCCTTTACTGGGGACCCTCGAACGTAAAGAAAATTGAATGTGAAAGAACATTGCAACACACTGAAAAATTCCAAATTTTTTCATTGCCTTGTTTAAGATCATGTATTTGCATCTAATAAAGGGTTTATAGTCGTTTAAAACAGAGCACAGAGCAGCCAAACTTGTACAAAGATTACTATTAAACAACAAAACTTGCGTAAGTGTTTTTTTTTTTGCTTTTTTTTTATTCTCTTGATTTTATATTACTCACTGTCATGTGATCGTTTAGGGACATGAAATGTCTGAAGGTTGGCTGTACAACTTTTTTGTACAAGGATCTGCCCTGTCTTCACAAACTCTGCTATCATTATCAGCACAGCAGCTATGTGTTTGCATGTCCCGTTTGGCCCCTTTCCTGCTGGGCATTCGCAGCTAGAGTTGACAACCTCCCCACTTTGACCATTCACTCGTAGTTTGTACGTGTAAGATACCTTAAATTTATAAAATTTAAATTAACACAAACTAAACAAAACAAAAAATCTTCCCTTTTTTATATAATAAAACTTAAAATTTAAATAATTTATTGAATTCTTTGGGGGTATTTTGGGTGTGTGTGGACAGTATCAAGATAATTTCAAGGTATTCACCCATACCACGATTTGTTTGATACTGCGGGATAAGGCCTGGCTGGAATGCAGCGACCTGGAACTTGTCTACAGAAAAGACTGGACCTCAAATTATCACAGATGTCAAAAATATAAAATTAACTCACCTTTTTCTTCATAGCAGCCTTAACAATGCCTGTGAAATACACGTCACATTTTGTAATGTGTGTGCTGCAGGCTGTAATACGCTGGCTTTCGACTAGTCTCTTTCCCTTCTCAAGAGCTTTCAAATCCTGCGTCATGTTGTTGTCCACTGCAATCCTATATTTGAAGTAACCTTCGACTTGTGTGGCAGTAACTTTTGGAAGCAAGACCTTATGTTCTGGAACAAGTTGCTTGAAACCTTCCTTAGGCCAGTTAGGCACGCACTGGTCGGGAAGAATAATGGTGTTTTCACTTTGAAAATTTCTGTTTCTGTCATACGCTTCCAGCCTATAATTAACAAGGGCAGAAAAAAAAAAGAATTATCTGAAAACTGGGGATAGAAACACTAGCAGAAGTGCTGATCAACAACCATGACTTTTATGGTTATATCCATTTTTTTTAAAACCATATTTTCTTTTACCACGTGTAAAACTTAGGCCTAGCTACATGTAAATTACAACAACAACACCGACGCTGACACGTATCTTTCATGCCAAAACAGTGTGATATTTGAAAAACAATTGCATAAAACATCAAACTAAAAGACTACAAACCTTTCAATCAGTGCTTCCTTCCGACCTGACAATGCTGCCCCTCTCCGCGATAACTCAACTTTTAATTTAGTCACTGTCCAGCCAGCATACGTGGAAGTAGCCATGTTGAACCACTACCACTCATGGACAGCGGCTCCCCCTGGCGGGAGAGTTTTGGCTGGCTAGCCTCATTAGACGCATAGTTTTGGCATTATTCTTTTGTTTGATGAATAAATAAAACAACAATATAGTGTACGTCTGAAACAATCGCCATCTTTCTTTATTATTTCACATACCGATGTGACGAAAGTTGGACCACGTGGCACTAACCCCGTGCCTAAAATCAAAAAAGAAACTTATATTTACAGAGCCAGCTGGGCTCGAGAGGAAAGCACATACATATGTTGAAATTATAAAATAAAACCAGTCATAAGTAACTACAAATGTATCTTGACCACTGCGGAATAAGTGCTCACTGATAGCAATTTCAAGAACTGTCAATGTCGTGCTGAAGGTCCCTAATTTACATGATGTTGCCTAAAGCACGGTTCTACACAAAGTGCCGGTTTGTCAGGACACTCGGCACAAATGTACCGAGTTTCTCTTCGCAAGCCTTGCATGCTACAAATTCTGCACCTCTTCGTGGGGCGTTCCTTCTTCTCTGTGGCGGGCAAGTGCTCCAAGTAATGGAACGATGATTGGGATGTTGGGCTAGGTCCTGCCGCGGGAATCACATTCAACGAGTCACCGAGGAGATGGGTTGTCACAGCTTCCCTGAATTCCAGGAGTTTCATTGCGTTTGCAGGATTGTTATCAGAGTGCAGGATGTGAGCATTTATTTATGCAAACCTCGAGATTATGAAGTCCCATTTTCTTGTACCATCGGAGAGTCTTCCTAAGGCCAGAATAGTACGATAGCATTTGATCCGATGTGTCAACACCCGACATACCGTCATTGTAATCTTGCACTATATTTGGTTTGATAGACATCTGCTGTCGGCGATTTACTACATTGATCATTTCGACCCTGTGCATGTTACTTATTGTCAACACATCACGCTTATCTTTCCACTTGCATACTACAACGCTTTCAGAACGTTTCCAAGCATGTTCACCTTTTTTCAGCTTTTTACTTGCAACTTCCTTTGGATTCTCCTTACGATCAAAGCGAAGTGTGCCACAAATGTAAGTAGATCGGTTAGTTAGCCTTTTTACAAGTCCCACAGAATTATAATAGTTGTCTGTGAAAACAACATGTCCTTTATCCAGAAATCCGTCCAACAGTTTCATGACGATAGCACCTGACTGTCCCATGTTCATGTCATCGATAGCTGTGCCCGTGTAAACACGAATCCTCAGAACTAGCCCTCGTGATTCACACAACTCATACAGTTTTATACCATACTTGTGACGTTTGTTCTTTATATACTGCCTGAAAACCAGCCTCCCTCGCCACAATACCATTGATTCATCAATGCTGAGTTCTTTCCTTGGATAATATATCCTGTCCATAGTATGGTTGAAATGTTCTAATACAAGTCTCAATTTATACAAACGATCTGTGGCATCTGCGTTCGCATTATCTGTAAAATGCCAAAAGCGAAGCAGAAGTTGGAATCTGTTGCGGCTCATGATACTGCCAAACAGAGTGTTTTTGTATAAATTGTTTGTACTCCAGTAATGCTCTATCGTGGGCAGCGAGACGGGGCCCATGTGAAGTAAGAGTGCCAGAAACTTTTTCATTTCCACTGCATTAGTGTCACGCCAGTCATTCAAACGGGAATGCCTGCGTAGTGGGCGCTGTTTATTTATTTGTGCTGCAGCATACCGGTTTGTTTCTGTCACCATCATATCAATTAGTTCTGGAGTTACGAATAATTCAAACAATTCTGCAGGTGACCCATTTGGTACAGGGTTGATTAGCCCCGGTGTCTGGGTAAATGGGAAATCTGGAGGGTCTTGCGCCACCTCGGTCCAGTCATGGTGTGGAACATGAATTGCCCTGGTTCGTCTGGGTTGAGGACTTACAGATCTCGATCGGTTGGGTGTTACACACACTCCACGGCTTCCGCCCCGGGCCCTAACTCCACCACCACGTGTTCTCACGCGCCGACCTCTAGCCCTCGAGCGACCACGTGTTACGTACGTTCTGTTTTCACTGTCGGTACTTTCTGTTTCCGAAGAAACTGTAGGATCCTCTCCACCACTGCTTGAAATACGAAACTCACTGTCTTCTGAGTCAACAACGGATGATTCGTTCCCACCATCATCGGAAGACTCACACATCAATAGATCCGCGACCTGTTCTGCGTTCCACACAGCCATCTTTACAGCTCTCTGAACTTCAGACACCACGTGAAAACTTACAAAACCACAGGAAGTGATGTAATACCTCACAGCAAATGAGCAATGTACGAGTAGCCTTGAACACGTAAGCTAAATCCAAGAAGTATTTGGGCTTACTCTATAAACAATTAGGTAACCTATGTAATAAACAGATCTGAGATGGTTTATTCCTCATGCGATATATATCGTCAGCTGGCGGTGTGGCAAGCGGAGTCATTCGTATTTGCCAAGCGCGAGTAAACTCGTCATAAGGGAATTCCCCTTTCTGTGGTTATTATGAAAACTGTCACTGGTTTCAGTATGTGGAAATTGAATACAAGGATAGTATGTATCATAATCCATGCTTGGCCTATTTGACCCATTATGGTCATATCAGCCAGCAGTCAACGTGTTAATGGGATTAGGCATTAAAAGTAAATTTAACCAGCATAATTATCTAAATACGGTTGCCATGGTAACCACGGAAGCTCATTAATTATGCGAAAACGTGTTGTCAGTGCTATATTCCACAATTTTGGTTCAATTTCAATAAAAGTTATAGAATTTCCAGAATGGCTCCTATTGTGCACTAACCCTATCAGATATTATATCAGAGCAGTATTTATTTTTTACATTATTTTTTAGACTGGTGGCTAATTTGCATAATCCGCTTTTATGTAAATTTTGCCCATATAGCTAGGTTACAATGAAAACTTTGAAACTTTTACTGGTTTATTGCACAACACCAGATATATAGAATACATCCTAAAAATTTTATTCCAATAGGACCAAAAATAAGAGATATAGAGCTGCCAAACCAAGTCAAAACACGAAAAAAGTGAAAAACGAGTAATTTGCATTTGAAAAGGGTTTACCAATTTCAGAAATGGTTGTACAACATATGGGACTTAAAATGCCCCAGATTCATATACTGTGCCCTCCTGCTCCATTGAGTGTTCCTGCTGCATAACTCTATGCTGTCTTTTGCTTTGTCTAATCTTTTTTGTTATTTCAGATGCCTTTGTTATGCTAGAAACAATACGTCTGCTGTCACGCTTTTTGTATCCGACAGTGAAAAATACAGTATTTTGAATGCCTAAACGTTCAAGTACTTTATTCCCACCCAATTTCCCTTCATTAAATTGAATGACTGCATCAGCAAAAGCAAAAGACAACCCCCTGATACCACTGAATTTTTCCTTTGGACATCTTTGCCAAATTAAACTGTTTATTGATTCGCAATTATTTTGCGTATGCCCTTCCAAACACCGTTTCAGAAGGGATTCTTGTGACAGGCGAGTATACAGAGGCTTGATAGCCTCTATAACAGCTGGTGGAAGTGGGTGTTTGTGTTCGTAGTCCTGGGAAGTACTGTTTTTTTTAGCCTGCTGCCACTTGCACCAGGTATCTTCTTCTTCTGGGCAGTACTGATGCTGTGGGTTTTCATCTGTACTGGCACTGTGGTACAGGCCAGCCAAAATTTCCCGTTTCATACCTTTGAGGTTTTGTTTGTTTCGCCTTATCGCTAGACCATAATAAATTTGAAGTTTATCAATAACTTTGTTTGTTAACCTCCCTCTCCCACCAAGTGTTTTATTGTCAGAAAGTTTCTTTTTTCCACTTGATTTTTTCAGATTTCTTAGACCTGTTCCCATTCTCTTTTGCACGTGACCGACACATTCTAATTTCACGATTTCAACATTACCGTAGGGCTTTTCCTTCTCACTTATGTTAGAGAATGACTTTGAGTCCCCGTCCCCGATGTATTGTGTGTATCTTAGCTTTCTCTCTTCCACTGATCTCAAGTAAATGTTTTTCACTCCTATCGGTTCCATGGCTGCTGCAGATCCTTCGTGATTGATGCTGCATTTATGGTTAGCTGCCCACTGCTGGTATGGAACAGACTCTTTATCCTTGGATTCCCAGTAGCTACACCCCTTGCAAAATTTGTTCAGTATCTCATAGTCCAGTACTTTCCCAGAATATGGTGAAATAGCTGTGACTCCTCCTTGGAGAGAGGCGTGTCCTCTGCGACGCCACGTGCCGTCAAACATACATTTAGTGTCCACGGGAGTGTTGTAATCAGCGCCGACTGTTTCATGTTCCAGATTGGACGCATGTTGCATACTCTCTTGTGCAACATATTTTGTGGCATCTATAATAGCATCATGGGTGTCTCTATAGACATCAGGGGTCATGGGAGGTGGCATATCCATGTCGGCACAAAAACTTTCAAGCGAGCTCAATCCCTGACCGAGGGTAGCCATAGCCAATACGGCTCGTCTATTCACCTCATACACTTGGCTCCTATCACATTTGCTTGATGTATAGAGTTCAGTTTGTCTATGACAAAATGAGCATGTCAGCTCCAAATACATTGATAAACCTTTTTTCCTTTGCAAGTCCTCAGAAAGCACAAGGTTCCCACTTCGACATGATTTACAAACACAGCACTGCTCAAATGTAGCTGAAAGTACTGACAAATCCATAAGTCTAAAACCGCTTAGTTTATCACTGACACCGCCATCAGTCTGCTCACACACTGTAGCACTACAGTCTAGCTTCCTTTTAGAAGCACTCTGTGTTGTTGGGGCTTCAACATTGTCCATTTGTTGACTAGAAACAAAACCACAGCCATCCCTTCGATCGCTAACTTCATGTTGTTGTTGTTGTTGATCACCACTTACTTCACTTGAATCTCGTGTTGAGGAGTGTTGATTTCCATAAAACCTTCGTTTACGCTTTCCTCGTGATCTAAACTTTCTCCTTTCATTATCCATGCTTCACGGAACACAGTAATTACACTTATTCAGGTAATACAGGACTAAGTTTTACAAAACACCTTTCGATTTAGATCATTCCTGTACACTGGCAACCATGTTTGATTAGAAAGCCGGAGGCGTTTAAAACCTGCGCTGTGATTGGTCAGTTGGAAGGCTGTTAGCATTAGTAAATGGAAAGCAGGAACCAATGAAATTGGACTTTATATACACATTAGGATGGCTCTAGAGAGTTGTAGAGAAATCATTTCTGAACATTTTGGTGCAAAAATTATGTTTGTAGGCCTCCTAGAACCGATTCTAAGCAAGTTTTTCGGTTTGTTTACTTTCAGTTTTGAAGACAAATAAATGTAAACAAGATTTAAATGCAGTATTTTTCCTTTTTGTACTTTGTTGTTCCAAAAAATATTTTAGGATGTTATTATTTACATATTAACCCTTTCATTTAGCAAAAAAAAAAGAAGTTGGTATTTTTTTTAAAATAACCCTATGACTAACCCACATACCCCCTTAAGTGGGGACTCAATACTTACATTTGAGAAGTTGATACCACAGGCGTAGGAAATCCACCACGTGTGGACCGTCTTCAACAGAAGACAATCATGCATAGTGCGGTCAAATCTTGTATATTTTTGACTACTGCCATATGGGGACATGTATGTACACGTTACATACATTTGAAACGGCATTGCACCGACTTCTAACGAACAGTAGACTCATGTTAGTTTTTATTACTAGGCTTTTTGACAATGACCTAGATAACAGTTGCATGTACTGTGCATTAGTAGTTGTGCTACAGCCCCAGCCTGAAGTGTGTAGTGTGTTCGTGCCATATTTACCGAGCACTCCGCTCAATGCTGTTACTCCTCAGACTTTAATACGAGTGTGGTCACCAAATGTGTCTACTGGATAAGATCTATACTTTGAGGTGCGAGACAATATGGTCGATATGGGTGGCTGTTGCATTGGAGATAATCATGGCATTTTAGGAAAAAACAAGCTTATTTAAAGGGCGGTAGGATAGAGTGGGTGTGAAAGCAGATCCAGCCCGTCATATGTACACGACTTAAGCTAAACACATTTATTTTTTGTATAGTATTACTTGTATAATCCAGGCTTAATCCGGGGTGAACGTGGACAGTTTTGCCTGTATTATTTGGATTTTTTTTTATTAATGGCTTTTGAGAAGATGTGATCATGTTGGCAAGAGTTTGACGTGTCAGGGTTCTGCTGTTCGATAGACTGTGTCACCTCATGGTGGCTTGATGTCATTTTACGTCCAATAAGTTCATCTTTCCTGAAAAGAGTGCTTAACACGTTGACTGCCGGCTACGAGATAACTCGTAGTGGTTGGTGCACCGCGTGACACCAGTACGAGTTATCTCGTAGTTAGTCGTAGGTAATTTCTATGATCCTCAAAGTGCATGGCAAATGCTGTAAACTGAAAGCAAGGATGATGGCAACAGGCTAGGAGCCTTATTTACCGGAAATTGAAAACAAAAGACATGTCTGACAAAAACGTCTCGTTTATTTGCTACATTTTGACAGGCCAACCTGAACAGAGTTATCTGCTCTTTCTCACAGTCTCTGTGCAAACTATATTCAGACAAAAAATGACATTTGTCAGCAATGGACAGTGTGAATGTAATTTACCACGGATTTACCACAAAAGGGTAAAGGTAGATACGAATTATTGTCAGTAAGCAGTATATGTCCGACGAAAAATTCACAACACATGGTACACCTTGAAGCACGGATCGACGCATAGGGCTGGTTTCTCAGGACATACGGGGCAAATGTACCTTGTTTCTCGTCTTCTGCCATTTTTCGTGCATTGGCGGCATGGCTTTGTTGGCCTCTCCTTTTTCTCTGTAGGTGGTACGCCGACAAGGTGGTGAAAGGTTTCTGCGGGCGGTCCTTCAGTCGGGGTCGGCTGAAGGTCAACGTTTCCCAGCAGGTGAAGTGTTACCTTTTCACGGAACCGCAGCATTCTCATTTGTTCACCCACTGATTCGTTGTACATGATGTGAGCGTTGAACAACATGATCTCCAAAACATGGAGTCCAATTTTCTTGTACCGTAAGCTGGGGTGAATTCGGACGATTTTTTTAGTCTTTTCTTTCTGTGCTTCAGAATATCTGATATAATAAGAACTTTTTCTTCTTATCAGTTTGCATTTAATATATGGGTTCAGCCAGCATTAGTACAAGTCTTAAATGTATGAGCGATTTTTTTTGTTTGAAAGTTGTCCGAATTCCCCCCACAGGAGGTGGTGACTTCGGACATTTACTTTACATCAACACATAAACGAGATAAGCGAACCAAAGGGTTGGTTTCGGACTTTAATTCGGTTTTTAAAAAATACAAATTTTAACTTTTTGAAAAGTTATAAATGCACGTGTTTTGCTTAACAATGAAACAAATTTGAGAAACCGCCATCACGTTTACACCATTTGGGAGCATAATTTTACAGTTTAAAAACAAAAGCTTTGCAACACACAGTTCAAATACGGAACAGAACGTCTCTAGAATTCCTTTTGTTGACTATGGGATCCATTCACTGGCGTCAACCGCAAATTTGAGCAGACCTCTTCGCAGTGTTTGTGGTTGATTAAGTGCTCCAACTATTTGGTCGAAATCCACTAATGCACAGTCTTCTTCTTTGGGGTGAACAAATACATTTGTCTGCAGACCTTTTCTTCTTAGAAAAGAAACCTCAAGGTCCCCATCTGAATAATACACGGTGTCGATCCTTCCGATGAACAGTTTCTTCACACGATCCCCAAGCCGCACTAATACCCACTGATCTACATGTAACTCCTTAAACTGACTTCACGTTAACCACGCCAGTTAGTCCAGTCCTTCCACTGCTTCGCTGAGCATTTCCCGATGACGAGGTTCCCTGGACACCTTCTGTTTCTATATTATCGCAATGGCTGCTAACCCCTTTATCGGAATCTTCACCTTCTGTGCTCTCAGACGGCGCTTCTGTAGATTCCTCTTCTCCTGAACTTGTTTCCTCGGAGTCACTAGTTTCACCGTTGTCATCATCATTGTGGGATAAATCCTCTGAAGAAACACTTTTTCCCGCTCAACACGAAGACGCTTTGCTCGTTTCTTTGGCTGTTGACAATCTGCACCACGCATGTCTTTCAACAACGCTATTAATGCGCCATCCACTCCATGGCCTCCTGCTCCTTCAGGAGTTTTCTCGGTTTCCCTGGGAATCCTATCAAGAACAGGGGTTGGGTCGCGAGGGACAATGCCGCACTTTTTAAACCCAGATTTTACATTTTCGCTCTGAGTGGTAGATAATTTCTCTGAAAGTTCATGAAGTAGCCGTGGGAATACATCTTTTGGAATGGAAGTGCATCGTCGTCCTTCGCCGCTGATTTTCCACTTGTCCAATATTTGACGCCAAAATATTTTCATTGGTCTGAAAAATGCCGCATCCAAGGGCTGAGTAAGATGGGTTGAGTTTGGGGGAAGAAAACACAAACGCTATGTCATGTTCTTGGCACTTTTCATTACATACGGCGACAAATGGCTGCTAAGATTGTCACCAATCAATATTTTCCTGCCGTTCAAGCGCCTCATGTAAGGAAGAATGGCATTGGAAAACCAGTCTTGGAAGCAAACTTGGTCAAACCAACCACTTAGACTGCGATTGAAACGACATCGTTCCGGACCTCCAGTTGTCCAGGTGTCATAAAGATGCTTGGATCTGTATACAACGTAGTACGGGAGAACTGTACCATCCGCCGCTGCAGCAATCATGAGAGAGGTAGCGGATTTTGAAAAAATTTGAACTCTTTTCAGGGTATCTGCTACCTCTTTTCACAACAATTTTCTTTCGGCCGGGTCGTCGGTCAAATTTGTCTCATCGTAGTTTACAATGTGACTGGGCGGAACATCTTGGGTTTCTTTCTCCAGGTTGTTAAAGTAGGTAGTTAAAACTTCTTCGCCAATTTCTGCTCTGGCCAATTTTATATTTTGTGAATTTCTTCCCGAAAGTTGCTTCTGGTGCCTTTTCATAAATCCTTTAGCCCACTCAGGCCCAGGTATATTGTTCCTGAATGCCCTCACTGTTTTGCCACGCCGATCTAGGTAGGATTTAACAAAAGTCTCAGATCCATTAAAGTTAGTGGAAACCCCCATTCACCACACAGTATTAGGCGATCAGTGAGTAAATTTTCCTTTTCAAGAGACAAAGCTGGTTGACCTCCCTGCTTACCAAGATGACGTCCGCTTACATGATCTTGGAGAGTAGAGCGTTTAACATTATACTGAGCTGCAGCTTTTCTAACAGACAATTTGCCGTCTTTTACAGCTTTAACAGCCTTTTCGAGCTTGTCGGGAAGAGATGTATTCATGGCACGACCACCAACCACTTTCTTATTTTCCTTGGCATGTTTGTGTGTGTCCGAATACATCCCTAACCGCCAAAGAAAACAAGACAGGGTGATATTATTTCCCTTTAACGGAAAGAATTATTGCGCTTGCTTAATATAGTTGTTATATCCTCCTGAGATCCAGCACAATATTCATGTCTAGATTCTAGTACCATTTAATGCAGTGACTTCATTTGAGCTGTTTTAAACCTTACACTGCCCGTTTGGCGATTCCATAGCAAACTCAGCTTAGTTAAAGTGTCCACGTTTGTGGACATTGCGTATAATACTGAAGGACTGGAGCCCAATGTCCACATACGTGGACATCTAAGTGAA
The DNA here is from genome assembly GCF_032854445.1 of Liolophura sinensis. Taxonomy (NCBI): domain Eukaryota; kingdom Metazoa; phylum Mollusca; class Polyplacophora; order Chitonida; family Chitonidae; genus Liolophura; species Liolophura sinensis. Next base: position 9,935,027 of record NC_088298.1, on the reverse strand, counting down.
TAAAAGAACTAAGCCATTTTAGTATAAGCTGGTATCAAGAACTTTATTACTGTTGCCACATTCGTAGTGAAGCTGCCAAACATTCTGTTACAGTGTCTGACGGATTCACACACTTCGAGAAACAATCCAAAAAATGGTAATACAAGTCACTATGGTCAGGCATACTAACTGTGAGCACTTGTTCATGCTGAAAATGAAACAGTCAAACATTGAAAGCTATTCAAACACTTGACTCCTAACACTGAAAGAAATAAGCCATGCACAGCCCACTATGGTGTAGAGACAATGCGTCTGGGACATCGAAATAGTTCATTTGTGGAAATTTTCGAAGCATTTCATTAATGCATAGGAAGACCTTGCATGATGTGCACATAACACGACTTTTCCCGGATTTACAGCTGGGATGTCTACATCTTGCTGCATTTTAAGCGCAACCATTCGTGGCAAGTGGAGCGCCTGGTGTTTCGAGCCGCTTCCGGTGGCAGAGCGATACGTTTTTGAGGGGGGTCCGTCTTCTGGTTCCATGTTTGTATTCCGGCGGGAAACAACAGATCTTCGCTAACAGCTAGGCGGAAATCCAGGAACTGCCGTAGATGCTTGATTTGTGTGCCTTTATTCAGCATATCTTGCCTTTCTTGCAGCCAGGCATTCACCAACGACAAGTCCACCATGTGCAAAATCGTCCGAATTGTCCACTTCCTAGTGCGAGCGCCGATTCTATAGTAAGGTATCATCCGGTCACTTAGGTCCACTCCACCCATTTTGTCATTATACTGTTTGATGACGGCAGGCCGCGGGACTTCAATGTAGGCGTGGTCTTCCTTAGACCACCTTTTACAGCTATCGTTAGGTTGAGCTCCAAATTCACTGGATGCTGACAGCACTGCTTTATTGTCATACCACTGGGTAATGCAAATCTTGTTGTCATCACACACGATTTGATTGATTGACCCCCTACCCTGACGTTTCATCTCTGTGTCATTTTTCAAGCACGGTTTGGCATTTCGCGGCACAAGATTTTTCATTATAGTACCAGTGACTGTAATGCCTTTCTCCAGCAGACAGTCCAGCAGACGAATGCTTGTAAAATATCTGTCTACAAACAAGGAGCAACCGGCCGGAAGTGTCTGTGTAAGCCTGAGGACAGCCAGACCACCAATGGACAATGTAGACGTGGCGGCATCTGGGAAGGAGTTTTTCCCTTGGAAGTCCAATACTTCACCAGTTGGATCAGCAAGAACAAAATTCTTAAGACCTGTTGGGTAGGGCTTACCCCGGATGTGTTGCCTGATACTCACATGACCTGTAAAGGGTATCATTTGTTCGTCTATGCAAATGTTTTCAGGCCTGGGTAGCGCCAAACAAGCTTGTCGCACTCGCTCCAGACATGGGCGCAGCTTCCACAGTTTGTCGCGCTGTTTATCTTCCGCCGGAACATTTAAGTCCACGACCACTTTTAAGTTGGACCGGATTTTGAAAAATCTGTTTCGGCCCATTGCCTGTTTAATTCCCGAACAAACGTGCTGTTGGCCCAGTACATTCGGATTCGTGGGTACTTCAGACTTCCCATCAAAATGTTAATGCCAATAAATTTTCGAACCTCCTCTGTTGTGACTTGTAAGGATCGACCTGTGTTCAAAACAGAAGTCTGGTTGGTGGCAGTAGCTATGGTTTCAAAGAGATTTGTGTCCATGTACTGAACAAAATAATCCGAAGGAGTCCAGTTTTGTCGCTGATTAATTGTTGGTTGGGGATGTCGATTTTGGTCACCTTGCGCATGGTTGTTCCCTTGCTGCGGACGAAACTGCCTATTTTCCCACTTCAGCTGGTCATTGCGCTCAGGAGCTCTGCTGCGGCCTCGACCTCCAGTACCACGTCTACTCGGACGACCTCTAGTCGCACGTCCCCTACTAGTTGAGGGAAGTGGTTGGGTATTATCATCCGCAATGGCCATATTTTCATCTCCATCAGAGCTGGGATCAGTGTCGCTGTCACCTTCACTGGGTTCGTATTCAGGGTCCGCATCCGAGTCATGAAATCCATTCACCTCAGTATCGTGGAACTCCCCATCCGAAAAATCGATGTCGGAATTGTCCAGTAGATCGAGGACTTCTTCGGTTGAAAGTTGCTTCCTAGCATCTGGAAAAATAGTGGGAAGCTGAGAATTCGTATTTTGAATATTTAATACAGTTTAGACTATAGTACTTCTGAGTTTGGTAGGTCGATAATTTCTAAGTAAAGCTGCTAAAACTCAATAAAGATTTCTGCCTTTCTTAGTGTGGACAGAGCTTGTCCATAACCTGACATTACGGGCTCCAGATATAAACATAAACCCAATGTCCCCATGTGTGGACATCAAAATAAACATCTCAGATCCAATGTCGACACATTTGGACATTCTACTTACACCCCTAGTAACTTTGTGTAAAAAACCTCAAAGAAAAACAACACCTGCGCAGTATAAATCCTTGTTACATTACAAATTTAAGAACACCAATGATTTGTTCACAAAAAATCAGAAATCTGGAAAATCTTTTACTTACTTTTTGTTGTGGGGCTTTCCGCTCTCGGACTGCAGTCCGCCATTTTACTTTCTCACCTCCAATTTGAAGAGTTCTAAATTTCTTACACAGTTAACTCCCCTGAGCTTGACTGCATGTCCACAGAGATGGTCATTAGGTTTGAATTTCAATATGCCTCACGGTATCAAATTACAGGACAAAGTTTAATTTGTCCACAAGTGTGGACGCGGGGACTTAGGAGGATATTGGATACTTCAATAAAATGACTTTATAAAAAATCGCCTGATACAAGGTTAAGTTTTGTGGTTAAAGATATCGAGAGAAAGTTTACAAAAGTTTGAATGGAGACCGATTTTGCACACCTACCATGGAACACGGCCCTGCGACACTAAACGTATGTATAACAGATACCGATGGTCTGTGGAAAAGTACCAACGCATATATGGGGTGCTCGAAGTGCAAAAAATATACACAGTGTAAGTTGCAACAATAACAATACTATTCTATACTTTTATTGGCTCACTGTCCGAATTCACCACGTTGTCCGAAGTCACCCCAATTTACGGTACCAACGGATTGTTTTGCGCAAAGCAGAATAGTAAGAGAGCATCTGGTCTGACCGGTCGATCCCAAACATCCCATTGTTATAATCACGCACAATGTTTGGTTTCTGGGATACCTTTTGGTTGCGGTTTGTCACGTTCACCATCTCCATGTTGTGCATATTGGTGATAGAACATCTCGTTTATCTCTCCACTTGCACAGCACCACCGGCCCGGACCGTTTCCAACAGTGTTCTCCCTTTTCCAGCTTTTTCTGAACGACGTCTTTCGGGTTTTCTTTTCGATCAAAGCGAAGTGTCCCGCACAAATAGGTTGACCTGTCTGTTAGTGCTTTTGTTAGGCCAACCGAGTTGTAATAGTTGTCAGTGTACAGCACGTGGCCTTTGTCCAAGAAATCAGGCATCAGATGCAAGACAACGGCAGCTGACTGACCCAGGTGTAAGTCATCGTCGACGTTAGTCCCAGAATAAATCAGAATCTTGAGAACCATGCCATCGGATTCGCAAAGTTCATACAGCTTCACACCGTACTTGTGTCGCTTGTTCTTGATATACTGACGAAACAGAAGCCGCCCACGCCATAATACCATTGATTCATCAATGCACAGATCTCGTTTGGGATAGTAGACTTCTCTCATGGTTTTATCAAAGTAATCAAGTAACGGGCGGATCTTGATAAGACGATCTTCAGAATTCTGTGAGTTGTCAGAAAAGTGCCAAAACCTTAGAAGAAGTTGAAATCGATTTCGGCCCATTGACTTTCCATAAACTTCTGTGTTATACAGTGGGTCATTAGTCCAATAATGTTCCAGGGTAGGGAGATTATTTGGCCCCATGTGAATCAGGAGACCTAAGAACTTTTTCATCTCAGCTGCGTCAGTGTCTTTCCAAGCCCACAGACGGGATTCCCTGAGCAAAGGACGTTGTTTGGCTATTTCAGCATTTGCATAGCGATTGATCTCGGTAACCATTAGATCCACTAACTCATCAGTTAGAAGCAACTCAAAGTACTTTCCAGGCGATGTCCCTCAGCGGGCCTGTTGAGACCAGGTGTTTCGGTAAATGTGAATACAGGCGGTTCCTGCTCTCCATCGGTCCAGATGTGTACAGGGGTTGGAATTCTTTGAGATGGTCTAGGTCTTGTTACTTTACGGGGCACTCAACGGATGCCACGATTTGGCGACACAGAGGCGCGACCGCCCCTGGTCCGTACCCTATGATCCCGCCCACCTCGTGTGCAAACTCCGCTTCATCACTAGATTTGGCAGTTTCGGGCGAAACTGCCGGGTCAAATTCATCACTAGACTTTTCCTCATCACTGTCGATTTCAAACTCACTATCGTCCAGACTAAGCTCCATTCCTGTCTCATCAATCTCGTCATCAGTTTCCATCAGAAGTTGTGCAACCTCGTCTGCACTCATGCAAGCCATTTTGGAAAGTGCTGACCTTGATTCCGATTTTGACCTAAGGACATGCTGTACATCTGTTGCAAATTCCGCTACGAGTAAACTCGTAGTTGGCAAATCGGATATACCAGTTATATCTGTGCGCCAGCTACGACTTATCGCGTATGTACTTTATAGAGGTATATATTACTAGGGGATCACGGGAAACGGTTTAGCGCATGTATATAGGTGTTCCTATACATAAACGTCCATCATGCGTACAAAAACTTAAAATGGCAAATGGGAGGAGATCGGCGACTACGAGTTATCTCGTAGCTGGCAGTCAACCTGTTAAAATGATTGGCGTTTAACGCCGTACTCAACAGTTTTTCAGTCATATGACGACGAAGGAATCCTTAGTGTGTATGTAATGTTCCTCCTCGTTGCAGGACAATGCCCAGATTAGTATATATGATACACTGTACCACGTGGCCATTAGCTCCAAAATGTGCACAGTTGCTCACTGTATCACATATATGGCTTTTTAATGGAATCATTAGATCTCTTTGTGTATATTACACCCTTTACATCACTTTTAGATGTATTTTAGTAAAACATCTGTTGTATAGCTGATAAACTTACAGTTTAAGGGTGAGGTCGTGCATCCACAGTCTAATTTCATGACGTGCTCTCAATGGAAGCTACCAATTTGAACTATACCACAAATCTCATCCACTAGTGGGTTTATCCAAAATTACAATTAAATGACAAAAGCTGAAAAAAATTTAATAAAATGATTTTCCGCATCTCTATTAGTTTCAAGTTTTTCACAAACTATAAAGGAGTGCATCATATATGATACAGGCGGCACTACAGGGTTAAGGTTTTAGTGGTGATCTGACCCAGAATTGACCTTGGATCTATCGCCTCCCGAGGCGCCCATGGGACAGGAGCTGCCTGACATGTCACTTCCGCTCTTTCAAACCGAACCTATGGCACGAGCAGTTCTGTTACAGGATCACTGACAGTGTACATTATCTGCTTGTTATCACTGTAGAGGACAGTGTACGAGATGTTACTGCGAGAGTTTATCTCCTCACTGCACAGCCTTCCCATGTAATATATACAGAGCAGCGACGGACAGTGCCGGGTAAACACGCAAATTGCCCCTCGGTATACAGGGTGGGCCAATAAAATGTTACCATTTCTAATCGCCCACTACTTTTTTGTGTGAGAATATGTGTTACATATCTTTTCATGAATCTGTCACAGGAGAACAAAATTTTTGTTTGATACCAAATATCACCTATTTTTGTCTCTATTTCTGAGTAAAGATCAATAATCAATAACGTGTTCAATCCACGCGCCACTCCTCTGAATCACAGTAGGTACGTGAACATTGAAGTTTGTGATAACGCGGTCACACATATCCAATGGAATCCTCCGAAATTCCTGACGAATGTTCGCCTTCAGAGCCTCTATTGTCTGCGGATTGTTGGCATAGACTCTTTCCTTCAAATAACCCCAAAGGAAATAATCAGCTGGGGAAAGATCAGGGGAGTGTGCCGGCCATGGGTTGTCAGTTCTACGCGAGATAAGCCTGTCTCCAGGGAAATACCGCCGGAGGTATTCCAGTGACACATTCGAGCAATGTGGGGCTGCGCCATCCAGCTGATAAATCACAGTGTTCATGTCAATCCCTTGCTTCCTCCGTAGCGCTGGGATAAATTTCCTTCTCATCATTTCCACATATCGCTCCGTGTTGATTGTCACTGGACGTCCGCGCTCGTCTTCAAACCAATACGGCCCGATTATTCCACGCCTACCAATAGCACACCACACAGTAACTTTTTCGGTACTTGGGGGGCGAACAACATGTTCATGAGGTTGGCCCTGGGCCCAGAATCTCATATTTTGCTTATTAACATGTCCGCTGAGATGGAAATGTGCCTCATCGCTAAAAAAGATCAAGTCCAGCAAATTAGGCTGGTTTTCAATGCGCTGACTGATGTTGACACAAAAGTTTCGTCTCTCTTCCTTATTTGCTGCAGTCTGAGCTTGTAAAATCTGAATTTTGTAGGGAAACAGATGGAGATCTTGGTGCATTATCCGTCTAACAGTTGTCCTTGAGAGATTGACCTCCTGTGACAAACGCCTCGTTGATTTCCGTGGTGATTCCTCCAAACGTTGTCTCAGAGCCTCAATATTGTTATCTGTCCTCGAAGACCGTGGCCGACCACTGTGTCCTTTATTTTTATCACCAACATTACCTGTTTCTCTAAACTTTTCTAGCAGACGCCTGATTGTCAGTCTACTGGGAGGATTTTTCCCCGGAAAGTCCCTTCTGAACTGTCTCTGAGTGAGAACTACCGAATTTGTAGCGAAATAAGCTTCCACATTCTTAATCCTCTCTTGCACCGTATATCGAGTAGCTGGATCCATTCTGATGCTTCTGGATGAAAATCTAAGGCCTCATCTAGGATTCACCTGAATTTGAAAGAAATATATTAATTATTGTTGAAATGGCAGGAATTTCTTAATGGTAACATTTTATTGGCCCACCCTGTATGATACAGGCCCCACTACAGGGTTAAGGTTTTAGTTGTGATCTGACCCAGAATTGACCCTGGATCTATCGCCTCCCGAGGCGCCCATGGGACAGGAGCTGCCTGACATGTCACTTCCGCTCTTTCAAACCGAACCTATGGCACGAGCAGTTCTGTTACAAGATCACTGACAGTGTACATTATCTGCTTGTTATCACTGTAGAGAACAGTGTACGAGATGTTACCGCGAGAGTTTATCTCCTCACTGCACAGCCTTCCCATGTAATATATACAGAGCAGCGACGGACAGTGTCGGATAAACACGCAAACTGCCCCCTCGGTATATATCCTGCCGATGTTTAAAGGATTCCCTGCGGAAGGTCTCGCACTATATCATGGAACCAGTGTCAGCCATTTCCAGTCGTCTGGCATTTGTTTCTGTGAACGTATGTGGTCCCCTCTGCAAATGCATAACAGAAACAGCATGCTAGCCTGTTGAACATGTTCTCGCCACTGGCTGCAAACTTGACGATGTGACGCTAAGCAATAAACTCATTCTTTTTAAATACACTGTAATAACTTAAATACAAAACTGTAGCTCCTAGATTAATAACCAGATCGGCGGAGAGCAACAGGCCACAAAAAGCTAACTAGGGTCACTTAGCTGTTTGGTCACAGACCTTTGGCTAAACATTACAGATAGGAAGCAAGGTACTACCGTTCAATAGAGCCCCTCTTTTCAATAATACGATATGTTATGCTGCTTCGCAACATTAATGGATGAAATATTGACGGAAATTGAAATGGATTTGGACACCTACTGGCCTCACTAAGGGTCATAGGGTAAGATAATACTTCCCACCAAGACGGATACACATTTTGAATTATGTGGTTATTTGAAGAAATTAAGGGTGACATCCCAGTCAGACATTATTTTACTTAGAACGTGCAGTTGTATTGAACGGTGGACACTTTTAGTAACGATAAGCCAAAGACCCATGTCTAACCAGCTAACTAACCCACCCACTGTTGTATCACATAAGCGGAAAAGTTCAGTTGCAGTTGTGTATCTAACACCACATGATCGTCTTGTTTATATAAAAATATGTATTTATATAAATGTTATGAGATTGTGATATGATAATTTGAGCTACCTGTAAAACTTCAAAGGATTTATTATCACCAATGGACGTCGAAGCTTGTAGCATCCTTTCCATTTCCTGGTCCTGTATTTGGAAATGCTTAACGATGGCATTACACCCATCACGTCACTATGAGTGCGGTGATATGGTGATTTTATGTCATCTAAGGAGTGTAGCTTCCAGTCTTTTAAAGCTGCCAAGTCTTCACAACGACAATTATGGCGACATCCTAAAGGCCTGTAGTCAACAGACATTGTATAGTGGCTTCAGCTGCGCACACTAGGCATTATGGGCGTGAAGTAAGGTCAGATTTGGTCACAAGACGATGAATGGAGTGGTATACAGCCCACTCGATCAAGCTACAGATGTGCCACATATAAAAGCATGATATATCTAGGCATCAAAATATATGTACGAGCCGTCCACTAAAATGGAATTTTGTGGTCAGCCCCGCTTTTATGTTCAAAGGGCGACAACTCTGGAAAATCGATGTGGCATGTCACATTCCTTACAGCCCATGCGCCGCCCTTTAACTTCCGCTTTATGTAACTGTCACCACGATCACATTTTGCACATGTAACACACACCGATTCTATATGATAAACGGGTGGATTAAAAACTATGGTTACTAATTTTATGGACAGGACACTGGGGTCCCTGTGGGACACATGATTTTGCGATGAAAACATGTTTACTTTAAGTGATAAACATTGTTCTGGGACACATCAGTCCCGTCAGAAGTGAAAGGGATACACTGGAGCGTTAAACGTCAATTAGTCATAGTAATAAATCACTGAGAGTATGCAGTCCTTTTGGGAAGAAATTGCAGCCATTTTAACTTTCCACAATGACATGCAAGTACGCCGAATGGTATATGGTGTGAATAACATGCAGGTGAAATCGGTTTCCAGAAAAAGAAACCTCACAAATAACAGCTAAACTGCAACAAACCTTATATACACTGAACAAAAATATAAACGCACGAACAAATATTTTCTGTTATTTTTATGTCACAAAATATAGTACATATCCCAAAACAATGGGACATATTTCTGAACAATTCAGCTTTAATTTGCGAGCATTGCAATCAATTCTCAAGCAATAGCCCTGCAGTAAAGGCAGGAAGAGGACAATGGGGGTCAATGGGCCAAGTTCACAGACGTCAGTAACGCGTGTGACCACCATTAGCCTCGCGTAGAGCTGTACACCGGCGACGCATGGACATCACCAAGTTGTCAATTGTGGGCTGGGGGATGTTGTCCCAGTCCTCCTGGAGTGCCACTCGCATTTGGCGAATGTTCTGGGGAACTGGAACTCGGTGGCGGACACGCCTATCCAGAACATCCCAGAGGTGTTCAATGGGTGAATACGGCGGCCAGTTGAGGACAGGAATATCCTCCTCCTCAAGGAAGTCCCTGCATATCCTGGCAGTGTGTGGGCGGGCGTTGTCGTGTTGGAAAGTCAAATGATGGAGCACCACAAAGGGCGCAACAATAGGTCTAAGAATTTCATCTCGGTAACGTTGTGCATTAAGGTTGACGTCGATGAAATGCAGACGTGTGCGCTGTCTATGACAAATGCCTGCCCACACCATGACACTTCCGCCACCATAAGCCACCCGTCGCAGGACATTAGCGTCAGCATACCGCTCACCAGCACGGTGCCAAATCCGAACTCTGCCATCAGCATGGTGCAGCTGGAAGCGAGATTCGTCACTAAAGAGCACAGTCCTCCAACGAGCAAGTGTCCAGCGCACATGAATATTGGCCCAGTCCAATCGTGTCCGACGTCGGGCTACCGTTAGGTCGATGCCCTGGTGTGGTCGACGTGACCGGAGATGAGCCTCCCGCAGCCGGTTCCTGACTGTCTGGGCTGAAATCCGCCTGTTGTGAAGACGGACAGTCTCATCAGCAGTTCTGGTTGCTGGGCGGGTCCGATCACGCATTAAGCATGCCAATGGCACGCTCCCTCATGATTTGTGACATCTGTGGCATGTTGGCATCTGGCACAAATCCACACTTTGGGGTGGCCTTTTACTGACCAAGCTGTAAGGAATGTCTGCGTGTTGCTCACGCACACTGACCATCACACTGTCACGCCCCATTGGTCACATGGGTTGACTTTTTCAGCATATGAGTACACCCACTCAGAATGGTCAATTGCAATGGGACCACTTGTGTTGTGCAACACGAAGGACCCATTAAACAAATATATCACTGGTTTGACCATTTCCAAATAATGGTCAGTTTGACTTGGATATATAGGTTGGTGCGTTTATATTTTTGTTCAGTTTATTTAGGGGCCCACGCTAGTTCCTAGCGGGACACCTCATGAAATCGTTCGGATTATCAGGGATCCCGTTCTCTCCGAACGCGATCCCTATTGTAATCGTTCTGTTGTTTCTTTTTCTTGTTGTTGTTTTTTCACCGACTTTGTGAGCAGGAGATCTCAACATACAAGTCCCAAATTTTCCTCATATCATCTGGCAGATATTTTCTAGGTAAAATTTCTCCAATTTTATTCTAGGTCACGTGGTTCAGCGGCCATATTGAATTTTGTGTCAAACCTTAAAAATCTTCTCCTCAAGAACCACTGAACCGATTATTCTAAAATTTGACATGTAACTAGACCGCTGGTAGTTACAAAAAGTTTGCAAAAATGGTTGACTTCCAGTCAAGACCTTGGAAGCTCGCCATTGGTCGAAGTTGTGACGTCACGAAAAGTTTTCAAATTTCAATTTTTCACAACGTATTCTAGTATATTTTCAGCCGCTGATTCCGAATCTGCTTTTATTTTTTGCATATCTTTGTAACTTTTTGAGATATAGTCTCACAAGTTTAAGAATTTTGACCAAGAGTTATCCAGTAGTTTTACAGGAATAGTGACAAGAGACTGATAACTTTGTCACTTGTATTGTACTGTGGTGGACGGCAGGAGGTCCCCAACAAATGATGTCCCAATAGCAGGTTTCTGCTATAATCGACCACCTCGCCACTAAGACCCCAAGAAATTAATCACAGAAGTGCCTGCTGTGCACAAAATGTTGAAATTTTTTCTTTACTTTCTTTCGTTCTTACCAACATTTTAAATAGGTTGGCTGGAGAAATACATCACGAAAATATGGGTTTATTTTCAACACAATAATCGGCAGTGATCAGTTAATCAATCTTAATGTATTACATAAAAGGAACTCCCATCAAATCTAATATTAAAAACTAAGAGCTAAAGACATCATAAATGAAGCCCCGTCAGAGGCATGTGTTTACACCTAATGACTAGTGAGCTTAATACGTTATAGTCCGAGCATAACAGTGCAAGTGTAAATTAGCGTGTCAAAAAGCTAAAAAGGAGATGTAATAAACATCATTAAACTATATACACGACATAATTACATTAAATAGAAGACAACTGGGATACAATTTTATCTGCATCGATAAGAATTGAATTTCTGGGATTTCACTTCACAGCAAGTTGCAGTTATCAGGGCAATCTTTTCTCCCACAAGTTCCAGTGCCAACCATTACTAAGATTTCCACAACCAAAGCTCCTGTAAAAGAATAAATCCAGCACACTAAACTCAACTATAAACATTACACGATGATTAATGATAGACTTGTTTGGTTTCTTGAAACCAACAAGTTACTTTCTAATATTCAATGTGGTTTTCGGCAAGGTAGATCTACCATGGATCACCTTGTTCGATTCGAAAGTTTTATTCGTAATGGTTTTGTTAATAATGGACATGTGGTGTCCATATTTTTTGACCTTGAAAAGGCCTACGACACCACATGGAAATATGGTATTTTAAAAGACCTCGCGGATATGGGTCTTAAAGGTCGCTTACCTTTATGTATATCTCAATTTTTATCTGATCGTCAGTTTAAGGTACGGGTTGGGTCCACTCTTTCTGACTCTTATGAGCAAGAAATGGGTGTACCCCAGGGCAGCATTCTATCACCAACTCTGTTCAGCATAAAAATAAATAGCCTAGCAAAAACATTAACATCTGGCACAGAGGGTTCTTTATACGTGGATGATTTCCTTATATGCTACCAGGCTAAGAATATGAATAATATCGAACGTCAGTTGCAGCTTTGTCTCAATAAAATCGAGAAATGGGCAACTGAAAACGGTTTTAGATTTTCAACGTCTAAAACCGTCGGTATGCATTGTTGTAATAAACGGAAACTTCATCTTGACCCTGAGCTTAATTTTTGTGGTGAACAGGTTAAAATTGTTGGAGAAACCAAATTTTTAGGTATAATATTTGATAGTAAGCTATCTTTTATACCTCATATCAAAATGCTTAAAGCTAAATGTACAAAGGCTCTCGATATAATTAAGGTCGTGTCTAGCATCGATTGGGGTGCTGACCGATCAGTTTTACTAAATTTATATCGTTCTCTGGTGAGGTCTAAATTCGACTATGGATCCATCATTTACGGTTCCGCTAGGAATTCGTACATTAAAATGTTGGATCCTGTTCATCACCAAGGTTTGAGGCTCAGCCTTGGTGCTTTTAGAACCTCACCAGTAGAAAGTTTATACGTGGAGGCAAATGAGCCTTCCTTATACAACCGACGTATTAAACTTAGCCTTCAATATGCTACTAAGCTTAAAGCTCATCCAACAAACCCTGCCTACGACTGTGTTTTCAATCCATTATATGTAGACAAATATATTAAATGTCCTAACAAGATCCCTTCGTTCGGTCTTCGCATACGGGACCATATTGTGGGAGCTAACATCAAGCTGGAGGATATAGCTCCGGTATCTTTTCCAGAGTCTCCTCCATGGCTTCTCCCACAAACTAAACTAATATTTGATCTACGTAAATATAATCAATCCAATACAAATCCTCTTATAATTCAGCAAGGTTTTGCTGAAATCAAGGCTGATTATATGGACTATAAATTTATATATACTGACGGGTCAAAGGATGGGGACAGGGTTGCGGCTGCGGCTGTCTTAGAGCAGCGGGTCACTTCTCTTCGTCTGCCACCTTCATCTTCTATCTTTTCTGCAGAGGCCAGAGGTATACTCCTGGCCTTATCATATGTTTCCTCTGGGCATGTCCAGAGGGCAGTGATATGCAGCGACTCGCTGTCTTGCCTTTTGGCAATTCAGAATAATAAATTTAAAAATCCATTGATACTTGAGATAATAACTGAACACCGAAAATTAATTAAAAGAGGTAAAGATATTATATTCTGTTGGATACCAAGTCACACTGGTATCCATGGAAACACACAGTCGTGGACAGGGAAGCGAAAGCTGTCCTGTATAAACCTGTATCTCGGGTTAAAATCCCTTATGCTGACGTGAAGTCTAATATTCTTAAATATATTCGTCGCCTTTGGCAGGGTGAATGGGACTTGCAGATCCATAATAAACTGCATGCCATTCATCCTGTCATTGGCTACAATGCCTATACTTGTCTAATGTCTCGTAGAGACCAAGTAGTTTTAACAAGGTGTCGTATTGGGCATTCTCATCTGACACACAATTTCATCTTGGATGGTAGCAGTGCTCCCGAGTGTGTTGGATGTGATGCTCAATATGACATCAAACATATTTTGGTTGACTGTGTTGACTTTGCCCATGTTCGGCAAAGGTTTCACACGGATTATTTGAAGGCCATTGGCCTTTATCATAAAATATAAATTTTATTGTCATAAATATCTGTAGATAAACAGTTATATACATATAGATTTATACATGTAATATATAACTCTGGTTTTCGAGTTTTAACTCGCATTTTTCTTTTATACGATTTTAAACATGTCTGTACTTTTTGTTTTACTTTTGATGTTCATATTGTCATATCGAAAACCTTAACCGTCTCGCGTTTTCACCTTGTTCTCGCCACGATATGGCTGAAATATTGCCGATGTGGCGTTAAGCCATAATCATTCATTCATTCATACGACACACCAACGACCAATCAGCTCCTTGGATACTTCATCAGCTGGCACCAGAACAGGTTCAGCGGCAACTGGCTGTCTAATTTTGAGCTTTACCAGAAGTTTTCTCACTCCTGGGCTGAACCCGGAATTTGGAACAAAATATTGCCAAACACATAGCTTCAAATTCATCACCATCCGGTCTGTTCTTTTAACGGTCAATTATACTTGTCATCCACATATCATCTACATTTAAATCTCCACCACTGAGCTTTATTTGGATCACTTTCAGCGGCAGACTCATCTTTATGGCGTCACCAACAGGAATAAACTGAACAAATCTTGAACATTCCTTCAAGTGCAGGTTACAGACTCGTAACCTCTTGAGCACTTACTTCCCTACTCTGAAAGTACACTGCTCCAAGTTTCTTCAATGCTTGTTTAATGTCTCCATTGCCATTCAAAGTTTCCTTTCTTGCCTGTTCCAGAAGACCCATTTCTCATTCTGACTTAGAAATATAAGATATAATGTATACAATGCAAGAGTATGCATCGAGCACAAAGTGAATATCCATATTCCTATTCCATGCGCGCAGAAGGTTAGGATTGTGCTGGTGGTACCATACATCATCCACGCCCCGTTTGAGCATAACACTGGCCCTCTTTGACAGCATCGTGTATGCTTCCTGGAACTGATCTTGGTTTATTCAACCAGCAGTGAACAAATCCTCTGTGTTTCCAGAAGCATGTTCTTGATTTGAGAGAGTTGTGGTTGAATACATAACGCTTCAAAGATTCCCTTAGCTTCACGATTCATCTACCTTTCTAACGATGCTTCATTACAATCATCGTTGTGAACATCTGAAGAGCTTGGCCTAGAGATGAATGTGCACTTACTTGGTGGTCTGGGAAAGTTAAAGCAGTTCGTACCTTTTTCCGACAGCTCTTTGAATGAAGGCTACCGTGCTTCTGTACAGAGGACACGATCTCTTGCAGCACTTCAATATCTGATGGTAGCATTTCACGTGTCACATACTTGCCAGAGAAGACGGTCACCTCTTTATCTGAGTTATGGTCAAGTTTTGGAGCGTTTTCAACCCGAAATAAACAATGAGTATGTGGTGATCCACGGTGTTGAAACTCTACTCTTTAGAAGTAGTCTATTATCTTCCCTTCAAAAAGCACTGAAATCGATGTTCAAAAATCCGTGCTGCCATAACAGGGTTCTCTCTGATCAATTCACATTTAGCTGTCCAGTCCATATCAGTAATGTCAATGTCACGGCCTTCTTCCACCAGTAGTGCTTGAATAAACTCAGGCCATCGCATATCTGCAGCAGAAAATGAACAAAACCATGTTGGGGTGCCACGTTGTCTCAGCATAGCAAATAAATCCTTCTGTGCAGATTGCCAGTATGCTGGAGTTTCTCGGATTGGCTTTAAGAACTTGAATCCAGTCAGTCTTTGTATTCCTTCAGTACTATGGTTACTACACAGTAAACAATTTCCAGTACAAAGATCTAATGACTTACTTAATGTTTTACACAAATAATCACATTATAGTGACAACCTGAAACATGATGTAAATAAATAGCCCTAGTTGAATTGTTCATGTGCTCCCGAGCCTGAGACTTGGAAAACAAGAGCCACGATTCACTGCAGGTGTACATGTCAGTCTGGAGTATGTCTGATGCTGCGAGAATTTCTACTTCACTGGCCCATGTATGTAAGTACTTCATCTGCGATGATTGTGCATATCGTTCTACAGTGACATGTCGATCTCGAAGGTATGGGAAGGAGAGCCTTGAGTTTTCCAGATGTTTCACTGTTAATAGTTGCAGTCGTCTAGGGTTCTCGTCTGTGCCAGATACTGCAAAAGGCAATGCTCTGGGGAAAAAAAAAACAGTTCCCATCCATTTTAATCTTCCTTGTCCTGCATGGTTCACCAAGGAAAAAGCATGATCCAAGAGCATCAAGTTCTGGTAATTTCTGCAATTCTAGCTTCCTACACGTTAGACTTTGGTCTTTGTCTGTCAGTGGATTAAATGTTGAAGATGTCCATGTAGTCTATATATGCATGACATAACCAGAATCAGCACGATCCTCATGAGTAACTACATCAATACACTACATAACACTACAGTGTTGAGTGAAATAGCCAGACGAGTACAGTGTTGAAACACTCCTTCTAGACCTGTGTATCTGATGCTTACGGCAGTCCCAACAACAACTTGAACACCCTTTGCAATCCTGGAATGGGAATCAATGACGTATAAGTACTGGTCTCGTTTAATGATATCAAATGTAGAAGAGTTGAAGGTTATAAGGCAAGAAGTAAATATAGATAGTGTTCTCTCAAGAGCATCTCTCAGTGACATGAAAATATCAGATTGCAGATCTGGATGAACAGTACCAAGTACATAACCTGTCAAAGATTCACCTGCCCTTATACTGAAAGTACCATTGTGCATGTCCATCACATCTGGAATGTCTGAAATGAGCAAATGAGTCTCACCAGCAGGAAGATTAGGTTTAACATTAGAGTACAATTCATCACCAGAAATCAATACAGCATCAAGATCATTACTAGCCCACATAGAAACTGGCTTTAATTTATCATACAGAATAGCTGAGCAACTATTAGCTACACATTGTGCTCCACTGTTCGGTATAAATTGTGGATGTCCTTGATGAAAATATCCAGAAAATGTACTTATCTCTGTAAAAACAACAGTCCCAGACTCGTCACTGACATTGTTTTTTGTCACCTTTCCAACCCCCTTTGTCTCCTTAAAAAGAAAGAAAACAAAAATATACAATTAAGAAATAAACTTCAGCCATCCATACTATTATTGTGTACATAATTTGCTGTCGGCGGGTGCTGTCCTATTATTAGAGCCTTTGAGCACACGGTCTGATCTGATGAGTTTACTTGTATTGCTTGTGAGTAACAAAGGCTATCAGTAGGGGAAGGTGGGGTAAGATGAAACAATTTTTACGTTTCTCCACATGGATCCGACACAAATAAAGACTGTACATCGCAAATTAGACAGCATGGAGCTGTATTTACTCAACTTTAACTGAGGCCTAACAAAGCTCTATCAAGGAAAAAGAACGCCAATATTTTTAAGGTTAAAAAAAGTTGGTCATCTGTGTCATTTTACCCCATGCGAGGGGTACGATAATACACCAGGTGGGGTAAGATGAAACGGGAAGCAAAGCTGTGGAAAATTGCTGTTTATTGCAAGATATGATTGGTATGTGATACACTGTTTGACACAATTTCACGCGCCCGTTAAGTTTAACATTTCAGTTTAATACACTTTTTCTCGAGGAAACATTTTCATGTGTTTAGTGCAATGAAGCTGCCTGTTATTACAGTTAAATTTAGCATTTCAGTTCCCATTTACTCAAATCACAAGGAAACACCAGCTGGTTTGACCCTGAGTGTCCCCACATACGAAACAGACATTCTACCACTAAGCCATCGCAGCGGGTCTTTATTCCGGTCTTGATCTGAATTTCACCCATCGTAATAATCAGGCATGGGAACAGGTGATAATAAAAAAGACTGATAAATTGACGGCGCGAAAGCACCGGAGCCGAGAGCGCTTGCGCTCGAGGGGGGGCGGGGGGAGAGCACGAGCACCCCTCTCGCCTGTAGGCGAATTTTAGATGAAATAACAATGTTTCGTGACCATAGGTGAAAAAAAAAGTGTTTTTCTTGGATCTTCTTCAGTTACCCTAACATACAATAAAAGCTTTCAGATGTTAGTTACTTTTCACAAATGTTACCTTCCAAATTGGCCGCTTTTTTTCTGGTCAATGACACACCTTCACTTCTGGAAAGTTCACTCAGGACTTCACATATTTACAAATTCACGGATAGGGCCATTTTCATAGCCTCACACTGTCACAACATTTTTACTGATTATTTACAACAATTGTATATACATATTAACACCGTCAGCTTCCCATCCCATCAAACACGTTTGGCCTTCTTCCTCAGACTGGTATCTGTGGCTGGTACCCCTGCCCTCTTCTTAGCTGCTAGCTTCTCCAGAACACCCCGAAGGTGAGCATTCCTAGCCCGTTTGGAAGCTTTCCCTGCCAACAATACGGATTGCTTTTTGCTGATCGCCTTTTCTTGGGTTACGGAGTGTACAGCTTTTTTCTCCTCTAACGCCAAACGAGCCACCTCTTTCTCTTGTTTGTAATCCTTTGCAGCTTCCCGTATGGTCTGGACAACTTTCATATTGATAGGATCATGGAGGTAATCATTTCTGCGGAAGTAATCGACAGAACATTTGTCAGCTGCTTTGAGAGTGTACTTGATAGTTTGTATGGCATTGAATGTGGGAATCTTCATTTTGGCTGAGTGACTGTCCAGTACGTAGTTCATCACACTGAATGATCTCTCAACCTGTGGCCCATGAAAACACCCAATCAAAGCTGCTGTCATCTTTGACAATAACGGATATTTGCCACTCTTGAACACTAATGTCCACCATGTGTCCAGTCGTGTATTGGGTTCATAAGATGGCAGACTGTCATCAACATGAAACCGCCTCACTTCCGAGGAAAACAAACCTTTCTCTTCTTCTTTCAGCACGTTTGTAACAATTGTAGGCAGGTTTTCCATGTACTTCATGGCAAGTTTATGGCCTCTGCATAATGGGTCAAGTGAAGACAGGTTTCTTAGGAGACGATTGCCAAATGGCATCTTCTTTAGCAAATAAGCACCACAAGCAATATAGGCAGCTTTGGCTTTCTTCTTGAAATCCTCTACAACCGAGTCCTGTTTCTTTGCTTCTTTTAGGATTTTCTGTACCTTCTCGCCGCCAAAGAAAACCAGGTCATCTGATAGTTGATTATCCTTGTCAGAGAGGTTGAGCGACTTCGGCTGTTTAGAGGTTTTGTTGACCTTCTCTGGTGGGACGAAACAGGACAGGAAGTCTTTTGTCAGTTGCAACTGTTCATCGTGGAGTTTGTGGATGAGAGGTTCTGGGTTCTGAAAGACCATCACATACTTTTTCACCAGTGGTAGGACATCAGAGTAGAACATCATGTTCAGCTGCGTTTGTTTTCTTTTCAAGAAAATCTTCTCTGTCAGTTGACCTTTCCTCGCTTTTCCATCTTCGGTCAAGTTCTTTTTTTGAAGAGTACTCTGTATCTGTCTGATACGAGCACGAGCTAGTTCACTCACGTTCTTTCGCTGGTAAACTTCAACACAGAGGCGAAGGAAATGTACACGATCTGTTTGTGGTAAGAAAGAGTAATAAAATACTGTTAATGCATCTACAGGGTTCGTACACCTTAGGTATTATGAAAATTAAAGACTTTTTAAAGACTTTTAAGGCTGTCATTCTAAAAAATTAAAGACCAATTTCATCAAGTTGTTTGTAAAGATCTATTCATTTAATCGTTGTCTTACACCACACAAAGAATTTTTCACTTCTATGATGGCGACTAGTGTATTGCGGCTGGAGGAAGGCAGAGTACCCGTGGTAAACCAGCGACCTTTGGTGAGTTATACCAGCTGAACTTGTATGACTGACTCGACATATTGATGAACTGCATGCGATCTGTAATGAACTTAATGCGAACGGAAGTCACAACATCCATGTAAAGCCATATAAATAGCAACACCGACTGCATATTGCGATCAAGGCCTCACACAGTGAAAGCATGAGGATCATGAAAATCCCTTGACACAGGTATTGAAACCACGCTCGTGCAGCCTCGGGTTGATGGACAAGCACCTATATTCGAGATAGCTACACCATCAGCGACCATACTGAATACGAAGCAAGCCAGAGAGTTAAATTGTAACACTTTTAATTGGGACAAATTCCAGCAGACAGATTTTAATGTTGAATGAGTCAGTTAAGATAACTGAACACATTTCAAATCTCAAATGCCAATTCAGGCAAACACACATTAAGGTAACAGGCAATAAAACAAGAAGTTCAATCACACAGTACGTGTTCAGATAATGGTTTAGAGCACAGTTTTAATGAGGTCCATTAGGTCTCACTCAGTTTAGATAACTCACTAAAGTCTCTAAAATTTCAGATGCCTGTAGCCTAATTCTTAAGATTTTTCAGGATTTCCTCTATTTCTCTGTCAATATCTGTAATACTGTTGGATTTCTCCTTAGCACTTCTCCTGAGGCTGTTGGCTCTTGCCACATAGGTAATGTCCCCTGTTGCCTCTGCCCTCTCTGAAAACTCTTCTGATGACTTGTATAAACCTGCTATGTTCTGTTCGATTCTCCTTTTCTTCATTTTCAATTCCTCTAACTGGTCCATTGTTGACTTTCTTTTCTGTGCTTGTTTATGTGATTCTTTCTGTCTTTTCACATCATCTAGGTGGGCCATATACTTCTGCCTTGCACTACCTACAGCAAGCACTAGAGGCTTTGTAAGGTTTACACCTGAAATACCACCAACTGCTGAGAGGTGATCAAGGACTATTCTCTGAGCCACAAAAGATCTTTATTGCAAGTTGTCTGTTGCAACTTCTTTATTCACAGAGAATCCCCGCTCCACACTTGGCTGGCCATGTGACAAAATAAGAAGGCTTTTGACAACTCGCCATAACTTTTTGGCTTTGTGGGCAAGATGGTCATGCAAAAAAACATCAACTCTCTGGGTATCAAGCTTTGGATTAAATTCACTAAAGCTTGCCTCTGCCATTAGAACTTCTTGATCCAAGAACTCTTGGTACTCTCTAATCACATCATCACAATTTGACTCAATGATTTTCTTACTGTCCACCAGACACTTTAACAGTCTCTTCATCTTTGCTACACAGCCAGATTTGTCCAGAACCATCTGTCTCGGATCTAAACACTTCATGTTACGAACAAGAGTGTAACTCAATGGTGATTTGTTTTGAAGTTTCTCGACAACGCGAAGTAATGCTTCACGGTGACCCTGTCGCAGCTCAATGAGTTGACGATTTTCTTCTTTGAATGCAACCGCTTTACTTCATTTTCTGCTGAAAACCCAAGATCTACTGCTGATACTTCTTTCCACAGCTTTTTGTCTCTTACGTCAAGCTTAATTAGTTTAAGTGGGGTATCAATTTCTTTTAGAACATCTGCTTTGATCACTGACTGAAGCAGGCTTTTTAGCAAGTAGGAGAGGTCATCTGACATGAAGGGCAGCAGTGGTCTTTCTGCTTGATACATGGTCAGGAATGGTGTCAGCAGTTTGCTTACTGTCAGGAACATATGGATATTTGCATAAAGCAAAACATTCTGACATCTTTCCTGCACAGTTTGAAATGACTTTGTCCCAGGGTCTTTCACTTTTTTGTCTTGAACAGCCTTAACAAACATTTTCACATTGTCCAATGCTCCAATGCTCTTTCAGCAACAGGGACATTTTCCACCCACCTGTGCTTACAAAACATCAACGGAAATGTGTTGGAACCTGTCAGTTTTGAGAAGTCTTCTCGTCGTGCAGGGGAATCTTTAAACAGCCAGTACAAAGATGAAAGGAAATTGTGAACACCATTGTCAGATTTAAAGAACCCATCTTTCAGGGCACCGTGGATAACATGAAGTCCACAGCTGCCAATGTTCAGAAATTTGTTTCCAGTGTCTTTTTCGACCTTGTCTTGGAGCATATCAAAAAGTTTCCAATTTACGGATGGCCCATCCATTGATACCTGTTGTAAATTTGAAAGATTCATTCTCTCAAGATCTTCACACACACTCTCAAGTAGGGCTTCAGCATTTGTATGGCCCAAGAACTGTGATCCCAGATATCTAGTGGAAACACAATTTGTGTCCCAAAATCTTACATGTAGGTCAAGCTGCTCATTCTTCGTTACCTTATTGAGGCTTTCATTGAAGCAGAGCACAAATTGTTCTTGTTTTACACGACTTTCCAACAAGGATTTGAAAAAGTCCAAAACAACACAAATATGCTGTTTTCTTCTCACCACATGTAAATCGTTTCGCAATTTCACTATCTGGAAACATGGTTTTGAAAACAGCTTGAATCCCTTCGTTGGATTTGTAGGAATGGTGATGTTGTACAGTGTAAAGCGTCCATATGATCTCTGCTTTGACAGTCTCCTCTCTCTCCACAAATGATGTTAATGTTGAGCTGATTGGTCGATCTGAAAAACATGAATTTAAAAATAATTACAACCTTTTGTTTCTCTTCCATTAAAATCTGAAATATAGACAGATACTGAAAAACAAAAAAGAGGAAGGGAACAACTATTGACAAACTTAATTTGATGGTGTCTTCCCTGAATAATGCAAATTTGCTACTGTGCACAAATACAGGGCCTGCAGAACCCAGAACTGTTTATAATATTAACGTATAGTTGTTATGTGAAACTGTATTATTAAGGGGGGACTACTCATGTATTTACATCAAGTTTGTCATAAGTTGTCCCCCCTGATTCGAAATATAACCAACATGGACCACACATTACCTTGTTGTTGTTGTTGTGGCATCGGCCGTGACGGACCAGCAGCTGCAGGAGGTTGACTGCTACCTGCCTCATCTGTTGGCCTCTGGGAACTAATAAAATCCGTTATGGATGGGGTCCGCAAGGACATTTTACTGCGCATCAGAGCAATGTGCTTTTTGCCAGACATGTGGACTCGTAATGCTGCTTCCCCCATTGTGCCCAGGCCAAATGATTTGACACAAACTTTACATCTCGCCTTGTGTTTATCTGGATCTTTTTCCAACCACCCGACATATTCACTGTTTTCCAGCCACATTTCGTGGAACAAACAATAGCCAGGCATGTTTAACATTGTTAGCAAGTTCACATACTACGGCTTCCTTGATTCAAACCAATCCCGTCAGAAAACTTTCCTGAGAACCCGCGCAATTTCCAGTTTCGGAAACCAGCTTTTTCAATGACTACTTATGATGTGGTTCTGTTTCCGATATTACAATCTGCAACACTCGGCAATTTTCGTGTGAAGGGGCTCAAATGGGGTTTCTGAAATATGGTGTCTAACCGTATGATTTTCGTGGATGATTCTTAATTGTTAGCTTGTAATATTAATTACTCAGCAATAATTTTTTTCACTGGTTGCAGTTTATAATTTTTAAAGACCCTGATCTCACTTTTATCAAATTTTAAGGTTTTTAAGGTCCTTAATTAAACACAATGAATATTAAAGACTTTTAAGGAAATTAAGGCAGCGTACGAACCCTGATTGTATGTAGACAAATATATTAAATGTCCTAACAAGATCCCTTCGTTCGGTCTTCGCATACGGAACCATATTGTGGGAGCTAACATCAAGCTGGAGGATATAGCTCCGGTGTCTTTTCCGGAGTCTCCTCCATGGCTTCTTCCAAAAAGTAAACTAATATTTTGATCTACGTAAATATAATAAATCCAATACAAATCCTCTTATAATTCAGCAAGGTTTTGCTGAAATCAAGGCTGATTATATGGATTATAAATTTATATACACTGACAGTTAAAGGATGGGGACAGGGTTGCGGCTGTGGCTGTCTTAGAGCAGCGGGTCACTTCTCTTCGTCTGCCACCTTTAGCTTCTATCTTTTCTGCAGAGGCCAGGGCTATACTCCTGGCCTTACATGTTTCCTCTGGGCATGTCCAGAGGGCAGTGATATGCAGCGACTCGCTGTCTTGCCTTTTGGCGATTCAGAATAATAAATTTAAAAATCCATTGATACTTGAGATAATAGCCAAACACCGAAAACTAATTAAAAGCGGTAAAGATATTATATTCTGTTGGATACCAAGTCACACTGGTATCCATGGAAACACAGTCGTGGACAGGGAAGCGAAAGCTGCGCTATATAAAACTGTATCTCGGGTTAAATTCCCTTATACTGACGTGAAATCGCCTTTGGCAGGATGAATGGGACTTGTAGATCCATAATAAACTGCATGCCATTCATCCTGTCATTGGCTACAATGCCTATACTTGTCAAATGTCTCGCAGAGACCAAGTAGTTTTAACGAGGTGTCGTATTGGGCATTCTCATCTGACACACAATTTCATCTTAGATGGGAGCAGTGCGCCCGAGTGTGTTGGATGCGCTGCTCAATACGGCATCAGACATATCTTGGTTGACTGTGTAGATTTTGCTCATGTCCGGCAAAGGTTTTACACGGTCACCTCTATATATGATATATTTGACAGCATCGCTGGCGATGTTGTCATAAATTATTTGAAGGCTATTGGCCTATATCATAAAATATAAATTTTAATTGTCATATATATCTATAGATAAACAGTTATATACATATATATTTATACATGTACTATAACCCTGGTTTTCGAGTTTTAACTCTTATTTTTCTTTTATACGATTTTAAACATGTCTGTACTTTTTGTTTTACTTTTGGTGTTCATATTGTCATATCGAAAACCTTAACCGTCTCGCGTTTTTCACCTTGTTCTCGCCACGATATGGCTGAAATATTGCCGATGTGGCGTTAAGCCATAATCATTCAGTCAACTCTATATAATGATTTATTTGACAGCATCGCTGAAACGCCGCCTGAAGCAGCAAGGATATTACAACAAACACTGCATTGATGACCTTACAGTACTGTTACCAGGTGACCCCGTGCGCATGTTAGGTTCTAAACAATGGCTACCTGCTTTAGTTCTTCATCAACATAGGAACCATCGTTCGTATGTTGTGGAGAGACGTGGTAAGAAATACCACAGAAACAGACGCCATCTTCGTTTGTCGACATACAAGGCCCATCATCACCATGAACCTAGAGAGCGAACTACCATTGAGCCGTCTCGACATACACTGCCTGCCAGGTGTGATTATCCCCTAATTCAGAAACCACCTTGCACTTCTCAACCACAGGAGTCACCAGTGAAACAGCCCTGTACCACAGTCCGGGATAGTTCAGAACGTAAAGTGACAGTTAAAACTCCAAAGCAGTCCTGTACCCCAGCAGTTATAATTACCAGAGCCGGTCGTGTCAGTAGATCACCAAAACGTTTGGACATGTGGGCCGGAGAAATACGATATAAAATCAACACAGTTCTAGTTCTTGAGAGATTGTAGGTCTAACCCTGTATTGTATTCATTAATAATTTTCAAGTGTTTTAATGCTGCTCTCAGAGGATAGTTTCCTTGGTCCAGAGATCAATTTCGGTTGAAGTATTACGTTTTATTTTTTCCATAAAGGACAGTACCAAGAGACTTTATTTCCTTGGAACATAGCTCATTACAAATTGTCTGCAATTGCTCATTGTGCTTTGTCAAAGAAAAGGAGATGTAACGTGTACCGATACACTGCATGTCATTTACGACATCACACACAATTGCTTTAACGGCAGTAGTAAAGGCTCGACTCCAATCGGCGTGCTCGCCAACATGTGTCTTCGTGTTTGTCTTTAAGATAGTCAAGTTATCACGTTACACTATTGACAGTTGTTCAGCAGGTAACTGGTAAGCCCAAAATGACTCCAAGCTCGTGTTATTATTTTTTTTACTACACTTTTCCGACGTTTACAGCTTACTGATGCATAATGAACTATTTATATTTTATCACTGATATTGAATATGCCTCTGTTATTTATAGCTAACGTTTTATATTGAGAGATGTATACATCTTGGTCTGACTTCCTCGCGGTAGGACTGTCCCATTGTATAGTCATGGGGCGTTAGGTAATTCATGTCAATATTAAACTTTTGAACAAAAATGATCAATTTTATAGGCAAAACGGCGAGGTGAAATATGTTTTTGCTCTATACAGTTGACGCTGACAATTGCTAGCATGGTAGTGGAGATTATTGTGTTACATTCATGGGTTTTGACAAAGACTGCCTTTAAACCCCCTCCCAACGATGTCAGCTTAAGTTAATTGTGGGTTCGTGTATAACATTCTGACGGAAGTGGACAAAACCCTCTAGACTGACAAATCTACTCAGCTTTCAAAGAGCTATTGTTTGCTTTTTCATTTCCATTTATAGTGAATACCCTCACATGTGGAACTCTACTCAACACAGGGCCTAACCCAGCCCTTCTCGACGTCCAATTACCGCACGCTGCCGTACACTTGAAGTGCCATTTGCGTCCAAAAAAACGCAGCCCGAATTCATTACAAAACTCGGATTATCTACTAGTCGCTAGGCTTCGGCTAGCCATTCGCCACATTAGTTTTGGCCAGTATAATTTTTGTGTGGCGAAAGCAAATTGGGCGTCCCTTCGCCACAGTGGCAAAAGCAGTGGATGCCTTTCAACTTCAGTTGTTTAGGTTTAAAGTTCGTAAATTTGCTCAAATTTAATGTTGGATCCAGAATCAAGAAGGAATATTTGACTTCAGTGTGAAAGAACTTGATTATGAAAACAACAGTTTTGCATGAACATTTATAAACGGAAATGTAGGCCCTGAAGCAGGTGACGAAAACTAGACCGGCGATAATTCAGTTAGCATTCAGATTGTGCGGGCCGGGAATTACTTTCAAAAAAAAAAATGCCGACCGACCAACCCGACTTCGAAAAAAGGGTTTGTTACCCGTAACAAACAACTTTTTAATGATGTACACTGGACAAGGCATTCTTATGGATGTACAACTTCTTGGTTTATTTAACACAACGTTTCGATGCAGATACTAGCATCGTTATCAAGTGAATGACATCAAAATTACTACTGCGCTTATATATAGCAAGAGATGCAAATGTCAACAGATAAAACAAAAAGCGGGTCTGGATGGTTTTATTTACTTGGTCTGCTGGGTATCCATTCAGGTGAGTGAAAACTGTACGCAGGTGTTGGATCTCTTCGTCTAAGTTGTTGTTACAGATGAGTTTAGCTCTCTTTGTGAGGGTTGAGATGATGCCGGTCTTGGTTTTGGGCGGGTGGTTGGACTTGTAGTGGATGTACTGG
The DNA here is from genome assembly GCF_032854445.1 of Liolophura sinensis. Taxonomy (NCBI): domain Eukaryota; kingdom Metazoa; phylum Mollusca; class Polyplacophora; order Chitonida; family Chitonidae; genus Liolophura; species Liolophura sinensis. Next base: position 9,908,087 of record NC_088298.1, on the reverse strand, counting down.
TCGGAGTGGGTCGGTTTGCGGTACACTGTGGTTTGGAGAGCGTCTGCTGTTCTCTTCACGTGGACATCTAGGAATGGTATTTGTTGATCTTTCTCAGTTTCCATGGTGAATTTGATGCGTTGGTGTTGTGAATTTAGGTGGTCAAGTAATGCAGATGGATCTTTGTGGTGTTGAAGTGCGACGAAGGTATCGTCCACTTTTCGCATCCAGCAGATGGGCTGGATGGGTGACGTGGCTAAGGCTTTGTTCTCTAGTTCAGTTAGGTAGATCTCGGAGACAATCGGTGATAGTGGGGATCCCATGGGGAGGCCATGGATCTGCTCATAAATTGTGTCACCCCAAGTGAAGTAAGTGGATGACAGGCAACAGTCCAGTAGGCGGATGATGTTATCTGGGGATAGGGATGTCGTCGGTGGTGTGGCTGTTATCTTGTCTCTTATCACATCTAGGGCTTGGCTGGTAGGGACATTGGTAAATAGGTCAACAACGTCGTAGCTCACAAGTTTGCAGGGTTCATTGATCTGACGTATTTTGTTACAGAAGTCAGCTGAGTCTTTGATAAAGGAGTCGGCAGCCTTAGACCATAGTGATAGTAGTCTCGTGAGGTACTGGGCAGTGTTATAGAAGACAGTTCCTCTGGAGCATATCAGTAACCTGGCTTTTACAGGGTCCTTGTGGATTTTGATGGTTGCACGCGCATCAAATTCACCATGGAAACTGAGAAAGATCAACAAATACCATTCCTAGATGTCCACGTGAAGAGAACAGCAGACGCTTCCCAAACCACAGTGTACCGCAAACCGACCCACTCCGACCAGTACATCCACTACAAGTCCAACCACCCGCCCAAAACCAAGACCGGCATCATCTCAACCCTCACAAAGAGAGCTAAACTCATCTGTAACAACAACTTAGACGAAGAGATCCAACACCTGCGTACAGTTTTCACTCACCTGAATGGATACCCAGCAGACCAAGTAAATAAAACCATCCAGACCCTCTTTTTGTTTTATCTGTTGACATTTGCATCTCTTGCTATATATAAGCGCAGTAGTAATTTTGATGTCATTCACTTGATAACGATGCTAGTATCTGCATCGAAACGTTGTGTTAAATAAACCAAGAAGTTGTACATCCATAAGAATGCCTTGTCCAGTGTACCTCCTCACCGACTTCTAAATGCCACTTAATCAAGCTTTTTAATGATGGCCCAGCAATGATAATTTTACCACATGGCAGAGATAATCTTACCAGAAAGCAAGGATAATCTTTACAGACAGCAACGATAAATTTACCAAAAAGTAATGATAATCTTACCAGATGACAATGATAACCATACAAGAAATCAATGATAATCTTACCAGATGGCAATGGTAATCTTACCAGAAGGCAATGATAATCTTACCAGAAGGAAATGATAATCTTATATGTACCACAAACTAATGTTACGGTATTGAAAACAGCAACAGAAAACAGACTCAGTGACTCAATATTACAATGTAAACAATGCTTTATATATAAAATGAGACGTACAGTTTTACAGACAGTTCAACAACAACAACATAAAAAAAACACACACATCAGTATTACCGGTCTTTAAAAGTTTCCAGTTCACCTTTGCATCCCAAGGAACGTATTCCAGGAGATCCAACGTAAAGACCATGGGATAAACACACAATTCACACAAGTCACAAATTGTCCCAGTCAGGTACTTCGCTAGGTTAGCGAACGCGAACACAGTACACAGGTTACACAGAACTGGAGCAGTCAAGCCTTTGAATGACGTCACACCCGCAGAGCACAACGCAGGGTAAATCCAGGCATGGAGGTATAATCCACTTTAGAACAGTCACAGCTCCCTCAGAAACTCACAAACGAGCCGTTCAGAGACGTAGAGTAATGTCACTTTGTGGCAGAACGAACGTCCTTTGCAAAACTGAAAACTTCAGATTAGAGTCCCTGACGACCTTGTCGGTCAGGTGAGGTCAGCGTGTTAAACAAATTACACAGTCAACACTGTATAGTCATAATAAAGATCCGAACACCAATAAACGCGACTTCCGCAGAAATTCACTTAAACCAGACATCAGTACAACTGTGGTACACAAACGGTGCCGGCATAGAAATCTGTCCTCCCAAACGAAACTGGCATCACCAGCTCATATCAATATAATGGACTCGATACGAGAGCGTCGCACACTCTCCTGGCTCCCAGATGGATGCAGCAAAAATCCCTCCTCTCTGCACAGAAAACACGGCTTATATACGTTCCAGGTGATTCAACTATTCTTAAACACAGAATTAACAGCCAATGAAATAAACGAAGCATTGAACAAGGTGCTTTCGATCCGGTCCACGCTGTACACATATAACAGGGCCTGTTATGTTTTCACAAAGGTCCGCAGACTAACAGTACATGAAAACGTTAAATAGTCATACATAACACCCCCACCCTTCAGAGAAAGAAAGTTTTGCATCAAACTTTCTTTAACATATTCATAATCAATAATAATAATAACGTTTACCACAGTCTTTAAAAACAAAGCTGCAGAAAACCAACTAGACACGTGACAAACAATCAGCAATCACATTATCTTTCCCTTTTATGTGTCTAATCTCTAGATTAAATTCTTGCAAAAGCAAACTCCACCGTAACAATCTTCGGTTTTTACCTTTTAGTTTGTGCAAGAAGGTCAAGGGATTGTGATCTGTATACACAACAATGGGGTAACTTCAAAATGCCGTAATGCTAGAATCAAGGACAGACACTCTATGCAGGTTTTCTATTGTCGAATAATTTCTCTGGCACTTGTCAAATTTGCGAGAGAAAAAACATACAGGGTGATCAACGTGATCTGTTTCATTTTCTTGTAACAAAACTGCCCCAGCAGATATATCACTAGCATCAACAGCTGGCTTAAATGGTAAATTAAAATCAGGTGCTACAAGTATGGGGCCGCTACTTAGCATGGCCTTTAATCTATCAAAAGATATCTGACACTCAATGGACCACAAGAATTTAGTACCTTTCTTTAACAGCTGAGTTAGTGGCTCACTAACAAATGAAAAGTTCCTACAGAACTTACGATAATAACCTGCCATGCCCAAAAAACGCTTTAATTCTCTCTTACAACTTGGCACTGGAAAACAAGAGATAGCACTGATTTTAGAATTAACAGGTTTTACCTGACCCTGTCCGACAACATGCCCTAGATATTTGACAAAAGCACAACCAAACTCACACTTGGCCAAATTTACTGTAAGATTGGCTTGGGACAGTCTCGCAAATAATGCCTCCATGATAGTTAAATGTTCCTCCCAAGTGTCGCTGAATATAATTACATCGTCGATGTAAACACGACACCCTTTAAGGCCTGATGTAACATTGTTCACAAGTCGTTGAAAGGTGGCAGGGCTGTTCTTCATCCCAAAGGGCATGACTTTGTACTGGTATAAACCATCTGGGGTAGCAAACGCTGACACCTCACGAGCGCGCTGCGTGAGCGGTACTTTCCAAAATCCTTTCAATAGGTCAAACTTGGAGACAACGTTGGACTTTCCTACGGCATCGATACAGTCGTCAATCCTTGGAATGGGAAAGTTGTCCGCTTTAGTGACGGCATTCACTTTGCGATAGTCTGTACACATACGGTAAGTCCCATCTGGTTTTGGCACAAGAATACAAGGTGAACTCCAGTTACTGTTACTGGGCTCGACCAGATCATTTTCTAGTAAATACTGAACTTCTTTTCTCAAGTATTCAGTTTTAGTTGGGTTCAGTCTGTATGGGTGCTGTTTAATCGGTTTGGAATCTCCAACTTCAACATCATGGTAGATGGATTCAGTCCTGGTTGGAACATCAGGGAACAAATGTTCATATCGACGAACCAAATCCTTCAACTGCTGGCGTTGCTGATGTTCCAGATGACCCAACACAGAATCAATGTCCTCAAGAATACTTGAATTCTGGAGTTTGGCTGACCGGAACCTTAAGTCAAAATCTTGATCATCCCTAACAGCTGAATCAGGGCCTAAGTTAGAGGTAACAACTCCACTAGGATGTACAACATGAGATCATTGCAATCTCTGTCTACATATGGCTTTAACATGTTAATGTGACAAAGTTGTCTAGATTTGCGCCGATCAGGAGTGAAAATAATATAATTAAGATCACTTAGCCTCTTGTCTACTACATAAGGTCCAAAATAACGAGCTTCAAGTGGCTTACCACTAACTGGAAGTAAGGCCAATACCTTCTGACCAACGTTAAATCTGCGTCTTACTGTCTCTTTGTCATACTTAGTTTTCATACTCTTCTGAGAAGCTGTAAGATTCTCTCTGGCTAACTCACATACTCTGTTGAGCTTAGTACGAAAACTTGACACATACTGTAATAGGTTAACATTGTCACTATCATCAGACACAAACTTTTCTTTGAACAACTGTAGTGGACCACGCACAGTATGGCCAAACACAAGCTCAAATGGACTAAATCCAAGTGACTCTTGTACAGACTCTCTTACAGCAAACATTAACAAAGGTACACCCTCGTCCCAATCTTTCCATGTCTCAAAGCAGTAAGTTCTTATCATACTTTTCAGTGTCTGATGGAATCTCTCTAGTGCTCCTTGACTTTGTGGGTGATAAGCTGAGGACTTATACTGGCTAATACCTAGCTCATGCATAACTTGTTGGAACACACCAGACATGAAATTTGAACCCTGGTCTGACTGTACTGACTTAGGCAGACCAAACATGGTGAAGAACTTAACTAAAGCCTTAATTACAGTCTTGGCAGTAATATTCCTTAGTGGAATTGCCTCAGGGAAACGAGTTGAAGTACACATTATGGTTAACATATACTGATTTCCAGACTTTGTCTTAGGTCGCGGACCAACACAATCTATTAAGATTCTACTGAATGGCTCACCAATTGCAGGAATAGGCCTCAAGGCTGCCTTGGGGATTGTCTGGTTAGGTTTCCCCACTAACTGACATGCATGACAAGACCTGCAAAATTCAGTAACATCTTTCCTTATTCCTGGCCAATAAAAATGACTGAGAATCTTATGATAGGTCTTATTAACACCTAAATGACCTGCTAACGGCGTTTCATGCGCTATGGTCAGTATGTCTTTACGATAAGACTTGGGCACAACTACCTGATGCTTAACTGCCCATTCATCCTCCAACGAAACATCGGGAGGCCTCCACTGCCGCATCAATATGCCAGACTTGACATAGTAGTAACATGGGTCAGGTAAAGATTCACCATCTTTAGCTGCATCATTAAACAAGCAAGAAATACTTGGATCATTGTGTTGTTCAGCAATCAACCCAGTCCTACAAAATGGCTGATCACCACTAACAGAATTAGTATCTATTTCCTGTTGGCTGTCTAATTTGGAAGAATCTCCATCCAACATGTTGTTGAGAAAAGTCTCGCTCAAATTAACAGTACTACCCTTGTCTGTACTGACTTTTCTAGACATAGCTCTTGTAACAACACAGGACGGATATAAACCCGCTATCTCGCTTTCAACTGGCTCTGTGACTGAATTCAGAGAAGGCTTATCAACCATTAAGGGATCAACAGTAACCTTATCATGTGCTAAGTCATTTCCCAACAACAAATGAATACCCTCAAAAGGTAATGAAGGCTTAATGCCTACCCTGACAGGTCCAGATATCAAATCTGATGACAAATAAATATCATGAAGGGGAACACTGACAAAGTCACTAGACTCTACTCCTCTAATAAGGGCACGAACCCCAGAGTATGACTCTTCAGAAAAGGGCAGAGTATTCATCAACAACAGAGACTGAGATGCCCCAGTATCCCTTAATATCTTTATAGGGGTAGCACAAGACATGTCGCTTCTAAGCGACACTGAACCAGAATTGATAAACGAAGCGAAGCTATCCATAGAGCATTTGGGAATCTTATCCAATCCCGTATCAGCTAACTCAGATCTGCTTTTAACTGCTGATGTAACTTCCGGCAATGTTTTGTGCATTGTAACACAAAGACCTGTGGGCTTAGACTCATTCTGAGCTCCCCGTCTCCTTTTCAACTTGTAACATTCACTCATCATGTGACCTCCCCGCTTGCAAAAATTACAAGTGACCCTATTTCGAGGATTACCATTCCAATCTGAACTACGTGAACCATGAGCTGTAGAACCATGAGCTGTAGAACCACTGGAGCCTGGTGTAGAACTCTTCTGTGTAGAGCTACCTCTACCTGTTGTATGTGACTGGGTATTTCTACGTGTAAGTGAATTAAATGGCTTACCCGTGTATGTAACCTTATGTGTCAAGGAATAATCATCAGCTAAACTGGCTGCCTCTTCAAGTGTACTCGCCTTCTGCTCATCAATGAACACCTTTACATCATTATGAATACAACGCTTGAACTCTTCTACCAGCACAAGCTGACGCAAACTTTCAAAACCCTTGCTTATTTTCTTGGCTGTACACCAGCGATCAAACAACTGCTCCTTAGCTCGACCAAACTCAACGTATGTCTGATCTCTACCTTTTTCACAGTTACGAAATTTCTGGCGGTAAGCTTCAGGCACCAATTCATAACCCTTCAAAATTACCTCTTTCACATAGTCATAATTGGAAGCATTCTCTACACTTAACTGAGTGTAAATTTCCCTGGCCTTTCCAATTAGCACACTCTGTAATAACATAGTCCAGAACTCTTTAGGCCACTTCAAACTATTTGCAATTTTCTCAAAATGCAGAAAATATTTATCCACCTCTTTTTCCTGAAAGGATGGAACTAACCGAATGTATTTGGTCACATCAAATCCTGAATCCTGTCTACCGAAAGGACCCGGTTTCTCATCTCTCTCAACCTCTAACTTTTTCATTTGGAACTCCAATTCTCTTTCCCTCCCTCTTTCTTGCCTCTCTCTCTCCTCTGTCTGCACTCCCCTCTCTCTTTCCTCTCTCTGCATTTTCAACTTTTCTAACGGTATCTCATGTTCCCTCTCTTTCTCTTTCTCTCTTTCCTCTTTCTCCAATCTCAACTTTAACTCAAACTGCTTAAACTTAAGCTCGGCATCAGACTGACCCTCGAACTCATAATCAGATAATGCAGAACTATCAAACTTACCTATCTCCACTAAATGTTTCAACAAAGTATACTGCATATCTCTTTTCCTCCATGAAGACTTTACGGACAAACCTAAAAATGTCCCTGACTTAACCAAGTCTTCCTTCTTTAAACTCTCAAAAACATCCTGATCGGGCGCATTAACAAACTGTTTAGGATCAAAATCTCCCATTGTAAATATTTAGCCACTGAATCATTCACCGTTAAAATTAAGCAATCGCTTCTCACATATGTTTAGCTTCAAATATCCGGTGCAAAACAAAAGGGAAACAATCAGTTCCCGGAGGAGCCCCCAATTTCTGTTACGGTATTAAAAACAGCAACAGAAAACAGACTCAGTGACTCAATATTACAATGTAAACAATGCTTTATATATAAAATGAGACGTACAGTTTTACAGACAGTTCAACAACAACAACATAAAAAAAACATACACATCAGTATTACCGGTCTTTAAAAGTTTCCAGTTCACCTTTGCATCCCAAGGAACGTATTCCAGGAGATCCAACGTAAAGACCATGGGATAAACACACAATTCACACAAGTCACAAATTGTCCCAGTCAGGTACTTAGTCAGTCGCTAGGTTAGCGAACGCGAACACAGTACACAGGTTACACAGAACTGGAACAGTCAAGCCTTTGAATGACCTCACACCCGCAGAGCACAACGCAGGGTAAATCCAGGCATGGAGGTATAATCCACTTTAGAACAGTCACAGCTCCCGCAGAAACTCACAAACGAGCCGTTCAGAGACGTAGAGTAATGTCACCTTGTGGCAGAACGAACGTCCTTTGCAAAACTGAAAACTTCAGATTAAAGTCCCTGACGACCTTGTCGGTCAGGTGAGGTCAGCGTGTTAAACAAATTACACAGTCAACACTGTATAGTCATAATAAAGATCCGAACACCAATAAACGTGACTTCCGCAGAAATTCACTTAAACCAGACATCAGTACAACTGTGGTACACAAACGGTGCCGGCATAGAAATCTGTCCTCCCAAACGAAACTGGCATCACCAGCTCATATCAATATAATGGACTCGATACGAGAGCGTCGCACACTCTCCTGGCTCCCAGTGGATGCAGCAGAAATCCCTCCTCTCTATACAGAAAACACGGCTTATATACGTTCCAGGTGGATTCAACTATTCTTAAACACAGAATTAACAGCCAATGAAATAAACGAAGCATTGAACAAGGTGCTTTCGATCCGGTCCACGCTGTACACATATAACAGGGCCTGTTATGTTTTCACAAAGGTCCGCAGACTAACAGTACATGAAAACGTTAAATAGTCATACATAACACTAACGATATTCTTATATTCTTACGAAAAAGGAGCAATGTTCTTATGTTCCTACCAAAAGGCAAGCTTAATACCATCAGAAAACCATGGAATTCTTACCAGTAGGAAAAAATATTCATATCAGAAAGTAATGGTATTGTTATACATGTATTCTTACCAGTGGGCAAATGGTCATACATTTATTAGAAGAAAGGAACATTCTTACCTGTGGTTGGATCAGGTGTTATAACTGTCTTGTTCACTAGCAGTATTGTGAGTCGTCTCTTCTTGTGTAGGATGGCCGTCATCGTCTGATCTCATTGAGGATTGACTATCATTACTTGGACAGCTGCCATTCTGTAGAGGCACACCTTGTTCATCTGTAACTCCTAAAGCAAGAACATATTCTTAAAGGAGAATTTCAGATGGCGAGATTCCTATGCAATATACTAAAGGTACATGCCTTATATATTACTTATTAGATTGATGTTTTATGCCGTACTCAAGAAAATTTCACTAATACAAAGGCGGCCAACATTATGGTTGGGAGGAAAAAAGGCAGAGCCTTGAAAGAAACCCACCATCATCCGGAGGTTGCTGGCAGGCCTTCTCATATTCAGCCACAGAGAAGAGCCAGCATGATAATTCAAGTGCTTTTCAAGCCTAAAGTGTTCAAACACTCAACGTAAAGTTAAGAGAAAACATAAAGAGGCAATTTACGAGTTCATACTCCGTAACCTGGTGGTTAGCTTGTTTGCGCAGCACATTGACCCAGCATGATCAGGATCCTCTCACTAGTGCCATCACTGTGAGCTCAAGTCCAGCTCATGCTTTCTGCCTTTCTGGTTGTAATTGGGAAGGTGTGACTGCAACCTGCGGATGGTCGTGAGTTTCCCCCCTGGGCTCTGCCCGGCATCCCCAAACCACATTGCTGGCCATCATCATATTAATGAAATATTCTTCAGTATGGCGTAAAACAAATAAATAAATCCTCTACTTTAGTAGGGAAGTTTTCGATTTCATATACACGGACTGATATATATGTTTGGGCAAACATTAGAGACATTTTCAAGTTCACTTTATAGTTTGAATACTAGTTTGAGTGTCTGATACTAGCTATTACAATGCATGAAAGACAGTATTGTTGCGTAAAAACATTTTACTTCGTAAAGCCTTTTGAGAACAATTTCACACATTTATTTGATTCGTGTTTTGTACAACTTTCACACAATTAAATGAAGCCAATTATTTTGGACGCATTACAGACTTATCACTGAGAACTATTGGACTGAAAAGCAATCTTGATCAGGCTGTGACCACTCTTGTTGTTATAACAGCTAACATTTACTTTACCTGTGTAACGACATGACTACATGTTTTGTTTTAATGGCTCTTGGAATATATTTCGATTAACTGAAATACTTGGACTGGAACTTTATTATTTAACTACTAGTTGTTGTTCTTACACGAAGGGTAAAGAATCTGACTTAATATTTTCACTTCAGGTTCGTGGCTCACTATTCCTTCTATATCTGATTGGATATGATTTAAGGGGTTATTGTTGGGTCATGAGGTACCTACCAGGCAAGTTTATTTCACGAGATTTCTTCGATTTTCGTTCGCCACGGTGAAGGAACTCTGATCGAATGGAGATCACCATCAGGGTCGATCATCACGCCCGCACGTGTTTCCATGGTGAAAGACGCAATGCGGTATCGATGTGACTACTACAGTTCTTTTGATTGGTTGAATTAGGGGGGCACAGGTCATGGTTGAGTACTAATAAATACTGACTCCGCGAAATAACATGTCGGTTATTCAAAATTCTCTCTGAACATCAACATTATCTTCAGCATTTCCCGATAACGGCACGACAACTGAGTGCTGCCGATCGACCTACCGCAAGCCATTACTTAAAACTGCTGTAGTTATCGGTGTCACACATCGATATACAGACATATGGCTAATTTTGTATGCAGAAATGAAACTCCTATTACGTCACCACCCAATCCGGTGATTCCCCCTTGTACATTTCACGTCTATATATAGACCCCTCCCTTCAGAATTCAAATGTTCACGTTGGGTTGACGTATGAGAGCTAACAAAGCCTTTTAAGGGTAAACTTGGTTTAACTCCCTAAAACCGAACAGCCCCAGTCTCAGATTTTGCGTACAGAAAAAAAAATCACCCCAAAATTAAAACTGAACATGCAAATCAATCAGCAGTATAGCTGAGACACAAATTCATATCTACATCAAGGTTATAAGGTAACTGGCAATCTGGTTACCATGGTAATAAACGAATGTATGGAATATTAATATATAGGTTTAAATGTCCTCCAAAAGTGTAACTGGAGATGGTATATGATTAAAGACAGGAGTTATAGTGAGGATTAAAATCCTCCACTGTACAGCGTGTCAGTATATACGGACACTGCAATCTGGATTATACCAAGGTAACTGTAGAAATGAACAAATGTAAGGCACTACTACTGTTTCACTGAACATTAAAAGGTGGGAGCCTCCATAGCAGGAGGTGGCTATTGTGCTAGCGCAGCACAGTGACCCTCTCACCAATGCGTTCGCTGTGAGTTAAATTTCAGCTCATGCTGTCTGATGCTGATGGTTGTGCTTATATGGGTTTCCTCCCATCATAATGATGGCCGACATAGTATAAGTAAGATATTCTTGAGTATGATCAAACACCAATCAGATATATACATAGAATTAAAGGTGCACTTGAAAAACAATTAGAATGGCGACCTAGGCATAATTCATATCTATTTATATAGTAGATTGGCAATGTGGCTAATGAGGCAACTGGGCGTGTCTCAGTCAGTTAGCGCGCTAGCGCAGCGTAATGACCCAGGAGCCTCTCACCAATGCGGTCGCTGTGAGCTCAAGTCCAGCTCATGCTGGCTTCCTCTCCGGCCATAAATGGGAAGATATGTCAGCAACCTGCAGATGGTCGTCGGTTTCCCGGTTTTCCCCGGCTGTGCCCGGTTTCCACCCACCATAATGCTGGCCGCCGTCGTATAAGTGAAATATTCTTGAGTACTGCGTAAAACACAAATCAAATAAATAAATAAGGCAACTGGGAAAATTGACAAATTTGGCAACATGTTTTGGAGTGTCACCATCACTATAACTGTACCTATGCATGTGAAAAAAAAAATAATAAAACTGCAGACACAAATGAATATGGCTCAGGCATACCAGGCAAAACAGCGATATCATAGTACGCCCCACCACAAGTCAAGTATATGAAAAGGGCAAGTTCCATGTCCTTGAGGGAATGATGGAAAATGTGCATTAAATAAATAAGAAATTCAGGATTATCTTTTATTTACACGCAGACTATACCACATATCCACAAAATACCAGACGTAGTTGTCATGTTCTGGGTAAACTCTGTTGAAATATATCCTAAATAACTCAGTAGAGCATGTACCTTCCACGTGCACTCTAAAACGGGCTTTCAGCTTGCATATTCCCTATTGAGCACACACCCAACGACACAAACTCGCCGCCTGTACACAATAAAACCTCAGATAGACAACCCTGACAAGTGACAGAGCAGTAAGTCATCATCTTTCAATTAATAAAAAAATATACTTGCAACCATGTTTTCTGTTTGATTTTCACATATTGTCACAATAATAATACAAAATATTGTTGCCTGTTGGAAAATACTAACTTTTTTAGTTGACTTTAACAGTTTGATTCTTTGAGTATGGCTGAAGGCCTTGTGGGGTCACAGTGCATGTCCCATCATGCAGTCAGCTGATTATGTGATTTCCACAGTCTATTGTTAGGCCCCAGTAAGGCCCACATGACGTCTGCCCGGTGTCTGTGTTATTAACACAGAACTTTTCGCTGTCATTCCGTCGTGATGGTCATTTCTTCTGGACAACAGTCTTTACATGTTTTCTGTGTACATGTATATGTATTATCAGACGTATAACATAGAGGAAATTTCCACCCTTAAGTACCAAATTTACTCAGGACAGCACAATTCTAGCAAATACATTTTCATCTTCTAAAGGTTTGAGGTGAAACATCGACCAGTTCGCCGTTTTCACAATGTCTCCTACAGACATGCCTTTACGATGTGCAGCCATGAGTGCCACTGACTTAAAAGCAAAATGCTTCAGAGATAACAATTTCCAATGAACTAAAGTTTGTAAAACATTTAACACTATTTATTTATTTGTTTGATTGGTGTTTTACGCCATATTCAATAATATTTCACTTATACGACAGCTGTGAGGGAATGTATACATAGATATACTGGAAATTTTATTTAAAGATAAGAAATTTTTAAATCATTTCCGGAAACATTCGATGAAAATGTCTTCGGATCGAAGCTGCACCTTCTAAAGCCCTTTTTAACACAAAAGGATGAATTTTAGAGGCCGGCTTTTGTTCACTCCTAGTGGAGGAGAACGATTAAAACCGGCCAACTGTCATGTCCATTAGCACACGCGTCCGATAAAACCTCTAACTTCCTCTTTTTCATCAGCACCTGAAGTCGGCTGAGGGGAATGTCGGATCGATACATTAGAGACGTTTGACGAGCGATTTAGGGGAAGACAGGATAGATATTAAATAAGAATTCATCCCAGGGGTTCCTCACACACCACAGAGTGCCAACAAGAGCTATGCCTAAACCTGAGGATATCCAACAGGAAACGCACCAAGGACTCCACATGAGGTATACAGGGCCAAAGGGCGAGCCCCACCAGGAGCTCCTCTGTCTCACTCTGAGTGAATAAGGCACATGTCAGACAAGTACTACACTATTGACCCATGAGTCACCACCTCAACATGTAGTCCCGCAAACGAAATTCCAGGAATAACATTCTCTGAGTGGTGTCATGAAGAAATTTTGGCACCACGCAAAAGGGAAGACGTGACCAAGCGGATTTATCGGACCGGGGCCCATCCGACCTCCCGTCTCTCTCCAAGTAAGGGCCAAAGTGGCGTGTTGGGCGTGAGGATCTAAGACCAACACAGCCCTCAGATTACGGGTGGCAACCCACGGCAAACAGGTCGCTTCCCGGTTGCCTCTCACACAACCGAAAAGCTGTGAGCCTATTATATTCACGGGACCCACACAGGAGAGCTCCCGGTTAGTCGTAGTCTACGACGAGGTTGCCTACTAGGTTGAGGTCCTATTCTCTTCACCCCGGAGACCCAATGGGAAATGTGGCAACGAGACTGGAAAGATCATCAAGCTGGCCAATGTGCTCGGCCATTCTATGGACACTGAGCGTCGATATTAGGCCTTTTCTCAAAGTTCCAGAGTGCGGGACATTGCGAGTACAATTCGTAGCACATCAGAGGAGACGTCAGATGATACCCCAGTGCTAAGCTTACTAAAATCCGTATTAGAAATCTGTTGCGTTAACATCAGTGTAGAAGCTGAAACCTCCAGGAAGAAAGACCCCATTGCCCCTGTGAAGCCTTCATAGAAATGTGTCCAAAGGGGTTCGAAAGTTTTCCGACTTTGCAGCTACACCGTGCAACAAATTGAAATTTTGTTGGAAGTCGGAGAAGAGTGGATTGAAGACGGAGTTGTCCCTAGCCTGAAGACCTTCCGTTCTAAAATCCAGGACTTGCTTGCAGAGAAAAGGCAGATGCTGTCACCGAAAACAGTCAAACAGCTGCATGACGGCCTGCGACTGGAAGTGCAGCGCCGGGGTTTCTAAAGGTTCCACTAAAAACATAATTCTAAATGATCCTTGTTGGCACAGACTGCTAAAAGACAATCGTAATTATTGAAAATTAAGCATGATACTGATGCTAAGTAGAAAGGCAACCTGAATTTGTTTTTACCCCAGAGGTTAGGAATTGTATGAAATGAATCATCCTACAGGTTTGAATAGGCCTTTAAAAAGCCAACAGTCATCCCAGGCAAATTAACTTTTGCAGGCAATTTTACAAAAAAAAAGCCAGAAATAAGGAGCAAAAGATAAATTTGTTAAGTTTTTATCGGGACAATGTCCTATGAGCTACACACAGGCCAGGTACATAAAATCTAAATTTATCTTTTTCGCAAATTATAGACCTTTGAACATGCCTCCACAGCATGATCATTATACCTCTCCAGCAATGTTCTGTCAAGTCACCATCAAAGATTTTTGTTCCTTTCACTCATTTTTTTTCAATGCTGTCTTATGTGGAAAGCTTCAAGTGCTTAGCAAACAACAACACATGCAGTTCATAGCTACTGTATTTATTTTAAAAGCCAAAGAACCCCTGATACATGTATATTATTGGGCACGAAAAACTAGTTGTAACTGGCTGTCGTCCGACGAAACTTCCTTTCGGGTACTTCCACCTCTCTTTTACTTTGGTCGTCTGCCGGCAGTGTATTTGTGGGTACAGTACATAGTGCATATGTCACGAAACAAAACACCAACCACCTCTGAACGATTCCCAGAAGTTAGTTCTTCTAATTCTTCCTTCGTTAACCAGTCAGTTTGATGTAGCCTGTGTGTTTCTCAGCTTTCAGATGCTTGTTTTCCCTTCAGTTCCATGGGAGATGGAACCCTTTACCTGTACCTTCCATGAGTGTCTGGCGGATTTTTCCAGGTGGGGTATTGGTAGGGGAAAGTGGGACATAACGGACTTGTCTCTCAGCAAGCGCTACCGGTGTTGCCTTCTATGTTTTTTTTTTCGGTGCAGTAGACTCGGAAAAGTCAACATACCAAAATGCAAGCGATTTCACCAAATTGCTTGGAGCAGACATGGATGCATGATATTTGATGCAGTTCGATCTAAGGTAAGACAATCTGTGTGTTATCCACCAAGGCAGAGAAGTGCGCAGCTTGCAGTTGCTGATATACGCAAGATACAGGCTGTACGATCAAATTGTCGCCCGCTCAGAACAGACGAACTAGGTATAACCTACTTTTACTAGCAAAGCGCGCCAGTGAAAAATAAGCCTTCGGGGCAAAACGGATTGTGTCGATGTGGGACAAAATGGACCATTGGTCCATTTGCCCCTCTCATTGGTCCGTATTACCCCATCGGTATTTATCACGTCACGTAAAATAATTACAAAATGCATGAATTATTGTAGATACAAGTTATGTGCACAGACATACGCACGCACATACCGTTTTAATTAGGTAGCGACATTAAATTTTGAATACATAAAATAATGGAGTGAAGTACCGACAAATAGGCCTATTAATAGTTTTGGACAAATTGTCATATCAATAGAATAATATATTCTGGTTTCAGTTTATTTGGAGATATATATATTCCAGGCCGACAGAAATGGGTGAAATCTTCCATGCCCAACGCCATTGAAGCCATACAACACGGACTGGGGCTTAATAAGGCCAGCATACTGTAATGACTTCCCAAAAGAACCCTAATCAGACGGTCAAAGAACCAGAATCAATATCCTACTGGATCTTCAGAAGTGCTTGGAAGATGGAAGGTAAATAGGTGTGTTTTTTTCTTTGTACCAAATATAATTAAAAAACGTTCCTTTTTTGTTTTAATCAGGAACAATAATGTGTCTGGTATATAAACGTTCTCAGACTCTTAATCTCATTGATTATAGCAATATTGTGCATCACTAAATGCTGTTTAAAGGTACCATATCACGGGTTTATTTAAACGGAAAATGGCATCTAAAGAATTTATTTTGGGTTTAAAACTTTTTGAAATATCAATTTTTTATTCTTAGATGTAAAAAATATAAATAAATAGATGAATAAGTAAATGGATAAATAAATAAATTGAGTTTTTGTTATTATCTTTTCATATCAACAGGCCACATTTCCCGCACAGCTGGGAAAAGAGCTGGTGGAGTACATCACATGTGTGGAAGAGAGGATGTTTGGGCTTACTACTGCCAGTGTGAGAAGCTTAGATTATCAGACAGCGGTCAGAAACATCCTTCCAAATCCTTTCAATCAGGAAACACAGAAAGCTGTCCGGGATTGGCTATATAACTTCATGACACGCCATCCTGAATTATCTCTCGTCAGCCAGAAGCCACTTCTGCAGCACGAGCCAGATGTTTCGACAAGGTCAACGTTGGGAAGTTCTTCGACTTGCTTGAAAAATTATTCGAGAAATACTGGTACTTGCCCAACAATATCTACAACGTTGACGAAACGGGGATAACAACAGTACAAGGTTAACCATCAAGGATCTTGGCAAAGAAGGGGAGGCGGCAGGTAGGAAGTCTGGTATCGGCTGAACGAGGACAACTGGTTATTGTCGAGATCTGTATGAGCGTGACAGGCTCTTTCATTCCCCCCAGTCTTTGTATTCCCTCGAGTGCGAATGAAACCACAGAAGATGGCCGGGGCTCCGCCTGCATCCATTGCTGCCTGCCACAAAAGATTCCTCCTCATTCTGTCAGTCTCTGAATTACATAAATTGAAAGAACAACTGCCATCCCCTTTTATAATTATGGGTGATTTTAACGCCCATAATCCCTTATGGGGCAGTAATAATATAAGTAATAAAGGCAAAACAATGCAAGATTTTTTATCGAAAGATGAACTGTGTTATTTCAATGATGGTTGTAATACCTATTTACATCCAGGTAATGGTTCATGATCTGCTATCGATCTCACTACCACGGATCCATCACTTCTGCCGGACTCCCACGATACTGCTTGTGGGTCCTGATAATGTATATAAACTACCGGGCAAAAGAAACGTATAACCTTGTTCAGCACCACAAGAAAGAAAGAAAGACAGACAGTATCAACATGATAAGCATTATATTGCAATAAACCATTTTCCAAGTTCTGTTCAAAAATTCAAAGCCATATGGATATTACACTTCCTGTCAGGCCGAGTAAAGAAGGCATGGGGTAAATCTGAAAAATTACACAAATGCAAGTAAAGGGACTCCCTTAAAAAGGTGTACCTAATGTCCTATCATGTCATAAGACAGATCGTTAGTAGCGTGTGTGAGCACCCATTGTATCAATTAAAGCCAAAATACGTCTCCTCATGGAAGTCGTCAGCCGCAGGATGACGTCATCAGGAATTCTGTCTCACTCCTCAAATAAAGCCTGTTCGAGCTGTTGCCTGTTTTATGGGGGAGGGACGCGTTGTCTCCGACGTCGATCAAGATGATCCCACAGAGCTCTAAGGGATTCATGTCTGGCGATCGTGCTGGCCAAGGCAGTACGTTGACATCAACGGTGTCCAGATAATTTAGTACAACTCTGGCGGTATGAGGTCGTGCATTGTCCTGCTGCAAAAGGTACCCCTTTGCTGTTGATGCACGAATGGCACCACAACAGGTTCCAATATTTCATCTCGGTATCTTTGGCCAGTCAGATTTCCCTGGATGATGACCAATCTCGTTCTCACCTGTCCACAAATTCCGCCCCATTCAAGCACCCCACCAGCACTAAAAGGGTGGACATTCTGAATGCAGTTTTGTGCCAATCGCTCTCTAGCGTCGATACACACAAATTCGACCATCATTTCTGAAGAGGTTATATCGGCTTTCATCAGTGAACAGTACACTTTCCCATTCGCGTCGCTGCCATCGACGTACAACTCCCAAAGCACCCTGTTTGGACGGTGTAGAGGAGTCAATGCCATTCCACGGCCCCCGTGGGGTTTCCGGGGTGATAAGAATAGGACCTCAGCCCTCTAGGCAAGCTTGTCGTAAAAGTCGACTAACCTAGAGCTCTCCTGTGTGAGCCCGGTGAATATAATAGGCTCACATCTTCTCGGTTGTGTGAGAGGCAACCGGGAAGCGACCTGTTTGCCGTGGGTTGCGACCCGTAATCTCCGAGGACGGGATCCTGGTGGCTGAGGGCGTGCTGGTCTTGCGAGATCCTCACGCCTAACACGCCACTTTGGCCCTTACTTGGAGAGAGACGGGAGGTCGGATGGGCCCGGTCTGATCAATCGGCTGGTCACGTCAAGCCCTACACTTGATCCAGTTATTCTTTCACGTACTGTGATGTAAAGTTGGGTTTTCCCCAGGTGTTCTTGTTCGGGGTCAGTGTAGAAGGCGGTGGCTAATGGGTCAATGGAGTAGATTGAATTTAACCTTTTGGTATAACTCAATCTGTTCGAGTATACCTTGCGTGGATTCCCTGTTTTTATTCTCTGCTGGTCATCCGCAGAGGTAGATTCGCCCTTGTTGGCACTCCGTGGCGGGTGGGGAGCACGTACGGTGAAATTAATAAAATATACATCATGGCCTCGTCTCAACCTTCAACAGTCGTTGGTAAAAAAAGGAGAAATGAAATTCCACTAGAAATAGAAACAGAAAAAGATTACTTTCCTACATTTTTAGTTATATCCAATAAAAATGAAGGCAAAATGAAAATCAACCCATTCGTATTAAAAAAAACATTAGAAAGTTACGCAGGGACATTAAAACAGGTTAAAAAAATGAAATCTGGAAACATTTTGTTGGAAGTTTCCAGAAAACAACAATATATCAATTTGCTGAAAATTCAAAATATAGGAGAGCAGCCTGTTTCTGTTTCTCCACATAATACATTAAACTGCTGTCATGGCATAATTCGTGACAGAGACCAAGACCTTTTCGAACTAACTGAAGAAAAAATAACTGAAGAACTAAAAAACCAAGGAGTGATAAAAGTGAAACGTTTTGTAATTAAAAGAGATGGGAATCTCATTAAAACAAACACATATATGTTAACTTTCAATAAACCGGCACTTCCGTCATCTATATTTATCGGGCCATATAGTGTAAGGGTGGAGTTATTTATACCCAACCCCACCCGGTGTTTCTCTTGCCAGCGCTTTGGTCACGGCAGGAGTCAATGCCGCAACACACTGGTCTGCTTTAGATGTGCGGAAGCAGGACATGAGGGATTTGACTGCACAAATACAATAAAATGTTTCAATTGTCGCGGAGCCCACATGGCCTCTTCCAAGGACTGCCCTCTCTTCAAAAAAGAAAAAGAAATCATAACCCTAAAGTGTAAAAACAATATCTCATACCAGGAAGCGAAGCGTCTGGTCTCTGTCACACATGGCCTTACTACATCTACATATGCCAATGTTATAAGGAAAACCACTGTTTCTGTGGGGGTCCAAACGACTTTTACTTGGCCCATTGGCAAAGAACAGCCACAGAAACTGGTCATGAATTCCTTAAATAAGACAGCCAGTTCATCACAAACTGATATAAACCTATCTAAAAAACATAATACTTTACCTGATTATTCTGCACTTTCTGTATCTAACACATCATGTGATAATAAATCTAAATCTGATAAACCCGTTGATTCTTCTTCACAGAAAGCAACGGGTGAGAAAAATAAATCTGACAAAAATCATAAAAGGGATAAACCTGGTGGCCCCCTGGAGCGCCCCTCTAAGGCCACTAGGGACCCAATTCAAACTTTTAATAAGTTTGGATCGTTGGAGGATGTCGATCCTTCAACTTCATGTGCAGACCTGATGGATACATCATCTGCACCTGGGAGATCTCCTAGTAGATCTCCCAAAAAGGGTCGTCCTCGGTCAAGACATAAATCCCCAATACGTCTTCCTCCATAATGGCGATATATGACAAAATTATACAATGGAATTGTCGAGGCCTTAAGGTAAATTTTATTGAAATAACACAGCTAGTTCAATCTTTAAATCCAGTTGCCCTATGTCTTCAGGAAACTCACCTGAAGACATCTGACAAAGATAAAGTAAATCTTAAAAATTATTCTTTATATAGTATTTATTCAAAGGAAGAAGAGCGAGCTGCAGGCGGCTCCTCGATATTCATAAATAACAGTATTATCCACAGCCCTGTTGCTCTGCATACAGAGCTTCAGGCTGTGGCCGTTCGTATTTCACTGTCTAAAACAGTCACATTATGTTCGGTGTATATACCTCCGAACACTTCTTTGTCAGCTTCTCAGCTACATAATCTTACAGAACAATTGCCTAAGCCGTTTATTATTATGGGAGATTTTAATTCCCATAACCCTCTATGGGGCAGTAATAACATAAATAATAAGGGCAAGATAGTCGAAGACTTCTTATGTAAGGAAGAACTGTGTTATTTCAATGATGGTTCTAATACCTATTTACATCCGGGTAATGGCACTTATTCTGCTATCGATCTCACTATCACGGATCCATCACTTCTCCCAGATTTTTCTTGGAAAGTGCATGACGATCTTTGTGGTAGTGATCATTTTCCTATTTTCCTAGAGCATATCACTTCTAATTCTTTAGAACGTGTAGCTAGGTGGAAATTCGATAAAGCAGATTGGATCGCATTTGAGATGTTCTGCGAGGCTGATATCTCTCCAGAGACTCTCAATGCAACAAATGATCCTATATTAAAATTTAACGAGCTTGTATTACGAGCTGCCGATAGAACTATCCCTAAAACCTCGACAAATCCACATTCCAAAAGCAAACCCTGGTATGATAAGGACTGTCGCAAAGCCATTAACGACCGCAAAAAGGCCGAGCGAAATTTTAATATATGTCCTACTGATAATAACTTAAACCAGGTTCGCATTTTTCGAGCTAAGGCTCGTCGATTACTCAAGTCCAACAGACGATCTTGTTGGCGGAACTTTGTTTCAGGCATTACGTCAAAAACACCCATGCGTAAGGTCTGGAACATGGTTCAGAAACTTAAGGGCAAAAATAATAAAGCAAAAGTTCAGCATTTAAAGGATGGAGATAATATATTAACTTCTCCACCCGATATAGCAAATAAACTTGCTGAAACAATTTCAAACAAATCTTCTTCTGAGAATTACTCTAAAGAATTCCAACGTATTAAAAACCAGAAGGAGAAAATTAAATTGCCCATTTCTTCTAAGAATTTAGAAGATTATAATCATCCTTTTAATATCGAGGAACTTAAAACTGCATTAAAAAAGGCCCACGATACTGCCTGTGGTCCTGATAATGTATATTATAAGTTTCTGAACCATTTACCACCTGAGCCACTGGAGACTCTCTTGGACTTGCTTAATGATATTTGGATAACTGGTAATTTTCCACCATCATGGAGGGAGGCGTGTATTATTCCGGTTCCCAAACCGGGTAAGGATCATACTGATCCAAATAATTACCGTCCCATAGCTCTTACCAGCTGTGTCTGTAAGACTATGGAACGGATGATTAATGATAGACTTGTTTGGTTTCTTGAAACCAACAAGCTTTTATCTAATATTCAATGTGGTTTTCGGCAAGGTAGATCTACCATGGATCACCTTGTTCGATTCGAAACTTTTATTCGCGATGGCTTCATCAATAATGAACATGTGGTGTCCATATTTTTTGACCTTGAAAAGGCCTACGACACCACATGGAAATATGGTATTTTAAAAGATCTCGCGAATATGGGTCTAAAAGGTCGCTTACCTATATTTATATCCCAATTTTTATCCGATCGTCAGTTTAAGGTACGGGTTGGGTCCACTCATTCTGACTCTTATGAGCAGGAAATGGGTGTACCCCAGGGCAGTATTCTATCACCAACTCTGTTCAGCATTAAAATAAATAGCCTAGCAAAAACATTAACATCTGGCACAGAGGGTTCTTTATACGTGGATGATTTCCTTATATGCTACCGAGCTAAGAATATGAATAATATCGAACGTCAGTTGCAGCTTTGTCTCAATAAGATCGAGAAATGGGCAACTGAAAACGGTTTTAGATTTTCAACGTCTAAAACCGTCGGTATGCATTTTTGTAACAAACGGAAACTTCATCTTGACCCTCAGCTTAATTTTTGTGGTGAACAGGTTAAAATTGTTGGAGAAACAAAATTTTTAGGTATAATATTTGATAGTAAGCTATCTTTTATACCTCATATAAAAATGCTTAAAGCTAAATGTACAAAGGCTCTCGATATAATTAAGGTCGTGTCTAGCACCGATTGGGGTGCTGACCGATCAGTTTTACTTAATTTATATCGTTCTCTGGTGAGGTCTAAATTGGACTATGGATCCATCATTTACGGTTCCGCTAGGAAGTCGTATATTAAAATGTTGGATCCTGTTCATCACCAAGGTTTGAGGTTCAGCCTTGGTGCTTTTAGAACCTCACCAGTAGAAAGTTTATACGTGGAGGCAAATGAGCCTTCCTTATACAACCGACGTATTAAACTTAGTCTTCAATATGCTACAAAGCTTAAAGCACATCCAACAAACCCTGCCTACGACAGTGTTTTCAATCCATTGTATGTAGACAAATATATTAAATGTCCTAACAAGATCCCTTCGTTCGGTCTTCGCATACGGGACCATATTGTGGGTGCTAACATCAAGCTGGAGGATATAGCTCCGGTATCTTTTCCAGAGTCTCCTCCATGGCTTCTCCCACAAACTAAACTAATATTTGATCTACGTAAATATAATAAATCCAATACAAATCCTCTTATAATTCAGCAAGGTTTTGCTGAAATCAAGGCTGATTATATGGACTATAAATTTATATATACTGACGGGTCAAAGGATGGGGACAGGGTTGCGGCTGCGGCTGTCTTAGAGCAGCGGGTCACTTCTCTTCGTCTGCCACCTTCATCTTCTATCTTTTCTGCAGAGGCCAGGGCTATACTCCTGGCCTTATCATATGTTTCCTCTGGGCATGTCCAGAGGGCAGTGATATGCAGCGACTCGCTGTCTTGCCTTTTGGCAATTCAGAATAATAAATTTAAAAATCCATTGATACTTGAGATAATAACTAAACACCGAAAATTAATTAAAAGAGGTAAAGATATTATATTCTGTTGGATACCAAGTCACACTGGTATCCATGGAAACACAGTCGTGGACAGGGAAGCGAAAGCTGCCCTATATAAACCTGTATCTTAGGTTAAAATCCCTTATGCTGACGTGAAGTCTAATATTCTTAAATATATTCGTCGCCTTTGGCAGGGTGAATGGGACTTGCAGATCCATAATAAACTGCATGCCATTCATCCTGTCATTGGCTACAATGCCTATACTTGTCTAATGTCTCGTAGAGACCAAGTAGTTTTAACAAGGTGTCGTATTGGGCATTCTCATCTGACACACAATTTCATCTTAGATGGGAGCAGTGCTCCCGAGTGTGTTGGATGTGATGCTCAATATGGCATCAAACATATTTTGGTTGACTGTGTGGACTTTGCCCATGTTCGGCAAAGGTTCTACACGGTCAACTCTATATTTGATTTATTTGACAGTGTCGCTGGCGATACTGTCATTAATTACTTAAAACATATTGGATTATATCATAAGATATAATTTCATTTTTATTTCACATAGATATTTTTAGTTCATATATACAAATTAAAATTTCAAAAGCTTTGTGGTTTTCAAGTTTTTAAAGAGCTTTGATTGTTTTACCTAGTTTTAAACATGTCTGTCATTTTTCATTTGTTTTGTATGTTCATACTTCAGTCTTGAAAACCATATACTGATTCCTGGTTTTAAACATGTTCTCGCCACGATATGGCTGAAATATTGCCGATGTGGCGTAAAGCCATAATCATTCATTCATTCATTCCATTCCACGGAAGGGGCGATAGGCTCTGATACCAGTCACGTGGAGTCGTCGTAAGACTGTGCGTCTGCTGATGGGGTGTCCCAGTGCCGTTTCCGCTGTTGACGTCGCCGTCACAAACCGGTTACGGAGGTGGATTGTGCGGATGTACCGGTCTTCGCCAGGTGTTGTAACACTTGGCCTGCCCGATCTTGGACGATCTTGTGTCCTGCCTCTTCGGCGGTAACGACCCAACAGTCTGCTGATGGTGGCTTGACTGCAATTGAATGTTCTGGCAATGTGGTGTTGGCTGGCCCCCATGTCGGCCATACCAGTGGCTCTATCACGTTCTGCTTGTGTGAGTCTCGGCATCTCTTAGATGTTTTTATGGTATTGCACCCTTACCGTGTGCTACATCGGTATTTATACGGCCGTCATTATCGAGAATTTTCAACAGGGCCCGAAACTCTGTTTTTCCGATTTTTCATGATGTCTTACACCAATTTCAATGAATCTCGTTAAAAAGTGACGTGTACACAGGGTGCTTATGTGCAAACGTATTCGCACAACGTTCAAACTTATTCAACTTATTTTTCCATAGAAAAAACTGCATTTAAAAGTTATACGTTTCTTTTGCCCGGTAGTTTATGTTTCTGAACCATTTACCACCTGAGCCACTGGAGACTCTCTTGGACTGGCGTAATGATATTTGAATAATTGGTGACTTTCCACTCTCATGGAGGCAGGCGTGTATTATTCCGGTTTGTTGGAGATAGGTGTGTGTTTTTCCGGTTACCAAACCGAGTAAGGATCACACTGATCCGTCTAATTACCGTCCCATAGCTCTTACCAGCTGCCTCTGTAAGATTTTGGAATGGATGATTAATGATAGGCTTGTTTGGTTTCTTGAAACCAACATGCTTTTATCTAATATTCAATGCAGTTTTCGGCAAGGTAGATCTATAATGTATCACCTTGTTCGATTCGAAGCCTTCCTTCGCGATGGCTTCATCAATAACGAACATGTGGTGTCGATATTTTTTGACTTTGAAAAGGTCTACGACATCACATGGTATTTATGGAAAATATGGTATTAAAGACCTCGCTGATATGGACCTTAAAGGTCCATTACGAATATTCAATTTTTATGTCATCTTCAGTTTAAGGTGCGGGTTGGGTCCACTCTTTCTGACTCTTTATGAGCAGGAAATGGGTGTACCCCATGACAGCATTTTATCCAAAAAATCTGTTTAATATAAAAATTAATAGCCTAGCAAAAACCTTACCATCCAGCAGACAGGGTTCTTTATATGTTGATGACTTCCTTATATGCTGCCGAGCTAAAAGTATGAATAATATTAAACGTATGTTGCAGCTTTGTCTCAATAAAATCGATAAATGGGCAACTAAGAACGGTTTTAGATATTCAACGTCTAAAACCGTCGGCACAGATTTTTGTAACAAACGGAAATTTCACCCTGACCATGATCTAAAATTTTGTGGTAAACAGATTAAAATTGTTGGTTAAACTATATTATTGGGTATAATATTTGATAATAAATTATCGGGTATACACCATATAAAAATGCTCAAAGATAAATGTACAAAGGCTCTCGATATAATCAATGTCGTGTCTAGCACCGATTGGAGTGCTGACCCATCTATTTTATTAAACCTTTATCGTTCTCTGGTGAGGTCTAAATGTGACTATGGGTCCATCATTTACGTTTCCGCAAGGAAGTCGTATATTAAAATGTTGGATCCGGTCCATCATCAAGGTTTGAGGCTCAACCTTGGTGCTTTTATAACCTGTGGATACCCCGATTCTGCTGGTGGTTTTTGACCCCGAGGCGAGGCCTCTGCACAATGATACCAATAACTATGAACGACAACAATATGTATAGGACTAACGCTGGGAATAGTGGTGCATGTTCCCAGGGCGAGTCAATAAATGATTCGTTTGCACTAAGACCCATTTCCATCCAAATACCGGATATATTTGAGAACATTAAGCATGGTATTTCCACCAAACCGTGTGCCACCCAACTGAACGATTGTTTGATACTGAATTCCCAAAGCAAACATTTAACTATTTCCAAATGTTGACATGTTGTCTTACATGTCCATCATTTCATACATCCGCCACTTTTATTTCCTCATTGGCTGCTAAATGTTATTCTGTTAATTCCTACGTTAACTTATGTTGTATTGCGTCCAACTGTATTTACTTGGTAACATGCAAGAAGTGTGGTCAGCAGTATGTTGGGAAGACCACCCAGAAACTACATCTACGGGTGAACGGGCACCGTAAGACCGTGCGCAAGAAACAATTGCTAATAGGCAAGCATTTCTCTGCCTCCGACCATGACTGGGACCATTTCAGCATTCAAATAATAGAATCGGTTTATCCATCAACAAATGAGGCAGATGTCGAATTTGAACGTAAAATCCGTGACCGTGAGCTTTTCTGGATGCTAGAGATTGGTTCAGTCTTCCCATATGGGTTGAATGATAACGTTATGGGAATCGGCAATGTAACATCTAGCCAACCACATGACTCCGTCATAACAAATTTATTCAAATATCATAAACGTAGACCTCGCAGTCATGGTAGGAGGAAGTTCAGCAGAAACAATGTTTCACAAACACGTTACAGTTAGCTTTTTAGTAGGATTGTCGTATGACACCAATAGTACGCATGCACTACGCACAATATTATATGCACTGCCAATGAACTTGCTAAAACAGGTAGTTCAAGACGTATCCAGTAACATACACAATTTAAATGTTCTATCTCACCTTGTACGTCTGTGTCAAGACATATCGTATTTCTGATTATATCGCCCTGTAACTACAATTGAAACTCAACACGATCGACTCTTTCTGAAGTATTTCGACCGTCGTCTTGATCTAATTAACCCACCACGCATCTTTAATGAACCTGATGTTCGTAGTGCTGTGCCTAATTATTTTAATATCCAAGAGCCACCTTGCATATCCTATGAGTATACAAAGCCTATCGCTTCCAAAATTTTCAATTATTCCCAGGCCATTAAGGAGTTCGATTTGGCGACGTATACTTCTCGCGGCTATAACTGTGATTGTGAATCCTCAGTTTTTACCTACGACAAATGTAGACATGTCCTGACTGGTGACCTTAATATTATTAAGAATTTTGATCTAAGGGATCTCTTTGTGAGGCGTCCTAAGTGTAGAGAACAGAGAAATGTCGACATTCGATCAAACAAACAAAAAATATCATCTCGGCACTTGAGGAGTATGTTAAAAAATGGTCAAAACGGGAGAAAGTGGATTCTTCGGTACTTAACGATTGGCTTGAGATTGTCAAAAAGAAGGTTAGCTTAACTATACACCGTCTAGACATTGATGCTCTACCTAAAGTTAATCAGGTTCTAAAGGATCCCACTGTGCAAGAAACACTCGCTGACCTTCATACTAAATTTGTCATCACTGTAGCAGACAAGGCTCCTAATAATGTCATCTTTATTTGCAAGAATTTGCTCTTGAAGACTTGTTCAAGAGCTATGTGCATCTACAACGACATCCACGTATTCTGCTACTACATGTACTCTGCAGGAACTATTTAATCAACACAAAACCTTTCTTAAAGAAAGGCGCATAAATATACCTACCCGTCATACAGAAATACCACAACTTTACTGGATTCCTAAAATGCATAAATCCTCATACAAAGCTCGATTTATTGCGGGTTCAAGAAGCTGTACCACCAAACTCATACCAACCCTACTTACGAGAGCGTTACAAGAAGTAAAGTCATTTTTAATAAGTATTGTTGTGCCATAAATAAAATTTAGGTATCAACTGCATGTGGATTCTTAACTCCAAACGTCTTACAGAAGAACTTGATGCCCATATGCATATACCGTACAAAGACGTATCCACATGGGAATTCTCTACTCTCTATACTACGATTCCCCACAATGATCTTATTGAAAGAATAACGTCGTTAATTGTCTCGGTATTTACTAAAAAAGGTCACCGTTACATTAACGTCAGAAGCAATAAGGCTTTCTTTAGTTCTACTCTTTATAAAGGTTACCACTCAAGGGATGTTACATCCCCGTGGGGTTTCCGGGGTGATAAGAATAGGACCTCAGCCCTCTAGGCAAGCTTGTCGTAAAAGTCGACTAACCTAGAGCTCTCCTGTGTGAGCCCGGTGAATAAAATAGGCTCACATCTTCTCGGTTGTGTGAGAGGTAACCGGGCAGCGACCTGTTTGCCGTGGGTTGCGACACGTAATCTACGAGGACGGGATCCTGGTGGCTGAGGGCGTGTTGGTCTTGCGAGATCCTCACGCCCAACACGTCACTTTGGTCCTTACTTGGAGAGAGACGGGAGGTCGGATGGGCCCGGTCCGATCCATCGGCTGGTCACGTCAAGCCCTACACTTGATCCCGTTTGTTATTCGTTATCTTACCGAGATGTCAAATTGGCTCTTCTTCAGAAGCACTTCCTTTGGGGTCAATGCAGAAGGCGGTGGCTAATGGGTCAATGGAGTAGATTGAATTTAACCTTTTGGCATAACTCAATCTGTTCGAGTATACCTTGCGTCTATTCCCTGTTTTTATTCTCTGCTGGTCATCCGCAGAGGTAGATTCGTCCTTGTTGGCACTCCGTGGCGGGTGGGGGACACACAGGGTGAAATTAAATAAAATACAACATGGCTTCATCTGTAATTACAACAGTCGTTGCTAAAAATAGAAAAAATGAAATTCCATTAGATACTGAAGGAGGAAATACTTATTTTCCTACCTTCTTAGTAATTTCTAATAAAAATCAAGGCAAAATGAAAATAAATCCATTTGTACTTAAAAAAAAGTTAGAAAGTTATGCTGGAACTCTGAAACAAGTCAAAAAAATGAAATCTGGGAACATTTTGTTGGAAGTTTCCAGAAAACAACAATATATAAATTTACTAAAAATTCAAAATATAGGAGAGCAGCCTGTTTCTGTTTCTCCACATAATACATTAAACTGCTGTCATGGCATAATTCGTGACAGAGACCAGGACCTTACTGAAATGAAAGAGCAAAAAATATCTGAAGAACTAAAACATCAAAGAGTGATAAAGGTCAAACGCTTCATAATAAAAAGAGATGGAAACCTGATAAAAACGAACACTTATATGATAACTTTTAACAGACCTTCCCTTCCGTCATCTATATTTGTCGGACCGTATAGCGTACGAGTGGAGTTGTTTATACCTAACCCCACCCGGTGTTTCTCCTGCCAGCGGTTTGGCCATGGCAGGAGTCAATGCCGCAACACACTGGTCTGCTTTAGATGTGCGGAAGCAGGACACGAGGGACTTGACTGCACAAAAACAATAAAATGTTTCAATTGTAGCGGAGCCCACATTGCCTCTTCCAAGGACTGCCCTCTTTTCAAAAAAGAAAAAGAAATTATAACCTTAAAATGTAAAAATAAAATATCCTATCAGGAAGCGAAGCGTCTGGTCTCTGTCACGCATGGCCCTACAACATCTACTTTTGCCAACATTGTAAGGAAAACCACTGTTTCTGTGAGGGTCCAAACAACTTTTACTTGGCCCATTGACAAAGAACAGCCACAGAAACTCGTCACGAAACCCGTAAATAAGACAGCCAGCTCATCATCTTAGACTGATAACAACCTATCCAAAATACCTAATACTTTACCTGAGTATCCGGCACTTTCTTTATCTGACCACACTTCATATGATAATAAATCTAAATCTAATAAACCGGTTGATTCTTCACAGAAAACAACGGGTGACAAAAATAAATCTGAGAAAAATCATAAAAGGGATAAACCTAATGGCCCCCTGAAGCGTCCCTCTAAGGCCACTAGGGACCCAATCCAAACTTATAATAAGTTTGGATCGTTGGAGGATGTCGATCCTTCAACTTCATGTGCAGACCTGATGGATAAATCATCTGCACCTGGGAGATCTCCTAGTAGATCTCCCAAAAAGGGTCGTCTTCCGTCAAGACATAAATCCCCAATACGTCTTCTTCCATAATGGCGTTATATGACAAAATTATGCAATGGAATTGTCGAGGTCTTCACGTAAATTTTATTGAATAACACAGCTAGTTCAATCTTAAAATCCAGTAGCCCTCTGTCTTCAGGAAACTCACCTGAAGACATCTGACAAAGACACAGTAGCCCTTAAAATTATTCATTATATAGTACTTATTCAAATGAAGAAGAGCGAGCTGCAGGCGGCTCCTCGATATTCATAAATAACAATATTATTCACAACCCTGTTGCTCTGCATACAGAGCTTCAGGCTGTGGCCGTTCGTATTTCACTGTCTAAAACAGTCACATTATGTTCGGTGTATATACCTCCGAACACTTCTTTGTCAGCTTCTCATTTACATAATCTTACAGAACAATTACCTAAACCGTTTATTATAATGGGAGATTTTAATTCCCATAACCCCCTATGGGGCAGTAACAACATAAATAATAAGGGCAAGATAGTGGAAGACTTCTTATCGAAGGGTGAACTGTGTTATTTCAATGATGGTTCTAATACCTATTTACATCCGGGTAATGGCACTTATTCTGCTATCGATCTCACTATCATGGATCCATCACTTCTCCCAGATTTTTCTTGGAAGGTGCATGACCATCTTTGTGGTAGTCACCATTTTCCTATCATCCTAGAGCATATCACTTCTAATTCTTTAGAACGTGTAGCTAAGGTGGAAATTCGATAAAGCAGATTAGATCGCATTTGAGATGTTCTGCGAGGCTGATATCTCTCCAGAGACTCTCAATGCAACAAATCCTATATTAAAATTTAACGAGCTTGTATTACGAGCTGCCGATAGAACTATCCCTAAAACCTCGACAAATCCACAATCCAAAAGCAAACCCTGGTATGATAAGGACTGTCGCAAAGCCATTAAGGACCGCAAAAAAGTCGAGCGAAATTTTAATATGTGTCCTACTGATAATAATTTAAACCAGGTTCGTATTTTTAGAGCTAAGGCTCGCCAATTACTCAAGTCCAACAGACGATCTTGTTGGCGGAACTTTGTTTCAGGCAATACTTCAAAAACACCCGTGCGTAAGGTCTGGAACATGGTTCAGAAACTTAAGGGCAAAAATAATAAAGCAAAAGTTCAGCATTTAAAAGATGGAGATAATATATTAACTTCTCAACCCGATATAGCAAATAAACTAGCTGAAACAATTTCAAACAAATTTTCTTCTGAGAATTATTCTTAAGAATTCCAACGTATTAAAAACCAGAAGGAGAAAACCAAATTGCCGTTTTCTTCTAAGAACTTAGAAGATTATAATCATCCTTTTAACACCGAGGAACTTAAAACTGCATTAAAAAAGGCCCACGATACTGCTTGTGGTCCTGATAATGTATATTATAAGTTTCTGAACCATTTACCACCTGAGCCACTGGAGATTCTCCTGGACTCGCTTAATGATATTTGGATAACTGGTAATTTTCCACCGTCATGGAGGGAGGCGTGTATTATTCCGGTTCCCAAACCGGGTAAGGATCATACTGATCCAAATAATTACCGTCCCACAGCTCTTACCAGCTGTGTCTGTAAGACTATGGAACGGATGATAATGATAGACTTGTTTGGTTTGATGAAACCAACAAGCTTTTATCTAATATTCAATGCGGTTTTCGGCAAGGTAGATCTACCATGGATCACCTTGTTCGATTCGAAACCTTTATTCGCGATGGCTTCATCAATGATGAACATGTGGTGTCCATATTTTTTGACCTTGAAAAGGGCCTACGAATATGTTTCTAAAAGGTCGCTTACCTATATTTATATCCGAATTTTTATCTGATCGTCAGTTTAAAGTACGGGTGGGGTCCACTCTTTCTGACTTTTATGAGCAGGAAATGGGTGTACTCCAGGGCAGCATTCTATCACCATCTCTGTTCAGCATAAAACTAGATAGCCTAGCAAAAACATTAACATCTGGCACAGAGGGTTCTTTATACGTGGATGATTTCCTTTTATGCTACCGAGCTAAGAATATAAATAATATCGAACGTCAGTTGCAGCTTTGTCTCAAAAAGATCGAGAAATGGGCAACTGAAAACGGTTTTAGATTTTCAACGTCTAAAACCGTCGGTATGCATTTTTGTAATAAACGGAAACTTCATCTTTACCCTGAGCTTAATTTTTGTGGTGAACAGGTTAAAATTGTTGGAGAAACAAAATTTTTAGGTATAATATTTGATAGGAAGCTATCTTTTATACCTCATATTAAAATGCTTAAAGCTAAATGTACAAAGGCTCTCGATATAATTAAGGTCGTGTCTAGCACCGATTGGGGTGCTGACCAATCAGTTTTACTTAATTTATATCGTTCTCTGGTGAG
Organism: Liolophura sinensis; assembly: GCF_032854445.1. Classification (NCBI taxonomy): domain Eukaryota; kingdom Metazoa; phylum Mollusca; class Polyplacophora; order Chitonida; family Chitonidae; genus Liolophura; species Liolophura sinensis. The sequence continues at coordinate 9,875,808 of NC_088298.1, read as the reverse complement.
GCCTAAAGTGGACTATGGATCCATCATTTACGGTTCCGCTAGGAAGTCATACATTAAAATGTTGGATCCTGTTCATCACCAAGGTTTGAGGCTCAGCCTTGGTGCTTTTAGAAACCTCACCAGCAGAAAGTTTATACGTGGAGGCAAATGAGCCTTCCTTATACAACCGACGTATAAAACTGAGCCTTCTTTATATCACCGACGTATAAAACTTAGCCTTCAATACACTAGTAAGCTTAAAGCTCATCCAACAAACCCTGCCTACGACTGTTATTTTCAATCCATTACATGTAGACAAATATATTAAATGTCCTAACAAGATCCCTTTCTTCGGTCTTCGCATAGGGAACCATATTGTGGGTGCTAACATCAAGCTGGAGGATATAATTCCGGTGTCTTTTCCAGAGTCTCCTCCTTGGCTTCTTCCACAAACTAAACTAATATTTGATCTACGTAAATATAATAAATCCAATACAAATCCTCTTATAATTCAGCAAGGTTTTGCTGAAATCAAGGCTGATTATATGGACTATAAATTTATATATACTGACGGGTCAAAGGATGGGGACAGGGTTGCGGCTGCGGCTGTCTTAGAGCAGCGGGTCACTTCTCTTCGTCTGCCACCTTCATCTTCTATCTTTTCTGCAGAGGCCAGGGCTATACTCCTGGCCTTATCATATGTTTCCTCTGGGCATGTCCAGAGGGCAGTGATATGCAGCGACTCGATGTCTTGCCTTTTGGCGATTCAGAATAATAAATTTAAAAATCCATTGATACTTGAGATCATAGCCAAACACCGAAAACTAATTAAAAGAGGTAAAGATATTATATTCTGTTGGATACCAAGTCACACTGGTAACCATGGAAACACAGTCGTGGAGAGGGAAGCGAAAGCTGCCCTATACAAACCTGTATCTCCGGTTAAATTCCCTTATACTGACGTGAAGTCTAATATTCTAAAATATATTCGTCGCCTTTGGCAGGGTGAATGGGACTTGCAGATCCATAATAAACTGCATGCCATCCATCCTTTTATTGGCTACAATGCCTATACTTGTCAAATGTCTCGCAGAGACCAAGTAGTTTTAAGGAGGTGTCGTATTGGGCATTCTCATCTGACACAATTTCATCTTATATGGGAGCAGTGCTCCCGAGTGTATTGGATGTGATGCTGAATATGGCATCAAACATATTTTGGTTGAGTGTGTAGAATTTGCCCATGTTAGGCAAAGGTTCTGCACGGTCAAATCTATATATGATTTATTTGACAGCATCGCTGGCGATGTTGTCATAAAATATTTGAAGGCCATTGGCCTGTATCATAAAATATAAATTTTATTCTAAGAAGTGTTGATAGATAAAAAGTTATATAGATTTCTAGATATACTATTTTTAACATATGCTGGTTGTCGAGTTTTGACTTTTGGTTTTTTGTTATATAATTTTAAACATGTCCGAACTTTTCTGTTTCGTTTTAAATGTTCTCATTACCATACTGAAAACTTCAACCACCTCGCGTTTTCACGGTGTTCTCGCCACTAATTGGCTGATATATTGCCGATGTGGCGTTAAGCCATGATCATTCATTTATTCATTCACAAAAACGACACTTCAAACATAGTCGATTAACCACCATTAACACGAACGAGATTATCCATGGTAATTAACAATTTGCTTACCTGTGTAACTTTCCGCCAAATTTTCTGGATTGGCGGAAGCGGGTGAAGACTCTGACATCTTGTGTTGGAGCAAGGGAGGTCGTATTCAACACAGATTCACAGCTAGTTGGTAAAGCGCCTGCGTTCTAGTCGGAAGATCCGAGCCTAATCCTGAAGTGGGTCATAACTAATACGGTTGCGTGCTATGTTACGACTTCGCATACAAGCCGTTATTCATTGCACCACCGTCTTTCACTTATAACAGAAGTCCATTACCTAGGTAACCGCCATAAGGCCTACGTTAATTTGACACACTACGAATTACTATATTGTTATTTTACAGTTTTGGCAATTACCAAGAAATGATTAGGCCCATATACAGTACAACAAAAAAGTGACCACCATACCACACGCATTACTACCGCAGTTGGAATGCATTCCACACGAGTAACACAAGCCCCAGACAAAGGATCAGCTTATAGACGGTATTGTAGACTGTTGGCGCAGTATCACGCCACAGCTCTGCAGAACGTTTATAGATCATTTACGAAAAGTTATTCATCGGGTCATAGAACGTAATGGGGCCTCATCTGGTTATTGATTGGGGACAATATTTTCTCAATGAACCAGACATATCTTAGATTGTCTTTATTTATATCTTATTTATATGTCAGTATCTTTGTATCTTTTCAGACAGAAGGCAATAGCACAAAGGGCAACATGTGAACTTGGCTTAAGGCAGTGTAATGTTCAAACCAATAATATCACTGCAGTACTGCGGATGGTTCTGGATTCATTCAAATTTAGTTGTTATATTTATTACTTCATCTTCGTGAAACTGAATTAATGTAGGCAACTTTATGTTAATGTTTTGTCTTCAAAATGATGAGGTTGTGTGTAGTCTCAAGATCAGGTTTTATTTTTCAATTTTAAAGTTTTCACTACATCTTCGGGAAACTTTATTGGCATAAGTATACACTAAATTCTGAGGTGGTAGAGGTTTTTCAAACTACTTGTTTTATCAACTATCTGTTTGATAAATTGCATCTCCAGCAAAGTTGATGCAATCACCACATGTATTCTGTATATATTACCTTTAAAGGTCAACAAAACTTTGATCCAGTAAATTTCACATTTTTTTTACATTTCACCTCTTTTCAGACAATGCAGCACACAGGGTATGAACATTAACTGTGAGAAGACTTTTCATCCTAAATCTCATTTATATGTAATTGTGGAAATATATTTGTAATCCCTACGCTTTTTGCAGAAAGAGACACTTTCGGTTGTTTGGTGCGAGGGAATAGTTTTCACTCTTAGCAACACGAGTTGTCAATAATGTTACATAAATTCATGTTTATAAATTAATAACAGGACAGCTGCGTTTTTAACATGCATGGACTACCAAGTGGAACATTTATGTAGTTTGTACAGTGAATCATAACTTGTTGCTTGGAATAAATTGTTGGTTGAAAAAGTATTCTTTCACGTTCAGCTGTTTGTTTGTGTGTGTGTTCTTATCTCACCTCACTCCCTCACAATAAACTTTTGGATTTTCTTCACTGCATTAACTTCTGGGCTGTTATGTTCCACCTGTCAACATTCTTTACACTAAGAAATACAACATTATGGTGATAGGAAATCTGACCTGAAGGGATGTTCTAATGCATGTCATTAGCTGACTATCACCAAGCCCCTAGACACTTCACAGAGTGTAAACTGGCACAAGGAACCGTATAAAAATGTATCAGTGACCCTCCTTTATATGCTTCTGCAATAAATCTACCATCCAGGCACCAGGGACTGGTTCAACCCAGAGCTAGATTTTCCTTCTCGGTTCACCAAGTTATAACATTCTTAGCGCTTTGAAAGGCAGGACAAGATAAATAGCCAAATTCCAGCATAAACTGTTAAGAGCACTCTGGAGGCAATGGAGAAGATGTAGGAATTAACTTGCAATCACAGATGTTCGACGCAGCCGCAGTAAGATATGCATTCATTGGAATTTGAAGATACTGATATGAAAACACTAAAAGACAAAACCACAGTTAAATAAAGTACACGTCTTAGGTCAGTTGATGTTGATTTCTACAATGTATTTCAATCCCAAAAAGTACAGAAATAGATGTTGAACTACATGCGTATTGATGTTGATTGGGGTAATATAGCAAAAAGACCATGTTTTAAATAGTGTACTTTATTTAAATGTGGCCATAACCTGAAGAAACACAGTTAAGTTCACTCAATCTTGTAACATTTATAATTTATTTAAAACAACAAAATGAAAAGTTAAACAATTTTATATATACAGTAATTTCTAAGTAAGTATTATATATAGAACAAGTTATTTATAAATGTAAATATTTTACCATTAGTTATAAATATTTTATTGCACTTTTATAAATACTATGTGTAAATAAAAATTTCAGTTATATACATATCTTATATAATAATAAATTAAACAATAACATTATTCCCCCCCTCCCCCTTTATTTTTTTTTTTTGGACAAGGCCGCGGACAGAGACTGTAAGGCAAGAATTGGCCAAGACAGCATTTTTTCAGCAACACCTTGACCGATAGGAAACCAATTTCATGGAGGAAAATAACTTATGGAGGGAACCAACTTATTGGAGGGAATTGAAATATAGAGGAAACCAAAATGGCATGGACATTGGGAAAAGGAGCAGCTTGGCAGATAATTCTGATTATCACCACACAAAAACAGAAAAAGTGGCAGTTAATGCAAAACTGCATTAACTGCAAACCAGGATTTTCTAAGGAGGTTCCTAAGTTTGCAGTTAATGGCAGTTTTACATTTGTGCCACTTCTGTCTTTGTGACGGGGGCACTGAGTGCACATCAAACACCTTTTTGTTTGATGGCACTCGGGCGTCGAGGGCTCAAAGCTGCCTTCCCCTTGCTTTGAGCCGTCAACAGCCCTACCAGACAGCTCCTCCCCCCGGAATAGTGTCAAGGTCGAGGCAAAAATCTGTGGATTTCCTGCGGATTTTTCCTCAGCCATTGCCACCACACTATCCGGGATGACGCACAAGTCATGCGTAAAATGGCAATCATCCTTGTGCACACCAAGCCTTAAATGCTGCTTAGCAACACCCACCCCAACAGTAGATGGCATCTCTGGAGGGGTGGAAGGCAGTTGGGTGGCAGCTGAGGAGGAGGCAGGTGGGGAGGCAAGGACTCTGCCTTCTCTCTGTCTCTCCAGCAACCCTGGCAGTATTTCAGCCAGTTGTTGCTTCAACATGCCCTCAAACCTCCGATGTATTTTTTCTTTGTAGGAAACCAGTTCCTACCGAACAATCTCTCGAATCTGGTCCGGCAACAGAGGGATCGCGTGGCAGTGCTGACAGCAATCCCTCTGTTGAGGAGCAGATTCATGTCGAACAACGACCTGACCAGTCTTGAAAGCATCAACCTGTTAACAGAAAGAAAGGTATAAATCAGGCAAAAATGTGGACTCTTCGTGTGATAATTATGCAGTACCGCATATGTTATGACATCTCTGTGTGTGTATGATGTACTGCTTGAGTATTACATGCAGACAAATGTTGTCACATCTCCTGTAATGAACACAGACACACACACAAAAAAAACACATGGCTGACATCTCCTGTAATAAAACACAGGCACGCGCACATTGCTGATTTCTGAATAATAATAAAAAATAGAAGTAATGTTAATTAACTTCTTGTTTCAGTTCTATAGATATTTGATGAGTTTTTCTTATTATGCTCGTCAATTTATTTGTGTAAATGCGTATAATATTTAGCATAAAGATTGGTTGTTTGAAAATGATTCTTGTTTTCAAAAGGTCTGCATGATACCTAAGCGCATGATAAACTATTTTTGTGAAACAACCTCATTTGGGGGAATGGCAAATATATTCTATTCCAATATTGCCCTAATCATGAACAATAATGTTACACTAATATTTATGTAATTAACATCCTGAATATACATACTTATTCCATTTCAGTTTATCAACTGGAAGCCTATTCTTAGTGCTATGTGAAATAGTCTGTGCGTTTTACAATCACAGAAGTACAGATTTATTTCCTAAAATTGTATAAATGTGTAAGATGTCTACAGTTCTTACCAGGTCGTTGTTCGATGTCAGGTCCACAAAGTCTGGGACTCTGTGGCCCTCCGCCCTGTCACCCCTCCCAGAACCCCCATCCCTCAATACAACCATCTGAAACAGAATAAAATATGACATGATTACTATAACATAATTAGTTACATACTTCATGCAATTAGTAAAAATGGACTTGCATTTCACAACAGCATGCTTTGATATTCTTGATACAGGTGATGACTATTTCTGTATACAGCAGGACTGCTTTTACTGATTTGATTAGTGTGAGATTACATTTACCATGACATGTTTCATTACACATTTACAGACAAGTTATATGGGAATAATACAAAGGCCATTTCCAGATAATATTACCACAGCCTTTTTGTTTACAAGCACCTTAAACTGAACCTTACCTTTGCTTTACTCCCGCTTTCCACCTCATGCGCAATCTTTCTTTTTCCTTTCCCTTCCCCCGAACTACTCCCTTCCCTGTTTTTCCCCACTACTGCCTACACTAGATTCCCCTGCTACACCTTCACTCCCTCCCCCCGCTGCCACATTCAGACCCCCCCCTCCACCGATACTTGACTACTACTCCCCTCTAGCACCCCCTCACCACCCCCAACTACACCAACCCCTTCCAAAATGTCATCACTAATCCCCTCACCACTATTCCCCTCTACTGATACATTTATGAAACCTAAATCCCCAAAATCCCCCCACTCTTCCCCCAAAGCAGAAAAATCAATTTCTTCCATCAACTGCAAAAAAAAGCAAATTAAACCAAATAAATTTAAAGGTTACAGCAAGTATTATTTGCTATTATTTGCATTGCATTGTAATAACATTTAACCATCTAGAGAACACTTTTGAAATTTATAATCCTGTGTATTGCATAGCATTACCTTCATTTTATATAATCTGCATTGCACATTTAGTGAACGTTTGTACTTAACAATATTTGAATCCGTGAGTAGTAAGGCGATACTTCGGTTCAGAACACACAAGTGAATACAAATAAATCAATCAACCTGAATAACTTTATTCAAAAACGTTCTAACCAAGCATAAAGTAACCATCAACAGCAGCAAAGAGTGTACTAACAGAAAGAAACAAGGATCTTTATCAAGAACAACTTAAACAAATCTTGAACAGAGCTTTTGATACCTTGCTTTCAGGCCAAATGGAGATCCCCATGGGACTCCAGGGACTTTGTAATGGCCTGGCCCCTGTGGGTTTGGGGCCAGGCTTGATCTGTTATTTCCAGTTCTTCTGGTGCTACACATTAAAAAGAGAAGATTTGGCCCAGGTTATTATTTTTATAAAATATGGAGAATGTTTATTGTAATAATCTGACATAAAGAAAATGACATTTTACTTATGTATAAGAAAGATATATTTACCTCCAATTGCGAAGGATCTCCACCAGATACTTCCGCCCGCCATGAAGCAGACAGGGGAGATTTTAATCTCCGAGGACGGCACAGAAAACTTTGGTTTTGACATTCTAGTTGTCTTGCCGTCCTCGTCGAATAGAATAAGGTATTCTGAAATAGAGAAAATAGATTTAGAAAAAATTATTAAGATGTATGGCAGCCTGTTGAAAATTAATTTTAAAACGGCTGTAGAAATATTAAGACCATCAATAATACAAATTATATAATCACATTATTGAGCATGACAAAAAAAAAAACTACCGTTGAAACAAATGCTGAATGCTATTTTAGTAGGCCGATAATTAACATACCATTTTCTTTCTCTTTTGCTGCCAGCTGCTTCAAAAACTGGCGGGCGGTGCATGGTGCTACTGTGAAAAAAATGAAAAAATTGTTGTTTTTTTATGATGATGATTTCCCCGTTGCATTGGAAATAATTTTGTGTTGTATACTGCCAGTTCAGAACATTTTACTTTACTTTTATATAACCTGTGACGTGACAGCAGTGAGAAAGGGGTTTTATAGTACATATACATGTATCAATAATCAATAAATACATAACTGAAATCGTAATATCATGCAAAATTTTTATGAATATATAGAAATGTACTGGCGGTTTTATTCCTAAAGCTTATAGAAACTTGTCTCAAGGCAGACTTTTATGCATACGATATTCTTGAGTATGGGGTAAAACACCAGTCATACAAATAAATCAAATTTATTCCACCAGTTTGCTTCAGCAGGTTATTTTGAAAGAATAGACAAAATTGTCTCCCTTTTTAACCTACAGTCGACCGTGAAGTACTAAAAAAAGGTACTGTAGGCCACTCGAAGACCGGCGCTGCGATATTTATTTATACCATTTTACTTTAAAGTTTAGGTTATTTTGTATATGTTGGATGTCAACATAAGGTTATGTGAGATTGCCCACCCTGCTGTATTCGTAATTTAAGATCATGTGAACAGAAGATTTTTTTTTTTGATTGGTGTTTTACGCCGTACTCAAGAATATTTCACTTATACGACGGCGGCCAGCATTATGGTGGGTGGAAACCGGGCAGAGCCCGGGGGAAACCCACGACCATCCGCAGGTTGCTGACAGACCTTCCCACTTACGGCCGGAGAGGAAGCCAGGATGAGCTGGACTTAAACTCACAGCGACCGCATTGGTGAGAGGCTCCTCAGTTATTACGCTGCGCTAGCACGCTAACCGACTGAGCCATGGAGGCCCCGTGAACTGAAGACGGGGCCTAAATGTGCTTGTGAGGAAAACCCGTAAGTTGTTTTCAGTTGCTCGAAGGAAGGGGGAGTTGACGAGTCCAGAATAATACATGCAGTTGTTACCATAGTGAGTAATTTGTGTTTGTATCTGAACGGCTTCGAAAAAAAGAGAACTGAGTCAGATGAAGTTCATTTTGAACGTAACTGGCGGCGAGAAGCTGCGGTATCCCTGAAGGTTTATTTCCAGTACTTTTTTTCAGGATTAAATGTACCATATATGGCACAACGTAAATACACACGCTCGTAGGTAATTGCTGGTTCGTATTCAAAGAATTAGTTTGATTTTAAATATATCTGTGTCACTAAATTAATTGAATACTGATTTAAGGCATTGCGCTGTGCAAGCCTCTGGGCTTACACTTTTACACCGGCAATTTCGGCACACTAGATCGGAGCTTACAAAAACTTTTACTGGTCCTGCAACGTATTAGCACATACAGAAAAAAAAACACTACGTCACTTTTTACAACACTGGCAACAACTTTACCTGATTCTGACATCTTCTTATATGTTTAGCACAGTTCTCAGCGGACATCTGTCAAGCTGGGCAGAAATTTAAAAAGTGCGCGGCCGACCGACGGCAACGTAGATAGCTTGTCGTAATAAAACAACGTTTTTAATACACGATTGACATCGCAATAAAAACTGGTCATAAAAAGAAAACAAAACAAACTACTATTAGGTATTTTTATTACAGTTTTATTTGTAATCACACGTGTGTGATATCCGTGTGGTTTTCTCCACACGCATATCGTAGCCGTGTTGTTCAAGCAGGCAAAGCCTGCCAGGCAGTGCCTGTCTGCCTGACGTAATGCATTCCACACGCGTGTATCAGCCGTGTGGTACCCATATGACACGCGTGTTCAGAGTGGTCACTTTTTTGTTGTACTGTGCGAAATTAATGTAAGTCAAAGGGAATATTGTACAATAACACTGATTACTGTTGTTACATATCTACCAAGAAAACCGCTGTAATTACATTTACAGCCAAGTGCACTGTAAATGGTCAAGTCACTACAGTTTTTAGCATACACTGTTGTAAATGCACATCGACTAGAGTAAAATTACACCATATAAATGCAGAATTGCGCTGGAAAATGTTGTAAAATATTTACATGATTCACTGTAACAATATACAGTGCTTCAGGCTGTAAATTTGCATTTATTTCTTACAGTGTGGGCCCTGTACAGTGTACTCCTCAACCAGACACAAACGTGTCTAGGATATTGTACTCCATCTCGAGGGCACGCGGGTGATAATTCGGCCTGGCCTTATTTCCTGGTGAAGTTTGCACTTCAGATTCTTCAATTAGCGCCCTTCTGTGGTGGTACCTCCGGGCTTACGGCTGCTCTTACCTGCCTGCCATGCTTCTCCAAATCCCGCTGTCAGATATAAACGTCTCTTTCGTCCCCCGTCTGCGACGGCATCGTAGTACCTGGTCAATGTTGACAAAGTCAGACTAATCCCAATATTACCAAAGTCGTCCGTATACATAAACTGACTGTATACTGGTCTATTCAAGATGGAGGGTGAATGGGAGTTGCAGTTCCATAACAAACTGCATGCCACTGGCTGTAATTCTTATACTCTTGACATGTATCGTAGACACCAAGTGGTTTTAACAAGGTGCCGTATTGAGTGGCGTTAAGCCATAATCATTCATTCATTCAAACTGTTTTGTTTTTGATAAGTACACAGTGTTTTCACTCATGGCTTCCTCAAAATGTCTATACAATTCTGCACTCCTCTTGATGGTCTTACAATACACCATTGTTTTGGGGTACTTATTGCCGTGAGTTATAACGCCTTCAATGAGCCACTGCATCACACTATCTCTCTGCACTCTCTGTGTGAACAAACGAATATTTGGGCGATCAGGAGATTTATTATGTTCATAGGGGTTCTTCATAGCTACCAGGGACTTCACTGTCTTAAGCGAGGTCTTGCTACCTGTCGCGGTTAATCCAAGAATGGAAGCCTCTGCAAATTTTGCTCTCATATCTCCAACAAAAAAGCCCTAAAGAAAGGTTTATTGCCTGTTGATAATCCCCTGTTAACAATGAAATGTGACATTTAGGTTCCGTATAATCGCGGTTTGAAGTAGGCCACAATTTAAAGAAATGCCGAAAAGCTAAAACTTCTGAAGATGAATTTAAGGTACGGGTGGGTTCCACTCTTTCTGACTCTTATGAGCAGGAAATGGGTGTACCCCAGGGCAGCATTCTATCACCAACTCTGTTCAGCATAAAAATAAATAGCCTAGCAAAAACATTAACATGTGGCACAGAGGGTTCTTTATACGTGGATGATTTCCTTATATGCTACCGAGCTAAAAATATGAATAATATCGAACGTCAGCTGCAGCTTTGTCTCAATAAGATCGAGAAATGGGCAATTGAAAACGGCTTTAGATATTCAACGTCTAAGACCGTCGGTATGCATTTTTGTAATAAACGGAAACTTCATCTTTACCCTCAGATTAATTTTTGTGGTGAACAGATTAAAATTGTTGGAGAAACAAAATTTTTAGGTATAATATTTGATAGTAAGCTATCTTTTATACCTCATATTAAAATGCTTAAAGCTAAATGTACAAAGGCTCTCGATATAATTAAGGTCGTGTCTAGCACCGATTGGGGTGCTGACCGATCAGTTTTACTTAACTTGTATCGTTCTCTGGTGAGGTCTAAATTGGACTATGGATCCATCATTTACGGCTCCGCGAGGAAGTCGTACATTAAAATGTTGGACCTGTCCATCATCAAGGTTTGAGGCTCAGCCTTGGTGCTTTTAGAACCTCACCAGTAGAAAGTTTATACGTGGAGGCAAATGAGCCTTCTTTATATCACCGACGTACAAAACTGAGCCTTCAATATGCTACTAAGCTTAAAGTTCATCCAGCAGTCCCTGCCTACGACTGTGTTTTCAATCCATTATATGTAGACAAATATACTAAATGTCCTAACAAGATCCCTTCGTTCGATGTTCGTGTTAAGGACCATACTGTGGAAGCCAACATTAAAGTTGGGGACATAGCTCCGGTTTCTTTTCCGGAGTCGCCTCCATGGCTTCTACAAACTAAATTGATATTTGATCTACGTCAATATAATAAATCCAATACAAATCCTGTTATAATTCAGCAAAGTTTTGCTGAAATCAAGGCTGATTATATGGATTATAAATTTATATATACTGATGGGTCAAACAATGGGGACAGAGTTGCAGCTGCAGCTGTTTTAGAGCAGCGAGTTACTTCTCTTCGTCTTCCATCCTCTTCATCAATCTTTTCTGCAGAGGCCAGGGCTATACTCTTGGCCTTATCATATGTTTCTTCTGGGCATGCCCAGAGGGCAGTGATATGCAGCGACTCGCTTTTTTGTCTTTTGGCAATTTAGAATAATAAATTTAAAAATCCCTTGATCCCCGAAATATTAGCCATACATAGAAAACAAATTAAAAGAGGTAAAGATATCATATTCTGCTGGATACCAAGTCATACTGGTATCCATGGAAACCCCCCGTGGGGTTTTCGGGGTGATAAGAATAGGACCTCAGCCCTCTAGGCAAGCCTGTCGTAAAAGTCGACTAACCTAGAGCTCTCCTGTGTGAGCCCGGTGAATATAATAGGCTCACATCTTCTCGGTTGTGTGAGAGGCAACCAAGAAGCGACCTGTTTGCCGTGGGTTGCGACCCGTAATCTCCGAGGACGGGATCCTGGTGGCTGAGGGTGTGTTGGTCTTGCGAGATCCTCACGCCCAACACTCCGCTTTGGCCCTTACTTGGAGAGAGACGGGAGGTCGGATGGGCCCGGTTCGATCAATCGGCTGGTCATGTCTTGCCTCTTCGTAGTCCCAAACTTGTTATCAACATCTCCAAAGAGCGAATTGCCACATTGACTAAAATCTGGTTTGCGGGACTATAGTTTGGGGCGGTGGCTCATGGGTCAATTGGATAGTGGGTATCTGATGTGTGACCTTTTTTCCACGGGTGAATAAGGGAGGAGTTCGTGGTGGAAATTTGGTTAACTCATCTAGGCGGCTATCTGAGTATACCTTTCGTGGAATCCTCGGTGTGTATCCTGCTGGATATCCGCAGGCTCTGACACCGCCCTTGTTGGCACTCCGTGGTGGGTGGGGGACACGTAGGGTGAAATTAACACAAACACAGTATGTCTTTATCACAACCTTCCCCAGTAGTGTGTAAAAAAAGGAAAAATGAGTTATCGCTAGATTTAGAGGGAGCAAATAATCATTTTCCAGCCTTTCTTGTAATAACAAGTAAAAATGAAAATAAAGCTGCAAATAAAATAAACCCATTCTTATTAAAAAAAACTCTAGAAAGTTATGCAGGAAATTTAAAACAGGTAAAAAAGATGAAGTCTGGTAACATTTTGTTAGAAGTATTTAGAAAACAACAATATCTTAATTTAATGAAAATTCATAATATTGGAGAACATAATGTTTCGGTCACTCCACATAACACCTTAAACTGCTCTCAGGGCATTATTCGGGATAGGGATCAGGACCTAAACCAAATGACAGAACAAGAAATAACAGATGAACTTAAAACCCAGGGCGTAACCAGTGTTAAACGGTTCGCCATTAAACGAGATGGAAATCTCATTAATACAAATACCTATCTATTAACATTTGATAGACCTTCACTGCCAACATCTATCTTTGTTGGGCCTTACAGTGTACGGGTCGATTTATTCATACCCTACCCGACCCGGTGTTTCTCCTGCCAGAGGTTTGGCCATGGCAGGGGTCAGTGCCGGAACAAACTCGTCTGCTTTAGATGTGCAGAAGAAGGCCATGAGGGCTTTGACTGTAGTAATAAAATTAAATGTTTCAATTGTGGCGAGGCCCATATGGCCTCCTCTAAGGACTGTTCTCTCTTTATAAAAGAGAAACAGATTGTTCAGTGTAAAATTAAAAACAATATATCGTACCAAGAAGCACGACGACTGATCGCTCTTCCGGATAATGCTCTGAAAACTTCCTTCGCCAATGTGGTCAAGAAAGTGTCAACATCTGTTAGCACACAAACAACTTTAACTTGGCCCATTGGTGACGATAAACCTAAAACAATAACTGTGCCAGCAATAGCTAAACCTGTTGATAAAACTACGTCTTCGTCTTGCTCTACGCAGACAGTTCAATCTAATACTGTAAAACAGAATAATAACACCGCTAATCCTGCTGACAAAAATATACCTAAATCAACTCAAAAAGGATCTAATCAGCATAGCCGTAAACCTAGTGGCCCTTCAGACCGTCCGTCTAAGGTCACTAGGGATCTGATCCAAACTTTTAATAGGTTTGGGTTGCTGGAGGACGCTGGTCCTTCGGCGTTGGATGCGTGCGTGATGGATACATCACCCGCACCGGGGAGATCGAACAGCACATCTCCCAAGGAAAGTCGTTCTCGGTCCAAACAAAAAAGTAAATCCCCTATACGTCTCCCTCCATAATGTCTATAAATGACAAAATTATACAGTGGAATTGTCGAGGTCTTAAGGTAAATTTTATTGAAGTAACACAGCTAGTCCAATCTCTAAATCCAATTGCCCTTTGTCTTCAGGAGACTCACCTGAAGATATCTGACAAAGATAAAATATCTCTGAAAAATTATTCTTTATACAGTACCTATTCTAATGATGAAGAGAGAGCTTGTGGTGGCTCCTCTATCTTTATCAATAATAATATTATTCATAGCCCTGTTGCTCTTGATACGGAGCTCCAGGCTGTTGCCGTACGTGTTTCTTTGTCTGAAACTATTACATTATGTTCTGTTTATATTCCTCCTCGTTCCTCCATGACAGCTTCCCAACTGCATAATTTAACAGAACAGTTACCTAAACCTTTTATAATAATGGGTGATTTTAATGCCCATAACCCCCTATGGGGCAGTAATAACATAAATGATAAGGGCAGACAACTCGAAAACGTTTTATCTTCTGATGGACTGTGTTATTTCAATGATGGTTCTAATACCTATTTACATCCTGGTAATGGTTCATATTCTGCTATTGATCTCACTATCACGGATCCATCACTTCTCCTGGATTTTTCTTGGAAGGTGTATGATGATCTTTGTGGTAGTGACCATTTTCCTATTATCCTAGAGCATCTCACGTCTAATTCCTTAGAACGTATGGCTAGGTGGAAGTTCGATAAGGCAGACTGGATGGCATTTGAGATGTTCTGTGAGGCTGACATCACTCCAGAGAATCTCAATGCTGCAGAAGATCCTCTTTTAAAATTTAATGAACTTATATTAACAGCAGCTGATAGAACCATACCTAAGACCTCGACAAATCCAAAATCCAAAAGTAAACCCTGGTACGACGATGACTGTCGCAAAGCCATAAAGGATCGCAAAAAGGCCGAGCGCAGATTTAATCATTGTCCTGATAATAATAATTTAAACCAGGTCCGTATATTCGGAACTAAGGCTCGCCGATTAATTAAGTCTAAGAGACGTTCTTGTTGGCGGAACTTTGTTTCAGGCATTACGTCAAAAACACCCATGCGTAAGGTCTGGAACATGGTTCAGAAGCTTAAGGGCAAAAACAACAAAGCCAAAATTCAGCATTTAAAAGATGGCGATACCCTATTAACATCGCCATCTGAAATAGCGAATAAACTAGCTGAAACAATATCTCAGAAATCTTCTTCTGAGAATTACACTTCTGAGTTTCGACGTATTAATAAACATAAGGAGAAAATTAAATTGCCTTTTTCTTCTAAACATTTAGAAGATTATAATCGACGTTTTTCAATTGAGGAACTTAAAACTTCTCTTAAAAAGGCACACGATACTGCGTGTGGCCCTGATAATATATATTATAAGCTTCTGAATCATTTACCATCTGAGCCACTTGAGACTCTCTTGGATTTACTTAATGACATTTGGCAAACTGGTAATTTTCCGCCGACTTGGAGGGAGGCGTGTATTATCCCGGTCCCTAAACCGGGTAAGGATCATACTGATCCAAATAATTACCGTCCCATAGCTCTTACCAGCTGCGTCTGTAAGACTATGGAACGGATGATAAATGATAGGCTTGTTTGGTTTCTTGAAACCAACAAGTTACTATCTAATATACAATGTGGTTTTCGTCAAGGTCGATCTACTTTAGATCACCTTGTCCGTTTCGAAACTTTTATTCGTGACGGTTTTATTAATAATGAACATGTGGTGTCGATATTTTTTGACCTTGAAAAGGCCTACGACACCACATGGAAATATGGTATTTTAAAGGACCTTTCTGATATGGGTCTTAAAGGCCGCTTACCATCATTTATATCCGAATTTCTATCTGATCGTCGGTTTAAGGTACGGGTGGGGTCCACTCTTTCTGATTCGCATGAGCAGGAGATGGGTTCCCCAGGGCAGTATTCTTTCGCCAACACTGTTCAGCATAAAAATTAATAGCTTAGCTAAAACGTTGACATCTGGCACTGAGGGTTCTTTATACGTAGATGATTTCCTTATATGCTACCGGGCTAAAAATATGAATAACATCGAGCGGCAACTGCAGCTTTGTCTCAACAAGATTGAGAAATGGGCAGTTGCCAACGGTTTTAGATTTTTCACATCTAAAACCGTCGGTATGCATTTCTGTAATAAACGGAATCTTCATCTAGACCCTGAGCTTAAATTTTGTGGAGAACCAGTGAAGATTGTTGGGGAAAATAAATTTTTAGGGGTTATATTTGATAAAAAATTATCCTTTATACCTCATATAAAAATGCTTAAAGCTAAATGCACAAAGGCTCTCGATATAATCAAGGTCGTGTCTAGTACCGATTGGGGTGCTGACCGATCAGTTTTACTTAATTTATATCGTTCTCTGGTGAGGTCTAAATTGGACTTTGGGTCCATCATTTATGGTTCTGCAAGGAAATCCTATCTTAAAATGTTGGATCCTGTCCATCACCAAGGTTTGAGGCTCAGCCTTGGTGCATTTAGAACCTCACCAGTAAAAAGTTTATACATCAAAGCTAATGAGCCTTCTTTACATCTCAGGCGTATAAAACTATGCCTTCAATATACTACAAAGCTTAAAGCACACCCAACAAACCCTCCCTATGACTGTGTTTTCAATCCGTTATATGTAGACAAATATAACAAATGTCCTAATAAGATTCCTTTGTTCGGTCTTCGTGTTCGGGACCACGTTGTGGGAGCTGGCATCGAGCTTGAGAATATAGCTCCGGTTTCTTTTCCGGAGTCTCCTCCCTGGCTTCTCCCACAACCTAAATTGATATTTGATCTACGTAAACATAACAAAAGAAATACGAATCCTCTAATAATTCAGCAAAGTTTTTCTGAGATAAAGGCTAATTATCCAGATTATAAATTTGTATATACTGACGGGTCGAAGGATGGGGAGAGGGTTGCGGCTGCGGCTGTCTTGGAACAGCGGGTCACTTCTCTTCGTCTTCCATCCTCATCTTCAATCTTTTCTGCAGAGGCCAGAGCTATACTTCTGGCTTTGTCATATGTTTCTGCTGGGCATGCCCAGAGGGCTGTGATCTGCACGGACTCGCTCTCTTGCCTTTTGGCAATTCAGAATAATAAATTTAAAAATCCTTCCATCCTTGAGATATTAGCCGTACATAAAAATCTAATTAAAAGAGGTAAAGATATTGTATTCTGTTGGATACCAAGTCACATTGGTATCCATGGAAACACAGTCGTGGACAGGGAGGCGAAAGCTGCCCTTAATAAACCCATATCGAAGATGAAATTTGTTACACTGATTTTAGATCTGATATTCTTAAATATATTCGTCGCCTTTGGCAGGGTGAATGGGATTTGCAGATCCACAACAAATTGCATGCTATTCATCCTGTCATTGGCAATAATTCTTATATTCTTAATAGGTCTCGTAGGGACCAAGTAGTTCTAACAAGGTGCCGTATTGGGCATTCTCGTCTAACACACAATTTTATCCTAGATGGGAGCAGTGCTCCTGAGTGTGTTGGTTGTAATGCCCAGTACGGCATCAAACATATTCTCCTTGACTGTGTGGACTTTGCTCATATTAGGCAAAGATTCTACACAGTCAGCTCTATATTTGATTTATTTGACAGTGTCGCTGGCGATACTGTCATTAATTACTTAAAACATATTGGATTATATCATAAGATATAATTTCATTTTTATTTCACATAGATATTTCTAGTTCATATATACAAATTAAAATTTCAAAAGCTTTGTGGTTTTCAAGTTTTTAAAGAGCTTTGATTGTTTTACCTAGTTTTAAACATGTCTGTCATTTTTCATTTGTTTTGTATGTTCATACTTCAGTCTTGAAAACCATATACTGATTCCTGGTTTTAAACATGTTCTCGCCACGATATGGCTGAAATATTGCCGATGTGGCGTAAAGCCATAATCATTCATTCATTCATTCCATGGAAACACAGTCGTGGACAGGGAGGCAAAGGCCTATATCATAAAATATAAATTTTAATTGTCATATATATATCTATAGATAAACAGTTATATACATATATATTTATACATGTACTATAACCCTGGTTTTCGAGTTTTAACTTTTATTTTTCTTTTATACGATTTTAAACATGTCTGTACTTTTTGTTTTACTTTTGATGTTCATATTATCATGTCGAAAACCTTAACCGTCTCGCGTTTTCGCCTTGTTCTCGCCACGATATGGCTGAAATATTGCCGATGTGGCGTTAAGCCATAATCATTCATTCATTCATTCTATCGACTAAGCTATTATGTTAATTTATTTTTATTAATCAACGCATTTACTTACGCAGCGGATAAAACCAGTAGTTGACAGATTCGGTTTGAAAAATTTTAGTCATAATAGTAAATTGTGATGCGGTAGAGTTGAGGAGAGATTAAGTCGGCATGCTGCTACAGAAGGAAAGTAAATTAAATGTGTTGACTCTTGGTTTGGAGGTTACTCGTATAACCAGGAGTACATATTAGATACTTAGTGGCAGTATAAATAGTACTACGAATGAGAAAACAAACGTAAAAATTACAAAGATACATGGCGGTGATAATATTATAAACAACCCTTGAATTGCCCAACCCACCCGGAAAGGAGCGTTGTACCTTCGTCCCAAAGTAAAAAAGCTCTGTAGGTCTCGTGGTAGGTTTGGTTAGAGATGCTACGTAAAGACTGATACCCTCGCCAGGACCAGCACAACCGCAAACCTCACGGTTTCCGTGGCTGGCGTGGAAGTCTCGCCCACAACTCTTTAATCAGTGTCAGTACGCTAGTAAGCTAAATAGGCAAGGCGGTGATGGAGATGTACATTCTACAATCTGAACGAATACCCCTGTTTTCTACTCCACTGCTTGTGTGCGTGTTAGGTGGCGTCGTGTTATGAAATGACGTATTAGGGAATACAAAGAAATATTTGGATTGATAGCTTTTGTGAGTCAACGCGTCGAACAGACATTCATGTACCGGCCGACAACATGGATGTTCCAGGGCAATATTAGCAAGGCCAACTCCCAAAACGACTTTTAACACAAGTCATCAAAGAACTAAAAAAAAACATATAAAGTACCAGATCAGGGCGACATCTTGCAATGAGTGGTCTCTCCAAACAAATAAATAATATATAATAAATCTTGCAATGAGGAGCAGTCAAAGGTTTTCATTGATGTCGCAATGGCTCGAGGTATGTTCAACGCGAATGAGTGAAATTAGTATTCAAATGCCATGCTAGCGATAGTGCATAGGCTGTGACATAAGTGTATATTTTGATACCCGCAGTGTAATAGGATTTAACTACTTTTATGTGTGAAACTCTAAAATTACAAACTGTTACCATGTATACCAGAAATTTGACGAAAACAGTTTCAATTTGATGAAAACATTTTCAATTTGATAAAAACCTAATTCACCTTGTAGGAACCTGCATTTTCGAATAACGTGGCTTATATGAACTCGGCACGTGATGGTAGTAAGAAAAAATTCATTACAATTAATTATTCAAAAAGAATTTTTAACAAACGACTATCTTCAACAACAACAAGCATTATAAGTACTTCATGTGCACATACGTACGCTTGGAAAGATATAATTAAGAGCATAGGAAAAAATTAGAGCGAAGACGATGTGATAGTTGGCAAATGGTCACACGTAATCGGTGAAATGTGGCCTCTTCAATTCACTTCAGTTCGTACACGCTGAATTATATGCGGGATTGTTTAAAAGTTGTATATATAGTTCTTGAACATACGCTTTATTAAAGTGACTCTGAACTCCTTGATTTCTATCACCAACTCATCAACCGTTTAAATTGGGTTTAACATTTT
This sequence comes from Liolophura sinensis, assembly GCF_032854445.1. Classification (NCBI taxonomy): domain Eukaryota; kingdom Metazoa; phylum Mollusca; class Polyplacophora; order Chitonida; family Chitonidae; genus Liolophura; species Liolophura sinensis. Next base: position 9,856,014 of record NC_088298.1, on the reverse strand, counting down.
CATTCTGGTCCTAAGTTAGCCCAGGTCATTGCAGGGAATCCGTCAGTGCTATATGCCATTTTTTCTGAAAGAATTCTTCTTGTGCAAGACACAGTATCGTAGTACCATTTGTCTGCAAGAATTATTACTACCAGGTTCTTGTAGAAGAGTCTAATATCACAACTGTGGTAACCACAGCTCTCTCGACAAGCAGCGGAGCAACGCCATCACTAACGTCCAAGAAAATTTACCGATGTTGGAGTCGGCCTTTTCCTGTACGCTGGAATTGACGTCCGGTACGGAGCAACTGTTGGCAGAGAACACGGCCGTCTTTGTGGCTCCAGACACTGAGACTCCCGATATCAGTATGATTTTGATGGCCTATCAAGAAGGCCGATGGGTAATGACTGATTTGAGCTGCCTCACGTCTCTCCTTCCGTGGATGACGCGTTACTCAGAAGCCTTACTGATGTCTTTCCCCATCATCACATGGGAAGGGCTTCCAGAAACCGGCGGATAGGTGTGGGTTTCGCCATCACCATTGAAACCGTTGACTACTTCTTGCATAAACCTGCTTTAATTTATACTTCGTTAATTCTTTAGTGGTTTTTGTTTAACGTTGTTTTTCAAACTGCTCTGGCTATTATTGACTCGGAGCGGCCAATAAATGTTTTTATACAAAATATTCTAGACCCGTGTGGTGCTCATTTGAACTGAGATACCAGGTGAATATAGGAGTGCTTCACTTACCTATAACAGTAGAAAATACCATGTAAATTAGGCCTGTTGGAAACCACCCCGATGTAAAGGCAAAGTACAGAGACGGTTAGACGCGAGAACGCGGACTGCCTTGTAAAGCACCGTATAGTAGTTATGCGGACAAATACAGAAGGCGTGTAAGTCAGAATTGGATCTCTCCAACTGTTGAAGTCGCCAACTCAGTATATTTTTCGTTCACATTTGCGAACGGTCGTACTGATAAAGTAGTCTATCGTGCAGTTGTATCTTTCTGTTTCCCATATGAAATGGTGACAAATGAGAACTTTGATAAGCGAATATTAAATCAAAGATGTGATCAAGTCATGCTACAAATCATGCCTATAGAAAATAAATTCTGTACCTCTTCAGCCACCCCATACTGGAGCATTCCCAAGGTCTGGTGTATTTGAATTGTTTTAATGTGATTGTATGTTAAATATGATGACAACACAGCATTTTGAGTATTTCTAGACCATTCTGTGTTTTATTATAATTAGTGGTTGTTGTTAAACGTCATTCAGAGAACTGGCCTTGATATTACTTACCTGAACGCCCATTTTGATTGACGGCTGGTGTACGAATGTCTTGATTCGACGTTTAGATTCAGCGGCATCAGTATAAACTGCAATATTAGACGTTATTCATTGAAAAGCTTTCTGTGAAGTGAGAGTGTAGTGATGTTTTGTGAAAAGAGAGTATTTCACCTTTCTGTGACTGGTTAATTTATTTGTTGGTTTATTTGAATTATGGTGGAAGGAAAATCGATATAAGCCCGGGGAAACCCACGATCATCCTCAGGTTGCTGCCAGACCTTCCCACGTACGCCCAGAGAGGAAGCCAGCATGAGCTCACATTGATCACATTAGTGAGAGGCTTCTGGGTCATAACGCTGCGCTAGCGCCCTAACCAACTGAGCCACGGAGGCCCCCGACTGGTTAATAGATGATTTATATTGTGTTAAATTTAACCTACATGTAACTTGATTACCTTCATACGCTCCGGATAATAGTTGCAATCTTATTAATCACAGTTTGACTATACAAGCTCTTTTCCTGTCAGCAAAATAGAGTATTATGAAATCAACATGAAGGTAGTGTTTGTTTATATGATATTACCGCTTCCACGGGGCATTCAAATGCAGCTTGGGCACTGCGTGTATGTTATTGTCTTCCCATTCCAGAGTTACAGCTAACATCAAACGCTATAGGTTGCATTTTGAAGTTGCCTGACTGAAAGTGCTATCCGATCTCACTAACAGATAACAAGATAATATGAAACCTGTAACCACGATTAGTCCCTGAAAGCAGAAATACATGTACATGTACCCTATATGACCAAACATTTTGACCAAAAAGGTGCACAAGGAGGCAAATCAATATCATGAAATGCTGAAACTTACAATTTTCCAGTAGGATATCAAACAACATTTGAAAAAAAACTCAAAACAAATTGTTAGGTACGACGTTAAACCCGAAGCACTCACTCACTTACTCAAAACACATTTCTAAAATTGGGAAACAGAACCAAAATTGGGAAAAATTACCAACTTCAGTTAGTCATGGTCATTTGGAAGCAGGGCCAGACCATGGGGAAATAACCCTATTTGCAGGAGGTCTATATCCAACAAGATCACAAGGGAATCCACAGGCATTGAATGAACTCTTGATCTGGTTGCAACAGACTCTAGTCTCCAAACATCATCAATGTATATATCTGTCAAACTATGTGACATGGTACATGTAAATGTGTAACATCGATACCTTGCGAGATTCTTAGGCATGAATCAGGACAAGTTCTTGAGAGACTTTTATACTGACATGTAAGTCTTCCACAGAGGTCGAAGAAGCTTCACTAACATAGCTTCACTTGTTAAGGTGAACTATCTCTGATGTTCACGTCTGTCTTACGTGTTTTAATTGGTTTATGGGGAAAAAACGCCAAAACTCAAAAAACAATTAGGCCCTGTGCTGATACTAGAAACTGTGTAAGTGCATAATCTCATACCGATCCACAGACATGTTAGTGCTGAAGAGACTACACCTATAGAGGAGTTGCATGACCTACTTTTGGCAGCCATAATGGCTCTAACTATTCATTTATTTGATCGGTTCTTTACACTGTACTCAAGAATATTTAATGGATAAAACAATGGCCAGCTTTATGGTAGGAGGAAACTGGGCATAGTCCTTCCCACATATGACCAGAGAGGAAGGCAGCATGACGATCCAGGGTTATTTTGCTGCTAATTCCTACTAGGCCACTGTGCCTGAGGTGTTTTCACCTCTTAAATTCTCCTGTGTATTATTAGCATCTTGCATGTAAGTTTGTAGAATTGACTTACATTGTTTTGAGGGCCTTGGGGTAGAGCAGTTGTATTACTGATTGATTTACCGTTTTGAAATGAACATACATATATGAATATATAAAGAAATATACAATGATCTGACAAGAAATGTATTTAGTTGAGCAAAAATCAACGTGAACTACCTCTGATGACGTTCACGTCTGCTTTTTCATGATACTAAATAACCCAACAAAAGACAAAAGAACGATTCCCTTAAACATAACTTTTGGACAGGGCCTTTCGACTGCACTCATGAAGTTCAGAAGTATAACACTTTCAGCTCCTCTATTTCAGATATTCTTCTCTTGCTGAAGAGCACTATTCTGACAAGGATTTCTTGAGCCAAGCATGTCCAAGCTTGCCATGTAATATCTGTCCACTTCATTTTGTCTAAAATGTTCTTGTTTAGGTAATTCCTACGAGTCACCAGATTCCGTTTTGTAGGTGTGCATGCCTTTTTGTTTATACAACGGGGCGTTTTTTTCCTAAGTGCTACACAAGAAACTTTGGAATTCCAATGTGCCTAAAAGAGTTCCAGGAAATCTGTTGCCTCTTGATTCATATCTTTGTCTGATTTACGGATTGCAAGACTTCTCTTGAGAAAGGAAAGTTGCTTCAGGTAATGTCCGTGTGTCAAGGCAAAATTTGTCGTTGCCAACAGCAAGTTTCTTCACTGCCTTCAGCACAGTCTTAAAATTGCTTCCAGGTATGAATTCGCTGAACGAATTATTGGCCTTTGACCCATCTGTTACCTGCATCAACAATCTTCCTACTGTCCTTATCTTTGTTCGTATATTTGTCTTGTCTGGATGTCTTTGTTCGTCTTCCAGTCCTAATTTGACCACCAGGCACAATCCAAACTCTTTAATGAGCTCATTTTCTAGACATACTTGTTTTATTCTAGGGTTTTGGGAAGTTTCTTTCATTTGCTTAATGATGTCAATGACAGTGGAATCTTCATAATTTGTTGTCAATAAACGGTACCGGCATAATTATGGCATTTCTGATATAGTTTGCTTCTACTGGCTCATGGTCGGGCTTAAGCAAACATGTCTGTACATGTTCCCACAAAGAGTCCTTTGCTACAAATCTGTAACAATACTCGCATAGAGGAAATCCTCTGGCTTGTAGCGTGAACCCTGATGTAAACGTCGAGTAACCACAAGTTCTCCTTTTCCCTCAGGTATAACCTATGGAAATTAAATGAGAAATGCTTTATGATAAGTACAAGTGAAACTAATATTTCAAATTAAACATCATACCCCTGTGAAGTATTGAAAAACAAAAGCATATAAAAATTACATCATCACAAATGTAAGCTCACACAATTGGTTAAGAGTTTGACTGAAATACCTTCCAAAAATATCCTTATATGGAAGCGGGCATTGACTTAATGGGGTATTTTGTATGAAAAGGGCAGTGATTTAATGGGGCATTTTATATGGACGAGGGCATTCAAATAAATAAATGAAGAATTTGGCTGCTGGGTTTGGACATGTTATATGAAATAGATGAAAAAAGATTTACTCGGGAGATGAAAATATTTTGTTTGGAAGGTAAAGCTTTCATGCTTTCAAATCAATCAGTGTGGATATTTAACTTGCCGTGTACATGTAAGGTGGCATTTTATAAGGAAGGAAGGAAATGATTTACTGGAGCATTTTATATTTAACGAGGCATTTCATGCAGATACGAGGAAAAGACTTAGCAGAGCATTTTATTTGGAACATAAAGCACTTGTGTTTCTTAAAATAATCAGAATGCTTACTGAGGACTTCAATTAAGTGGCGCATTTTATATGGAAATGATTCACTGGGGCGTGTTACATGCTTTGCTAAACGTGACTTCCAAACATTATATTTGGGAACGACTAAGCTTTATTTAGTGGGGCATTTTATATGTAAGGTAATATCAAGTGTGTTTCCCATGTAATCAGTTGGATTAATTAACTAAAGGGGGTATTTCATATGCAGGGTCGCTGTGAATTCAAGTCCAGCCCATGCTGGCTTCCTCTCCGACCGTGCGTGGGAAGGTCTGGCACAAACCTACAGATGGTCGTGGGTTTCCCCCGGGTTCTGCCAGGTTTCCTCCCACCATAAATGCTGGCCGCTGTCGTATGAATGAAATATTCTTGAGTACGGCGCAAAACACCAATCAAATAAATAAATAAATAATTTCATATACAAGGGAAGAAATGATTCCCTTCAGTATATCGCATCATATTCTAAGTGTTGTTCCTCCAAATAACCAGTGTTGACCATCATGCCAAGTTTTCCTTCATGGGGCATTTGCAGAGATTGGACACAGGTTTCAGCGGGGCAGTATGAACTTAGATTCGGTAGCAAAGGCTTTCAAAATGCTCGCCTGTAAAAGACACAGGTATTCGAGGGACAAGATTTGCATCACACAACATCCAATTTCAAGGTACATGTTTGTTGACTCATCTTATACCACAGTTACACTGTACACATATCCTGCCCCAATGTCAGATCATGACAATTCTTCTAATATTTGGGACACCTAGCCTGCTCTTTTTAACCAATGCACTTGTAATTGTAGCAGGAATATTTTTTTCACATGGTTAGTACATCTAATGGCCAGCATATTCATAGCTTTACTAAAACAAAAAACAGAGAAATGTAATTCATTGCTTTCAGGACGACTTATATCTGTCTTAAAAATTGGAAGAACTAGGGCAATATACATCATTATACATTATGTACTTACTCTGTTAGAAATAAGTCACAACCACTAAAAAACACCACTTGGAAATGAATTCCAGATACCCTGAAGTTATATACAGCACCGAAAAAATCTCCCCAATCATAAAACCATATGCGCCTTGATTGAAAATGTCGTTCATAAAGATTAAACTCTAACGAACGACACAGCTGTGTAGCAGATTAGACATCATCTGTAGAATTAAAATCTGACACTAACAATGGTAGATGCCATGGGCCTCTCTCTGACTACTGTTGCCAGGATACTGGCTGATCTAGAGAACTATACCCATGAAAATACTACCACCATCTACAGGCTTCCACTGGGACAGTTTCCAATTCCAACAATGTTGTCAGGGAAGCAGACTGAAGGCCCATGCATACAAGAACACAGTACAAATGTACAGTGTACGTATGTATCGTAAAGTTAGATGTTTGGGGTAACCCTACAAAAGTATTGTATCTTACAATGTACCGATGTATGTGGGACACTTCTGGTCTTACAAATTCATGAAGGTGTGCCAGCTACCTGCGGATGGTCGTGGGTTTCCCCCGGGCTCTGCCCGGTTTCCACCCACCATAATGCTGGCCGCCGTCGTATAAGTGAAATATTCTTGAGTACGGCGTAAAACAACAATCAAAAAAAAAAAAAAAAAAAAACAAATTCATGTACATATGCATATGCAGGTCCTTAATTTCAAGAGTGTTAATGTGTTGTCGTTTGTTTAATCAGGAAAAAGAAAAGCACTGAAGTTTGCTATAAATGTAAAACATAAGTCATTTGTGCAATACAAAATGTCCTTAGTGGCATTGCACATGTATTTCTTCTAAAGTTTGTTATGTAAAAATGCACTTTGAGAAGCACACAGAGCCCTTAAAATGATACCTCTGGTATCAACATTACTTACAAGAAATTCAAACTTCTCAAAAATCTCTAAAGTCGCCCTGTAAGGTGAACAGGAGAGGATGTTATAGTTAAAACTGAAATGCGAAGGTAAAACATCAAATGAACCAAATGAAGTGATACAACCATGTGAACAAAGGTGAAGAAAGGTGAAGAAAGGTGAAGCCTGGCAACCGAGTAATGATATCCAATCACTTCAAAAATAATTAAAACCACGTGTAATTTTAATGTTTAGACAGAGATTTATCAAAACTTGTTGAAAACGCATCCCATACAACTTTTTAATTTATTGACAAACTGTACATTACTCACCTTTTCTCGTTTTTTTGGCGAGGGAATGTGGAGCACCCACGAAATGGTGGCTGGTTTCCTGCCCCCTATTTAGCTATTTTTATTCGCCCCTCTGTAGTAATCATGTGATCATGCCATAACTATTACTAACTAATCTCAGTGGGCAAATGTAAAATTATTACGGTAAAGAAATACGGCTGAAATGAAGTTACGTTTTTGGAATAAACTTATCCCAGATATTGTTGATATGAATGCTAGTGTGTGTTGAGTAAAGGGTTGTATTTATAACAAAACTAAAAACACCTCCATAATTTTTCGTTTTTTTTTTCTAATGTGGCTCCGTAGATGATACTTTGATACATCTCCAGCTATGTTCAGCTGATGCAAATTTAATAACTTCAACTGTCTGAACAGCTTTCTTATTTTCCCTCATTTTGTGACAAAGAGGCCTACCAGTCTCTTCAATGCATCCGCCTCCACACTTACGGACTGTGTTGTAGATGATGTTTTCTATATTTTTGTGAGGTTCAATATCTTTGACATTTGTTAAAATATTATGCAATGTTTTCCGTATAACGGAAACTACCTGAAAGTCTTTCTTCGGCAATATAGGCCTTAGTTTTTCACTTAAACCTGGGACATACAGTAATTTTATGACCCAGTTTATTTTTTCCTTCTTTTGTTATCTTTTTTAGACTTAATAATGATATTATTGCTTTCATTCTTGATAACCTGGGTTAAAAACACATTAGTTAAATGGTCCTCCAGGCATTCTTAAACTAACCTTAAATTTGAGTGACAGACATCTTCAACATTTATTCCGCTAGGAAGTCGTATATTAAAATGTTGGATCCTGTTCATCACCAATGTTTGAGGCTCAGCCTTGGTGCTTTTAGAACCTCACCAGTAGACAGTTTATACGTGGAGGCAAATGAGCCTTCTTTCTATAACCCACGTATAAAACTTAGCCTTCAATATGCTACAAAGCTTAAAGGACATCCAACAAACCCTGCCTACGACTGTGTTTTCAATCCATTATATGTAGACAAATATAATAAATATCCTAACACGATCCCTTCGTTCGGTCTTCGTATATAGGACCATATTGTGGAAGCTAACATCAAGCTGGAGGACATAGCTCCTGTGTCTTTTCCGGAGTCTCCTCCATGGCTTCTTCCACAACCTAAACTAATATTTGATCTACGTAAATATAATAAATCGAATATAACTCCTCTTATAATTCAGCAAGGTTTAGCTGAAATTAAAGCTAATTATATGGATTATAAATTTATATACACTGACGGGTCGAAGGATGGGGACAGGGTTGCGGCTGCGGCTGTCATGGAGCAGCGAGTGTCTTCCTTTCGTCTTCCACCCTCTTCTTCAAAATTCTCTGCCGAGGCCAGAGCTATACTCCTATCATATGTTTCTTCTGGGCATGCCCAGAGGGCAATGATATGCACTGACTCGTTCTCTTGCCTATTGGCAATACAGAATAACAAATTTAAAAATCCCTTGATCCTGCAAATTTTAGTTATACATAGGAAACTAATTAGAAAAGGTAAAGACATATTCTGCTGGATACCAAGTCATATTGGTATCCATGGAAACACAGTCGCAGACAGGGAGGCGAAAGCTGCCATAAATAAACCCATATCAACGATAAAAACCCCTTATACTGACATGAGGTCCAATATTCTTAAATATATTCGTTGCCTTTGGCAGGGTGAATGGAACTTGCAGGTCCATAATAAACTTCATGCTATGCGAAAAGTCTCGTAGAGACCAAGTAGTCTTAACAAGGTGTCGCCTAACGCACAATTTCATACTAGATGGGAGCAGTCCTCCCGAGTGTGTTGGATGCGATGCCCAATATGGCATCAAACATATCTTGGTTGACATCGGGACTTTGCCCAAGTTCGTCAGAGATTCTACACAGTCAACTCTATATATGATTTATTTGACAACATCGCTGGCGATGTTGTCATCAGTTATTTGAAGGCCATTGGCCTTTATCATAAGATATAAATATTTATCGATAAAGTTATATATACATTTCTTGATATATTATTTTTAAAATGAGGGTTTTCCAGTTTTAACTGTTTTGGTTATTCTAATCTGTTTTAAACATGTCCAAATATTTGTTTCATTTTTGATGCTCTTACCACCATATCGGAAACCTCAATCGCCTCGTGTTTTCATCTTGCTCTCGCCACGATATGGCTGAAATATTGCCGATGTGGCGTTAAAGCATAATCATTCATTCATTCATTCTTCAACATTTAAGGAGAGGAAGCCTTTCCGGCACACCGTTCACCTCGTCACGGAGTGGTTCCTGTATTGTAATCATGTCATCTAGCGCCCTGGGAAAAGCAATTTATGAAAATCTTAAGGGGTTCTTCACTGAGAGTCAATCCCTGGAAAATTTATCGCAGGCAGAGTGGCACACACAGTGTCGTCTCCACACATTGTTATGGATTCCGATATGCCGTGAAGACCTTAAGCGATGTGTCTTAGTGTGACCAGCAATTGCGCTTCGGATAAGAGTACTCTCAGGCGCTTTGTTAGATGTTCTTTAACCGGCCACACGTTACCATGGAGGTAACAGAGAGCGTGCTCCCCATCACATGTGTGTCTAATTTCGACGCTATATCCTTAAAAAGTCTTCGCATATCTCTTTTCAGTATATCCGTATAAAGAATAAAGCCCTCATTTTTCTGGTTTATAAAGGCGGAAAGACCTCCCATTAGTTAATCTTGTTTTAATGTAGATTCATAAAAGTAGATGGTTACCTTAGCCGTTCACTAAAAGAACGATGACATTTCCCTTAGGCTAAGGCTTCTTTCTGCAAGCAGGCATGTGGCATGTATCCTTTAATTTCTGACTACATAGCCATGCTGCCATCCTATAAATACTCTCGTCCGTTCCAGGTACTTCATCAGATAAGAGTTTTACATTCGCGAAAGGGAGCTTTGACATGAAGTTTGGTTTTCTTTTGTATATATTGCCAAAAACTGGTTGATGGTTGTAGAATGCTGGATTTTGCATCACGAGATCTGTGTTCAACTCCATCTGTCACCAACAAAGTTAGTTGCAAACGTGTAACTCTGATTTAATTGAGACATGCACGATACTTCTGTGACAGTCTGCTGCAGCACTATTATCTATATTTAGTGACAAACAGCGATGTTTGGCGATAATCCGCTGTAGCACAGCGATTGTTGATAATCTATACGTTGTGTTGGCATGTGATGATGTTGAAATCCGCACCGTGTTTGACAATAGTTTAGTCGAAGACGATGTTTTACTTACAATGTATATTATGTCGAGTGGCTAATACAGATATTAAGTAACATGACTGATCTACTCGATGGATATTGTCTGCACGTGTAAGAGCGTGGGTAGATTGAGGAAAGGACGGCAACCATGGCTGATACGGTTCTGAAGCTTTATTACATCATGTAGGCTTACAGCTCTCAACCTGTGGGTGAACTGTACTTCTACACTGACAGACAATTCTGGCTTGGTTTCTTGGGAGCCTTACTTATTTGCTTACAGATTACCGATTTCACTGAATTCATTACAATACAAGTAATTAATAAAACATGAACTGGATTTCTGTTATTTTGTGTTTTGGTGTTAATTCTTATACAAAAGAAATAATTAACCATTCAACGAGTACTAACATTGAAACGGTGCAATACATGCATAGTATACAGACGACAGTGTAAACAAAAGTTATCTGCCCTTGAACGTGCACTCTACGTACTGGACTCGTTTTACAGTGGAGCGGTCGGCTATCATTCTTATCAACATAACCGTACAATTACAGTTACTTGTATGATTTTACCTACGCAGATCTTCACTCTGACTACTTATGACATGATCTACATATGAATTAAAATTTACTTTTGGATGAGACAAACACAGAAATGCAATTTCGTTCAGTCAACGTGACCTTGTGGTGACAGTACAGATGGTGCACTACAACGAGCACCGCACACTGCCGACATACCTTCGCATTCTAACGTTGACTTAACAATCAATCAGTCTCACGCTCACGCTCACTGAATTAAATACAAATGAACAACAAAAATTAAAAGTTTAGGGTACTTCTATAACAGCTTGTATACTGGTCTCATAAAACACAACTACGAAACTATCATTGATCAGTAATCAGATCATGTGACTACTACGAATATTCCCACACACGATGCTTGGTGACAATCTATACTATCTTGGGTGATTTGTCATTTGGTCTATATCGAACCGTGTGATGCCTTATGTTATGCTTAGTAAACAAAGACAACAGGATACCGAGTAAAACCAGAGCATTGGCGACAGTGTGATAGTTGGCAAATGGTCACAATTAACGGTTAACATATGGTATCTTATTAATTTTCTTCAGTTAGGGTTTTATTCTGTTCGTGTATATGCTTAAAAAGTAGCAAATCACTAGCCTCCTAGCGCCAGAATTAGGGGAAAAAAAACAATAATTATAAAATTGAAACGCATTTAGTGTTATATTTGGTGTTATGTCATTCATTTTTCTAATTTCAAATTTTAAAAATTCTGAGTCATGAACTTGTAACTAAACCTGACACTTCAAAACATTTAACTTTTAACTTGTTCCAGTTTAACTTTGAATTGTAGATCTCTAGATAGATTACACAGATTAACGGCATGGCAATTTGTACATTTACAAACAATACTCGCAACTTCACCGGGAATGTCTCCCATACTACTAGAATGTCTGATCGGTGTTCATGCTGTACGAAGATAAAAACAGATGCTAGTATTTGTGGGAGGAAACTGGAGAGTCCGGAGGTAAGCCAGGTACTTTAATAAACTAGCAGCCATTCCCTGACCTTGCGTTATATTTATTTATTTATTTGATTGGTGTTTTACGCCGTACTCAAGAATATTTCACTTATAAGACGGCGGCCAGCATTATGGTGGGTGGAAACCGGGCTGAGCCCGGGGGAAACCCACGGCCATCCGCAGGTTGCTGACAGACCTTCCCACTTACAGCCGGAGAGGAAGCCAGCATGAGCTGGACTTGAACTCACAGCGACCGCATTGGTGAGAGGCTCCTGGGTCATTACGCTGCGCTAGCGCGCTAACCGACGGAGCCACGGAGGCCCCGATCATGCATTGTAAGTCGGATACAGGCCTCAAGACAATCAAATTTAAACTTTCCACTTCAGTGGACAGGGGTGACAACATGATCAAGGTTCCCACAAATATCACTAGAAAGTTTCACGACAGAACGAAAAAACATGATATAGTACAACAGAATGTTATTTATTTGGCAAATGAGTACATATAGAGTCAAACTTTCTTTAAACAATCTGTGACAACTGAACTTTTCAAAGAAAATTATGCAGAAATGAAGATAAAGTGAAAGTGCTGTATGACTTTTATATTAGTACTTGTCATTACAGGTTGTCACAACAGAGTGAAGCAGCACTAGATAAAAAAGCGGTGGAAATCCGCCCTGCAACAAGGAGGCAACAGAGTAAACCATGGATATGCGCACAGAAATATAGTTCAGCATTGTGAGGATAGTGCAACGACTGATTGATCCGTATCAGTATAATGGCTCGGGCGGGGCCGTTTATTTGGCTTGGGTAAGGCGTCTCAGTGAAGCAGCACTAGATAAAAAAAGCGGTGGAAATCCGTCCTGCAACAAGGAGGCATATTACATGCACTCTTCGAATTCCTACGTCGTCATATCACTGAAAAATTGTTAAGTACGTAAACCCCCAAGCACTCACTCACTCACTGTTCTACAATACATCTGTTAAATTACTAGAAAATCTCCTCAGCCAAATATTAATAAGGATATTAAGAAATATACTTGATACTGTGATAACATGACAACAGCTCCAGATCTGATTTGATCCCATGATTTCGCGTTGTGCGAAAAGTTTCCAAAGTTAAAGTTTCTTGAACAGTAGAAAAATGGGCACTGCATCAAATCGCCCTGTCGAATGTGATATTTTAAATGGCATACCAGGGATTTTACACTATCGATATGCACGTTCTCACAAACCTACCCGAAGGTACATCTGAGTTCTATGTGCTGATCACAGTGGCCGGTTTGCCGTTCCCGAGCCGACTGTCGTTCAGCCTGGTGGTTACGACAGACGTGTTGTCTGTGTACTGTTCGTGAGCCGAACGATAATTTCTTCCACCATCAGGAAATCTCACATTGGGTGTATTGGAATGCACTCTGTTGCAATGCCTCCCCCCCTCCCAACAGACCTAAATTGTAACTGACACAATTGACACTGAAACGTAGGTCAATCGTAAAAACCACATGTAGGCTTTTGGGCTCCTCACAACTCAAGTCTACACTGGCAGCAAATAGATGACTTACCGTTTGTTTGGCGCTTGTTTCCACTTCTCAGCTTTCCGCGATTTTTTGGTCTCAACTGCGCATGCTCCGAGCGACCGCGTGTTCCAATATTCTCGTAAGAGCGGCGCGTCTTAATCGAAGCCATCCATCACTGCTCAAGTAGGGGAGATAATTGCTGCCAAAACTTAGAGACATCTCGCGGCAGAGGGAGGGTACTATGCAGTCAGTAGTAGGCCAGATACACCCACAGCGCTGCATCAGAGTCGCACTTTTTTCAACTTCTGATCGGCTGCAGCCTTAGAGTTAGGTCTTTGGTTCTTATTCTGTTCAGTTCTACGGCTCGGTCTAAACCTACCAAGCTGTCTCAAAACTAAAGTGTTCCAAAACCTTTCTGTTAGTTTAGATTTTCAGATTTGAGATAAACACTTACGCTACCGGTTTGGCCTTAGAGTTCGGTTAAACTGAATTGGCTTGCTTCACAAAGTAGGCTGCAAGGTGTTAAAATTTTATAAATAGTACAAGAATTTAGAAACTTCATTAAGAACTGTAAGGCATCAGTATATAATGCAAACACAGAGGCACGATTGCATGAAATGAACGTGAAAAATTATGTTTCCTATTTACAGTGAAACATGGTGTGAAGTCTTTCAGCAAAATGCATTGTGAAAACACAAATATTTGTAAATCGATGGCAATTTATAGATTTATACCACCGAACCATGTATCGCACTAATGTATTATCGCACCAAACAGGGATGCAAAATGACTAACACTGGAATGCACAGTATATTTAACATCAGTTTGTACTGTACTTTTACATACAGTTTTTACAGTGTATAACTCAATACTGAACGATACTGCTATTTGTCTCGCAGCATTAAAAATACGCGCAAATATCCGAATTAAGCGAATGAAAGAAATAATGTGTTCGCGTCTGTTTCGGAAAACAAAAGGCAATAAAGTTAGAAGCAATTTATTAGAAGTCACCGGTGTAATGGTCATTGACCGAAATAAAGCTGATAACCATGTAAATGCCCTCCATAGTTACCCAGACAAATGCCTATGAGTCACCATTACGACGGAGTAGTTACGAGATGCGAGTATATTATTGTGTAATTTTTGACAAATTGATAGAAGTTGTAAATAATTAGTGTTGTCCACTTTCCATGCCCCGTCCCTTCTTCCCCAGCTTATGCTGGCTTCCCCCTTCTGTGAAGATCTGGCAGCAACCTGCGGATGGTCGTGGGTTTTCCCCGCGCTTTGCCCATTTTCTTCCCACAATAATACAATAAATATTTTTGAGTACGCCGTAAAGCACCATTAAAATAAATAAAATTCTTCAGTACGGAGTGAAAATACCAGTCAAATAAATAATCACATACACACGCACTACTACCAGACCTGAACCAGCAGTCGTCAACCACCTGCCGGTGATTTTTTTCTTGATGTAAAAATACCTTTTCTTAACAAATACAGCTACAGAATTGGTGTCAGTCTCCAGTCAATCCGTAAATGCAGTTACTATTTGTGCTAAATCTTGCAATTGCTCGCGAAACTTTGGACTTCACTTAGAGTACACGTGACCTGACTATCCAATCTAATGTAGTGACACTTACGTGCGACGGGATGAAATGTTCGCCGTATTCAGAGCCACAGGGTCATTGTGATGTGAATGAGTGGAAACGTGTTTAACATCAGGGAATCAGAATGTGCTCATGACCGAAATTTGTGGATGAAATTCAGACGTTTGTATTTTTAGCTAATCGTCTTTGTTCAAATATTGGGTGCACACTCAAGTCTATATATGATTTATTTGACAGCATCGCTGGCGATGTTGTCATAAATTATTTGAAGTCCATTGGCCTACATCGTAAAATATAAATTTTAATTGTCGTAAATATTTATAGATAAACAGTTATATACATATAGATTTCTAGATAAACTATTTTTAAAATATGCTGATTTTCGAGTTTTAACTCTTATTTTTCTTTTATCTGAATTTAAATTTGTCCGTACTTTTTGTTTCACTTTTGATGTTCACACCATCATATCGAAAACCTTAACCGTATCGTGTTTTCGCTTTTCCTCGCCACGATATGGCTGAAATATTGCTGATGTGGCGTTAAGCCATACTCATTCATTAATTCAATTATTGGGTGTGTTTTTTAGAGAAGCTGGTCATTTTTTTTGGAGAAGCAGTTGGTAGATAAACATTTTACAAATATCTCTGACATGTTATTAGAAATAAATAAATAACGGGTTATGCGTAAATTAAACTTTTGATTTAAGGCGGCCTCGGATTCTGCGAAAGTTGAATTCGAGTCAGCTTATTTATTGGCTATGCTCCGATCGCTTGCCTTGAGAGTGACGCCTTGGTTCTATGTCCGATAAGACTTGACAACACAACATTTTAAGTGACTGACTTACAATTAACATCACTATATATTTTCCCACCGAAATGTGGTTAAGTCTTGATGCTAAGGACAGTCCATGTTGCTATTATTTGCTGCAGGTACTCTTTAAGCATTTAGACAAACCGTTAGAATTACACCCTAACTGTGGTAAGTGACAAGAGACCGTGTTTCGCCGGGTACGTGTGTCCATTTACCAACTGTATCAGACTGTTACAACTTACTCTCCATAGTAAGTACTGTAGTATTATATATATATATATATATATATAATACTACAGTACTTACTATGGAGAGTAAGTTGTATATATATATATATATATATATATATATATATATATATATATATATATATATATATATATATATATATTTATATATATATATATATATATAATACTACAGTACTTACTATGGAGAGTAAGTTGTATATATACATACAACAATATAATAGTTTCATCCAGTAACAAATATTTGTAAATCATAAATTTATTTATTTATTTGATTGGTGTTTTACGCTGTACTCAAGAATATTTCACTTAAACTACGGCGGCCAGCATTATGGTGGGTGGAAACCGGGCAGAGCTGGAAGACCTTCCCACGTACGGCCGGAGAGGAAGCCAGCGTGAGATGGACTTGAACTCACAGCGACCGCATTTGTGAGAGGCGCCTGAGTCATTACGCTGCGCTAGCGCGCTAACCAACTGAGTCACGGAGGCCCCTTGTAAATCATAAAGTTAAAGACCTAAGGTTGTATGCTCCGTGAAAGTTCCGGTTAGCATGTCTTTGAGACATTCTTCACTTTCTTAGCACCATTACTTAGCGTTGATAAATGTTCACAAGTGTAGTAACTTTTCATAGGATGACTCAATGGTTTTTCTGCCCAATGGTACGACGAAGTTACCTATTTACATAGACTTCATACATATCAAAGCAGGCTTTACCGCGACAACGCAAACGCTTTTTCCTGTATCTATTTTTTTCCCACTAAATGCATGAGAGGAATGTTCTCAAACTTTTCGTACTTAAAACAGGCCGGACACTGGGGTTATTTCTGTATGCGGAAGACTTTAAGAAGTCGGCTGATTTCTTCTACTCCCTAGAAAACGACCGTGTTGAAATTAGAACTATTGAATGTGGTCTTAGCAGAATACTGAATCTATTATGACCTTAATCTACCGCGCAAAGTTGTAAAGCAGCGCTAGGTCTTACTGGTTAATTTTAACTATGAGGTACCTAAGAAAATTACTTAGCATAGCGCCTGTCTGCCAGTATAGCTGACTGCATTCTCGGTGTGAGCTTGTGGCCTTCTTACAGAATGGATCTGTTCACATTTTTACCGAGCAGCATCAGGTTAACAATCTTATGGCTTTCTCTGCTGTTTCAGGTGAGTTAGAACTTGAATGCCTGTAAATTCATTTCTTCGAGATTTAGTTATTTATTTGATTGAGCTTTAAGCCGTACTCATGAATATTTCACTTACGCGACGGCGGCCAACATTATCGTGGAAGGAAACCTGACAGAGCCCAGGGGAAACCCATAGCCATCCGAAGGTTGTTGTCAGATCATCCCATATAGAGAGGATTTGAGCAAGCGGGATTCATGTCTGATGGGTTCAATAAGCAGTCGATCAGTACAAGGATGCCTTCAAAGGATAGAAAGTTAAAAGTGAAGTAAAGCCCATTAGATAGACATGCAAGTAAAGGCTTTGCCTAAAACGCTTTCAGTTATGGTGTTTGTTTACCTTTTTAACGAGTTTAATGCACGTAGGTATTTGAATTTCCTGGAGAATAATATGAGTCATTTAGCTGGTGTTTGGGTACTCTGACGTCACAGTATTTCCACTCTAAACAAAGTTGTTAACGTTATAATAGCTTTTATTAGGCGCACGTATAATTAATGCTCTAGTAATGTGATAATCAAAGTACATTATTACTGTCAGTACATGGTTCATAAACCTTACTTTACAATTGGAACAATTACAATTACAATTTGCTGCCTTTAATTCAGTGGGGAAAAAAATAAAAATATTTTAGAGACCATTTTCCTAACTTTTTCATTTCATGCTGTGTGAGCAAAAGTTACATATTAACGAGAAACAACCCTATTGAAAGATTCGCCGGTTTTGATCAAATATATTTTTTAAGCTGTTTTTTTTTTTCAGATTTATTATTTGCCGCGAATTGCATCTCACAATTTGGTATAAAATATGTTTCCGACATGAGAGAAAGTGTAATAACGAATAACGAAATAGATAAAACATCACCTAACATTTTTGGTGCAAAACGACTCTTTGGCAAGTGGTAGTGTCCTGTGTAATGTTAAAGATACTATAACGGGGATTATAAATGGCAAAAATATCGATCAGCGCAAATGCAGTCGAATTGTTTTGTTATTTAGAGTAGCTCAAAAATTGTCTTTCACGAAATATCAGCCCAGTGTGTGCACTTGTTACCGTTTAAAACCGGTGACAAAATTCTTAACGTGTATAAAACGTGTCGTGTTATAATTTTTCCAACTTATTACTTGTAACACTATAACTAGTACAGGCCAGCGATTAATATTTTTTAGAAAGGCAGTAATCTACTTTTGTCATGCGGGCCGCCGTCGTATAAGTGAAATATTCTTGAGTACGACGTGAAAAACAAAAATCAAATAAATAAGCCACATTGTAAAAAAGGTGAAAAAATGTTTGAGTAGCAAATATAGCTTTTTGCCAAAAATCTTCGGTATGGTCTCTTTACAGGTTACAATGAAATTCACAACTTAATTTTTTTTTTCTCAGCTAATGAAACTGACTTCTCCCGCATCCATAGATGAAATGATTGCAAATGCTGCCCAGAGCTGTAAGTTTTCTTGTGGTTTCATGAAAGCATAAACAGATATAGGGAAAATAAGCAATGTCACATTTGAATGCAACCAAACCATAGTCTGTGCTCTCTGCTCGGCCATAATCTTGTTTAACAGTACACAATGAAGGAAAGAGTTGTCTCCCTTTGTATGAAAACGGCGATGTCTGAAATAATTAAAAGTCTACAATATTCAATATTCTTAGAAAAATTTTCCTTTATCGTACAGTCTTTATTTCCTGCCTGTTAAGCCAATCTCGCCATGTACCAAGTTCTGTTTGTTTCTGTTTTGAAATGGCTAGACTTTGCATGTAAGTATTACCAAATACATCTAACACACAGTACGACGTTAAACCCCAAGCACTCACTCACTCTAACACACATATTGTAATCTTTTCGTGTACAAAACTGAAATTCATGAATCTGATATTTGTGTTTTCATTACTGTCGCTCAACAATTGTGAAGCTCCTAACAGAATCACAGATTTTCTCTCTAAATTGTTATTTGTCCCATTTTGCTAATTTTCTAGTGATTGTAACTTTAATCGATCATGGTTTCTGTTTACCAGCTGATCAGTTTGGTTTGCTGTACGGCCAGTCCGGAGACGTTCGGGTCGAACTAGACATTATGCTGACCCGTCAACAATGGCAAGACGTTCTCCTGTACCAGGCGTAAGTACATATCTGTTTAACCTTGTTTTCTTTTTTTTTGCGAACTGAAGACCATTTACAAACTATCATAATGTCTTAGCTGCTCTCCTTTTGCTCCCCACGTTATAGTCTTCTGTATTTTATGCCTCCATAAAATAGGATTCTGCTAATTGGGGCTTGTTCCTTAGCAAGGTTTTCATGTAAACATTCATTACATCTGATGAAACACAGCATTTTCAGTAATTTTATACTACTGACGTCTAATGAAATTCAATTAATATAACTGCATTTGTTTTAATCTGACCCTTTTACCCGCTACTGAAGCCGTCGTGCTAGAGGCCCTTACATTACTAATATCTAAGCATTTACCTGAACAGTTAGAATAAAACCCCAAATGAGGTGACTGAAATAAAGACCAGTACACCTCGCAAACCTTTACACGGTCTCAGTCCCTACTGGTCGAGGGTGGCCGGTTTTTTAGGTACAACCAATAAGCTGACCTGATCAATGAGACGGTTTTTGTTTGTTATAAATCTTGGAGATGACTTGTGTGTTTAGTTGATTAGCGAATATAGATTTTGTCCAACAAATTTCCGCAACACCGTCTTCAACATTAAATGCTTTCATCAAAATATCATATTTTTCTATATGATTACCTTTTCTGACAAGAAAATTTATTCTGTTTAATTTATCCCAGAGGCTTTACTCGACATAAGAGGAAGGCGATTAGAAGCTCTCGTTACAGATGGACGAACAAGGTTATACCGTATGAGTTCCAAAATGGAGTCTTTAGTAAGTTATTTAGTGTACGGTCAGCCGTTTAATCTTACTGTATCTAAAAGTAATGTAAAACATCAATTCTTACAGAGAGTAGTCAATTTCCCACACACTATTTATTTATTTATTTTATCGTTGTCAAGTTCCATACAGAGGAACTCTTTAGCTATACGATCGTGGACAGTTTTATGAGTGGAGGAAAGTAAATTACCCGGTATAAACCACCGACTATTAGCATGTTCTTGACAAACTTTCCCACAAAAGGGGAATAGCAATGCATTACATATTGACTTAAACCACAATTTGAAGGCAACTACTGACAGTTCAAGCATTAAACAGTTTTGTTTGCAGGTTATACATTTGAAAGACCAATGAGGCCAGTCAATGTCGAATTTGCGATTCGGAAGCATTTTCTCACAGCTATCGTACATGAAAAGACTATATTTGTAGGTTGTACGTGCTAGACATTACCAAAGGCAGGTAGAATGTATGTCATTTTTTTCATCCATGATTCACAGACATTTAGGAAATTTGACATGCATACATCTACTTGCAGGATGGATTGATCGACTGGTTTAAGATGGACATCGTGCTAAAGAACATTTCAGTTGGGTTAAGTTGAACGGGATGTCTAGAGGAAACTACCATCCTTTGGCAAATAACTGACTTACATCTATGATCAGTCCTGTGACCACTGAGGTTGCAAGTTCGAATCCAGGTCTCGCTGCTTCGACTGCAGCTTTAGGTCAGGAAGTCTGTCTGGCAGAGATCGGCTGCATCGACTCGTAACACTGGCCGCTGTTATATAAATATAAAGTACTCTTGAATAAAATACGTGTCCAGTATTTTAATTCAGTTTAAATTTATTTGATCCGTGTTTTACACCGTACTTAATGATATGTCACTTATGCGACGGCGGACAGAAATTCAGTTAGAAGACTTCCGATATCAATACAGCAACTGACTTACAGAGATCTTCTGTACATCGGGGTATTTTTTTTTTGTTTTTTCCTTTTTTGTACAGGTCGTTACGATCGTACTGTCATCCAGTCAGCTTTTAACGTGTGGGAGAAACACACATGTGTGAGGTTCCTGCCCGCCACAGCCTCTGATCGCAACAAGATTAGGATTCAAAATGGCGGCGGGTAGGACATTTCCATTTCTCTAATAACCCGGCCCGTGACCAGAATTTATTTTAAGTTCTTTTATATACCTTAGCCTTGCATTTAATAATAGTTATTGACGATGAATGGGCGTGTGGTAAATAGAATTTTATAGTCTTATTTTTCAGTCATCCGTAATATTAGTGATTTTAACTTTGAAAAAAGGTAGCTCCGAATTAAACCTTTTAATGTTCATTAAGTAAATCTTGTGCACTAAAGAGGGTCATGTAGCATACAACGAATCAATCACAGAGTGTGCAACAGTCAGTAGGTTACTAGGATTTATTTTCATTCCCTAGGCATCTCTGCTGTCCTCTCACTATAATGCGATGTGCCGTGGTGTAAGTGAAATATTCTTGACCACAGGGTAAAACACCAATCAAATTATTTTTATTCTTTAAATTTTATTTACAATTACGATATATTAAATTTTGTTTCATTAGTTTCATTTCTGTATGATGTTGGAATTTCTTAACTTTACCAGCTGTTCCTCTTACGTCGGCATGATCGGCGGAACGCAGCCAGTGATGCTTGGTCGTGGATGTCGCCTGGTAAGTGCAGTTATCTCCCTTACAACAGTTTGCCGAAGTCGTTCATCGAGCAGCTCATGGAGAAGTATCGTTTGGACAAAGTCGCGAGCCCCCATCCCATTTGTCCATTCCTGTGTACTTTACACACACTGTACAGTGTCTGTTAGTGAAAGCGGTCATCTTAATATAAAAGATCAATTTGACACAGACTTCATTATGACGAGTGAGTTAGTGAGTGCTTTGGATTTAATGTCGTACTTAACATTTTTTCAGTCATATGACGACGAAGGAATCCTTGGAGCGCATTTAATGTGCCTCCTTGTTGCAGGATGGATTTCCACCGCTCTTTTATCTAGTGCTGCTTCACTGAGACGGCTCTCCGAAGGCAAGTAAGCCTCCCCGCCCGAGAATTATACTGATACGGGTCAACCAATTGCACTATCCAATTCATGCTGACCGCCAAGGTCATAGGTGTGACTCGACCCAGGGATGATCCTGGATCTACTGCTCCCGAAGCGGCCGCTCTACCAACTGTGCTATCGGGGCGGAGCATCATGACGATTTATCAGAGGACAGAATAATGCTTCGTGTCGTATTGATAGTTAGGCGACACCAATTTTATTTTGTGTTTCACGAACGAGCCTACGTCAAAAATTCTAAACCTAGGATGAAAATAGAACTGAAAATCCACCGTTTTATTTAGTCCGATCTGCATAATTTTTATTTTATTTATTTCTTTATTTTGTTGTTGTTGTGTTTTTAAATATGTCTACAACTTTCCGGATAGTCCACATATTCCACAAATTAGATGATTTTCAAGATTTTATTTTATACCCTCCGTCGAAAAATTTATTCTAGCCGTAAACCGCTTCGGTGGCCTAACGGTTAGGCCGTTCGCCTCGAAGTCCGCAGACCGGAGACCCAGTTCGGGTGGTGTCATAACAAAGGCGTTAAAAATATTACTTCTTGGCGCTTAGCAATGTGACGTTAAACCGTAATCATTCATTCTTGGCGCTCAGTATTGAGAGATTACATGGAAACAGGACTGGTTGGCCAGGTGTCTGTATAATGTGACTTGGTGAGGTGTCATGTCTGGTGTCTTTGGCATGAAACTTCAGTGGCGTTAGCACTTCGGCGGCATGGACCTGCCCTGCCCCAAGAAGACACAATATATGTACAGATACCTAATGACCCCTCGTCGTCATATAACTTAAAAATTGTTAAGTACGACCTGAAACCCTCTTTTATTCTTCCCATAAAGCAACAAGTTAAATTGGTGTGGCCTTAACTGCGATCACCCTGTCCTCGATGCGGTTTACCTCCAGCTGGTTCAAAATAGTTTCCCAGTGTACATTTGATCAATTATGAAAACGAAGCACATGCGACCCCAAAATTCGGTACTGGATCACGCTTAACTTGATCATGTAGCGCATGTAGTATATATGGGCTGTCATGATGTTAAAGGGTTCGTACTCCTGATAAGTTAGTACCTAAGTAGCAAGACGTTGATATAAGTATATAGTTAATGGCAGTTAACTGGAGAATTACCACCTTTAATGCAAGTATGGGTCATCTATTAGACCATTTCCGGAAATGGCTTTTATGATTTCCTTTCACATTTTCTCACAGTGAATACAGTGCAAATAAAGACTCTATGGTGGTCTTTTTGGACCAATCATGCCATACTAATCATCTGTGTCGTCACTGTGACCACCTGTTCAAATCTAGCCACAGTGGGTTTTGTCTGCATTTTGTTCACTGGAAAAAAATCATGAAATCATATTTGGAATGTGCAGATGACGCGCATGTATTTTAGTTACAGGTGTTTTTTTTTTCTTTTCATTGATTTGTCTGTTATTGTTTTAATGTTATTGTTCACTAAACGTGACAAAAAAAAAAACAGTGCATTTTGATTAATTCTAGATTCTAATAAATTGCAACGAACATCACGGCCTTCATGTTTTTCCCAATTCTGCTGAAGTCGTTTTTCGCACAGATTGCTACTATGTAAACTTTTACATGAGTACCATACAAGCCTAACTGGGGTAAGTTGACAATAGGCGGTATTTCACCATTTACATGGGATCATTCGACATCACACTGTCGTCGATGCTCTCCATTCTGTCATTATATATGTAACCTTTTTGGTCCCCTCTCCTCCAGGAACAAGTCGTCGTTCACGAGCTTGGTCACGCGGTGGGGTTCCAGCACGAGCAAACGCGACCAGATCGTGACGCTTACGTCACTATTCAGGAGCAGAACATTCCGTCAAATCTTCTCTACAACTTCAACAGGTACCCGCTCAGAACGGTCGACAACTATGACGTACCGTATGACTACGAGAGTATCATGCATTACAGTGAAAAGGTAACCGTACGCAGTATGTCGTTATTTTTGTTTGTTGAAATATATATATATATATATATATACATATCTGCTTCTGTTTATTTCTTTGGTTGGTGTTTTACGCCGTACTGAAGATTATTGAACATTTCCCTTCTACGACAGATTATTTGTGGGGAAAGAGAGGGCGGGGGGGGGGGGGGGGGGGGGGGCTGGGCAGAGCCCGTGGAAAACCTACTTGTGATTTTGAATGAATAGGAGTCTTTGTCTTTTCTCCATTTGAATAGCGCTGGAAAATTATAACATTTATATAAATAGATATTTTTTACTGTCGCGAAGCCATGTAATGCTAAGAATTTCGAGCTCAAATCTAATATTATATCCCATGTACGGTTGCATTAATTGCATTTGTTTATCCTTTTATGCGTTATTTACCCGTTCACATTGCGTTCTGTGATGAATTTTCCCATCTACCTTAGTGAACATGTGCGTTACAATGTTAAGACAACAGATACCAATAAATGGGGAACTCGTAAAACTCCTTCCTGCTTGTATCAAGACTTTGAAGTCATTTATTCTGTCCTTAATTTTGCACAGTTTTTATCAGAGTACGTGCGTTCATAAAACGCATATGAAGTCCTTGAGTCTCCCATTGAAGCAGACATTAATCAGTAGGGGCAATCAACAAATGAAAAGTTTAGAATTCACAGGGAATATCGGTCAAGCTCTCAACCAAGTAACCATACACCGTAGGTTGATTTGTGTAGCTAGTCGTCTGAATATGTCACTGTTTGTATTAATCTATAATATATAAGAACTTGGTGTACTAACACACTGAAGTTATTCCAGGCTTTTTCCGTGAATGGCTTACCTACCATCATCGCCAAAGATCAGCGTTATCAGCACGTCATGGGACATGCAAAACAGCTCAGCTTCCGGGATGTCAAACTGGCTAATATTATGTATGACTGCGCAGGTAAACAAGAACTGAGCTCTGGGTTATCCTAGACGAGTGACGTCTATATATTGCAGCTAACTTCAGACCCTATTAAAGTGAGGTTAATTGACAAGATGGCGTATTTCAACGTGTCCATTTGACAATTAGAGCACTGTTGTCGCTGCTCTGGCGATAATCTTTAAACTGTAGTCTTTTATATTGCGTAGGTAAAGTTTGCAACAGTTCTCCACCTCATATGTTATATGGTGTAGGTAAAGTTTGCAACAGTTCTCCACCTCATGTTTTTACTAATACAGACAGCTGCATATCAGAGGAGCTAAGCTTGTCATTCATTTATTTATTAGTTTGGTTCTTTGTTTCTATATATATATATATATATATATATATATATATATAATATATATATATATATATATAATTTATTTAAATATTTATTTATTTGATTGGTGTTTTACCTCGTACTGAAGAATATTACACTTTTAAATAGGACACCAAACAAGTCCCACTCAGTTTTCTTACGTCAGGGCAGCCAGTGTTTGTCGATGAACCAACCAATCACTGGAGGTGTTTTTTAATGTTGCTTTTCTCAGATTGAAAAGTATTTTTTTGACTTTGCTCATGTTTTTCGCTGTATATTTGCTTAGGATTGTGTTATCAGTGTTAGGTCCGTGTTTTAGATGGTTGCATCAAGACTCTTGATGTTAAAGTCCAGCTCATGCTGGCTGTCTCTCCGGCTGTCAGCGGCCTACGGATCAACCTAGAGATGGTCGTAAGATTCCCTCAGGTTCAGCCCGGTTTCCTTCCACTATAATGGTGGCCGCCGTCGTAGAAGTGAAACATTCTTGAATACGGCGAAGACGATCCTGCACAGCACTGGAAGTCTTGGTAGTGGTTATACACATTCAGTGTATAACAGGTTTTACCAAATTCCCCCAGTACTATCTACCCATCTCTTCTACTTTATGTCATCAGAGCGCTGTCCGAAGAAAACTTGCCCGGGTGTTGGGTTCCTCGGGCAGGACTGTCGCTGTTACTGCCCAGGAAATCCGGTCCAAATCTGCTCCGGTGATGAGAATCCCGACACCAAGACAACAACAACAACCAAGCCGACGAGTACAAAGAAAACGAAAACAACACTACGTGTCACTACATCACGTCCTGTCTTGCCCTGTACAGACCGGAACCCCCGCTGTTCATACTGGAAGTTCCGCGGGGAATGTAGCCGAAACAAGGGATTTATGGGATATTACTGCAAGAAGTCGTGCGATTACTGTGAGGATAATGCTGTGGATGGTAAGAACTTAATTGTTCGACCGGAAGGGGGGAGGTGAGGGGGGGGGGGGGGTCTCCCACTGACTCATTTGCCTAAAGCGTTGATCTCGCCGCACCTGATCGATAAAGTTGCTGTATGTCTTAATCACAACACTTGCGCCTTCATAGGTCACCCGAGAAGGTCGCATATGCCTGAAAGTGTTTATTTCTTTATCTGGTCGGTGAGTTACATTTGACATAAAGATGGCGTCTCCCAAAACAGTTAGCTGGCAGTTACGTTTTTCCTTATCATTGAGGTGAAACTGTGTTTCCTTAAGCTTTGAAGTATGTTCACACTAATGCTCACAATACATCCTGCTCGAGTCAAAAGCACTGACAGGTTAGAGCAAGAAATGAATGATTATTTTTTGTAGCGAGAACATATTAGAATTAGAAATCAGTGAATGGTTTTCGATGTGATGGCAACATTCAAACTGAAATAAAGCACACAGACAGGTTAGAGCAAGGAAACATGACTGGTTGGCAGTATAATGTGGGTGTGTTGGGTGTCATGTCTGGTGTCTTCTGCATAATATTTCAGTGGCGTCATGGACTCAACCTGACCGACCCACACATATATACATACTTACATACGTACATACATACACGCATGTATGCATACATACATAGATACGGACATACAGACACACGCACACGCACACATTTGAGCCCGTAGAACTATGTATGTCTGTGTTTATTTTTGATAGAAGAAACAGCACTAAATTTTCTCTATATTATTTCCTGCCAGAGGTGTGTGAAGACTTAAACCAAAACTGTCGCTTCTGGAAGTCTCGCGGTTACTGTTCTAACGGACTTTACAGAACATATCTGCAGAACAACTGTCCCAAGTCCTGCCAGACCTGCGTGGACACAAAGACTACCACACCCAGTGAGAACAACCTACGGTCTATGATCAAGCAGTACAAAACTGGTAAGATTATAAGATTATGTAATAGAGAAAGAGCATAAGGAGTAATACCAGAGCATCGTCGACAGTGTTGTAATTGGCAAATGGGAACGCGTAACGGGTGAAATTATTGAAGTCACAGCCTCTGATAAAATAAATAAACAAACAGTTGCTGTATGAGACCTCCGTGGGCGAATAACTTGTTTGAGTGACATTTAGAAGTTGGGGCGGAAGTACACTGAACAAGGCATTCTTACGGATATACAACTTCTTGGTTTATCAACACAACGTTTCGATGTAGTTACGAACATCGTTTTCAGCTAAATTATGTTAGTAACTACATCGAAACGTCGTGTTAGGAAGTTGTATATCCATAAGAATGCCTTGTCCAGTGTACCTCCGTCGCCGAGTTAGTTGTTAGCGTGCTAGTGCAATGCAGTGATTCACAAACCTCTCAACATCGCTGTGAAATATTCTTGAAGCTGGCTTAATACATCAATCAAATGAATAAAGAACTGTTGGGCACATTTATTTGTGCTCGCTAGACTTCACTAGTCTTTTTTTTGTTTACAGTTTCTGTACAGAAATAAATGCAGACGACACTTTATTATAAACCATTTTGACTATTACTGTAAAGGTTCAAATGATGCCAGACGCCGTTTTTGTCGGTATATAACAACTGACATTTTGCGTTGCATAACGCTTGAAATAAATCGACTCAAAGCTGAACAAATTAGTGAAAAAAAAGACGCCATAGGATTTGTGACTATAAATATGATTCATGAAGGCGGTTCATATGTTCCAAAGTTCTTTGTTTTTAGTGAAACAATAGATTAAAAACTTAGATAACATTATTTTTCGACTGGGATGCTCTCTAATCCTCTGTCAAATTATGATTAATTGTGAGGTTTGATTTTTAACAGAACATATTTGTTACTTTTGTCGCTTTGTTACCAAAAACCATGTCGTGGAATTTACTAGATATTCCTTTTTATTATTTTCCTTTTTATTATTTTCCTTTTTATTATATTCCTTCATTTACCAGAGTCCGAGAAGGAGAACTGCCTGGACCAGCTGAGTCGATGTCCGAAGTGGGCCCAGACTGGCTACTGTACACGGAGCAGGGTGTACATGGGACGCAGTTGCAAGAAGTCGTGCGGGTTTTGTTAAAGGCTGTATAAGAACGTATACATCCCGGTGGTTCCTGCTATTATGAAAAATAACGACTATAGGCGCGCTCAATACCAGCACTTGTCCCTCGGGGCTAGGATTGGCATCGGGTGTCGATATATAATATATTTTAAATAAATTTTACCATTTTGAATTTTTAAAAGTCAAACATGTTTACTTTCATTACACGGAGTGGAACCCATCTCTATTAAGAGTTTACTACGCTCACCTGCATTCACCTCTGTAAACACCTAAATGAATGGTTAATTTGTACACCCAGCTGAAAGAACAGTAAATTGATTTAATTGGTGTTTTACGCCATACTCAAGAATATATATATATATATATATATATATATATATATATATATATATATATATATATATATATATATATATATATATATATATATATATATATATATATATATATATATATATATATATATATTCTGCGTAATATCAAGATATTATCATGTTCATTTCGCGGTATTTAGTCATAGTATTAATTCGCAACAAGTCCAAAGTAGACTTGTGTCTGCCTAGTGGCGGCGAGTGACCCTTGCCTCGATGTCAACATTTATTTATTTAATTAATTAATGTTTTACGCCATACTCGAGAATATTTTACGTATACGACGGCAGCCAACATTATGGTGGGCAGATCGTGGCATTGTGTGAGTAATATATGGACTATATACTGATTGTAAAACACCAAATATGTAGGTTGCCATTCTCTTATAAAGACGATTGAGGATCAGGCGATCGATTGATTGATTGATTTATTATTAACAATATTTCACTCATACAACGGTGGCCATTTTCGTCGATGAAACAAACCAGGATAAACACATTTTTGCAAGTAAAAACAAACTTTCACAGTTGTGAAATACTGCCATGAAACATATCACTGTTTATCGCTTTGGTAGGCGTCACCTCATTTGGGTTCCGGCATTAGCGTTTCTGTTTTCATCACATCGTGGACAATTTACAGTCCAAATATAGGCTTATATCGGAGCTTTTATAAAAAAGATGACCCAGGAGCCTCTCACCAATGCGGTCGCTGCGAGTTCAAGTCCAGTTCACGCTGGCTTCCTCCCCGGCCGTAAGTTCGAAGGTCTGCCAGTAACCTGCGAATGGTCGTTGTTTTTCCCCGCGCCCCGCCCGGTTTCCCTCCACCATAATACTGGCCGCCGTCGTATAAGTGAAATATTTTTCAGTACGGCGTAAAACACCAATCAAATAAATAAATAAATCAATCACAATAGAAGAGACAGATAAATGTGATTAGTTGGTTAAATACGTTAAATTTCTAGCCATTCTCAGAAAGAGCACATTACAGGACGACGCGGATTTCACGCCATAATCAACAATTTTTCAGTCGATATCGGTGTATGTATATATACTGTGCCTTCTTGTGATAGGACAAGTCCATGCCGCCAAAGTGCTCCCACTACTAAAGTGTCATGCCGAAGACACCAGATACAAAACTTCACCAAGTCACATTATATTACATACACCGTGCCAACCTGTCCTGTTTCCTTGCTCTAACCTCTCAGTGCAACTCATACGGGCTTTATTGTGCGTAGGCTTCCAGTGACGAGCGAAACAGCATCAAATGCCATGTTTAAAGTCTTTGGTATGACCCGACCCGGGTTTGCTCGGCCCTTTGTGATATAGACGACTATAGGATGAATGGTCAGTAAAATTAGAGTATGGGCGACTGTTTGATAGTTGGAAAAAGGGGAAGAATATATTGTAACAACAGTCGCACTATCTTTCCCGCCCACTATATAGCTGTGTGGGAAGAGATGTGCCTACCAACGATGGGTAATAAGCTATGCTATCATAATCTATTCATCACCAAACCAATGCCAAATTGATGGAATGCGGAGAACACGGATGGTAGATTAACATCTGTCAGCCACCATTATGACTTAATTTATACCGCGTCATTACGTAGGCATTGCCATTACACGTTCACTTAAAAGAGCCGATATCTATTAAACCATGAATCCTAATTAGACAGGAATAAGTACGGTGTTTATAGAACTGTTATGACATTAGCGACGTTTAGCCATGATGCCGCATGGGAACACTGCTGTCGTCCGATTTACATAATGATGAATACCCTTATAATAAGCCTCAATAATCAATTACAATTGTCACTGTGTATATTCAGCACGAATTTGTGAAAAGGGTCTTGCGTAACATTTAATCGAGTGGACACTCTAATAGGATTATGGGAAAAGGGCGGTCTCCACAAAGAAAACAGCAGTGTAAAACACATTATTAACTGTGTCGTAACGCTGCAGTGTTAGTGTCATACTTAACTGTTTTATGAGCACATATGTATATATAACTATAATCCTGTGACGTTCTACAATAGAGAACAGTGAGAGCTTTAAACCGCTTTGTTTAAACAGGGGGAAAAGTTATACGAGTGTCTCAGTGCAGCAAACATGTTAGATATTAAGATTATTGTAGTGTGCATGTCTCTAAAATCAGCTTATAAAACCATACTGGTAACTGGCGGAGCATTATAGGTCGTTACCCCGTCCTTCACGAAACATGTTCCGAACTTTGGTAAAACGGTTCATCATACTCAACTGAAACTTTGCACTAAATCGAAACTTGACACAATGGCTTCATAATAATGGGGTACAGATAAAGTTTGCGTTTTGTGTTGTTTCGTATCTGATCGAGTTATCTGCTGGTACATATCGCACCTTACACATTTGTTAGATCCCGTGTGTTATGTGACGATTACAATCAACGTCATCAGCTGTCATTGCAAAAAGCTGGTGTGTCAAGGTTACTCCATCAAACACCTGCACTCTATGTTTCTTAAGTTTTATGATTAGTATAATTCTGCGGAAGATAAACATGGATAGAGTGCCCGGAATCTCTGGGTGTCTGCTTCATAATTGTATCTAATTCCGCTTAACCGGGCGCTAAAAGCTGCACTGAAAGAAAAGTTATACAAAATTATGCGGTCTAATTTAAGCACTTACCTGAGCACTTAAAATAAAACCTTAACTGCGATAAATGACGGCCTTATTTCAGCGGTTTTGTGTGACGATTTGACAATTGTTACACTGTTGTCGCTGCTCTGGTTGTGATTTTGTGCCGTAGGTGTTTTATATGAATGCTAGTTATTACATTCATGGTGTAATATTTGAACTCCTCATCATCTGTATTTATATGAAGATTTGTGGTTGGGAACTAAAGTTTTACATGGAGAATTACAAGATCATATTTATATTTTCATCCGTTTATCCTTCGGAAGGAATTTTGTCAGTCATTTGCAGTGTTTAAACTTTATGGAAATCGTCAGATACAACGGACTCTGTTTTGCAGCGGATGTTGTATTACTCATTAAACTAACCGGTGGGAAGTAGAGACGAACACTACGGATGCATATATAGGCTATTTGTCAGAGGTGGCTTGGATTATGACCTGGGCGGTCGTGTGAACTTACGGAAGCCGCTCGGAAATAAATCCCGAATTCCCCTCAAATATGACTCAACATTTAACAGCTCTTAATTCAGACTAAAGTGAATTTGCTTCTCTTATGTTACCGTAAATTAGCAAACAAACCTGTCTCCAATATACACCTGATGATTGCTTCCTGTGCTATCTCGAGGAGCCTCCGTGGCTCAGTTGGTTAGCGCGCTAGCGCAGAGTAATGACCCAGGAGTCTGTCACCAATGCGGTCGCTGTGAGTTCAAGTCCAGCTCATGCTGGCTTCCTTTCCGGCCGTAAGTGGGAAGGTCTCCAAGCAACCTGCGGATGGTCGTGGGTTTCCCCCGGGCTCTGCCCTGTTTCCACCCATTATAATGCTGGCCGCTGTCGTATAAGTTAAATAAGAGGCCTCCGTGGCTCAGTTGGTTGGTGCGCTAGCGCAGCGTAATGACCCAGGAGTCTGTCACCAATGCGGTCGCTGTGAGTTCAAGTCCATCTCATACTGGCTTCCTCTTCGGCTGTAAGGAGGAAGGTCTGCCAGCAACATCATCCCTTGTTCGTCATATAATCGTGTGCTGCGAAACCCCAGTTCTATTCGCATTATATTCCCATCCGCATGTAATGCAAATGAACAAGGCTTCATATGGACATGATATGCAATAAGAGATAAACAAAATACAGTCTAAAAATATGAAGTGTCTTAACATTCACACAAATCTTGTTAAATAAAACTAGTGTTTGACTCTTGTGTTTATTTAAGACACTACATCGGAGATTTTTTTTGTCCAAATAACATATTTTCTCCTTCAGTTAAATTTTCTGTATTTACCAAAAAATAGTAGACTCCTAACATTGCTATATACATAGTATGGAAAAATGTGAAAAAGTTATATACCCTTTATAAATTTGAGAAAATTTTCTGCCCATTTGGATTGGTAGCACGTTCACATATTAGGCCGATTTTTTGTGAAAGGTAATTATTTAGACTGCTCTAAAACATTAACAGTCAAAAATCGATTGGATTTGCTGTTATCTTTTTCTTTGCCGAAAATGTTTTTGAAGTATGATTTTCTTACCACTTATCAGAGAGACAAGTAACAGCGTAAGATATATATGTTAGTACTTGTTTGACTCAGCAGCGTTATCAGAACGACATCATAACTAGAGCACCTTCATATTTATGAAAATAGTTTACACAATGTAAACTAGCTGGTTAGCTGGCTCTTTTCTGAGATCTTTTCTTAAAATACTAGATGAACATTTGATGAATAACCACATGTTAAACAGCAATATTTTGTTTTATATTTTGCGGTTATTAAACGACGGGTGTACATAGTTTTAAAGTGAAAAAGAATGACATCATGGCCGCCGCGGCTTATTGATATCACGACAGTAGAAATTTCACACCGATGACATTAAAGTTTAGCCGAGTGGCCCTGTTCTTCCGGAAATAGACGGAAATGTCCCGAAGATGCCGAGCAGCCGCTGGCACTTGATTTACAATGGGGGCGATTAACATGGACTGTGATATGCGGATTTGTGAGTTTACACCAGATAAAATGATGTGGGTATAGTAATACTCGGACAATAGGATCTTTATCACAACATCAAATGACCCCCTTCATGACCATGGTCAATTTAGACACATACACGGTAGATTATACCATAACAGGCTAATAGCATACTTTAAACATCCGTCTAGTCAGAATGACGCTATGACATGGGTAATTAACACAAATGGGTGATGAGGGTTACTGTCTGCGAAACTATAAAAGTGCGGTTCTTGAGCCATCATCGTCACATTGACAAAGACGATACACTTGCTTTCATCATAAAGCAATTTCTATGATGGAGACCGTTAATAGTTGTATCCCTGCCGTGCTGTTGGCTGTTTTGTTGGTAAGTTGTTTTTTTTTTTGAAGAATATCGACTGTATTTCATGCACCACTGAGAGCTGTTGTCTGTTTCTCTCTTTCATGTTAACACTTCAATATATCCCTTTGGAATCTGGTGTTTTAAGCTGTTTTGGAGATGGCCGGGTCTTGTGATTATGAGAGTCTTCTTGAAGCGTTCCTTTATGATTAACGTATTGTGCTCGAAAGTCGAACTTGACACTCAGATTCCTTAAATTCTGTATTAAAATGTTTATCCGTGTACCAGGTTGTCCAATGCTGACTCAGTTGCTTTGTTATGGTTCCCTCACACAGGCAAATTCCGTTGCTACGTTTCTTGGTCACACATCCAAGAATGGTAACGTTGAAGTGTTTGATTTAAACAATTGGAACTATCATAGTCCCCTCTACAATATCCACTCATATTACAAAATATAAAAGAATACAGTATAGCGAGTTAAACCAGATCAACAAGGACGGCTTGGAAATTTGCAGATGGCCACACGTAGCCGGTGAAATAATTACTTTTGGGGATTGTCCTAACTTTTCATGTTCATGGTGGAAGGAATTTATCGAATGTTTTTTTATCGAAGTAGGTATGAACGATAATAACATAGAGAGTAAAACCAGAGCGACAACTGCACTGCAACAGTTGACAAGTGATCACGCGTAGCCGGTGAAATTCGGCCTCATGTCAACTTAACTTTTCTAACAATTCGTGCAAATGATTTAAATAGTAGCTACGCAATCAATAAGTAAAACAAATGTGCACTGGCGTTAATAATAATGTATTAGAAACGCATTATATTGGTGTCCTCAAAATTCTTAATAAGAGATTATTATCTGAAGAGACTTTAGTTGTTTGAAAACACCAGAATGACGTAATATAATTAAAGACGAACAGCATAAAGAGTAAAACCAGCGCAGCAACGACAGCGTGATAGCTGACAAATTGTCGCACATAACCGGTGAAATACAGCCTCCTGTCTATTTCTCCCAGTCAAGATTTTATTCTGCCTGCTTTTATAAGCGCATAAATGTTAGCAAAGTACACGTAACTTAATATCCCAGTCATACGTATGTAATATTACCACGCCAAATCGGTAACATTCTTCAAATAAACAAATCAAGGGGGCTCTGTTTGCAAAACGCTGTTTTTTTCGCTCGAATGTATATGCCAAGTAAAATTACACTGTACTCTATTTCTTTTACTATACATTCTATTTATCAATATAGTACTCTGATGATATGAAAAGTAAAGTGTATTATCCGACTTTTAGTTTAAGGGTATATATCGGTACAACATAATAAAATGTATAGGGATTATGAAATGAGCTCACTGAACAAATAGGTGTTGTGATTCATATATATATATTTGTTATATTATTTAACTCAGCTTCTAAATCACATTGGAAGAAGTCATATATCTGTGCGATACTGATATCAAAGCTCGTGATATTTATCCAGCCTCCTGCCCAGACGTAAGTGAATGTGTTATCAGACTGTAATTGGTCTTTGTTACTTTTCAGACCCTAGGCCTCGTCCAGTCTGCATCCATTGACCAGCTCATCTCAGAAGCTGCCACAAGTCGTAAGTGTCTTATAATTACAAACATATGCCTTCACACGTGGGGAATTTCCGTGCCAAATCACCTGAGTCCAATCCGTGAAAAATAAAGGTTTTACAAAGTCTGGCGTATTATGTAAAGTGTAGAGTTTCACTCAAAATCTGATGTTTTATGCAAAAAATTAAAATGAGGAGAAATATATGTATGTAACATAAAATCTCCATTATCTGTACTCTGATGGTATGGAAGTTTGCAATTCCGGTTGCTTTTGATTGATCAAGTGTGTTGCCGTGTGTTTACAGCTGCATAACTTAACAGAAAACTTAAAAGAAAATGGTCCTGTCATGGAACAGTATCTTGGCCAACAGCAAGCGTAACTTGTAGATAAGAACACTCCATCGTATATACCGTCATTAGTGTCATCGGAAGCTGAGTGGCCGCTTATCACCACATGTGTGTTATTACACCTATCGTGTATTACGGGACGTTACTTAATACACGTATTCAAGACATTAAACCTGAAGTGTGAGCAAACACTAAGCTTAACCTATGATCACCTTTTCCAGTTATAAACCAACATACGCAGTTCAAGTTAAACTATAAGGCGGCCACTTAGTTCATTGTTTGTGAAATATTAACGTGTCACAGCCATGCTATATGTCATTACAGATTACCTCCCTTGTATTAGCTGACACGGTTTTAGTTGGTATAACCGGTGCTCTTGCTACTACATCACTTCGCATTAGTTTCATTTCTGCTACTATACCGTTACCACTTGTGGTGGCATCATTGCTGTTACTGTTTTAATAAGTCAGTGATTCTCAACAGTTTTCTCATGGTACAAAACGTGTAGATACATTTATTTATTTATTTGATTGGTGATCGCCGTATTCAAGAATATTTCACTTACATTTATTTATCTGATTGGTGTTTTACGCCCTACTCACGAATATTTCACTTATACGACGGCGGCCAGCATTATGGTGGGTGAAAACCGGGCACAGCCCGGGGGAAACTCACGACCATCCGTAGGTTGCTGGAAGACCTTCCCCCTTACGGCCGGAGAGGAAGCCAGCATGAGCTAGACTTGAACTCACAGCGACCGCATTGGTGACAGACTCCTGGGTCATTACGCTGCGCTAGCGCGCTAACCAACTGAGCCACGGAGGCCCCTTACTTCACTTATACGACGGCGGCCAGCATTATAATGGAAGGAAACCGAGCAGGGCCCGGGTGAAGCCCACGATCATCCGCAGGTTGTTGACAGGCCTTAATAATAAACTCAGAATTCCTTTGTATGTTAATTTGCACGCCCCATTCGATATGTTTCGTCGTTTGTGTCCATATATTATAGATTATGTATTTCTTTAAAATACATGTTCTTCATAGAGACTCGGCGTTAAACTAGAAATTATCATATTAGAATATATGTTGTTTTTTCTTTTCCGCAGCTGAAGCATTCGCATTTATCCAGGATGATGTGGGAACCGTCAAAGTGGAGTTGGACATGCTGTTTACAGCCGACCAGTGGAGGGAAATCCAGGAATTGTAAGGGACAATCATACTGATAGAAATGAGGATGGATATTTCCATCACGGTATTGTCATTATCATAAAACACGGTAATATTTTAACTACATAACAGAACTAAAGACAAAGGACAAGTCTGGCTCTGATTGTAACATTGAAAGTAGCATAGCTACCCAGTTGGTTTGAAACCTATATCATAATAAATCATTTGGTATTCCGATTTCCTCCATATATAACTCCGTTCCGTCATGAAACCTCTCAGTTTTCCATTCGTTGCATATGTCTTCAGTCATTCTATTCTTTCTCTGTAAATCTCGTGTTTTCTGAATTTAAAGACTAAAATCACAAAAACTTCGAGTAAAAGGTTTCCCAATCTAACTTAACGCGTACAGGTCAAACTGCGTGCCTCAAATGAAAGGTAATTAATAACTTTGAAATGTTCGTAGACTGTTACGGGAAATTTTTACGAAGGCAGTGAAGTGAAATCGCTTTGATGTGATCCGTAAAGTCTGACGTACTTTATTCTACTTTAAATTTAAATGGAACCAACTTCGTTATACCACTTTAAGGTGATCAAGCTTCAGTTTGTATTCTTTGCAGAGACTGGTCATTTAACCCTTTTGGCCTCAGTCAGTGTCATGTTTTCTGAATTTCAAGACTTAACATCATAAGGCTAACGGCAGGTTTTTCAGTTTAATTCAAGACCAACAATATGACACAATACAATAGAAGGCGTGCAGCACATCTAGGTAAACCAAAGCAGCGGCGTCAGTCTGATAGCTGACAAATGGTCACACATAACAGGCGCACTAAGGCATTTATTCTAACTGTTTTATTATCAGAATTCGTTAAAATGTTAATTATAATTTATTAGGCCTCACTGGTTTAGAAATAATGAAAAATGTTGTGTTGTCATCTCATTTAACACACAATAATATTGACACAATTCTATAGAACATTCGTAAACCAGACGTATATAAAGCTGTTTTAAAACAACAGTGCTGTTTTCTTCACAGGAACGAGACGAATATAGAAGATATCAGGACCAAGAGGAAAGCTGTCAGGCCTTTGAACTACAGGTGGACAAGGAAAACTGTCCCCTACACTATCAATCATCAGTTCAGTAAGTCATACCTCAGCACTGAAACGAAACAGAACGCTGTTCGTACCTGAATCGCAAACTGAGTGCCGCGTTATTCTTTAAGTACATGTTATTCTTTAGGTATAGTTCTGCCTTCACGTATTATTCGTGAATGAGAACGATAGTAGGAAGGCATATTAACGTCTTGAAACAAGGCATACACAATGACATTGGTATGAAACAAGACTTACACAAAGACATTGGTGTGGAACAAGACATACACAAAGACATTGGCATACACAAAGACATTGCCATGAAACAAAGCATACACAAACACATTGGCATGAAACAAAGCATACACAAAGACACCGGTGTGAACAAACAAGGCATACACAAAGAAATTGGTGTGAAACAAGGTATACACAAAGGCATTAGTATGAAACAAGGCATGCACAAAGACACCGGTGTGAAACAAGACATACACAAAGACATTGGTGTGAAACAAGGTATACACAAAAACACTGGTATGAAACAAGGCATACACAAAGACATTGGTGTAAAACAAGACTTACACAAAGACATTGGTGTGGAACAAGGCATACACAAAGACATTGGCATACACAAAGACATTGGTATGAAACAAAGCATACACAAAAAATTGGAATGAAACACACTAGTATGAAACAAGGTATACAAAAGCACACATGTATGAAACAAGGCATACACAAAAGTGTTGGCGTGAAAAGTGTAGTTGTAAAAGGAATAACACGAACAATGGACAGTATTTCACCAAGATACATTGTCACATTTCAGATCAGCGGGAACGCCAGGTAATTCAGTCAGCCCTTGGGGATTGGATGAGGTACACGTGTGTCAAGTTCAGGCCGGCTCAGCGGAGTGACAGTAACAGAATAACATTCCAGAATGGCGGAGGGTAAGTTATATTTTATGACTTATGACTTTCAGACTGCTTCAGCCAATGAGTCTACGTTTTTACTTGTAAAGCACCAGTGAAATTAACGTGACACAGAAAATTTATTTGCCATAATGTATATGAATTTTTTTGTGAATATTACTTTAACAGATTTATTTGTCTCTTCCAGATGTTCCTCTTTCGTCGGTATGTTGGGGCGTGGATCACAGCCCGTAACCCTTGGATACGGTTGCCGTCACGTGAGTTGTCTTGCCTAATTGTCATAGTTTGTGTGGAATATGCACACATGTTTTAATTTATCCTTAAATCTGTACACTTTTTCAAACACTATCGTGCAATTTATTATCAAAGCTCCATCCTGAATATAACTGCAGACTTTAATTTTCTTGTGGCGTCACTTTTCAGAAAGGCGTTGTCATTCACGAAGTGGGTCACGCGCTCGGCTTCCATCACGAGCAGACTCGTCCTGACAGGGACAATTACGTCACGATCGTACGTCAGAACATTCCGTCCAGTGTGCTCTTCAACTTCCAGAAGTACTCCACCGGCGTTATCAACACGTACTCAGTCCCCTATGACTACAAGAGTATAATGCACTATGGTGGCACGGTATGAACATATGAAATTCCATTATGGTTTTCTGGAAGCATAGGGAAACAGACAGTTGATCTCCTGTAAATGTTGGTTGTGCAAGGTTAACTTAAGTTTTCCAAATCC
The DNA here is from genome assembly GCF_032854445.1 of Liolophura sinensis. NCBI lineage: Eukaryota > Metazoa > Mollusca > Polyplacophora > Chitonida > Chitonidae > Liolophura > Liolophura sinensis. The sequence goes on along the minus strand of NC_088298.1, from coordinate 9,816,403 downwards.
AAATGATCAACGTGTGTCAAAATTCCCAGGTCACAACTGTAAAATCTGGCGCCGCTTCGTCACTTTACAGGCCTTATGACATGATGTAATAAAAGAAGTAAATCATAGAAGGCAGTATGATATCTCGCATGAGGTCACATTTAACTGGTGAAATACGGCCTTTATTCTAACTGTTCATGCAAATGCTTAAATAGTAGCAAATTATATGCCCCTTATCGCCATGGCTTAAGTCGAATTAGATAAAAAAAAAAAGGTGTAGTGATGTTAACTGCAATTTATCAGACGTCATTGGTCTTGGAATACTTACAATGCCGTGTTGTCATGACATTTAGCATACAGTAACATTGAAATAATGCAAAAGAACCAGGGCTCGGGGATACTTAGTCCATTAGCAGAACCCTCATCCCTGCCTTTCTGTTACACAGTATTATCGAGTATAATCTGTGGTGTAAGACTCCCATAAAGAAACGGAGTTTACAAGACTGTAAGACGATATAACCTTAACCTTGACAACAGAGTATTCTCGACAAGTGACGTGTAAATTTTCGTCAATTAACGTCACTAATTCTGCTTAAGAATGGTGCTAGCGAACGTATAAGTTACTACCGTTTATCAATTCACATGAGTAGTTATGAGAAAAACCCTCACTGAGGCAAACTGATATGTGGGCGAATTTCATCGATTACGTGTAATCACACTGTCCTCGCTGCTTTGATTTTACCCATGTTCAATTTTGTCTCATAATCCTACAAGAGTATAATAAGAAAAGGGCAAACAGCACAAAGGTAAAAAGCAATGCAGTGCCGACAGTGTGGTTGTTTGCAAATGGTCACACGTGTTACATGAGAAATCGGGGCACTTGTCTATTTAACTCAGGGTTTATTAACTGTTCATGTACATGTTTAACAAAGCAGCAAAATATACGCCCCTGCTAGCACCATGTCTTAAGCTAAATAAGTTACGAAAACCATTGATGATATTTTCAAATTATGCGACGTCATTTGTGTAGACATGCAGACTCTGCCCGGTTTCCTCCCAACTTACAGCTGGCCGCCGTCGTATAAATGAAATATTCTTCGGTACAGCGTAAACACCAATCAAATAAACTCATTCACAGACTAATGCACTATGGTTCAACGGCACGAAGATGCAAAATTCATGCTGTTTAGTCTTTTATTTTGAACAATATCACTGCCTATTTCAAACTTCAGGCTTTCTCTACGAACGGTCGGAGAACAATTATTACTAAGGATCCCCGCTACCAGAACGTCATCGGGAACCGCCAAGGACTCAGTTTCCGGGATATTAAACTGGCGAGCATAATCTACAACTGCGCAGGTGCGGAAGTGACGTGTTTTTATATTCTAACGGTGGTGAATTTGTTAAGTTAGTTTTGCAGTGAACTGTCACCTGTTTTTTTGTTTATATGTTAGCATCCTTAAACCTAGTTTATACAAATGGGTGGAGTCTTTCAAAGGTTTGGATAGGAGTTTTGTTGCCGGTACACAAATTCTACAACGTTACAATTCCTCATGATATTGATACGATGGCTTTACTTAAAAAAGAAACAAAAAACCCAACGAAAAACAAGACAATCGTGTTGACATTATCTCCTCCAATTTCATTCTTTTGGCGAAACATCTACAGATAACATGTTAACTAGCTAGAATTACATAAGTGGTCGAGTCTGTAGTAAATGTATCCCGCCGTAAAAGAATAGTTTTGGTCCACTAAAAGCAAGGCAAGGAAACGTGGGTTTAAATAATCCGCCACCTAAATCATAACGGAGTGTACAATTACTTGACATTATAGAATGGCACAAGTCAGAGCCGAAAGTCATTGCTTACAATGTCCCCTTCTTCTGACTGCTTTTCTCCTGATCTTAACTATATTCAAGTAAAACATTGGGTGCAGTCTTGTAATGACTTTCCTTAAAACCAATTTTACCTTTCAATGTTTACACAGAGAACTGTCCCCAGAAGTCTTGTCCGGGGGAGGGATTTGTGGGTAAGGACTGTCGATGCTGGTGTCCCGGAAATCCGGTGCAGGACTGTGACGGAGGAAGTGTAGTGACAAGTAAGCTTAATAAAAGCCACGAAATCTAAATTAAAACAAAGTAATACTATTTGTTTTGGATATTTTAAATAAAGAAGCACATATTTATATTTAATATCATTATTGGGCAAACAGTCTATCAATAGTACCAAAATATCTGATATAGGGAGCTATATAATTCAAAGTTTTAGCTGTCAAATGTTTGGAAACTGATAAGCAAAAATTTCGAGATCCATCTCAGTCAGACCACAAAACGCATGCGCGGTGTATTGGTGTGGTGTGACGATTATTACCACAAATCTAACTGCATTCCTCTATGATTTAAATTTATAGTCGAAAAATAGGATCATCGACAGGAATATAAGTAATTTGTTTTAGCTGTATAATTAAACACTGCAGACCCTGGGTCATTCTGTGGTCCTTTCAACAAAATGCTGAGACATGTTTACGTTTGAGCTTGTGTATATATATGTAGCTGTTCTTTGCTTCTGTTATGGTTGGTTGATGTAATAATGTAACCTTAAGATGATGTGATTATTAACCCAAAACAGACAACAATACAATGCTTCAGTTATGGGTAGTGTTAATAACTGGCTACAAATATCCGGAAATCAAACACCGAGCAGACCATGTTCGAGGTTAACATAGACAGGAAGTTCATCGAATACAGAGGAAGAAATACTGCTGTCAGTTGCGGAGGTGGTCCACCGTATTCATCACATTTTAGTACAAAGTGCGTGTGTATCTTGTTAACTTTCAGCCCGTAAGCCCGTCGTCACCCCTCGCCCCACGACACGCCCCACGACACGTCCCACCACCAGGCGACCCACAGGGAACTGTATAGATGCCAACACCCACTGTGCCAGCTGGGCATCTCAGGGCGAGTGTACCAAGAACCCCGCATACATGAAGCTCTACTGTAAGAAGTCTTGTAACACGTGTGGAGGAGGCAGTGTTATTACCGGTAAGGGACTGTTAAGGTAATTAAAGACGTACATCATAGAGAATAAAATCAGGGCAGCGACGACAGTGTGATCGCTGGCAAATGGAGGCACGTGACCGTGAAATACGGTCTCTTGTCAGTTTACCTCAGGGTTTTATTCTAACTGTTCATGTAATTGCTTAAAAAGTAGAAAGCAGCAGGCGTCTTCTGGCCTGAACTCTGGGACCTTGGTAAACCTGTAGTTTAAGTCCAGTTTTACGCCCCGAGAACGTTAAAAATGTTTTCCACTGTGTCCAATGTTAAACCACATCACGTATTCCGTATTAAGAAGTAAAAACCAAGCTATTTATTAAATATTACTATCTTGGATAATTTCGTTCATCCATCGGCTGATCACATCAAGGAAAACAATTCATGTCCAAGATTTTCCCGTTGTTGTTGTCACAGAGCGCTGTACCGATGCCCGCACAACTTGCTCCTACTGGGCCAGGTCGGGTTTCTGCAACTACGGCTATTACAGATCCTACATGAGACAGACCTGTCGACGCTCCTGTAACTTATGTACCTCTTCCTCGGCTGCTGCGGCTGGCAGAAGTGGTGCGTTGACCTGCTGTTGTCGTTGTTTAACAGCTGATTCGCGAGATCTGTGAATTTACATTAATATAAAATTAAGTATAAAATATAAATTGTGACGCACATTTAATCATATTTGATGATGTGTGATCATATTTGGCGTTTTAACAGAAAACGCTTTACACCTGAGAAGTACCAAAAATTGGGGTATTGCGGTGACGATTGATCATTCACTTCTTTTTTCATCTAAGTGAATGTTTCTTTCATGTAGAAAACTTTGTAAGACATTTTCCTTGCCGGATGTATAGTTAAATTTTTCGGCAACATTCACGCAGACTCTTTCTCAACCCCAAAATAATCGTAGCACGCTGCAATATTTTCGCAATGATATCACTTGATGTACATGTAATCTAAATAGAAACAACGTGTACAGTGTCCTTTTACGTTTAATTTGTGGCATAATTAGGGCATGATTACCATTTGTCAACGCTTTTCTACATTACCACAGGTTCAGGGAGCTGTACAGATTCTAACGCAAATTGTGCTTACTGGAGTCAAACTGGAGAATGCTCGAAAAACCCGAACTACATGCTTCAATACTGCCGGAAGTCGTGCAACAGCTGCAACACAGGCAAGTAATGATGTCAGATCCGGTCACCTGACAGATGGTCGTTCCCAAAGCCTTTCCAACGCTGACGCCGTAGCTTAGCTTGTATAAAGAGGACTGATAGACTCTGGTTTCAAGACACTACATTAAGATAAATCCAATCTGTTAATTTTAACAGAAAGTCTGTTTTCTGACTGATTTTTCTTATTATAACATAATACTCTGTCCTAGTCAATACAATATCCGGTTAGTCTGATGGTATCTTTACGTTCAAGTAATAGAATATGTGTGTTATGTTTAACAGAATAATCTGCTGCAGGTGTTCTTGGTCTATAGAGGACATGTTACCTTCCATTACTGGGAACTTGTTGTACACGTGTCAGACTTTATGTCTTGAGAGATACTGTATACTATGGAAAACCAAATCGAAGTTTACTTCAGAAGTTCTGGAAAGGATTATTGTAATATGGCAGAAGTTTGTCTGTGCAACCCATGTATCGTGTTTCGGATCTCATGTTATTTCGGATCTCATTTACCGCCAAAAACGAGGGGCCCAAAATACAAGGCAAGTGTTTGTAAGGGGAGTTAATGGTCATATTTATACTTTTGTTCAAACGTCCAGTTCATTTTTAAACTTACCAACGAAATGAGATAAATTATTCCACGTTTTAGAAAACGAACTGGATCGCAAAGACGTGTGGACATTTTATAAGTATAAATGCATTAGACACGACAACGTGAACAAGAGAGTACACAGATTTGTATTGGTTAGCAACAAGCGGAGATTTCCTCTATGCACGGGTATTTGACAATGTTTATTTTTAAGATGGGTAATTGATGTGAGAAAAAAGTTTTAGCCTTTGAGGATGTGTATAGGTTTGATATGTACACTGGTGTTGTAAATAAACCTCAGGAGAACATGAATTCTCATCTATATCATCTATTAATAATAAGTATTACTGGATATAAATGACAGTGTGGAAGCATCTCCACGACTTGTTGTTTTTAATAAAATAAAATTTTTTATATTACACAATCAAAAATTGTTATAAGTTTAGTTCTTCTTAGAGTGATGGCTATCATGCTTAGATGGATTGGCCTTGCCATTATTGACATGGATCGTCTCATTTTGGTTGACGACTGGTATACGAATGGCTGTTTCGTCGCACATATTATGTTGCTCATTTTGTGGCAGTAAACTCCACTTGCCGTCATACATTTCATTCGCTAGTACACACGATGTGGGAGTTACAGTTCCGACTTGGAGAATGTTTATATTCTCTCACTTTCACTGTTTGTGACATTTGGTGACAATAAGCGATTGATAACGAACGTGTGGCCTTTTGCGTAGTTTCAAGCTGGTGTAGCCGTTAATTGACGTTCAAGCTGTACTCAATAATATTTCACTTATACGACGGCGGCCAGCTAAATAGTGCTTATGTATAATAGATCGATAGTAAAATAGTATGTTAGTAACTTGTCAAAGGTCGGTGGTTTACTCCGGGCTCTCCGGTTTCCTCTACCCATTAATCTGACGGCAACCGCCTAGAATAGCCAATCCAATTGAATGGATTTCAGTCAAACAATCTAATAAATATATACTGTGTTCGGTTGGCTATCGTCCCCCGAACCAGTCTTCACAAACACAGGATGAGTTTCTAGTTAACTTAGACAATAGCCTCAATTCAGCTCCGACAGAAAACCCAGACGCCTTGATAATTATGGGTGATTTTAATGACAGGCGTGTTGATTGGTCCAAATGAGTGAACAAAAAATGAAGTTGTTTAATATTATTACAAGTAAAAATTTATTTTGGTTAATTAATGAGCCCACAAGATATAGCAATGGAACTTCATATATTTTAGATTTAATCATAACAGATAGTATCGGTTATGTGACTGAATATGGAGTAGCTTCGCCAATGGTCAACCTTGACCATTGTTCTGTATATTGTACCTTAAATATTCTGGTAAATGATAAACCAAGAGCATATAAAAGACACACATGGGATTTTAAATGTGCTGACTTAATACAGCTTCAGTGAGTTATCTCTACCACTCCCTGGGAAGCCGTGTGTGACATATTCGATGATATGGATGATAAACTGTATGTTTACAACAATCTTTTTTTTTTATCTTCTTGTGCGGAAGCAAAAACAAATAAGCAAGTAACAATACGACCAAGAGATAAACCATGGATGACAAATGATGTTCGTTATAAATTACGAATAAGAAATAGATGTTTTAAAGAATTTAAGAGGACTAAGTCAGAGGAAGACAGATTTCGATTTTATATATCTAGGCTTGAAGCTAATACCAGTAAGAGAAAAGCGATATTAAGATATGGTGAAAAACTAAGGGGGAAACTTTCTAATCCCAATTTAGATGCCAAGTCTTACTGGTCTATAATGAAATCTCTGCTGGGTTCAAAAAGGAAACCACCTCTTCCTTCTTTAATCGTTAACGATAAAAATGTATCAAGTGGTACTGGGAAAGCTAATGAGTTCGTTAGATTTTTTGCAAGCCATTCAACTCTTCCGTCAGTAATACCAGTTTTACCTCCATTCACCTATTATACTGCTGCACGCCTTAACGGTTACAAACAAGTGAAAGGGAAGTAGCGGATTTTCTGTCCAAACTAAATATTAGGAAAACTTCTGGTGCTGATGGAATTAGTAATTTCATGCTAAAAAATGCAGAGGAAAATATAGCACCTTACCTCACTAAGCTATTTAATTTCTCACTTCAGTCTTTCCATCAGATTGGAAAATATCTAGAGTATGCCCTGTCTTTAAAAAGGGAGACAGACATGATATGTCAAGTTACAGACCAGTTTCTCTACAGCCCTCTCTCTCTGAAGTCCTAGAAAAAGTAGTATATAAGCACTTGTATGAATATTGTATTAACCATAACCTTCTAATATCGAATAATTCTGGATTTAAACATGGCGACTCGACAATATGTCAGTTAACTAAAATTGTACACGATGTATACAGAAGTCTGGATAACGGTAATGATACGTGTTTAGGTTTCCTAGATGTAAGCAAGGCTTTTGATAAAGTCTGGCATGAGGGTCTTTTGTTTAAATTGAGCCAGTTTGGTGTTGGGGACTCATTACTGACATGGATTAAGAATTATTTATCTGATAGAAAAATTAAAGTTTGTTTAAACGGAGTAGATTCAGATATATATTCTATTCAAAGTGGAGTTCCACAAGGCTCCATTCTAGGACCGCTTCTTTTCCTGATTTTTGTTTTTTTTTTTTTTTTTTTTTTTTGATTGGTGTTTTACGCCGTACTCAAGAATATTTCACTTATACGACGGCGGCCAGCATTATGGTGGGTGGAAACCGGGCACAGCCCGCGGGAAACCCACGACCATCCGCAGGTTGCTGACAGACCTTCTCACGTACGGCCAGAGAGGAAGCCAGCATGAGCTGGACTTGAACTCACAGCGACCGCATTGGTGAGAGACTCCTGGGTCATTACGCTGCGCTAGCGCTTTAACCGACTGAGCCACGGAGGCCCCTTTTCCTGATTTTTGTAAATGACATAAATGCGAACATTGAATGTAATATCAGTATTTTTGCTGATGATACATCTTTGTCCGAAGACATGACTGAGTTTATTACATCTGAAAATAAAATAAATCGAGATCTAGGTCGCTTGTCACAATGGGCCAAACAGTGGTTGATAACATTCAATGCACAGAAAATTGTATACTTACTTGTTTCCTTAAAAATGAACCCGATGTACCCAAAACTGTATTTAGATGGTATTGAAGTGAAGAGCGTTCAGTACCATAAACACCTTGGTATCATTCTACAGCACGATGGTAAATGGGACGAACACATAAGATCACTGGTAAATAAATGTAATAAGAAATTAGGTATTATAAATAGAGTGAAGAGGATATTAACAAGGAAGTGTTTAATAACTTTATACAATAGCCTCATTAGATCTACAATAGAGTATGGCGACATATTATATGATAACTGTAGTATTGCGCTTTCCCAAAAACTGGAAAATGTTCAACGGCTCGCGGCTTTAGTTTGTACGAGTGGAATGCGTCGTACATCGGATAAAGCTCTGCTGAGTGAACTCAGTTGGACGCCACTATATGTTCGGCGTAGACAGCATAGGATTCTGCTATTTTTTATAATTGTAAATGGACTTTTCCCGCCTTACCTACAGTCCCTATTATCAAGACGATCAACAGAGTATAATGCATATAACTTAAGGTATAATGAAAATTTACGTATATTTAGATGCTGCCTCAGTATATATAAATCTTCCTTCTTCCCGAAAACAACTAAGGACTGGAATAATTTACCTAAACATATTCGCCATTCTTCAATTAAAGAACTTCGAAAATTTCTATCTCCATCAATTATTACTGCGTCTAGTGATTTAATATCGTTATATAATGACTTTAGCAACTTTTCATCTGTCCAGCACTGCAGAATGAGAATGGGACTCAGTGCTCTTCGGGCAGACCTTTTTAAGTATAATATTATCGAAGATACTACTTGCCATTACTGTAATGATACATGTGAAGATACCTTTCATTATTTTTTTATTTACTCTCAATTTGCCACCCATAGGAACCACATGCTATATACTCTCACACAAATTATTTCACCAGGTGTAAATTATTCTGTTTTTATTCTACAATGGTCACGATATATATGTAATATACTTTTGTTTGGCTCTAAATTACGAAGATAATAAACTTGTTTTTCAATATGTGCATAAATTCATCAATGATACAGAAAGGTTTGATGACCATGGTTCATGCTGGATTCCTCTCCGGTCGTAAGTGGGAAGGTCTTCCAGCAGCCTGCGGATGGTCGTGTGTTTCCCACGGGCTTTGCCCGGTTTCCTCCGACCATAATGCTGGCCGCCGTCGTATAAGTGAAATATTCTTGATTACGGCGTAAAATACCAATCAAATAAATAAATAAATAAATAAATGTAACCATGGTAATGGTAATAACGATGTTAACATTGTAAATAATAATTAATTTATTTCAACTTATATTCCGTTATCTGTAATATGTATTTGCATATTTATATGTATGTACTTCGTTAGTTATTATGTTGTTAATTGTTGCTTTGAGGAGATCTTCGTAGTAGCCATTAGGCTGTGAGAAATCCTCGTTAAATAAATAAAGAATTAAATTAAATTAAATTAAATGTAGCTTGCTTCTTTCCTACATCGTTGGAAACTGTTGACTTCTTCTCTTTGTATGATTCCATCCTATTTTCGTACTTTATATACTTTCTCGGTTATTTTGGTAGTTTATGTTATACGCCGTTTTTGGGAATTGGCCTTCCGATTACTGAGCCGGAACGTCCTCGTTGGTTGACGGCTGTTTCGACCCACAGAATCGCACAAGTGAAACCTTTTTTCGAGTATGTTGTTAAAGGAAAATGAAGTGCATAAATAAAGGCACGCCGTCATATATTTGTAAAACATCCCTTAGGATGTGCGATTTCAATGACGTCAGATCTGCATCCCGATGAAAATGTATACCGAGACCAGCCATAAAAAGATTTCAGTGTCAAGAGAAGAAACCATGAGAATTATTACCAAAATTGTTTGTTGTGAACTGGTAAGGAGTTGAGCTTGGTGTCCTGCACACAAATTCGTCCTCAACCCAAGGCCAACCTGTGTATAAGATTTCATCGCAATCCGTACAATCTTTTCACATAAAGTAGCTCACAAACATGCAGACAGACAAGTCACAGAAAAAAACATAACAGAATTGGCATAGGTGTCAACGAAACGGATACTTGTGCAGTGTCTAGTTAAATTATTCGTCTGCAATACAACAGATAAAGGCAGAGAGCTTTTATTGCCATTTGTGCTTATTTGTTCTCATGATGATAAAACTCTTCAACGGTCCTCTGCGGTAATGGACGTATTTCAGAGAATATTACCCTGAAAATTAATCCTGTTTCTTTCCCCCCAAGAATTCGTAAACATGCTCAGGTAAATTCTTTTTGATATCTGTAAATATTCCTGAACAAAAATTGTCGTAACTGATTGCCTTGGTTAGAGTTCTTTGCGTCTGCTTTGCTGGTTGTTCGGCTTGTGAACTTAGCCTTCCCGAGGCTTTGTCCTTTTATGTTGATTTCACACGTTTATTAAATGTCATAACACAGGGTTTTAAATAATTCTAGACCTATGACGTCTTAGAAAAACGCATTTAACATCACTGCGTTTTTTACCAGCCTGCTTAAGCCACCATTCTGGGCAGCCTATAAGTTTATTTCTTCATTTATTTGATTGGTATTTTACTCCACCTTCAAGAATACTTGACGACAATGGCTAGAAATATGATGGGGAGAAACCCGCCATATATAGTAAGTCAGGTACCTAAGTCCCACATCAGGCCGTCCGACGGTGAAACAATACCGAAAGTAAACTGCCAAAAGACCAGTTTAGGTAAAAAAATAAAACTCGGGGCTCAATAGATAGAACTCTATCAGTATAATTTTCAGCTTTCCACAAAGTCTGGGCTTTTCCGCAGAGCTTACGTGATGTTTTATGGTACATGCATGGCGTAATTGATGCCGATGAAGTGGCAATCATATGCCTTCTTCTCTATACTTCAACATGTGGTGACCATTTTATTGTAGCCCGTGCTATGGCGACCACATGATCTCCAGCATCCGGGTTACAGAATCCGATGATGTATTTTATGGATTGGCTGAGTTCTCCACAGGGAAGCTCTTACGCGCTGTGCGGCCTAGCAGCCTCTGCAGTGGGGAATAATGAGGTTACAACGAGTTAACTCAATTGACCGAGTAAATGAGTTTCATAGCTGCGGAAGAGAGGTTCGCATTACCGTACGATTACAACAGTAAATGGGCCATTGATCTACGGGAAAGAGAACACGAGGTGTTGGGTCTGGGTCTGAATAAATTGCGACCTTGGAAAATAAAGTTCATTTACTATTCCCAGCATAAACCTTTGGATGGTCGTGGGTTTCCCCCGGGCTCTGCCCGGTTTCCTCCCACCATAACGCTGGCCTCAGCCGTGTAAGTGAAATATTCTTGACTACGGCGTAAAACACCAATCAAATACATAAATAAAATATTCCCAGCATAAATGTAGGCTAAGCTACTTCTAATAAAATAGATTTTCCACCTGTTGAGATATTTTCAAGTTATACATGAATCTAGGGGGAGGTCCATTAGGCACCATTGTATCGATTGTACGATGCGACTTTATCAAATTATTGTTAGATTATTGCCGACTTATCAATGCTATACTTTTCCCCGTCGACAGGCCATGACATTTACCCGTGTTCAAATACCCTCGCTGGGCCAGCGGCACAACGGTAATTACACAACTAGGACAATTCCATATTTAATTCCGAGGACGATTATCGCGGGCAATTTAACACAGCTGGTGAATTCTCCGCTCTGTCTGGCTACACGCCGTTGCTGTTGTCACCATGTCGTATATACAGTCAACTTGCAATAACAAGCGCCTCGAGCACACCACTCCCAGTGTGAGTTATAGAACACTCTGGCTGCCAGTTCGGGATACAGGTCGTTAGAGCGTCGATCTCTTGTATCACTGAACCAGTCGGACAAGAGAGCAAAACGGACTACAGCAGGTAGACATCCCGATCAGCAATTCCCTCTGTGACTTTCCTCCGAACCTAAGTACGCAAAGCAGGACGTACTTTCAGCCGGTTTGCAATTACAACAGCGGTGACCAGGGTTTTTCTAATTCGTATGAGAGAAGCGGCTAATAGGCTGAAAGACAAAGAACAGGTTTGTTTTACTTCTTTTCCGTTGGTGTCTCAGAATCTATCGATATTATTTATTATGGAATGATATTTATTTGTTTGAGTTGTGCTTTACACCGTGCTGGAGAATATTTAACTTAAAGGACGGCAGCCAGCATTATGATGGGGGAAACCGGGCACGTGGAAACCACGACCATCCGCAGGTTACTGTAAGACCTTCCCACAAACGACCGGAGATATGAAATGACAGTTTATACAATTATCTAAACAAATTTCAGCGACTTTATAGATTGTACTCAACATTGAGATGGTGTAGATACTGTGACATACTGTATGTATATGAAGATTGATTTGATGGCCTATGTTGTAACAGCTGCTATAGTTGACATTTGTTATACCGACCCGTATACGCGTACATACAGAGCTGTCATCTTCTTCATTTGACAACCTAACTAGGCTAGCAGGTTACAGTCTATTAGTTATAGCGAATGTTTTTCAATCGTAGGGCACACACAAGGTGCGGTTCAAACCCGGCTTGTCATAATGATTTTGTAGTTTTGACTGGATGTGGGGATTTGGTGACAAGAAGCCGTCTATCGTGTGGCCTTTTACCCAACCTAACATTCTTTGACAACAAGGTGCTTGTCAGCAACTCGCCAAATGTTGGTGGTTTTCGCCGAGCACTCTGGTTTCAGCCAGTAATAACACTGGCCGCCATCGTTTAAGCGAAATATTCCTGGTTATGGCGTTTGCACAACGATTTCATCACCCTGCAACACTGAAAACTGACACCTGCTTCTCTTTGACTTGTTACCTGCTTAATTTTCTATTTATATAATGATAACAGAAAAGCAAAAAGAAAAAAAACCCAAAGCCAAAATATATGGTTAGCAAAATATAACAATTTTGATACTTTTCCAGGATATCATTTCAAACTAACACCAGGCGGGTCAGATTTGTTAACTTACTGAGATTGTTGTGTGTTCGTCTGTATAACTTGGTAATTGTGTTTAGTGTTCTGTATAACTTGGTAATTGTTGTGTATTCGTCTGTGTAACTTAGTAATTTATGTGTATTTGTATAACTTTATAATTGTTTTGTATTTGTCTGTGTAACTTAGTTATTTATGTGTATTTGTATAACATGGTAATTGTTTTGAATTCGTCTGTGTAACTTTGTAATTTATGTGCATTTGTATAACTTTGTAATTGTTTTGTATTCGTCCGTATAACTTGGTAATTTTGTGTATTCGTCTGTATAACTTGGTAATTGTTGTACATTCGTCTGTATAAGTTGGTAATTGTTGTGTATTCGTCTGTATAACTTGTCAATTGCTCGGTATTCGTCTGTATAACTTGGTAATTGTTTTGTATTCGTCTGTGTAACTTAGTAATTTATGTGTATTTGTAATTGTTGTGTATTCGTCCGTATAACTTGGTAATTGTTTTGTATTCGTCCGTATAACTTGGTAATTGTTGTGTATTCGTCTGTATAGCTTGCCAGTTGTTCGGTATTCGCCTGCACAACATGCGAATTTTGTACTCGCCTGTATAACTCGCCTGCTAAAGTCGTATTCTGTTTTTTTTTCTAAATGAGTTACATAATCATTTGCATATCATATGACTTGACTTGTTAGGGGGCTCTAAATTACTACTCTGATTGATTCACCAAACAAAAGAAAGAGCAATACAAAACATTTGACATCAGTGGATATATGGCGAAAGAAAAACTCCAAAAAGTTTGCTGTATCCCTTACAAAATTCAGTCGATGAATTTAAACCATTATTGCTTCCCACCTCCCACAAGGGAAGCTGGCAAGATTAAACATGCCCGTGTGGACTTGTTAAATACATATTTCGGTAAAAAGTGAGCAATCTTTTTTTATGGGGAGTCAATACCATAGACTTATCCAAAATTAAAAAGCTGTATGCTCACGTGTTAAAAGTAACACCGAAGGGCTGAAATCTGTGTATAACCCCCATAAAAGGATATTAAACTTTTGGTTGAACTGTTTACTGTAATGACTGGTTTCTTTGTCTCCGTTTATATGCATGTTAAATATGACATTATTGGAGCCTCTCACCGGTCCGGTGGTTATGTTGGCTCGAGTCGTACGTGGAAAGTTCTTCCAGCAACGAGTGGTTTGTTGTGGGCCTCACCCCCGGGTTCTCTCAGGTTTCCTCTCATCACAATGCTCAACGCAGTCGCATAAATGAAACATCCTTGCGAACGGCGTAAAACACCAATCAGATAAATAAACAGATCACAGTCTTCTTTGTCGGTACATCTGTATTTTTTATTTATACAGGGAACACAATGGTCATGGGTTTCCTTCGGGCTCTCCCCGGTTTCCTCTCACCAATATGCTGACCGCCGCCGTATAAGTGAAATATTCTTGAGTGTGGCGTAAAACACCAAGCAAATCAATAAAGCAATATACAGGGAACAATTTTTTACCTTCGTGGGTAGCAGCGTTACTCTTCCGCCCCGTTACAAACTCTTACTCTTTATCAAGACTTTTGACGTCATGTTTCAGTGTCAAATTGACGTTCAACTGCTTCAGTGTTTTCCGTTCAACAGGCTGGACGGTCTCAGTACAGATCATTATGGTCGAGAAGAACCGAGGTAGAACGGTTTTCATTGGAGCATGAAGGGAGAATCAGGTTTTATATTGACGGACACTCTGAGTACTACTGAAAACTATGTGTCCATTTACCTGCCTTAGACTGTTCCTCGTGTCCATCGTGAGTACTCTAACTGCGAAATATATGTACTCAACAAAAATATAAACCTATGACGTAATTTTATATTGTTTCCTCTTAGTATTAAATAGTGTATTAACTCAACAATTAGGGTAAGTCTTCATTACCAATTGTTGTTTTAGGGGCCTCCGTGGCTCAGTCGGTTAGCGCGCTAGCGCAGCGCAATGACCCAGAAGTCTCTCATTAATGCGGTCGCTGTGAGTTCAAGTCCAGCTCATGCTGGCTTCCTCTCCGGCCGTACGTGGGAAGGTCTGGCAGCAACCTGCGGATGGTCGTGGGTCTCCCCCGGGCTCTGCCCTGTTTCCTCCCACCATAATGCTGGCCGCCGTCGTATAAGTGAAATATTCTTGAGTACGGCGTAAAACACCAATCAAATAAATAAAATAAATAAATAAATTGTGGTTTCAATTTTCACCAAATTTTCACATTTTAGGGCAATAGTCCAAGAGCTATGGCAGAGTGAAAACAGCGTGGTGGGTAATGACATGGCTGTGAGCTGTAATTACCGAAAACACTCTGGTTTCACGTTGCCATAGCCCCGGCATTATTGCTCTAAAATGTGAAAATCTGGTGGAAATTGAAACCACAACTGATAATGAATAATCTACTTACCGTAATTTTTGAGTTAACACGTTATTTAATATTAGGAGAAAACAATATAAAATCGCTTCGTGCGTTTATAATTTTGCTGACTATATGTATGTGTGCTTGGGGTTTTACGGCGTACAGTTTCTGTCATATGACGACGAGGTACATGTGCATACACTGTGTCTTCTTGTAGCAGAGCGAATCTATGCTGCCAAAGTGCTGCCGCCACTGAAGTATCATGCCCAAGACACCAGGCATGGTACACACCTAGTCACATTATACTGACACCGGGCCAACTCAGTCTTGTTTCGTTGCTCTAGCATCTCAATGCTGAGCGCCAAGCTAGGCAGCAACAAGTACCAATTTTAAAGTCTTTGGTATGACCCAATCCGGGTTTGATCCCGGCTTCGAGGCGGACGATCTAACCATTAGGCCACCGAAGCGATCCTCTACTGCAAATTAAGTTGTTATGTCAAATGTGAGGAGCACACAGTATTTGGAGTAATTCTAAACCATTAACGTCTAATGAATTGCACTTAACATCACTGCTGGTTTTTTTTACCCAAGTTTGCTATGGTGCTATGCAGCGTGTAATTTACTAATGTCTAAGCATTTAAATGAGCAGTAAAGTAAATTGACAGGCGACCGTATTTCACCGGTTACGCGTGTCCACTTGTCGTCGCTACTTTGGTTTTACTCTTTGTGCTGTAAGCCTTTAATGATATAATTACACCATATCTAATTCGAACTGTTGGATTAGATCGCCGCGTTGGATATATGAACAGTTGCCATCAAAGCGCAACCCAGATATAGATTTTGATTATCGACAACTTATAGCTAGCATGATACACAATTTGGACATTAATTTTATTTATTGGCGTCTTTGAAACATCATTAAAAACTGTTCACTGCTTCTTTTTACATGAATCTACATCATTTTCATAGTTTATATGCTTTCTTTGTTCCTTTAGGAAGTTTGTGGTGAAACATATTTTGGGAATTGGTCGTGCGATAATTGATCCGGAACTTTCACCCTCGTTGACGGCTAGTCCACGAATCTCTACTTCCACGCATATATTTGGTAGTTTGTGTTAAACATCGTTTGGGAGTTGCCTTGTGATTATTGACCTGGAACGACCACTTTGGTTGACAGCTGGTATGTGAATGTTTTGACGCCTAGATTGTAAACCACAATGTAGAAGTGTCGTTCGTAGTGTCATCTTAGGAAAGGGTTTACATGAACAGTTAGAATGAAGCTCTGACTGAGGTAAACTGACAAGAGGCCGGATTTAACCGGTTACGTGTGACCAACTATCACACTGTCGTCGTTGCTCTGGTTTAACTGTCCGTGAGCATTCAGGTGGCCGTACATGAAGCATATTGGAAATCGCTTGCCTTCACTCAACATGACAAGCCCCATGATCCATTCATGTGAATAACCCATCAGTTTGATGGTAACTTTTGTGACGGTTCAGATTATATTGAAATGAAAAGGTTATCCTTCTGTCTTATGAACGAGGAATTGATCCCAAAGTTCATGCAGATAAGCTATCTTATCATGCAAATATAACATATGACATTCTTCTCGCTTCTTAGTAGACTAAGGCCGTCTAGTGCAAAGATAATGTATTTATGGAACAAACAAGAAATGCGGTTTCTTGTGAAGGCATTGACCTTCATAATACAGTGACAGGCAGTCAAGTACATAATTTACAGGCTGGCAGGACGGTCTCTTTTTTTAAACAAGCATAGTGCTCATTTACATCATATCTTGAAGCGAAACAGGTAATCTTGTATTGAGTTCAGCAAACAACAACAAAACTATGTTGTCAAATACTTGTTTAGTCTCTTCGTTAAATAGTCTGCTGAATGGAGTGGAATCCGGACAATGTGATGTTGAAAGTCTGTTAAGCCTACCGGTGATTTTTATGATTCTGTACTCTGATGGCAAAAAAACATTTCAGCTATTATTTCAACTAAAATAACGACGTGTGTCTATAGAGTATGTGTGGTTATTCAGAAAACTTGGCATGAGCATCGAAGTCGCAAAGATTTACAATAAGTTTTTTTCTTCAGATATTGTTTTTATGTTTTACAGAAAGAATGTATCTGCTTATCTGCCTTAGCCTGCTGCTCGTGTCCACCGTGCCATTGCATAGTCTTGAAGGTAAGGAGCCATGAAGATATAAACGGGGTCGTTTAGCCTTATCTTCTACCCATACGTCAGTATATACAAAATTGTTGTCCATATGCAAATACACGACTTTTACACTGAAAAAAATGTTTTAACATAATATCCTGATAATCTAGTACAATTATGTTGAGTTAACAGAATAGATGTGAGACATGTATATATAACAGAATAATATGCTGCAATCAAAGAATAAAGTCCAGCTTCACACAGACAACAGGCTTTGTGTTAAATTTAACTGAATTTTTTAGAGTACCTGAAGATTAAAAGGAAATCCTTAGTTCATTATTATTTAATTCAACTCATTAAAAATCAACTCAAATTTGAGGAAATATTTACAGAAATAATACTCTGAATAAATAGACAATGTCATGGGTGGGGTCTATTAAGAATACGTTATGTTTCAACTTAGTACACTGCCCATAAACCAAAGTAGGATGTTCGAAATCAATAATAATCAGAAGAGAAGCTCTCAAACACCAGGTGTCCTGGTGCGGGGACTAAGTGTGGTGGAGGTCGGGGTGGGGGGGAGGGGAGTAGTGGCCTTTATTCAGCCGAAACTCTACGGCTAAAGCTATTAAAAAGATACCCTGAGGTAATATACACTTTAATATTAAATTTGTAATATAACAGGAACATTTTCGTTCAAATGGGTAACGGGATTTTTTTTACAGTTTAGTCATATTTACAAAATCATATTGAATTGTTTGTCTGCTGGCCATATCCTGATTTATTTATTTATTGGACTGGTGTGTTTACGCCGTACTCCAGAATATTTCACTTATACGACAGCGAACATCATTATATGGTAGGAGGAATCTCAGAACAATTCGTAAGTTTCTGGCAGACTACGGTTAGTCTGCAGTCTGTCAGCCGCGATATAGATAAAAAAATCTAGTAATCCGCATCCAGGGATTTATCACTTACATATAGATGGTGGGGATAGGATTTATGTGTGGAGCAAACCCAATAAAAACCAAAACAAACACAGCTACCTTATTTCCCACTGCTTCCATGTACTTTAACAGTTTTGCTGCTTGACTTCATCTTATTTTGACGGCAGGATAATGCAAGACAACATATATAGTCAGCTTTGCTTGACTATGATCAAGCCACTTAAAACAAGACATTTATCAATTTTCCCATGAAAAATGTATACTTTAATACCCCCAAAACAAATAATAGAGTTCGATCTGTAATATAATACAAGAAAATTGAAATATACTGTCTCATTATAGAACACTCTAAAAACCCTGTTATGTTTAATATGCTCATGCAAGAAACAATCATTATTCACTCAAAAAACAAATGCAAGAAAGAGAAAAACAAATGTTATCTAGTATTATCAGAAAACTAGTATTCCTGTTTCAGACGACGTCGCAGCGGAAGTGCGCACGGTTCAGAATGAATTCTGGGCATGGCGGATGAGACAGGCGCCAGAATTCGCCACATTCGCCGGTGTCAATCTGTACAACGACCAGCTGGACCATTACAACATGACCATATACACAGCCAACAAGGTAAAGTGATTAGGGAAAACAATCATAAAGGGACTAAGTTTTATGAACCACGCAACCATTCTATCGCGCACTACATCAAATGCTTTCGTAATGTGTGCCGAGAGCTCCGAAACGCACATGCATATTGCGAATCCCGAAACATATATTCATCAAAAAAGATGTTTAATGTGCTTAATAGCCCAATTTTTAGAATATATTTATAGCTTCTAAATATTGATTGTGAAAGAACAGATGTAACAAAGTCTGGATAAAGTCGAAGAAAATATTTCTGTTGTACTGTAAAATGTGTGAATATCTTCAACAGAAGAGTAATCCGAAGTATGAAATATTATAGTGTTGTAAACAGTTCATGTTAAGTGATATAAACTCTCATAACATGTCACGTGATCACTACAGATTACAACTTTCTCAATGATTTGCCCCTCGAAGATTATACTCTGTCATAATGTGACATCTTATAACTGTTACTTACTTCAGAAAACATAACAAATAGATAAAAATCCCCTTCATTCATATCTAAGCTTTGCTATTGGCACTAATTCTGTAAACCTGTGCTCGTTACGTAATGAGATAATGCTAAAGCCTTACAGCATTACTAATGGGAACGACACGCTTTACACAATGTGTGAAGGCTGACAAATTCCTCAAATAAAGATGAGAAGTCCAAAAATTTTCTAAGAGTGGAAAATAAATTGCACAATCTCAAACCAAACTACTCATTACGGACTATATAATGTGTTATAGCTTTCCAGCTGCGCGCTCTGCTGGTAATCCTAATTTTTATGTTTTATTTATCTGCACAAGACATAAGCACATATATTTTCAAATATGCCTTATAGATAAATGGGACGATTACGAATAAAGGAACTGATATGTAATCTCAAAAGAGAATTCTGCTGTTAAACAGCTGTAGAAGAATACATCCGCCATATGGAGATTGATTAGCTTTAGAAGCACTTATATTCCATCAAAAAATGTGTTTTGTGGCTTCCTTCTTGTCGCACATGACACACGAGAAAGAAATCAGAAAGAGAAACTAGTTCTTCCTTATCCTTAGGTAGGTTGATTTTGAGTCGGCCAATACAGTGGAGCAATGTTTATTACAGGACTACATAGTGGGACTGTTACGGAGGTTGACCGAAGTGAAGACTCGACCATCATTTTCCGCCATGTCTTATGACGACTCTATTAACTACCTTATCCTGACTGACATGTTACAGACCTACGTGGATGGATATGACTGGCATCTGTAAGTGTATGGTTATGATAATCATTTCGTTACTTTTTTTTTATCCCTGTACCCCGTTTTGAAGGGTGTAGAAGTAGGGCTGGGTAAGGCAAATTGAAATCCAAGCGAAGCAACTTGTAGGGTCCATTTCACAAAGCGATTTTGGACTTGGCCTAAAATGTTAATCCACATTAAACCCTTTACAATTTCAGTAAAATTTTGTTTATATTTTGCTATTATTAGTTTTATAAAGAGGATTAAAATTTTGGACTTAAGCTCAAAATGGTTTTTGCGAAACAGTCCCTGAATCTAAAACTGCCTTGTAAACATAGAACATATTTTTTCATATCTACATGCCAGTTTTATGTGCTAACATAACATGACTAGCCATTGGAATTTTTAATTGAGTAAATATAGAAAAAAGATCTCAAGTTAGGACAGTTCATGTTAAGCGTGAGACGGCATTATAATCCCGGGGCATGCCTTTGAGCTCATGACTTAACATCCAAAGATGTTCGCGGCCCGAGTAGTGCGCTGTACGCCACAAGTTTGATCGGAGTTTCTCCCGGAATCAATCTATGTTGTAAAGCACATGAGTATGATCAACAATTTTAGCCGTTAGTGATATTTGGAATGGCGTTCATGTTAATTCTGGCAATTACACACTGAAAAAGTTAATCTGTTAGATTTAACAGAAAATCTGTTGCCTGAGTGATGCTATAATGTATTCTGCTATTGCAGCAGATTGTTCTGTTGAATAGAACACACACATTCTATTAATTGATTATTTTTATTATTTTATTACACTGACAGGGTATGGTGTCAGAATATGACAGAATATTATGTTATAATAACAGAATACATCCTAGCCTCACTCAGACAACAGACTTTCTATTGAAATCAACAGATTAATTTTTTGACTTTTTAGCTGACCAAATTCCGCTTCTTGAGGTGTTGATCACTGCACATAAGGCCGCTATCAATGTGGCTTGTTCATGTTCAACTGCTGTAAATTTTACGTTAAAAAATCTTTAGGCGACGTGTGGTTGCCGAGAGCCATCTCCCCCTCTCCCATCATTACATCATTACCCATCTCTCCCGCCCTTCTTCTCAATTCAACAGAACCACCACGGCCTAATTGTTTCCGCCGATAAATCCAAACGACGATATATATGCGAAAATGTTCGTTTGTAAAGTGTACAAGGCAATCCAAATAAACAAGGATTTTCTCTGTTTTTGTGCTTCAGATATTCTGTAGGAAATCCCGTGAGTTTCCTCGAAGGTCCCCAGCTGAATGTTGGATACCGGTTTGATATTTGTCCTTTTGACACAAGACAAGATTTCATCGACTTTCTCTCCCGGATGAAGGGTCTCTCTGACCAGGTAAATTTATTTATTTGATTGATGTTTCACACAGTACCCATGAATATTTCATTTATACCATGACGGCAGGCATTGTGGCGGGAGGAAACCGGGCAGAGCCCGGCGGAAACCCACGGCCCTCGAACTCTTTTGTCGTTGAAGATAAAAACAGTCCTCCTCTATTATCTGACTTGTGAAAAATGTTAGGCTTCTGTAGGCATTAAATCACCGATCACTTGTCTCATCGTGTTCCACAGGCACAAGTGACACCTCTTTCCTTCAGAAACTTCTCCAGTGCACGAACGTTCAGCTCCTCGATTTTCTTCATCGTTTGTTTTAATCTACATTACTTTTTGGGAAACTTTTTCAGACGCTCATGTTATAGTAACATGAGTAGTTGCCAAACGCTTTTGACAGGTCCCATGATACAGTAGACCTTAGCGATGCCTTTAGTGATAGAAGAGTTCGAACTCGAAACTCCCAGATTGTAATCGCTTCATTTTCACTGGGCTTTAGAAATCTCTGTACTAACGGCGGAAAGTGGAACTGGGAACCACTTTGGTGAGGTAGCCTAGTGAAGAAAAGACAAATAAAAAAGAACTGATTTGGTCATTAAAGAAGAAAATCTCATTTTATATATGATTCGACGCCTAAATTTGTAACCTTTTCTTCTTTCCGTGTTGTATGGAAAAAGACAGCGTAGTATCGTTAGAGTTTTGTAGATACATACGTCAGAAATAAGACTACAGGTTCCAATCTGTCAGCCGGAAAACACCATCGGCAATGCTGGAGAACAATCATTTGTCTCGTGTGACTGCGGAAGAGAATAACTGTCCCCGCGCCACTATTCCGAGGAAAGAAATACATGCAATCATATCTGATTTCCGATGACATCGAGGTTTCATCAATATTTTCCAGAGTATACCCAGACGTTTCTTTTCATTACCGCACACCTATTTGACAGGAGTATCAATCTCCCTGGCTTTTGTTGGCTTTTTTTTGCTTTTGATTTCAGATAGACGATATGATAACGCTAATGAGAGGGGCCATATCTCGACAGTTTACCAACCACAATGTGTCTATGGTGAGTGAGTGGTCTGGTTTGACCATCTGAACAATAGTGCATTCTCAGAAGCCACTTCATCCATGATACTTTGACGCCGAAATATCTAGAAACAAAATATAAACCCAGTAGATCCACTGATAAGTTTCACGTAATACACAAGTAGCGTAACTCCGAAAAACGAAAGGTTCATTTTGACTCGATATTTCAGCATTTTATTATGTCAGGAGTGTAGGTTTAACGTATCTAAATACATATTTTCAGTAAATAGGAACGCACAGAAACTGACTGGGGAGAGTAATTTTCAGTGTTGGAATATATATATATTCAATATATTTGTTGATGTTTTCGCTAATTATGATGGCAGTTACTTTCGAAAATCTGACTTGGCTTAACTTCAAAACTTACACCTTATAGAAGTAAGGTTTGACGTGGTTTTGAAAATTTGTGTAGTAAACGAGCCGTTCCCATCTGGCTTGATAGTCCAGTTGGGAGAGCGGTAGATGCCTAGGTTCGAGTTTCACTGGATCTAGTGTTTTTAATTGTCTCGAGATAGTTACTTCATTGTCGGATAATTAATATATATTGAAGCATTCCCAAAATAGAAATGCTTATTATAATCAATTATTTAAGTATGGTTGGCCCTTACGTATGAACTATTGGGCTTTTTCTATAGGATGCGTCGATTTTAATGCACGGTCATACCTTTTGACTAGAATACGAATACATCCCCCATAATGCCCTAATCACTACCACAGATTTTTTTCTTCCTCTGTGTATGTCTGTTGTTATCATAAAAACGTATGAATGCTTAGAGTTATTACACATGTGATACCGGTTTTCCGCAAAATTGGGTGAGACTGGAATGATATATTTGAACGGTGCTGCTTTTCTAAGCGATTTATTAACGGGTTCATGCTGACTGGGGATGTGCTACACCGATAAACAAGAACGCGTTCCAGTCGGCATATTAGTCACAAATATGTTCCTAAGAACGATCAGAAAAATAAATTACCTTAGACAGAGATAAAAGACCACCGTAGTATTGTCCAACGTACCACGAAATGGGTTGGCTGTTCACATTACCCTGGAAAGGTTCGAAAATCTAGTGGTAAAACCCATCTCGGTCATATCAAATACTGGTAATAGTACTTGTTGCTGCCTCGCTTGGCGGTCAGCACTGAGAGGTTAGAGCAAGGAAACCGGACTGGTTGGCCTGACGTCAGAATAATCTGGCTGGGTTGGATGTCTTGTCTGGTGTATTCGGCACGATACTCCGTTGTTGGCAGGGGCATAGTGACATGGACTCGCCCTGGCTGGGTTGGATGCCTTATCTGGTGTATTCGGCACGACACTCCGTTGTTGGTAGGGACATAGCGACATGGACTCGCTCTGCCACAAGAAGACAATATGTATGAACACACATCGATTGACGTTTTCGTCGTGATATAACTGAAACATTTTGAGTGCAAACGTAAAACCCAAGCATATATACATTTACATACATGTATATTAACACAAGTTTCCACATTTACGCTCTGTTTTCTACCCCCAGGGATTGGTCATTGGTCAGATAGACAAGATCATATCGGCAGGTCTTCAGGGAGAGTGGTTTACTCTCTATAAAGAACGAGTCGATAACTCGTCACTGTCGGACACGGACAAGTAAGTTCCTGCTTTAAGATTTAAAGCCAGTCGTACTCGCAATGGTTGAAAATGTATTCATTTGTGCCCTTAAATTGTGTGTATACTTCAGTTGGTTACGGTATGTCACTAATGACTTGTTATGTGACTTGTATTAGTCTAGATGTATACTTTTTTGGTAATTCACTTGGGTAGTTCTACTGGCTTTTTGTTTCTGGCTTTGGAGTCAGTGAGTGCTTAGGGTTTAACGTCGTACATAAAGTGAACATAAAGTCAACCATTAAATCTGAAGTAACTCCTAAAATTAGTATTCCAGAGATGTTCTAAAAATATTATCAAAAAAATGTACACCTCTTATCAACGAAATAAACAGCAAATGATCTTCAGTATCTAGCCACTCGTTTGGTGTCGCCATTTGGCCATGTTGTAGCTATCTAGAGAGACTTTCACAAAGCCATCCCGTACCTTTAAACAATGTGACAATGAGAAAATACAAACAGAAACGCCTGATACCCAAGCAAAGAGTTCAGTTCTGTTGTTTTTTTCAAAGGGCCGATGTTTCTTTTAGTTTGGCACTCAGTCATAGCGATCTTCAGGGGCACAATCGTCGTGTTTTAGCGGTACCGACCTCAGGGAAGTTACCAACACCGCAGGTCCTTCTGATTTATAAAACTCTTTCATGCCGATTTTGGGAAGATATTGTCGTAATAAATCTGACTTTGCTGAAGAAAAATAATGCAATAGTATATTTTTTTTTCAAGCAACAACTCTCCCGAGGCGGTCTCTGGCCAGCTCGCCCTGACAAGTTACTACAGTCTCTTGCCCAATATGTACGCATTATGACACGGGCAGCTTTTCTCATTTCTCCCCTCATAAATGTGTGACCCAAAATGTCAGTTTAACACTTAATGCAACCGAAAAATCCAATTTATTGTATCGATATCTGTCTGTCCACTATAACAAACCAGACTGACAATCGAGAGCTAATAGGTTTTTTGGCGTGACAGCCAATTATCACGTGACACTTTCAATGCTAGTGATTGGCCAAGTTCATCAGGGCTTCCACAACTTGCAGTGAATTGTCCGCCAGTGTAATATCCCCAGTGCTGAACTTCATACTTTATACAATTTTTTACGTATTTTTCTGTGATGACTGTGTCCCATATCCCTTTTTCTATGAATATGTAGTGGCAGACTATATGTGCACTTTAACAATTTTTCCAGTCGTATGACGACAACCGGCTTTGGAAGGTCAAGAAAGAGTCGTGATATTTATATTACAGCAAATGTTACCAAAATCATCCGCAGATATAAAATACGCAGTAACAATTAAACAACCTATTCTATGCTAGGTTGAGGCCTTTTCAAGTGAAATTGTGTTCGACATTTTTACTTTTAAACTATTTAAAAAATGCCATAAAACCTTACTGACTAAAATTCATAGCGGCGTTTCATGACAGTGCTGCTTATGTATCACTGCGCCACTCCTTCCATGGCCTGTATGTTCACACCAAAAATGTTAGGCATCTACGGTAAACCAGCAAACGTAATATTCAAATTTGGATGTCGTCAGTTCATTGGGTGATATTTCCAAACGATATATTTAGGTTAAATGATGGTACAGAGTTGGTGCCTTCAGAGTGTTGAGGCATGCGGGTTGAACACCTGGGGGATTTAAATATAAATCCGCAACAGTAGCTGCTTTGTGGCACAGAACGGTCACAATACAAGGGCTGTATGAGCGATTTTGGCTTTTCCAATGGCTAAGAACTCGGATTAAATTAAGCAGCGTTGTTACTACAACTCTATGGTATGTGGAAATATCCTTACGTAGATATTCACAAGTTGGTTTTGCATCAGCTTGTTCTTGTCACGCTAGAAGAATATGCAGTACACTACGTTTCTCAAGCATGCCAAAGGTCAAAAAGGTCGGAAGAAACACTTTGTACATATCAAACTCCATCTGTGTTTTTCTTTGTTTCTTTTTATTTACAGGCTTTATCTGCTAGTGTATAGCAGCATTGTTAGATCATGTATTCTATAAGCTGTAGTGTGAATTTTAGCATGCAGTTTATAATGGAAAAACTTACCTTGATACTCGTGATATATTAATGATCCACCTGTCTCTTTTTAGGAACACGTTGATTTCCGAGGCCAGAAACACGGTTTTGAACAGCATCATTCCAGCTTATCAGAGACTCAAGGATTTCATTGTGGATGTGAGTTTGTGAGCAGGCAGTTAAGTGTGATCATCCCAGCTGTTTGGATAATTGTACATTAATTTTTGGCTCTATTCTTGTAGTTTGTGAGAGGGAGTTAAACAAAACTGTCACATAGGGCCTTGCTTTTGAAAGTAGGATTCTGAAGGGTAAAAAACTCTTAATTATTTACCACAGCATTGTTTTCAACGAGGGCCTCATACTTCAGTTATTCTTGGCGATGGGTATATGAATGTTTTGACGTCTAGATTCAATCAGAAGCTTTAGTGCAGTCGGTTGCTGATTGCTCTTTTAACAGAAAATAAAACGACACTATCAACTATTTCTGGTAGCACCCACGCGTTGATGGCGCTTCAGTTGTTTTTGAAGGTTGTCTCAAATGCTGTTATTGTATTTATTTAGGAGTACGTTCTTCACACTAGGCCCGGATACGGCGTCTCATCCTTCACCAATGGCGCAGCGTTTTACCAAGCAGCGCTCACATGGCACCTGTCTGTCCACATGACACCCGATGAGGTTCACCAAAAGGGTTTGAAGGAAGTGGCACGTATAGCAGCGCTCATGCGCAAGGTGTGTTAATATGTCTACAGAATTCTATGTACGCATGGTGGAAGTCACGTGTTAATGAATTTGGATAACCCTCTTTTGTTGACTTAACTGTATTTCGTAGACAAGAATACCATCTGATATTAATGACGATTTTTTAAATGCAATGTACAAGTTTTTAGATCGAGTCATGAATGCCTTAGACGAGCGCTTATAATGCATTACGTGAATTATGTATGAAAACAACATTTAGTGTTCCAAATGACACTCATTTGTGTCCCAGTTTAACAACATTCATTTATTGCCCAAAGGGATAATCCATCATTTATCATCGCGAATTACTCATAATATCGTTATGTTGAATCCCATGTACTGTTATTTTCCAGATTTTCAACAAACAAAATTTCACCGGGAGCATTAAGGAGAAGTTTGACCAGCTGAAGGCTGACCCTCAATTCCACACTTCGTCAAAGGTAACAGAACTATATACAGACGTACAGGACAGAGAGTAAGACCAGAACAGTGAGGTCAGAGGATACAGTGAATTCCTTTGTTGTAATTAAAGACGTACAACATACGTAGTAAAAACAGAGCAGCTACGACAGTTTGATAGCTGGCAAATGGTCACATGTAAGCGGTGAAATACGGCCTCTTGTCAATTTACATCAGTCAGGGTAAAGACCAGAGAAGCAGGTACAGGCTATCATCACACTTTGAATGCAGAAATATTAATACAAGACTTACAGTCTTGAGAGTTGTGTGATGACTGACAAATGGTCACACGTACCAGATGAAATCTTCTTGTCAGTGCACCTCAGTTAGGGTTTTATTCTAACTTTTCATGTAAATGCTGAAGTCCTCCTCCCCCCTTCACCTATACTGACTTGTCGCCACTAATAGATCTGCAGAAAGACCTGTGATTTTGTGAGAGTCTTCTGTTGAACAAAGTTTAATTAAAATCAATAAATAATTACTCATTATAAGTCAGAAACTTCACTTCACTAAATAACAGTGAGGTTTATTCCTGTACTAAATATGCAAAGTACACATCTCCGTTCTCGTTTTTGTAGGAGGAGATTCTCGCGAGGTTTAATAACATTGTCTTCAACAGAATCACACCCAAGTTGACACAGCTCTTCAAAGACATACCAAACCTGCCTGTCAAGTAAGTTGATATCTTGTTGGGTGTAATTTTCGGTGCTAACGAACTTAAAACCCGAAAATGGGCAGCTAACAAACATGAAACGTTCTAATGGAATTCATAGAGACCTATTTATGCTGTCTAATAAGGTTTTCCATTTGAGATTCCGCTCAGTATGACATGGACATACTTTTCATTGTCCCATTTCTAGACAGTTTTCCAGGCATAACCTTGGCAGTGTTACAAGTAAATCAATCAATCAATCAATGAAGTCGTCAAGCACTCGTCAATCTACCAGCCAGGTAATCCGAATCAATCAATCAATCAATCAATCAATCAATCAATCAATCAATCAATCAATCAATCAATCAACCAACCAACCAATCAATCAATCAATCAATCAGCGAACCAATCACCACGCCTTCTACCCTCACAGAGTAATGCCTATGCAGTACGATGGCCCAGGGGGTGTTTATTTCGCCGGATCCGCGGACGGGAAAAGACCCGGTGTATTTCAGGTCAACCTTCAACACCCAGAGACAGTGTGAGTATTGAAACATGTCACTGATATTGTTCCATATTTGATGACAACACACCAATTTGGGTAATTCTAGATCAGGCAACGTCTAATAAATTTTAATTAACGTCATTGCATTTTTCAAAATATTTTTACCTAAATCTGCTTAAGCCATGGCCCTCGAGGAATTTGCTAGTCTTTAGGAATTTACATGAACAGTTGGAGTAAAATCCTAGCTGAGGTAAACTGAAAAGACGCCGTGTTTTGCTGGTTGCGTGTGACCATTTGCCGGCTATCACACTGTCGTCGCTGCTCAAGGTTTTCTCTCCATGCTGCTGGCATTTAGCAAGACTGAATGTGTCTTTTTTGTAGTATTGTGTACGTGTGGGATTATTGTTGGGATATGCGTCTCAAGAGGTAGTGTAGGGTGGAGCTCAATATCGATCTCCTAGAATACTGCCTTAATGAAAAAGGTCTCGTGTTCAAACCCTGGCCCTTCCGCTTAGATGCTTTACGTCAGTGAAAAAATGTCTAAAACGTTACGAATGAATCAATATTTATTTGTACTGTGTGTAATATGTCAGTTTTTGTGTATGGTTATGCTCGTGATGGCATTTGTCTGATCAAGCCATCTGGACTCCTTTACTCCTGACATCTAACATTTTTAATCATTGAGTTCGAATACACATCCACCTGGATGGGCGGATGACATTAAGTCCGGGTTTTGTTTCCACCAGCCTGTCTGGTTAAGACGGTTTCAATCGGACTGTACTGCGCAACTATACAATCTTCAATCCATTTTACCAATCAGTTTATGCACCAGGTTATTCAAAAGTGCTATCAGGAAGACTTTCTGACAATCCTTTAGTATCTGCAGCTGCATAATGTAATCCATGAGTTCTCGTAAAAAAACCAACCAATCCAGAAACAATACAACATGGACTTAAGAGTTGTTTTTCTTTATTTGACCATCACAGTAATTTCTTCGGCATGGCAGCCCTCAGCCTCCACGAAACTGTACCCGGTCATCATTTACAGGTATGTGTTATGAACTTCAGCTTCCTCCATAAAGTTTAAGTTCTGATCATTTCGGATTTGTGGAAAACTTCTTTACAGTTTAAAGATCCGTTGCAATCAACCTGGGATTAGTATCCATAGTTCGCAATGTGTTGTTCCGCCAAGACAATAGACCACCTGTA
Source organism: Liolophura sinensis (assembly GCF_032854445.1). Classification (NCBI taxonomy): domain Eukaryota; kingdom Metazoa; phylum Mollusca; class Polyplacophora; order Chitonida; family Chitonidae; genus Liolophura; species Liolophura sinensis. The sequence goes on along the minus strand of NC_088298.1, from coordinate 9,786,481 downwards.
TCTTACATCACTTAAAGTATAAGTCAAATCTACCTGCTGTCCGGTGGCACATTTTAAAAGGATGTTTTAGGCAGTTTGCTGCATAAGAAACTCCGTTCTATGTAGAGTGAACACACTGCTCACGAACTTTTCATTATTCCTTGAGGCACATGTTTTGTCTCCCACACAAATGTGGATTGATGTTAATTGCTTCAATAATCATTACCACATGTATTTTATCCATATTTTCCTGGATATTTATTTCTTTGATCGATGCTTTACTCTTACACGAGGTCGACCAGCGTCATGGTGGGAAGAAACCCGGCCGACACTGGGAAAAAATCCACGACCATCCCCAGGCTAGTGGCAGACCGCCCCGTATACAACTTACACTTACGCACAAATGTTATATTTATACAGCCTAGGAACCTTTGTAATATGTCTGCCTCAACTCCTCCCTTCCAGCAAATCTACTCCCTGGAATCAGCCTTACCTCTCTACCGACGCACCATGGACACGGATTACTATTACCGCGTCCCTTTTCACTTCCCATTCTATACGGCGTACACAGAGGTGAGAGAAAGCCTTCAAGGTGCTATCTATCCGATAGATATTAACATTTTTCTCCACTGATTTCTTCTAGCAAATCTACGCTTTCATGTCCACTCTGCCTTCATACCGAAGCGCCTTGGAAGACGTGTATTACTACCGTGTTCCTTTTCACTTTCCGTTTTACACGGCTTACATTGAGGTGAGATAAACTGCAGTTAAGTGGTACGTAAATGTTTAAAAGAGATGAGATAACTACACCGTCTGTATTTAAATAACAATCGTCTCATTTAATGTAACTCATAAATATTAAGGTATGTTTTGTAGCACCGCGAAGGCAACACCGGTGATATCTTCAACCTTCATTCGCGCTGCAATCCTCATCCGCCCTGCATCATAGCTCCAGTTACATTTGTTTTTTTAAGTGAGTTGTGTGCATTTAAAGATATTAGAATCTACGCTGTTTATTTTATTATTATTATTATTGACTAATTACAGAGCAGCATTGTAGACAGTTTGAATACTGATTTTACGCTTTCGCTTAGAACATTTATCTGTTTATTTGATTCGTGTTTTACGCCGTGCTCTAGAATATTTCACTTATACGATCATGGCCAGCATTTGCGGGAGGAAACAGGGCAGCGTCGGGAGAAACCCACGATTCTCCGAAGGCTTGAAAACCTTCCCACGCACAGTTTGAGAGGAAGCCAGCATGAGCTGGAATTGAACTCACAGCGACCGAAATGGTAAGAGGTCCTTGCGTCATTGCACCATGCTGGCGTACTAACTCCCTTGGCGTCGCTTAGAACATACCGTGCGGCTTTCCAACGTCACTGAAAACTGTTGACCATTTGTTTTTTGCATGACTCCATCCTAATCAGGTACTTTTGTACGCATGGTGGTTTGTGCGAAACGTCGTTTTGGGTATTGATTATTGATTTGGAGCGTTCATTTTGGTTGCCGGCTAATATGCTAATGCTTGATTCGATGCATTAATTTTTGGGACCATGAACTCCTGTATATGAGATTAAATGCAGTCACACTTTTTAGCAAGTGTGGGTTCTAAAATTGCTATTTTAAGGACTGTGTAATGTTGTGATTGCATGCAACTTGGAAAAGCTATTTTGAAACACTTAGGTTCATACGGGAATTTATGCTCGTAACATACCACCGTGTAATTCAATCATTTTATATGCTTTTAATTCATTTTGAATTAATCTTTAAAAAATGACAGAAGGACTTTTCTGTTGACATAATATTTACATTTACTCTTCATCAAATCCACATTGCCAATATTTCAGCCATAACGCACTGACATTTGTTCATGCAATGATGTCTTCTTTGGTTGAATTCAGGATGTAGTTTAAAACCACGATAATATCAGGATTTAAAACTCAAAAATGAAAGGCGTTAGCTCAAGGCCGACAACACTGGAGTATTCTCGAAAAGTCACAGTGTCTTACGAACTGATTCATTGAACTGGTCAGCCATGTGTTTATATTTTACAGGGCTGGGGTTTGTACGCTGAATTCCTTGGCGAAGAGCTTGGTGTTTATGAAGACGACTATGAACTGTGAGTTTTGTTGCGCCCAGCAGAAGTATTTGAGTGTCACTTCTTATCCTGCTGATTTCTGCCTCAATCATTCTGAACAGCTATGCTGCCATTTCGGCTCAATACAGTATCATCGGGGCACTTGCTGTTTTACTCGCGTCTACAAGCTTAGCTCGCGCCCACAGGCTTCAATCGGACAGACACGGCAGTGAAAGTATTGTCTAAATAAATCAGCACAGAACACGTTCGAACTACGCTTCGTTGATGTTCACAATTTAAGTATACTCTTCTGCATGTATAAAGCATAATTTCCGGTGATTATCACATTCTCAGAATATCGATTACTGATGCTCATTTTCATTTAGCTCTCCATGTTATCTTTAACTTCGCCATCTGGTAGCTATTCTGTCGGTGATGCGACCGGATGAACGCGGCTTCAACACACTTTTGAAACCAGCATTTGGTTCCAGCAACGAAAACAATTAAATGAAACAGACTTAGACCGGACAACAGTTCTGCAGAGTTATTTAGTTAAACAGTCCGGATCAGCTGTGTATCTTGAAAGAGATACAAATGGACAAATATGTCATTTATCAACTACGCAGGAGCGAGTATTTCGTGCAAGATTTTGTATCGCTTGCTCGACCCGAAGAATAAATTCAAACGCAAATCTATAATCTATGTTTAATTGCATTCTTTACTTATTTAAACGGATGCCGCTTCTTAGGTATGGGTGTTTTCAGAAAGTAAGCTGACCAAGACATGCTGGCTGTAAGATTCCTTTTTTAGTATGCACAGAAACGGTTGACCTGTCAAATTCAAGTTTGGCGCATTGTGACCTTATATACGGAGTCGAAGTCCCAATTCACCTAACTACCATGCGCACCACGAATGCCCTGCCTACATGGCCACAGACCCCCATTAGTTTTCCATAAGCGACAATGTTAACGTTTAGCGCTGTAGCTCAGTCCCAAACATTCCGAGGCCAATAAGCTTTGGTGCATACCTGGCCCAGCATGTGAGAAAGAAGCTGTAAAAATCTTGACATAGGTTGACCGTCAAAATCTGGACCTTTCCATGCCGGCAGCTGGGAGGGGTGCCTAGCAACGCCAAGGGGACGTCACTCGCAGCCTCATCACCACCTGTCTCCTTGTGTCCTCTCGCCCAGAATTTCAAACTTTCACCATTAAAACTCATACCTGCCCAAAGCTTAGACAATTTCCATCATTTTGATACCAAGCATGCACCTGTACACCTAAAACGGCAGGCTGACAGCAAAAAAAGACTTTACACCCTAAAATACACAGAACTACAATCGTCCCTACTGAAAAACGGAAGTTGTAATGGGGGTCTGTGTCCTATCACACCAGCCAACTTTTTTCAAAATCAATAATTTTTGCACCACATAATGCTTACTACCTCTAAACCTCACACATAAAGTTACAGCTTGATACATGCAAAAACTTTTGAGTAGGAGGGATTTAACTTGGGGTACCCCTATCTTGGAAATGTGTCTGTTTGTCCGTCCTCAAGCACGAAGTTCAAAGCTCTGTAGTGCACATACCGTTCAAAATATCTCAACCAGGTCAGATGTTTTGGAAAGCTGGTATGTATATCTGCAAGAAAAATGAAAAAATTCCAATGACAAAGTATTTTACATTTTCCATTGACAAGCATTTAGAAAATTATGGATTTTCAAGTAGATTTTCTTGTTTACAGCAGTGTTAAGAAAATACTTAAAAGCCAAAAGTGTCAAAATATATATCAAAAGACAGGTAATTTATCTGACAATTCACTTACAAAATATAGGACATACCTTTTAGCAACTTTGTGCAAAATTTGACTTAAAGTGATACAGGTGGGTAGCAAAGGGGAGTTTCAAAATTCCAGAAAACTACATTTTGATCACCATCAAAGTAAACATATGCATCCAAATTGATATAGAAATGCTCATAGGCACAGTTTCCATGGATAGGGCTAAAGAAAAGACTAGTATCCCTTTTACAAAGTGATTCACATGATAAAACCCTTTAAAAGATCACCCACTAACCCCCCCCCCCACTACCCCCCTTTCCCGTCTCCCCCATGGCTGCCATTGGTTGGCTGGCTTACCTCAACTCACAGTGCAAAAGAATCCCACCACCTGTGTTGTTGCCTCAGACTAAATTAGTACTTTCCACATAACAAACACCAAAGTGTGACACTGGCATCTACAAGAGATAAGTAGAGGGGAGAAATATGAATTTGCCACTTACAAAAATAAAGCCACACATTACATGCACATTGGTCATTCAGACAGTCAGCAAGGCAACCCTCCCAAGACGTGTTGAAGGGACCCAAGAAGAGGGGAAAAGCTATACTTTTTAACCTGTAACAACACAGAAATCCTCAAATAATCAGTGAGAAATTACATCCGTAATCAGGTTCCACACTGGGTGTTCCTGGGTGGGCATGAGGAATGGACATTCAAACTATCCGTACATATATGAGAAACCTGTGACGTTTCCCCGGTTGGGGGGGGGGGGGAGCTGGAGGGGTATGTGTCATGGTGTAGTACCGGACCAATGACAGGGATTCTAGTTCGGCCAGGGGAGTGGAAGACTGCATCCGATTGGTCAGGCCTTTGAGGAAGCTGAACGGCTAACAGACCCCACTCACCTAGGTAGATCCCAGTTCAATATATGCATAAACCAGGCAAAGTTCACTGACGCCATGTTTGGGAGACAAGATCTAAAGAGGGAAACCAAGACGAAAGCTCAATAGGTATTAAACTAGGATGTGAAAGCCATATGTAGCTGTCTATTTTCTAACTTGTGTGTGAGGATATTGGAAAGATAAAAAAATCCCAGTTGCCCAGGGAGGTGGATGCCACACTGGGCCAGATACTAAAACAAAAACTCCTTGAGATGTCGCAGGAACAGCGTACTATGTTCTGGTGGAGAAACAGACACCTGGTGGGGCAGAGACTCATTTTCACAAGGGCAATATTCCAACAGATCACACTTACATGTATGCTAGAAACTTGAAATTGATCATTTTTGTTCCAACGCCACACATGCTGTGTGAGTGCACATGTAACTTGTCAGAGGAATGAATATACACATGCAATGAAAACTACATGCCTACAGTGGTTTATTTTTAAGTTTAAAGAGGAAAATTTACCTTGTCCACTTCAAGTCTATGCCCAAAACAGCAGACAATGTTGCAGCAGAGATGCCTGTTTTTAATGTTTTGTGACCTGCAGGATGATTTGAAGCACATTTACCCAGTGTGTGGTGGCACACATGGGAGGAACCTGACTTGGTTTGTAAATTAAATGCACACTGGCCCTCTCTACTACTCTAGCCAAGTAAATTAATCTGCTGATGTGTTTTTATCCACCTGTGTGAGGCTGGGCCCTTATATGTGATGCAAGGCCTTATTGACCATCCTTAATCACACCACCCTATCTATCAGCCACATACTCCAATTTCACTCGCAGCACTCAAATTTTGCATTATTTATCAAATGTCAGCCCCAAAAGAGACATTTTAAAAACCAGGAACAATGAAACGTTGTCTGTGTTTGTTCCAGTCTGTTTATACTCCCGTACTACCCTTGACCACAGAGCGTTTTAGCCGATTTTTAGACAAAATGGATATGTGGGGAAAATATAGAATTAAAAAGCTTTAAAACTGCTCAATCAAGTTCCATGTCAATGCAAACCACATCGCAGATGTACCCACCAAATATTATCAGGCTGCTGCGAAATCTGAGCACACAGTGACATATTACATGTTTTGGCACAAGTGGACAGATCAGGCCACAGACCCCCATTAGTTTTCCATAAGCGACAATGTTAACGTTTAGCGCTGTAGCTCAGTCCCAAACATTCCGAGGCCAATAAGCTTTGGTGCATACCTGGCCCAGCATGTGAGAAAGAAGCTGTAAAAATCTTGACATAGGTTGACCGTCAAAATCTGGACCTTTCCATGCCGGCAGCTGGGAGGGGTGCCTAGCAACGCCAAGGGGACGTCACTCGCAGCCTCATCACCACCTGTCTCCTTGTGTCCTCTCGCCCAGAATTTCAAACTTTCACCATTAAAACTCATACCTGCCCAAAGCTTAGACAATTTCCATCATTTTGATACCAAGCATGCACCTGTACACCTAAAACGGCAGGCTGACAGCAAAAAAAGACTTTACACCCTAAAATACACAGAACTACAATCGTCCCTACTGAAAAACGGAAGTTGTAATGGGGGTCTGTGTCCACATAAACGCTTAAGCTCTAGTGTAAGCAATGCGCGTGCGCAAAAGTGGAGGGAGCGACGGCTGGAGATGGAGAAATAAGTTGGGCGTGTCACTATGGCATACCGCTATGGCACGATAACCAGAACTAAAACGTATTTACTGTTTAATGTTTTAGTACGTAAATCAATAGGCAAAACTAAATTTTGATGTTAAAAATGCTGTGTCGATTTTTTTCGGTGGCAGACTGAAAGTTAAATCCCTGCTAAACTATGGAGACGGTCTCGTCTGCGACAACAGGTCCCAATATCAAAATTGTTAAATGACTTCTTGGTTAACACAGGAACTATTGTATACAGATAAAGTGTTCCACTCTCTTTATGGTACTCAATAAATTTGCCTTAGTTGCTGGAAGCCGTAATCGCTGTCCCCCTGGCGTCTGTTGTTGTTGTTCCTGCTGACATTTACTTGCTATATTTGTACAGACTAGGTCGCTACTCAGAGGAAATGCTCCGGGCAGTTCGCCTGGTGGTCGATACGGGTATGCACGCAAAAGGGTGAGTTTGAGTTTAAGCTTCCTACCATGTTTTGGGAAAGTAGCGGCCATGTACCTGCAGAGTATGTACCTGGAAATTGCTGAACAGGGCTCGTAATTATCAAGCAACTTAGGACAGACCATAAATGAAAAGTGCTTAAAATGCCAAAGTCAGAACAGGAAATTACTCTAATTGTGGTTGGTACATTGTTCTGCAGTAAAGAATCAAAGTTCGAGAAACTGTTTTGTGAAATCGCTTTGGAGTGAACCATTTCTGGCGTCGTCAGTACTACTTTTAGAAAAGCTATAAAATGGATCAATATTTCTTATTCTCAAATATTTATTTAAAAAACTAGAAAACTAGATTAATATCTTTTGAAATCTCTTATCTTATTGGATTAGCTGGACACGTGACCAAGCCATCAACTACATGTTGAAATACACGTCTTCACCTCGTTATGAGGTAGAGATTGAGATTGACCGCTACATCACGTGGCCTGGACAGGCATGCGCATACAAGATTGGCGAACTGAAACTCCGAGAGCTGCGAGAAACGGCGAGAAAAAAACTGGGTAAGACTAGTCTACATAGCCAAAAGGAGGAATTATAGTTTTATTTTTCCACATTGTTTCTGACATTATATGGTTGAAAGAATTTTGTAAGAAAATTTCAGGCAAATGACCCTTTTCCCTACAGGAAAATGGATATAATGTCAAGTGAAATAAACAAGAAAACTATGACACTGCCGTAGCGGTCATCTTGTGAGAACACGTGGTAGTTTACCTCAATGACGGTGTTTCATGTGAACTGGTAAACTGATTGGCTAATTTGACATTAAACACAATATGTTACTTCAGAAAGACAACCCTACAAATGTACAACATTCCTCTTTATTTCCAATTCGACTGATACTTCGCAAAGTGGAGGACTATAACAACTCTAATGACACAAGGCGATACATGACTCGGTTTTAATAAATCTCGAAACACTGAATCATATATTGGTTTTTACTGACTACAAAAATACGATTCAGTATTTGTCAGAAATTTCCTGAAGCCAGTAATAGGCTTTTTGGGGAACACTGACATATGTCAGTGTTGAAATTTGTAACTGTTTTTTTTTTAGTTGTTGACGTTCGGATTAATGAACTTTCACGCCACGACGTTCAAAAACTCATGCCACGTCGCTTTCAGCCAATTTTATGTAGTCCAAATTTGTGCCATTTATTTCTATCCAAACATAGGTTACAAATTGCATTTATGTACACCAATTAGAAGAAAAATATGTCTCAAAACACTACAATATACAACAATACATAGGTTTACTCTTAAGTCACTTTTAATTTCAGATCGAAAATCTTAGTAGTTCACATTTAAGCGCCCTCTGATTTCTGTTCACCAGGATTTCACTTTGATGTCAGAGATTTTCACAGCACCATTCTCAATGCTGGAGCTCTACCAATCAGAGTGCTGGAAAAGGTTGTCAACGATTGGGTGAGAAGGAAAGTGGCTTCTGTTATACCAAATCCGGTTGGTTGAGACAACGGCCAGTGAAATCTGACTTAAACACAATGTTGAGTAGGTCTATTGCTGAGGGGAACAGCATTAAATTGTTGTGTTTTGAGTAAGTCGCTGGTTTGTATTTTCTTCTCACTTACAGAAAAATGGTGTTTTTTCTTTTGTCAAAAAACATTATTTACTTTGTCGTAATGGGTTTATATGCACGAAAAGTTAAATCGCACAGGGCTCGGTGGAAACCGTCTACCTTCACGGTGGTTCTTGACAAATTTCTTGCATAAAAACGGAGCCAAACTAGTGCTAACATTAATAAATGGATGGCCATCATCAGCTAAAGTCACGCCTTTGAAGAATGAACCAGCAAGGGATTCTTGTAATTACACTGTGCAGATAAACTATAGTGATCGCAATGACCATTTCATCGAAATTAGCGATGTTGTTTTTGTGCTACGCCAAACTACGGTGGACTTCTCACCTATACAGAGGCGACAATATGTTATTATTGTACCATGTCAAGCTAAGGAAAATTGTTTTGTTGATAGTATCTCCGAGACCCTCTTACGTCAGCTTCTAAAATTAACACACTTAAAAGCCATATGTCCTAAGTATACAGACCAAATTTCAATTTTCATCCTTTAAGATTTCTGTTCATTGGGACCAAAATCAAAAAAACGCATGTTCAGGACATTTCAAAATGATGTTCTACCTTGTTTCACGTGAAAAGGTGATCAACTGGTCCTCCATCTTCTCGGTAAACGGCGTGTAAACGTTTTTTCCATGAACTGATTGAGTCCCGAATCTCCTTAAGAGTAATTTTTTCCAGCAGTCCTTGATGCGTGTCACCCAGGTGCAGCGTGCGCTCTACTCATGACACCTGGCAGGTGATGCAATGTGGGTCGCCGGAACGTGCGTTTATGAGGCTATGTTTTCATTTTAACCTTTGTACAGACTACTCAAGTTATGACCTTGAAAATTGGTCAGTATATCAACAAAATCATGCCATTTAAATGTCTAAAGTTTGAAAAGGTTTGAACAAAGTATAACAGAGCAATGCAGCCCATTTTTTTATGCCCATCCGATATTACGCTACGTGTTAAATAAATTTTAGGAAAACATTTAACGTTAACTCAGGTCCAGTTCATGGGAAAGATGGGAAGATCTGTCAACAACCTGCTGATGGTCATGGGTTTCCCCGGGTTGTGCCGATTTCCTCCCACCATAATTCTGGCTGCCGACGTAGACGTGAAATATTCTTGAGTATCAATCAAATCAGTAAATAATGAGCATTAACATGATGGCTCATGAACTCATGATGGCGAAAGTATTTATATTAAGCACTGGACCAGAAAACTACGTCTTCCATTTACAGGTTACATATGTAGGATGATGTTTTTCTTTCATCATTTATTACACGTTTTCTGCATACAGTGATTACACCTTTTCTACATACAGGTGTTACATGTTTTCTACATATAGTTGTTACATGTTTTTACATACAGTTATTACACCTTTTCTACATAGTTATTACACCTTTTCTACATACAGTTATTACACCTTTCTTACATGCAGTTATTACATGTTTTCTACATACAGTTATCACACGTTTCTACATACGTTTCTACCTTTCCTACATACAGTTGTTACGTGTTTTCTATATACAGTGCATTCCATTCATTGGCTACAGTTCCTATACTCGTCGAATGTCTCTTAGAGACGAAGTACTGCATTCTCGTCTAACACACAATTTCATCTTAGATGGGAGCATGTGATGCTGAATATGGCATCAAACATATCCTGGTTGACTGTGTAGAGTTTGCCCATGTCGGCAAAGATTCTACACAGTCAACTCTATATATGATTTATTTGACATCATCGCTGGCGTGTTATCACACGTTTTCTACATACAGTTATTACACGTTTTCTACATACAGTTATTACACGTTTTCTACATACAGCGGTTACAAAGGTTACAAACGAACACTGCTTGTCTTAAGGTAAACAAGTCTGCCACTATATATACATAGAAAAAGGGATATAGAACAGGTTATCACAAAAATATGTAAAGAATCCTATAAAGTTTTGAAAGCCGAGATGATTAAGTTCAGCGTTGGGGATATGGCACTGACGGATCGAGTAGCCATGAACTTGGCCAATGACCAGAGCCGAAAGCGTCACGTGATAATTGACTGTCACGCCAAAAAGCCTTTTATAGTCGATTTCCTTTAGAGAGTCACCTATATTCAGCTCTTTGTAAAATCAGTCATTCTCGCTACCAAAATTGCCTTTAGTCAGTGACATGTAACAACACAAGCTCTAGACATGGATATGTTGGAAGACCATATTCTTGCAAGAAAATCAAATTAGAACAAATCTTTCTAATTTATAACGTTGAACTGCATAAACTCCACGTCAAGAACTCATTGCCTCGGGTGACGTCATAATTATTTTAAAAGACAGAGGCATGCTGAGGAATGGGCGTGGAGAGTAATTTGTTTTACAAATTACAAAAGGTGCACCATGGTGTGGCTAGAACAAACTGCACGCACTAACACAGCCTACACTCCACTCTAAGCGAATAGACTACATTGTGATTTAAAACAAAATTTCCTAAAATCCAACTTTAAAATGATATTGCCATGAGATCATATACTGCAAGAGATAAAATAAAATTCACTTATTAAGGTTATACTAAACGTATTTACAATTTCAAATATGACAGTGTTAGAAACAAGATATACAGTAAAACCGATAGCAGTTCAGGTAACTGGTGTCGACCTCCGTCAAAACATATTAAACTCCGCCCAGTAACCAGCATGCCACTGGTTTTTTGAATGATTATGACGTCATCGAAGGTAATGCGTTCTTTCCATCGAAAACGAGCTTATGGACTTTGACATTATGAATTAGAAAAAACGTTGTAACTTTATTTTCCTTGCAATGATATGGACGTTCAACATATTGATGCGCAGATCGTATGGTGTTACGTGTCAGTGACTAAAGGCAATGTCGGTAGTGGGTATGACTGATTTTACAGACAACTGAATGTAGACGACTCTCTAAAAGAAATAGAATGAATGATTATGGTTTAACGCCACATCGGCAATATTTCAGCCATATCGTGGCGAAAAAGAAATAGACTATAGCTCTCTTTTGTCAGCGTGGTTCCGTATAGTGGATAGACAGATATCGATGCACAACTGGATTTTACGGGTAGTCTAAGTGTTAAGTTGATGTATTGTGAAATGCACATTCATAAGCAGGAAACTGATAACGGCTGCCCGTGTCACAATGTGACCCATGTTGGGCAGAATACTGCAGTAACTTGTCAGGGTGAGCTGGCAAAAAACTGGCACGGGGAGAGTCATTGCTTGATGAAAAATATTGTGGCGTTGCATTATTTTTCCTTACGAAAGACAGATTTATTACGAAAATATCTTCCCGAAATCGACATGAAAGAGATTTATGTTCGGTAAATTCCCTGATGTCGATACAGCCAGCTAGGCCTAAAGCTTACACCCATGCAGGTCGAAGACGAGGACGAGCAGGACCGCTGAAACACGAGGATAGTGCCCACGAAGATCGGCCAGCTTGAGCACTGGGCTAAAAGAAACATCGGCACAGAACTAATACTCTTTGGTTGGGTATCAGGCGTTTCTTTTCGTATTTTCTCACTGACACATTGTTTAATACCGACCGTATGGGAGAGCTCCTAGGTTTTGTGGCGTTACTCTAGACAGCTATACCATTGTAAAATGGCGTCACCAAATGAGTGGCCAGGTATTGAATATAATTTGCTATTTATTTTGTTGCTAAGAGGTGTAGAATTTTTAAAAATATTTTTAAAACATTTCTGGAATACTACTTTATTAATTAATTCAGCTGTAGTGGCTGACTTTAAGTTCACTTTAAACATATCGCGAAACGAAACACAATCTGCATACATCTTCCATTCAACATCATCAATCGAGGAAACAAGCATGCGGACTGTACACAGATGGTACCGCTATACTTTACCAGAGATTAACCAAGAAAAACTGACGTTCTATACGACAAAAGTATACTTTAAAGCACTGTGTTACATATACGAGAACCACCCTGACTCTCAAGACGAAGAAAACAGACTTCAGTTGGCATGCAACAGATTAATTTGGACATGTGTTTATAAATTAATAAGTATGAGGAAAATGTAGCAGATAATATTTATTTATTTGATTGCTGTTTTACGCCATCCTGTAGAATATTTCACTTATACGACGGCGGCTATGCAACATTATGATGGGAGGAAACCACACCGGAGGAAACCCACGCTCATCCACTGACCTTCCTACGTACGGTCGGAGAGGAAGCCGGCATGAGCTGGACTTGAACACACGGCGACCGCATTGTGAAAGGCTCCCAGTTCATTGCACTGTGATGGCGTACCTACCATATCGGCCACCCTGTAGCGGATAATAATATATTTTCAGAATGCCATTATTTTTATTTGTCTTCGCTGAGAATATTACATGCATAGAGTAAGTTCAGGATTTCCTGTCTGCTTGTTATTAAATCCTACAGGTCTCTGTATCCGTGGTCTATGTGCTCATAACTTCTCAGTAGGAACACTCACTGTAAAACAACACAAACCGACACGTCTTCAGGCTCAACCGCAATGATTTTGCTCTCTCGCAATTCACCACTTCCTTAACTGGGATACTCGGTCAAATGTTCTTGTTAGTAGCGCAAGGCCTTCGAAATGTTTGTCCGATTTCACGCATCCATTTATTTGCAACTGTAACAAAAAACAGGGTCATAGTATGACTTGTGTATTTGTATTACTGATTCGGGTTTACGTCCATTCATACATGTACTTGACTGTAAAGCCGATGTACCTGTCTGAATGTAGGTTGGTATGTTGATTGGCGTACAGCATAGAGAGTAGTGTGATAGTTGGCAAATGGTCACACGTATTCATGTCCCATATTTATCAAACGTCTTATTTCCATGCATAGATTAAGACTTAGGTAAATAATTCAAACAGCTACAAATAAAATGCTTTACTACTGTTTCTATAGATTCATTACTGCGGAACAATGTACTGAATACTTTTTGAGTTCTTTGATGTTCTAAGATTGCTTTTTAATGACCTACAGATGTGAAGTTTATGCCTTAAGTCGTAAGTTACTTGATAAATACGGGTATGGATAATAAGTAAGACTAACTAATACCCCCCCCCCCCCCCCGCTCATTTTTAAAGCTAAATCGCTAGAAAAATAGACAAACTAAGTACTAATTTGACCGGTGCCCAATTTCCTTGCCAAAAGGCTGAAACAACTCGTTCCACATCACGTAAACGTTTGCCGGTTTTTCCACCGATAAACTTTACCATCGTTGCAGGCGTCGTCTTAATATATTCTAAATATAACACAATCCAGTAGGATAAATAAATAAATTAATTAATACATAAAATATTATTTGGATGTTTTATTATTGGATTTGAATGTTTATGATTTGTAGCAGGTGATTATTACATATTGTGCTAAATGCTGTAAATGTCCTTACCCCATTTTGATCCGATTAAAACGGGACATCCGGCATGTAAATGTCTACTGTCCGGATCTCCGTTCCTGTGTAAATTATACCACAATGCGGCGGACCCCTGAAACGGACAGCACCCCCATTATCGAGTTATCTGACAAAACTTCCTTACATGAAAAAGCCGGAACTACGAGAAGCAGATTCTAAATTACAACCTCATTTACCACGAAGCGAAATATAGCGATATATTTCCAAAACAATGTTGTACACAAACCACCAACTAACTAAGAAAGTGTACAAAGTACACATTTAGGACGGATTTGTACAAAGAGAAACACTTTTTAGAAATGATGATAGAAAACGCAAGAGAATGGCATGGCCAGAATCGGAGTCGGTGTAAAACCTTGCAAGTGGTCATTTAATTTTTTCTCCTAATGATGAAATCTGATCTTTAGTTTGCCACCGGTAAAATAAAACGTGTAGAGAAAATAATGATGTTACCTTGACAACAGGTATCCTCGTTTTCAGCTTAGGGAACACAGTGGCTCCCCCTAACGTCACGTCGTTTAACTGGGAACAGAAATCACATGGGTTGTATGAACTTGGACACGATGTTAACAACAAACCACCACAGAACTAAGAAAGTATATAAAGTTCGAAATTAGTACGGAATCATGCAGAAAGGAGAGGGGGAGGGGGCTCGGTGGCTCAGTTGGTTAGCGCGCTAGCACAGTGTAATGATCCAGAAGCCTCCCACCAATGAGGTCGCTGTGAGTTCAAATCCAGATCGTGCTGGCTTCCTCTCCGACCGTACGTGAGATGGTTTGCCAACAACCTGCGGATGGTTGTGGGTTTCCCCCGGGCTTTGTCCGGTTTTCTCCCACCACAATGCTGGCCGCCGTCGTATAAGTGAAATATTCTTGAGTACGGCGTAAAACACCAATCAAATAAATAAATAAATAAAATAAAAGGAGCGGTCGACAGTTTTTAATGAAAGACGCAGTTCTGTATTCTGTTTCTTTTAGAGAGTCGCCGATATTCGGATCTCTGTAAAATCAGCCATACTCTCTACCAAAATTGCACGTAACAACACAAGATCTACACATGGATATGTTGGAATTCTGTATTGTTGCAAGGAAAACGAGGTTAGAATACCTCTAATTCATAATGTTAACAGCCCATAAGCTCGATTTCGATAGCATTAACCCATTGGCTCGGGTGACGTCATAATTATTAAAAAAGTCACTGGCATGCTGCATATTAGGCGAAGTTCAAAGTGTTTTGACGGAAGGTGACACCAGTTCCCTAAACTGCTATTAACTTGATTGTAAACCCTGTAACGGACTCTGTCATACTAGTATTTGAAATTGTCTACACGTTTTATTGTAATATAGTCTTATACGCTGAATTTTATTTTATCTCGTGTAGTATATGATCTCACGACGATATGGGATTACAGATGGATGTTAGGAAATTAAAGCCATGTAGTCTATTCGCAGAGACAGAAGTGTAGGCTATGTTTCTGTGTGGAGTTTCTTATGACTGCTTGTTTTTGCAGTCGTAGTTAAATAAATTACTAATAATTATGACGTCTCCCTGGGCAATAAGCTCTTGGTGTCGAAACTAAGCTTATGGAGTTAAGCATTGTGAATTCGAAAAAAGTTCTAATTGCATTTTCTTTGTGATAATACGGACGTTCGACATGTCAGTGAGTAGAGTTTCAGTTGTTACATGTCACTGACTAAAGGCAATTTTGAAAGAGAATATGACTGATTTTACAGACAGCTGAATATGCTCGACTAGATAAAAGGCATAGACTATAGTGGAATCTTCCCTATCGTGAAATATGTATTCAAACCGTGTACCATGCTAGTATGTAAGTTGTCGACGATCAAAAAATGTATCTCAGTTGCGCTCTGATTGTAACTGTTCATATATCCTACGTGGTGATTGCAATCAAGGCCAATGGTATTTCATTACTCACGTAAAGCAGAAATGTGGCTACCCTGTCACCAGAGTTAGCCACAGCTGTAAACACCGACTCACCACCCAAATCGCGTATTTCCTTCTGAAAGGTGATACATAGATTGGGTAATTGACTGACTGATACATAAATTTTCTTTACCCATTACCAAGGGTTACAGTATGGAGAGTGAAACCACAGGGTGATAGTTGGCAAATGGTCACACGTTAGCGGTGAAATACGGCCACTTGTCAATTCACTTCATTCAGGATTATATTCTAACTGTTCATGTAAATGCATAAAGAGTAGCACCTTAGCTGAACCAGAATTGTACAAAAATGCAGTCATGTTTATGCAGCAATTTATTGGATGTCACCGGTCTAGAACTTCTCAAAATACGGTTTTGTCACATTTAATAAACATGCACAAGGAAACAACCTAAAGGGACCAAGCCTCTGAACTTTTTTTCAACTCTTGGAATGAATATGCCAATTCATGGACGGTATATATTCACACAAAATGGTATGTACACACTTTGGGTTTCATGTTACCATTTTCTCGACACAAACGCATTGGATGAGTTTTATTTTTCAACGAACTGCTTCAACCACGAATTAAAAAAAAATGCACTCACATGTCCATCGTTTTGGTGTGTGTGTGTGTGGGGGGGGGGGAGCAGTTTATTACTTACCACAGAATCGCTGTGGGGTATATATAACCCACCCAGGCCGTAGTTCACAACCTGCGGAGAGGACATGGAGAAATTCATGTAGGTCAGATTTTGTGGGGATTGTGCGTTTTCATTGCAAGCAATAAACTGGGGTCTTGTTGTCCCTCCGATACGTTTTATCCCTTTTTTTTCACTTATACGACGGGTGTCAGTTTTATGAGCGCGGAAGCCACGGGGTAAAGACCGACCTTTGGCACGTTAGGTATGAACTGACTTGACAGCACTATTGACGCATTAAGCTCTCTGCACTCGCTTTCACTACTGCACTGCTGATAATTTTGTACGGAAATATTATGTAACTTCAAAACTGGGTTCTCGGTCAGAATGAAAAACAAGTAAATTTATTAATAAGTGGTAATTAGAGGTCCGAGATTAATGGCGAGTGTCCGCTTAAACAACGCCACATGTGTGGTACAGCGACAACGGTCAAAGTTTTATAGCTTGGCGGTGATGTAGAGCGAGCATAGAGAGCGGCGCATGCGCTGTGAGGAGTATGGATCGAAAATGATGTCTGAACCATATTGAAATCAAAACTGAATCACAGTCAAGATAACATGGATGTGAAAACTGATACAAGCTACTGTGTTCAAAACCAACCAGATGATCGTGACTTTCACCGGGCTCTGTCCAATTTCCTCCCACCAAAATGCTGGCCACCTTCACATAAGTAAAATATTCTTGAGTGCGGCGTAAAGCACTAGTAAATAAATTAAAAGTAAATAAATCAAAACCAACCTGCCAAGGCTCAGCATGGGAATTGTCTTCCGTATAAAGGGCGCTGAGCCCTGTGTGTAACTCCACCTTCCGAGACATGCGCAATAAGGCATCATTCCATTCTCCCAGCCACGCCCTGTCCATAAAGGAAACTAACAAATCATTATTGAGAACTGATTTCATAGTTAGGTATAGTTCTCTACATTAGTTACACTTTAGTATAAATATACACACTGTTTACACCTTATGGCTTCCCACTGGAATATCAACCCCAAGGCAAGGTACGACTTAGCGACTCACGTTTGACTAATCCTCAGTGGAGACGTCACCATACTTTCTCCAATAACAGATTGATGTAACTGTCAGAAAGAGAAAAAACAGATGGAATTGGGAAACATAGTTTTTAGTGCAAACAGCATGAAGTGAGCATAATATAACCAAGAAATACAGTACAGAGATTAAACCCAAACTTGGATGACAGTGTGATAAATTATACATGCCACGCTAGATAACCTGAGTTAAAAAATTCAGTGTTACCAGCGGCTTTAACTGTCATAAGCTTATTTCAGACTGGTAGTGTTTACTAAAAATACGTTTTTTAAAAATTTTAGTACACGAATACGTTATAATAAATTCCTGAACTAGGCCAACTAAACACATACTGCCAATAAAAGTATTGAGAGTGCAGTACCTACATGTTAATACAATACACTTACAGCGTAGAGTAAACCAAAGTAGAGAAGACAGTGTGGTAATTGGGAAATGGTCACACGTATCCGGTGAAATGCGGCCTCTTGTCTGTTTACTTCAGTTATACGGTTTTAAACTTCCGATGTGATATAATATTTCTTAATCCTACGTATGACTCTTAACTTCTGTTAGAATTCATTCAGAATTCAGTATAAGTAATAATTCCTACCTTGAACTTTGCCAAGTTTTTCATGTGCTCTATGTCCATTTCCGTGGCTATTTCGTGGATAAGAATCACGGGTGGCACGAGGTTCATGTATTCGACTTTGGAGGGAATCAGAGGTATTCTCGTCTGTCGGTATTCGCAGTGTAATCTGGAGGCCGCTAGGGGAGACTAACGACAGAAAAGACAAAACAGGTGTGAAGTGGATCCAAGGTTCATGTCCAGGAAAGACAAAACAGATGTGACGTGAATGTAAGGATTCAAATCTAGGGATCATAAAACAGAGGTGGAGTGAATCTAAGCCTCAGGTCTAGGGATGATATAAAACAGATGTGAAGTGAATCTAAGCTTCAGATCTAGGGATGACAAAACAGATGTGATGCGAATCTAAGTTTCGTGTCCAGGAAAGACAAAACAGATGTGAAATGAATCTAAGCTTCAAGTCTAGGGATGATAAAACAGACGTGATGTAAATCTAATCTTCAAATCTAAGGATGATAAAACAGATGTGATGCGAATCTAAACTTCGTGTCCAGGAAAGACAAAACAGATGTGAAATGAATCTAAGCTTCGAGTCCGTCAGTTGCATGCCAATAGTTACACAATACAAGAGTTTCTCTATCGATGATGTGCAGCACCACTTAAAAACGTTTGACACGACTTTCCAAACACAGAAAAAACACACAGAAAATTGAACATTAGGAAACTGCGTGTTCAGTTAAATGATATCAAGACAGTTGGCATTCTGGAGATCTCTGTTTAGTGTATTTAAATAGCGCTTATTCAATTGCTGTGCAATTACATGTGTAAGTTGTTTGCTTTTTCTTGGGGATTGTTACACTACATTCTTACATTATTTCAGGACTCCGTGGCATCTCTTTGAATCAGGTTCATTTCCATGTCGGCTCGTTTTACTCTCGGATTGCAACCATGGCCATGGCATTACTGACTTGGTATATCTTGGTCAAGGCAAACACGTATATGCCAGGATTTTGGCCGTTAGTGGAAAGATATGCAAACAACCTGCGGATTGTCCTCTAGGCTCTCCGCGGTTTTCTCTCACCTGCCACCGTCATATAAATGAGATATTCTTGAGTACGGCATAAAACAGCAACCAAATAAATAAATAAATAAATAAATAAAAAAATAATATATGCCAGGATAAGTGGCTATTTTGAGTCCAAAGGCCGTGACCCATTTCTCTCAGACTTGACTCGAACCTTTCTCTACCGCTAAAGTGTACGGAGGGATGCACACACCTTCACATTCCCTCGGCAAAGGTTTCTGAACGTTGCCATATCTTCAACGAGTTGTTCTAAGAAGTGTGATCGAGGAATTTCTCCAAGTTCGTCTCCAGAATTCAGCCTCGCTTTGAACATCTGCAGGTCTCGTCTCGCACCCTCGTGGTTTGGATCTGAAAACAAAACCGTGTACTTATGTACATGTTAACATGGTTAAGAATTGGTGTTTGTTCAAATTCGTTTACTTTTCTCTCTCTCACATGTCGTGAATTTGAATAGTTTATTCATTAATTTATTTATTCATTTGATTGGTGTTTATGTCGTGCTTATACGACGGCGGTCAGCATTATGGTGGGAGGAAACCGGGCAGAGCGGGGGAAACCCACGACCATCCGCAGGTTTTCTGCAAGACCTTTCCATGTACAGCCGGAGATGAAGCCTGCATGAGCTGGACTTGGGAAGCCCCTCGGCCACGGTGTCCCCCTATTTATTAATAAATATATACCTTATATTCCTTTTAAATATAGTTGGAAAGTGATTAAGCGGATAAATATGATCATGAATTTACACTAAGTCATACTAGGCGCTAAAACCTCCTCAAAATAGTGTTACATGTGTACTGCCTTACTTATACTATGATTACAAGTCAGCTTGTGTGTATATGGCCAGATCAGAGGAAAAACACTACATACTCTCTTTAAGTGCATCCCCAATGATACTTGCTGCCATGGAAAACGACTTGTGCTGAAAAATACACGAAGAAACTATTATCAAGCACTATGACACCTCTGTTTTAATTTCTGCACGTGCAAATTTTACGATAATGTTCATTATGTACCAAACTCTACAACAGCCATAAAGATATTACACTCACTAACATCCAGTCGGGAGTAGAAAGCACCCACTCGACACTAAACCACAAATGATAGTCCAACTGACGAGGTTTAATCAAGTCGATGTATTATATCTTGTAATACAATATTTTGGCGGAAATATATTTACTGCTTATGACTGGATATTAACAGACCAGTGGTTCTTATCAGACAAGATATTCGTTCTAAATGGGAGCTGAGATAACAACACGGAGTGTTAACGGCTTTTCCTTACTTTATTGACTTTCTTAGCTCTTTTGTGGTTTCGGTTAAACATTGTTCCAAAGATTAAGGTCATGTTTAGCCCCGCTTGAGGTGTTGACCGGTTTATTTTATTAAATCTATATCACTCTCTGGTGAGAACATCTAATTTGATTGTCACATGGCTGTTTTGAGGCCTAGAATACACCACCTAAAATGGCAACCGGCTCTAAACCAAATGTCATTTACATGTATTCACTTGTGGTGTCTCAATATAAATCCGTCAGATCATTCTTTATTATCTAAAACATAAGTAGCCTACTTTGTCTAGTTTTGTCTGCCACTTTGACAAAATGGTCAGCTGTAACGTATGTGCCATGTTAACAATCGTAAGGCTAATTTCCAAAAGAACATTAAAAACATCAAAGATCAAAAAAGGTATATAAAGTAAACGTCTTGTAAGAGAAGCAGTCAACAATCTCATTGAGGAGGGAAAAGCGCAAGAAATATTCTAAGTGCGTAAATTTGGTCAGCGTCCAGCGTGAAGATTCATATACCGAACTTTGCCATGCATGTAGATTTACTTAACCAGTGTCCAAACTGTGTACAATTTTACAGCGTGTAAGTGATGAGTGATCAACAATATGTTCCTCAGTAGCCATTTTATTCCAGGTGTTATATGTCTAACGGGACGATTTAATTACATAAGATTCACATATACATCACCTTGTTCCATTCTGCACGAACTTAGACGCAGTTATGAATCAGAGCATCATGCAGTCTAAAAGAAATCGTGTGATCAGTTTAAAGGTCGTGGAGATTATGTTTCCTGGGTTAAACCCTGCAGCCTTGGCCACGTTTGAATAAATCCGCCATACCTTCAATTTATGCTTGGCGTAGCATGGACAACACTTAGTCAGACAACAATCAGTCAGAATCGTTTGTGCGTCACTTTAAACGAATATTCGAATTACCTTGTAATATAAAGCTGCTAACTTCCGCTGTAGCCGCATCTTCGTATCTTGATCTTCAGGCGACATTTTCTTCAGAAGCCTCAAGATGTTGGATATCCAAACCAAGGCTAAGTAATCCTGGTCATCGTCAAGAGCGGCCTCGGCGATGTACACGAAATCACTGATGGCCAGTGGCGCCACCTGGACTGTGTGCATTGTCCCATTTGCAAGGCCTTCAAAATCAAGCTTGTAGAATTCCACCAGTCGGATGATTGCTTGAGCTGCACCTTGGAGGTCATAAGCAGAAGGCCATATGCTGCTTCGCCCAACCACAGAGGTGAAGGTTAAACAAAATACTGCACAAAAAGGGAATGGATTGATTCGGTGAATGGTTGATTTATCGGCATTTACATTGATTCATTCTAATTGAATGGTTTTTTTGTAGAAATTTTCTGTGGAATTTATACTGTGAAATCGTTTCATTTTTCTTAAATCAATCCTTTTATACGATCCTTCTCACTTCTGTCCAAAAGAAATGGATTTGCTTTCCAACACATAAAGACTAAAGGTTGACGGCAGATATCTAGTCAAAATTAATACAGACCATTTAGACACAATCCATATAAGTAACCTTAAAAAAGGAACTTCCAAAACAGCAATCAGCAAAAAATCCCCCTCCCTCTCACGGCGATCTAGAACATGCACTTCAGACAATATCTGCAGTTCTCTCCCCTCGAGGCATACTGCGTGTCTAACAAACCTTTTGCCTCGACATCATGTTCATCTTGGTTCCCACAAATGGCGTCGGTCACGTGACTCCATCCTTCAGTTAACCTTCGGATGTATAGAAAGGCATTGGTTGGTTTCTCGAGGAAAGTCTCGTCACGTTCTGCAGTTTTCTGACTTTCCAGGGCAGTTTTGAAGAATCTTTAAAGCAATAAAACATGTTGATTTAGATAAAACGTGTTCTTCCGAGCTTTGTCATGGTCAGTGACAGGCACACCCCTGATGTTCGTTGTAAAACTGAAATAACAGCTGGATACCACAATTAATAAAACAAAATAACTTAAAAGTGGGACTTCAAAGGAGCTACCATCAGTCAAGTCTAGAAAGTGATCGAATTACCTCCTCTGATTGTAATACAGCAATTTTATGAAACTTTTAAAAACAATTTATTTATTTCATTGGTGTTATACGACGGCAGCCAGCATTATGGTGCGAGGGAATCCTTAGAGTGCATATAATATGCCTTCTTGTTGCAGGACGAATTTCCACCGCTATTTTATCTAGTGCTGCGTCACTGTGACGGCTTACCGAAGGCAAGTAAACCGCCCCGCCCGAGCTATTATACTGATACGGGTCAACGGAGAGGAAGCCAGCAAGAGCTAGACTTGAACTCACACTGGGGACTCTGGGGACAGGCTCCTAGGTCATTGCTCCGCGCTGGCTTGCTAACCACCTCGGTCATGGATGCTGCCTTTCAAGCAATCCCCATATTCGCACAAGGAGCAAAATGTTTATCGTTTGCAATATAACATAAGAAAGAAACAATAAATAAAAAACGACAGAAATCACATAAATCTTGACAAAAAAATCGTTCTATATTGAAATTACTGAAAAAAAAAAATCTAACTTACTTTTCTATATGGCTACGCGATGAGAATGTTTCCTGCTTTGTTAGTCCAAGATAAATCCGAAGAGCGGTAATTAATTCTTTTTCTAAAGCCGGTAACTCCTTTAATTTGACAATCGATGTAAAGGACTGCGAGTGACTTTGAGGCAAAACAAAAATTAACCCAAGTACACACACGAGCAGAGAAACGTTCACATTACGCGTCATTGTACAGCCAATAACCCCGCGTTTTACGTATTCCGGTTTTTAAAAATCCGTACTGTAATGTACAGACCTAGAACTTCATTAAACGTAACTAATAGACTAGTTTGTTCTGAATTTGATATTTTCAGGCATATTTCGCCCAAGTACGGACCCCCTGCAGCGTTTATGTAAGGTGAAGAGTATGCGCATTGCATGGAAGTCTTCGGTATAGCAGCTGTGACATTGGAGGAGCAAGGTGGGGTCGAGCGGAGTTTACGTAATGTTACAACAGAAAGGTCAATCGTGGCACCATAACGTTCGCTGAGTGATATACATTCTACCAAACGCAACTCATGGGTGTAAAATTGGTTTACTAGGCCTAATCCATTGTATGACAACGACGGACCCCAAAATGGCCACGCGGAGATAAAAGTAAAAAAAATCTTATGGAGAGACATGTATGAAGGATATACTGGTGGACTAAGCATCCCCGAGGCATTGTTTTAATGTCATTGTATTTTAAATCTGATTGTGTGTTAAATGTGATAGACAACACATCGTTTGAGTAATTCTAGACAGGGAAGTCTAATATATTGCAATTAAAATCACTGCACCTTTTTTACCTAGTTCTGTAAGTCTTCACTTATATTCCTGCATACACAAGGATTCTGCTGGTGGACTGGGCCTTTGTATTTTTTAATGATATTGTATGTTAAATGTGACAGACAACACAGCGTATGTAAGTAATTCTTGACTCATAAGTGACGAATAAATTGCAACTAACATCATTGCATTATTTTAACTTAGTTCTGCTTAAGCCATGGTACTAGGAGGCGTGTAAGTGCTTACTATTTATGCATTTACATGAACAGTCAGAATAAAACCCTGACTGAGGTAAATTGACCAGAGGCCGTATTTCACCGCTTATGTGTGACCCTTTGCCAGCTATAACATTGCCGTCGCTGCCCTGGTTTTATTCCTTGTGCTGTAAGTCTTTAATTATATAGACATACTGAAAACCGCTGTCGGACAGAGAAACAACTAACCAATGTAGACGGCAGGCAGATTACTGGCAACCATTTTATTCTGTATTGATCATAAAATGGCACTGATGCTGTTGAAGGTTTGGATCATAAATTGCACCTTTCTTTTCTTTAAATGTCCGCCTAAGAGGATTTCTGGTCGCCCATTAAAGGGTTTTGAATTAAATAGGTTTGTGAGTCTGCTGAATCTCAATATTATTAATAGAAAAATGTTTATAACTACAAGTAATTATCTTGTCTTTTATAAGTTTGCGGTAACATCGCTTGCAGTGTCATTTATAAACAGTTTTCCACTAAACTGTGGGTCGTTTTATGTTAGCTGGTCTCAAATATATCTACATTCCTCAGCCATTTTTATGCAAAATGGATTAATAGTAAAGTAATAAAGTATGTATGTAAATAAGGTGAAAATGTACAGGTTTGAAACCATTTTGTCTACCGCTACCTTTTGTTTTTAGAGTTTCGGGGTTCCGTAAAGAATATTCGGATGTAGCCGAGCTTTAATTGTGAGGAAACGTAATGTGGACAAATTGTGTAATATGTTTTGTTTCCATCAATACATGTACGTCACACATACATATTGTGATACCCCCAAACGGTTCTTAGTGTGGGGGTAACACCCTGCTTGGTCACATCTGGTATTACTGAACTCGTGCCAGATCGGACGTGTGATAGGTGAGGAGGTGAGGGGCGGGGAGGGTGAGAGCAGTTTGCGGGTTTGTGGTGGTGGAATGGGGAACTGTTTCGACAGGTGTATTCCCCAGTTTTATTAAATAACCAGTATTTATCACTATATTTATATAACAAAAAAGCGACTTTAATGGGTTTTTTTTTTTATTGAAAGGAAGTTTAATGTTTCTTTACATCTTGCCATGTGAATTGAAATGAAAGTAAAGAATTAATTAATTTATTTATTTATTAATTTATTTGTTTATGTCAGTACATATTTATGTTTTTATTTTATCAAATCTTTGCGCCGTGCTCAAGAATATTTAACTTATATGCCGGCGGTAAAACGGTAATACTAATGATAATCATGAATATGACAAACCATAAACTACGAAAAACCATAAACTTAGCACCTTGGGTATTCACGGCAGTGCATTCTTTTAATGTTAATTCTGTGTCATTATCTGCATCTTTTTTACCTAACTGTGATTAAACCATGGGGCTAGAGACCGTGTAAGTTTCTACTGTTAAAGCATTTAGACGAACAGTAAGAATAAAACTTTAAATGATGTAAACTAACAAGAGGCGGGATTTCAGTTGTTAGGTTTGATCATTTGTCAAATGAAACAAACAAACCATATGGTGCACGCTGTGGATTTGATATCAGGAATCGCCAGCTCGAGAAAAGTGATGTTCAACGAGTCCGGACAAGCACTATCTGTTTATGATACAGTGGGTATATCGGTCCACATGTGGCCTCTGTAACAGGGGTGGTCAGAGTGCCAGCGCGTGGTATTTGACACAGGAGCCTCTCACCAATGCGGTCGCTATGAGTTCAAGTCCAACTCACGCTGGCTTTTTTTTTCAGTCGTGGGTTTCCCCCCACCGTAATACTGACTGCCTTCATATAAAGGAAATATTCTTCAGTACGGCGTAAAATACCAGTCAATAAAATATATAAATACTGGGCCCTCGATTGGTATTTATATCATCTATCCGTAATATTCTTAACGAGGGTGCTATTCATGTACAAGGCATTTAATTGAATGCATATTTGTTTATTTCCAAACACCTATATTAAATCTGAATTATGGCATTATGTATGTATGTACGTATGCATGTATGTAAATATCTGTGTATGTAAGTGTCTGTGTATGTAAGTATGTATGTAAGTATGTATGTACATGTATGTATGTATGTATGTATGTATGTATGTATGTATGTATGTATGTATGTATGTATGTATGTATGTATGTATGTATGTATGTATGTATGTAAGTATGTATGTATGTATGCGTTCGCATTCACGATTTCTTGAAAATCAAGCGAATTAAATCACCTTTTCAAGCCTTCCAACGACAGAGAAAATATATAATCATTCCATACACGCAGGATTACTCGGCCTCTACCTGTCCATTGAGGTCGCATGTTCGAATCCAGCTTTCGCTGTTTCATGTGCGGCTTTTAGTTAACAGCTTTTTCAGGTATCCGGCGAAGGTCGATGGCTTACTCTAGGCACTCCACTTTCCTCCACCCATAAACCTCACCAACGTCATATAAGTCTTGAATGAGGCATTAAGTACCAATGATTAATTGAGTCAGTCAATCAGTCTGTTAAGTTCTGCAGTGGCGCTAAGCCATAATCATTCATTCAGTCTGTTAAAGCGGAAGACAGATGTTCATGTCACAGTTGGGTCATATCTAAGATTTTATAATTGACAATCTTTGTTCTTCCCTAGCTTCCTAAAGTATTAGTGGGCTAGGTGTGAAGGGTCTGCACACTAAAAACGTCACAATGTTATATCATCGTGATAATGCACCTTTCTATTGCCTACGTTTCTTTCTCGCTCATCTTCAGCGGGACCCTTACTGAATTGAACACTGCAGATAGTTTAACATACTTCAAATTTACCTTAACTAGGTGATCCAATGAAATCTCACAGTACATATCTTCGGTCGCAGAAATCCAAGTTGACTGATTGGTCACAGAATTAAGCTCCTTCTATAGCACAACCCACCAAAGATACTAGAGTCAACTCTGAGATGATGGGTTATGATCACCGTTACAGCGATAATCAGATAGCCTATTGCAAACACAACTGCCAGGGGAGTTTTGAATGTTTTAAATTTTTTACTCAACTGTCTTGCCTTGTTCCCGAGGCAAAAATGAAACCCTTTTCCTTCAGGAAGTTCACAAACGCTCAATTACTCAGTTTTATCCATCCTCTTTCTGACGCCTAAAGGGACGAGTTTTTCGTAATATTCAAATAAAACTACCACGGACTAACATTCGATGTATAGAAATGGAAAACAAAAAGAAACAAAGGATAAAATTACCTCATCTGTTATCGCCTACCTCCCTGGTATCCTATTCTCGTGTTACTACGTTTGGTTCCAAGCCTGGTCAGCTTCCGACATGTCTGTGGACTCCTATGATATCCTATGGTATGATCGCTTAAAAAATCACCTTGAATTGCCCAGCGATCGATGATCTTGTACAGCTTCCCTGGCAGTGAAATAACTTACTGACTTGACTGGGATAGTCGGAGGCTCAGCACGCGGCGCCCCTACAAAACCAGTAAGACATCTGGCCAGTCTAACCGCCTCTTTCTTCTCCACAGATTCACTGCCACTTCCTGCAGGTCCAGGTTTGCTTATGACTAATTTGCCATCCATCCGGTCAACCACAGTGACGGCGATAACAGCAACGACAGCCAGGACTCCGCATACAGTGATTTTTGTTCTCATTTGATTTTTGATTTGTTTATTGATCAATGTAATACAAAGGAAAAAAGTCAACTTTATAGACACTGACAACACATTTTTATAAATATTATACACGAAGGAATTACATGTTGTACACTAGTAGGATTAAAGCTCGAGAGCTTATTTTACCGGTAATCCAGAGTAACGATACCGATGGAACGTCACATCTGATTTAGGGTTTTAATGTTAGACATTTATACGAACGGCTAGAACGAAACGTTAACTAAGGTATAAATTAACAAGAAGCCCATGCCATCCATCACACTGGTGCTGTTCTTGTTTCAATCTCTTTACAACCTGTTTGTTTATTTGTCAACACAAAATAGAGGGCTGAAAAACTCTGCTAACGGAAGCAAATTAACTCTAAAATATACCGCATCAGTGTTTTTTGAAGCATGGCTTTTTTTTACCAGTGGCTGTTAATATCAGCGGAACATATAGGTTAATATTACGCATAAAACTTCGCCATTTGGAACTAACACTAGGTGGGCGTGCCACGAACTCACTTGTGTAGTGCAGGAGATGTATAAACCCAACAGACTTCTAACTTGTTTGCAAACAATGTCCATTTTTGACAATATAGTGTTTAGTGATGTAATGTTAACTGGAAGCTCTTCCTGTTTGGCACACAATTGCTAAGCGGTATATAAATTTCTGCTACTGTGGAATTTGCATGAAAAGTTAAAACCTTAACTCAGATAAACTGATAGGAGGCTGTATTTCACTGGTTATGTGTGACCATTTGCAAACTATGACACTATCGTCGCTGTTCTGGTTTTACTCTCTGCGCTGCAGTGTCTTCTATTCACTGTTTTAGGTATCAGGTAGAATGTTCAGAAATATATCAATTCTACATAAATGACATTCGCTAAATATATTTGTACTCGAAAAATATTTATCTGGACGCGTAGCTTTCGTGAAGGCAAAGTTGCTATTTTGAGACTGGATACCGGGAAATACAATTTACACCTGTTATTTTCTATTTTTTTAGTGAGTCGCCTATATTCAGCTCCCTGTAAAATCAGTCATAGGATTGAGACAGGCACCGTCGGCTTGGGGAAGACTGGCGTAACACTTTACTCTCCTGGTAAGCCACATGTCTCATTGACAGACAGACAGACACGAATACAGTTTTGACGTTCCTACACCGCCAGACTCAAAATATTATCGTACAGAGTCATAAAACAGGTGACTCAGAGTCTACTTTTGGGGGTGGGCGGGAGATGGGGGGGGGGGGAGTGGCGGCGGCATTTGATGTTTAATAATCCTCTGTGTGTGGAATAATTCATTCTTTTCGCTGGTGTCGAAAGGCTTCGGAGCGTTAAAGTCTGATCTGAATCTTTGGATTTTCTTCGTTTGAGTTGTATGCCTTAATTGTATAAAAGACGAAGTTTGTTTACCGGTCGTCTGTTCAGTTGAAAAAAGACTTTTCGATATGCAGTAATTGTACAAATTTCTGCAAATGGTTCTAACTGACGCAGAGTGATGTAGAACCAGGCAGGAAATCAGAATGGTGTACTTCCTTGGTGCTATTCATTTATTTAAAAGTGAAACACTTTTAATTTATTTAGTTATTTATGTATTTGATTGGTGTTTTACGCCGTACCTAAGAATATTTCACTTATAAGACGTCGGCCAGCATTATGGTTGGAGAAAACCGACGAGAACCCGGGGGAAATGCACGACCATTCGCAGGTTACTGACAGGCCTTCCCACACGTACGGTCGGAGAGGAAACCAGCTGGTCATGAACTCACAGCGACCACATTGGCCCCTGGGTTATTGGCGTGCTAATCAACTTGGCCAACGGAGGCCCCGCCTTGGTGTTAGACAAAGTGGCTGTACAACTGTTAAGTGGCCAAAGATGGTATCAGCACTGCAACAAAGTACATGCAAATTTGGACATCAGCATCACTGATGTCCTCTGTGAGACGTTTCCACATCTATCAAAGGATATACAACTTCCGTCTGTAATAACAAAGTACATGGTATTTAGCTTTTTCCACGTCTCAGTGGGCTTCCATAAATATCCTGACATCGGTAAATCTTAAAAACTTGGACCTATCAAACAGACGACATATCAGCCAGGAAACTGGACGACATTCTGGTGAAGCAGGTCATTCAAAGTAATAAACCGCTTCTCAGCGTGAATGTTCTTCAAAATAATATAACCGGCACGTGAACAATAGCCTAGCTGATGGTATGGAAATTCTCGTTCTTAATCGCCATTTTGCCTTGTGTGAATTGCACGCCATATTCTGAGCAACATAAGCTGTGCGTAAAGAATGAAACATTTAAATAAAGGAAAAAAACTAACAATGAAATGAAACTATTAATCATCTGTTGATCACAAAGAGCATTTTAAACCTAAATCTGCAGTCATTTCTTTTCGCAGTTCCATGAAATCTACACTGAGAATGTTTGGGTCAACTGACTCAACAATTTGAGTTGTATAATTTCCCGACTAACCATATGAGTTTCCTGACTCAGCCGAGCTGATCATATGACTCAGTTTTCCGAATTGAATTAACTCAGTTGTATAACTCAGATTTTGACCCAAACTTTTTTTTTTCATTGTATGTTCATTTGCTGTTTCGAACTGTTTGTTACAGCAATTTTGAAGAGCCAAGTGTTTCTGAAATTTGCGGCTCACAATGTGACGTCATACCGGAAATTATGACCAACCTCGGTCAATTTATGAAAGTGTGTTACCGTAATTGACTTTATTTTACATCTGAGATTCTCTGAATAAAGTGTTTTTAAAGCCGTAGCTGAGGTACTCTTTTTTGGTTTTTCTATAGCTTCCCGCAAGACATAGTCTATACAATAAGAGAATAAAGACAGAACGGAGGCCCCCATTTTTTGTTTATTAAACGTTGCAATTATTTTTTTTCTTTCAAACGTCATTTTATTTTATTCATTTTACCTACTTTTATTTTTTTGTTTGTTTAATACATTTTTGTAATTCTTTACATCTCCGTTACATGCAGATAAGCAGTTCAGTGGAGAAGAAGATGAAATAATTGAGATAAATGTTTGACCATCACACTTAAAAGAAAAGAAGAAAATAAGGTGAAAGACAGCACCTGACTAATGTTTATGTCCACGGAAAGACTACCATTCAAAGTATCATAAACCTGTATTTAATATTTTTTAATTTTTTTTCATCCCAGTAAAATTTTAGCTAAACTTCGTCTTGACGTCTCTATTATCGACGGCAAGGTGACGTCACGTTTACTCTAGCTCTCTAATTTCGAAGTTAATTTCCGTATTATAGTCAAAGCAATAGCCTATGGCAGATAAAACTTGCTGACTTCGGCGATGAAGGTCCAAGTGATTAATAGTTTTCTCGGAAATTAGACATACTGGGAGGATATTTCTTCCACTGTTAGCCGTGTTAGATAGTCTGGACGGTTTCTTCAACTTCGTGCCTGCATTTTGCCCAGGGCATGTGCCTCAAGACATCATTTCTACACGCCCGCTGATTGGCTCTTTTCGCTTAACTTGATTCAACTTGTTGACAAAAAATACACATGAACATTTCCGATTAAAGAATGTTGGATAGTGTTGAGTCTTGTTGAACAAAGTTGAAGAATCCGTCCAGACTACTCAACTTCGAGTGGTTGAGTCAACAAAAGTTGAGTGATGTTAGATAGTCTGGACGGGGCTTTAGACAAGAGCGGTGCTCACCTAGTTATCACGGACGTCAGAGAAAGCAGCTCGGCTTGAACACAACGTTTCAATAATTTTACTCGCGACGATATGGCTGAAATATTGCCGATGTGGCGTTAAGCCATAATCATTCATTCATTCATTCCATAATTTTACTGTATTTTATGAAAGAAAACAAAAAAAATCTTCCCTTGCATGAAAGAAAGACAAAGGAGCCGATTTAAATTCTTCACTTTTTATAAACTTAGAGTAAACAATTACATCATAAGAGATAATTAATTTTAAGCGTTGTCCGGTGAGATGCCGTCTTCTCATTCCATAAACCTTCGGCATCCCTGATGAATTTTTTTACTGACTGACATTTTTTATTCAGGAAGTACTAAACGGTAAAATGAACGACGAAAATATATATGTAACTAATTTGTTGTAACCGATCTCAAAACGATGTCTTATACACTAGTTTTGTGTTATCATATGTCACTTGATTGGGTAAAGGCTATGTCACAGCTTAGGCCTCGTGAGCTGACAGCAAAATGTTTGATTGGATACAATTCTCAAGATGGCTGCCTCGGTTCACATCAACCATTTGTGCAGTATTGACATGTTATTCGATGAAATCTCATTAAAATAATAAAGTATGACACGTTTTAGAAAGCTTGATAACCCGGTTTTCGATTGAAATATGTTTAAGCCATGTGCTGACATGTCCTTTAAATAAGTAAGACTTTCATTTACAAAACATTGATGAAATATTAGCACAGTATATTCGTCTTTGTTGCATATCCTTCTGTACCTCGGTGTTAAAACTC
This sequence comes from Liolophura sinensis, assembly GCF_032854445.1. Classification (NCBI taxonomy): domain Eukaryota; kingdom Metazoa; phylum Mollusca; class Polyplacophora; order Chitonida; family Chitonidae; genus Liolophura; species Liolophura sinensis. Next base: position 9,754,241 of record NC_088298.1, on the reverse strand, counting down.
TGGCGCCAATGCGCCATGTTCATGAGCTTTCAGCGCGAGGAAATGCGGGAAAGCTCCAGCTTCGTGGTTGAATTCATCTGTGGTAATCATTTATACAAAATCGACTGTGTCACGCAACATACCGGCTGGTACGTTTACCTCCCTGAATAATTCACCGTCTTGCTGTTTTTTCTGCTATAAAATGATTTGAACTTGCTTACATGTTATATCTGTTAGTATGATTTATATATAGATATATAGATGGAATATCGGACTTTCCTTCGGTGAGAAAGGTGTTATTTCACATCAATATATATCACTTTTGTTATTACATAACTTTCACATTCCTGCATGTAGTCAAACAACAATAAGACACGACCTCATGCATACATAACTTTAGATATCTAGGTCACCTACTCAGCTTGTTGGTGATTGGTCTAAAATTCCCGATCTCTGTGGATGGTGTGAAAAATAACGGCAGAATGAAATATGCCGTTTTATCATGTTACCTCATTTTGGGAGTAGAATAGACTTTAACACCTTCGTCCTAACTTACCATTTATATATTATTCCTTACATATTCCCATTGAAAACTGATGTTTTAGTTTTCTGATAACAATAATATATGTACAAATAAAAAAGACTTCAGGGTGACACTAATGGAATTCTGATATAATTTCAGTTGCACTAAAATTGGGAAATACGATTATAATTGCGCTATAATTGTTTTACTTTTTATATTTTTATTTTAATCCATTAATTTCTCATTACTCGTCCATGTTAATTTTTTGCTACTGTTTAGGGATCATAAACTTGTGATGTCAGTGTAGCAATATGCAACACGTTGTTTGACCCTGTTGGTGGAGTGACGGGCCCCTACAAAGAACATAGACACGTGTAGAAGTGTAGGTAACATCTTGTAAGCTCAATTCTGGCGCGGTAAGAATAACCGTAAAGCGGTGAAAATTGGGGGTGGGGTGGAGAGATCCGTAGGAGGGGGTAGGGTGTTTAAGCACTGTCTCCGCTGCTAGCCCTAAAGGGCTGTAAACAAAATACCTGGCGATGATTTACAGGTGTAATCAATAGTCTTAGGGGCTAACACAGTAGGACGAGTGTAATTATCAGCAACATATGTTACCTGTGTGACGTCATCAGGTGAGTCTTCTTTGCATTACACTGAGCTTCTGGCTTGTGCTAAGACAAGAACGCCACGCGACTGGCTAAAAAGTTACCGTTATTACATGTAAAACTGAAGGAATCGCGGGGAAAAGGCATTAATCTCATTCTGCTTTATAAATTCCATCGCTCGAGGAATGTGGAGTTGATTCCGTATTTATCCCCAAGATGAATACCTTGTTAGCCAAGTTTTTCCTGGCAATTGGAATATTAGCAATTGTCTCAAAGAACATCAGTTATGGGAACGTCTTCACCTCGGTGATGAAAATGACAAAGGTACCGGAAATTGAAAAAGAGCTCATCGGTTTCCTGGAAGTATACTTACAGCGTGCGGAGAAATCGGACACTTCGAATCAGCTGAAGGAGTGAGTACACATTTCATCACTGAGAGGGGCGGACATTAAAATCATTATTTCATATTATTCTATGTGTTCCACGGTGTTAGGGGCGTGCACAGTGTATTATTTAAGCATCTGCACGAACAAATGGTATAAAACCCTAGGTGAGGTAAATTGACAAGAGGCCGTATTTCACCAGTTACGTGTCACCATTTGCCAACTTTCACCGCTGTTCTGATTGTATTCTCTAGGTATAAGTGTTTGTGAACTAACCTGTATTAAATGTGACAAATGGTTTTTTTCTATTTAGGTCCTTTATCCTGATAAATTGTAATCTGGAACACTGCATATTCTGTGATAAAAAAATAAAGCAGCCTCCGAAATTTAGGCTTATTCGATTAAGTTATTACTTATTAATATACAGTATATTTATTCATCAGATATTGCCGGATTGAACCATCGTACATATTGTTAACAAATATGCATAAACTATTTAATTAAAAATTATCGTTATGGATTTTATAAAAATTATAATAGAATTAAATTTATTAAAATGTTTAAAATTTAGGCAGCTCTTCATGGTTTATATTGTTTGAGTGTTGTTTAACTTTACGTTCATCTAGTGACGAAATTCTTGTGAATTCTATTATGTAATTTGTACTAATTGGCATCAGAATATTCCGACACCAACCCTTCTTTCTCCAACATATGTTAAATACCGCATTCATTGGTCTTTAATGTTAAACATTTTTATTTGTTCTCGATGGTTTCTTAATAGAAACTGCCCTTGAATTACACCTTCAGTTTTACCTAGTCACGTATTTTCCCCCGTCATATGAAGGAATTCTTTACAATTTTCGCTAATCATTTATGACACCACTATAACATCAATCACTTAATCAATATGCTCAGTTTACAATATCCCTGTCATCGTATTACTGTGCGGTGGTATGACCTAGGAGCCTCTTATCAGTGCGGTCCCTGTGAGCTCAAGTCCAGCTCATGCAGGCTTTTTCTGTCCATGGTGGGAAGGTCTTACAGCAACCTGTATAGTCGTGGGTTTCCCCCATTCTCTATCCGGTTTCCTCTCACCATAATACTTCCGCCATTGTATAACCGAAATATCCTTGAGAGTGGCGTAAAATACCAAATAAATAAATAAAAAAAATAAATCATCGTATTGTACCAATTATGTCAATTCAGTTTATTAATTAACCCCGCGTTATTTGATCAGTCAGTTTATCACTCGTTCAACACATCATTTTAATCCAACAGATCACCGATCAGTTCTTTAATTGGTCATTATAGGAGTTAATGAATCCATGAGTGGATCTATCTATGAATGAATGAATGACATTGGCCAATCAGTCAATAGATCTGTCAATCTTCCCTAACAGATTTCTGACCGAGGCCAAACAGGCCAATGCTGTAGCAGTGTCCGAAGATAAATACGTAGAGAATCCCATCAACTCTTACAAGTTACTCCGACGGTTTGCCGAGGGCTGGTCTGACGTCATCAACAAACTCACGTGTTTGGAATGCGAAGACGCCATATTCAACTCAGGTATGTCATCTGCTGAAAATCAATGAATTCAAACATAGAGGGCAAATTGTGCGTTTGCCTGGCGGGGGAAGGGAGGGAATGGTATGTGTGTTGCATGATTTGATTGAGTTAGGATCACGCTTAAGTCTACATGGTAATTTAAGAACTCTTTTGTGAATTTTATCACCAAATTTATTTAATGACTGAACATTCAGGCTGATAAAAAACAGCCTGACACCAAATGTGACGTTTTGTATGCGTAGGTGACAGCGCGCTATACTTAAGTATTGTAGGGCCTCCGTGTGCTCAGTCGGTTAGCGCGCTAGCGCAGCGTAATGACCCAGGAGTCTCTCACCAATGCGGTCGCTGTGAGTTCAAGTCAAGCTAATGCTGGCTTCCTCTCCGGCCGTACGTGGGAAGGTCTGCCAGCAACCTGCGGATGGTCGTGGGTTTCTCCCGGGCTCTGCCCGGTTTCCTCCCACCATAATGCTGGCCGCCGTCGTATAAGTGAAATATTCTTGAGTACGGCGTAAAACACCAATCAAATAAATAAATAAATAAATAAATTAAGTTCTGTACCTTATTCTTTCCAAGTTAAGGTGCTAATGAAACCGCTTGATTTCAAACAAATTTATCATTGCAGTAAACTGTCAACCAAAACACACTGTTACTACCAAGTACTCAGCTGATCCTATATTGTGATGATTTCCATTCATTTGTTCTCTTCGTGAAGAATTTAACCAAAGTGTGGCAGACTTAAAGACACAGATGGGTGTTTGGCCTGGAAAAGACGACTTTTTTGGCGCCACAATGGCACTGATTCGTCTGACAAACACGTACAAACTCCCCATGGAACTTCTGGCAAAAGGAATCATTTACGGCACTGAGACGGTCCCACTTACGGCACACGAATTCTCCCTGATTGGAGATACTGCAAGAGAAAGAGACCTCATGTATGAGTCGGTGCTGTGGTATAACCAGTCAGCGGCATTGTTAAAAATGGAATCAACCGTCGACAAGACAAAGACAGCGCGAGCAATGAAAAAACTGGCTTCGTCCTGGTTTAACGTAAGTCCGATATTTTAAGTACATCTTTCTTGCGTTAATTCCATAAATGAACTGTATCCTGTACAGTCTATTGTAATAAGTGAGTGGAATTTGAACCCAACAGACGCAACTTTAATCGAATAAAAGGCTGCTCTGTTCGCCTGCTAAAGAAATGATATCCTAATTGTGAAGATTATCGTCATCAAAATGTCAATTTCTCTGTCACAAATTATACCTATAGTTACCCTCAGGTACATATCCTTTTTTTCTCGTCTCATTCATCAGAACATGGGAAAATAAACAGGAATCTAATACTTAACTTAATCAAAACATAACCAAGACTATACTTCTACCTGTGTTGTATTCCATGAATGAATCAAGAGTCCAAGTTTCACACTGAAATAGCCAATCAGTGGTAGTATTGCTTTTATATGCCTACTCCGGCTTCCTACGGAATCCATGACGATGGTGATCTATTTTTGATAATAACGTATATACATATAAGAAAGAAGAGAATTATTGACCCGGTGAACACTGGTTGGACATCGTTATTGTACGTTAAATGATCGCACTTGTTTACTTTTGGTCACTTGCGCCAGGTGTTAAGTTTGTGTGTACGTGACTCGTGTATTGGCTGTAAGATCAATACAACAGATCGACAGGCATTGATTGGCTTTACTGTTACCATAGGAACCAATCTATTTTTACGATGAAACGAAAAGTATGCGCATGTCAAGGTAAAATGTGTAATTTAGCTTAAATTTTCATATCTTTATCGAAAATCTTGTAGACACTTCACAACGATTCTTTATCTCGCAGTCTTTTTAGGATAGGTGAAGAACTTACAACCATGTTGTTATGAGCTTTTCCCTTTGTGTTGTTGTAGTACGGTATGCCGAGCAAAGCCTTAGAAGTCGCAGAAGAAGCTTTACAGTACGGTAAGTTGTGAATTAATCAATACACAGACAGTCATTCACTTATTTCGTTGTTTTTATTTCGTCATTTACGTCGTGTTCAAGAGTGGTCAATTGAAGGAAAGCGGAAAAACCCTTGGGAAATCACCGCCATGACCTTGGTACCAGACAAACTTCCTGACTTCCACCGAACTAGTGGCAGTTGGATTTGAAACTGTTATCTGTTGAGTCCTTTTCTGCTGCAATGGCTCCAGGAATAACATAACTAATTCGTGTGCTTACCACCTGATCTTTCCTCAAGAGAGTATTGTGGAGAGTTAGTGACGTCATGTCTTAAGTCACTGGAAATGAGCAGCTCCAGTCGTATTGACCTCCTGACATCTTGTAGCGTCCATTACTGATGAATTCATGGCCGCGAGGTTTACACTCTTTTGGTATGTTGTGCCACACATCATAATTTTCGTGCGGCTGTAAAAGCCATATTGCGGCTGGTTCCGATGTTTAAAAAAAAGGATGTTTTGTGCGGATCTGTTTGAGCAATCGTATTGGCACAACCCGAGCAACGGTTAGCTCTATGATTGTCCCCCTTCACAGTTCTCGACGTCAGGGCTGGAATAAACTATCAACCAGGCTAACAGGTGGAAACCCACGACCATCCGCAGGTTTCTGAAAGACCTCCTCGCGTAAGGCCGGAGAGGAAGCCAGAAAACGGTTTTGAGCAGGGTCTAAAACATAATTAAATTAATAGATAAATATTTACCCTCGCTTTTCGAGGGGAGGTTTGCCCGGTTTCCTCACAATAATGCTGACCACCATCGTCTTAGTGAAATATTTTTGAGTTGGGCGTAAAAATCAAGAAAGTGTAGCATTTGTGTATGACAACAGTCAATCAATCGAAGCTACTCTTGATTTCAGGATTAACGTCCCACTGTTAATTTTGGAAGACAACAATAAAAAAATCGGCTAAAACTTCAATGAATTAAACAAAAAAAACAAAGCAAACAAAAACAACAACAACAAGAGCATGTAGCTAAACGAAAATTACATGTTTATGTATTACAACTTAAAATCTTTCTGTCTCACAGATACCGAGAACCGTGGTTTGATTCGAGATCTCGAGTTTTACCGGAACTCGGTAAAGCGCATGTCTGAGAATGACCGGAAGAAGGTGTTCCGTCGTCCCCCTCACCCTAGCTTCCCTTACTACCAAAAATATGAGGGGCTGTGTCGTGGGCAGATCAAGGTAGGGTGCGGCTCTGTTAATATTTATGTTTTATTGTCATAGGTGACGATATCTACAGGTAATAGACAGACAATATGAAAGGGCTGATATAAAATTACATAATGTCTATAGTTAAGAACAGCTGTATGCATATGCAAAGATAAATATATATTTTATCTATAAGTATAACAGATGGAAATTATTTCCAGCTAGGTAAAAATATACAGATTGTATCCATAGCCACTCTAAAAACAGATACAGATTATGCCTATAGCTAGCCTAAAAACAGATAGAGATGGTGCCCATAGCTACTCTAAAAAACAGATACAGATTGTGCCTGTAGCTACTCTAAAAACAGATACAGATGGTGCCCATAGTTACTCCAAAAATAGATACAGATTGTGCCCATAGCTACTCTAAAAACAGATACAGATTGTGCCCATAGCTATTCTAACAACAGATACAGATTGTGCCCATAGCTACTCTAACAACAGATACAGATTGTGCCCATAGCTACTCTAATAACAGATACAGATTGTGCCTATAGCTACTCTAACAACAGATACAGATTGTGCCTAAAGCTACTCTAAAAACAGATACAGATTGCATTCATAGCTATTCTAAAAACAGATACAGATTGTGTCCATAGGTACTCTAACGACAGATACAGATTGTGTCCATAGCTACTCTAACAACAGATACAGATTGTGCCCATAGCTACTCTAACAACAGATACAGATTGTGCCTAAAGCTACTCTATAAACAGATACAGATTGCGCCCATAGCTATTCTAAAAACAGATACAGATTGCGCCCATAGCTACTCTAACAACAAATACAGATTGCGCTCATAGCTACTCTAAAATATAATCTATTAAATTTAACAATGATGCTGTTGTCTGTGTAATGATGGAATGTATATATTCTGTTACTGCTGCAGATTATTCTGTTAATCATAACGCATATTCTGTTAACTGTACATAAAGGCTGTATTAGACTAACATGGTGTTACATATGTTACAAATGACACAGTATCTGTTATAATGACAGAATACATTCTAGCATCACGAAGACAAAATACTTTCTGTTAAAATTAACAGACTATATTTAGGAGTGAAAAAAACGTACACAGATAATGAAATACATCTGGTGTTACACTTTTATGTAAAGACACGGAGGAGTCCTTGAACAACTGCACGGGTAAAACACACAACAGCATATGCACATGTGCGATTAAGATTTTTTCAATTCTTTTCCAAAAGATTAAATAAGATTTACAGCCAATCATGAGGACTAGGAGAGCGGGTGAGCCATTAGACTACTTTTAACAGGAACGTAACTTTTGTTTTCCGGTCAGTCCCCAAGAGAGATGGCGAAACTATACTGCAATTACCAATCTACTTCAATCCCAATCTATTGGACCAAAGTTGAATATTCAAATATCGACCCGCCTGTCGTTCTGTTCCATGACGTCATCAGCCAGAGCGAAATTGATTGGATGATAGAAACAGCTACAGAACAGGTAAACACCTACATATTTGAATCCTCTGTTTTGTTCCAAAGTTTCTGAAACCATGAATAATCCAGATTGTCCCATTATAACGTGTTGCGACTAAGATTTTTTGACATTTGATAGACTCTTACAACAATATAGTTTAAATAATGAAGAGATCCACGCAAAGACAAGAATATGGCCTGATCTTTTCCACAGCTGTCTCGGTCAATTCTGGGGGACGTCAAGAATGCAGGAAGTATGTACTCAGAAGCTAGAATCAGCGAAAAGTGAGTATCAATAATAAAATATTCAGAATTTACTCAAGTAGTAAATTTAAGGTATTTATGCATGTAGTTAACTTTTTTTGTTGTTTACAAGTATTCTATCACGGGAGCTTGCCACTTGCACGGTGAACTGAATATATGGAAGTATGGCTTAATGATTTGAACAAATGGTGACAGCTTCAAATAGCAAGGGTAATTTTTGACCCAGTGGAGCGGTTTAATAAAATGCAATATTCACGACTGTAGAGTTTTATAAAAGTGACTCTGTGTAGATTGAATGAGTAACAGTATTGTTTCTAGAGATACGACTTCAGTGAAAACATGATTCTTTATTAAAATCGTGACACAGAGAAAAAAACATTGATTGCGGTATAGATCCTTTGAATCAGACAGACAATATATATGTACGCTGGAATGCAAAAGGATAATAGACATGAGTGAAGAGAATAAGTCGAAAGATGATCAAGCGTACGTTTAAAATTCAAAGCAGATTTGATCCAGTTAGGCTGTTTTTTTTTTAAAAACAGTATTACATGTTATTATCGCAGCATATGTACTCTTGTGTTTTCGCTTTTTGTACTATTCGTTGTCGACAATAATGGAAATTTGAACCTTTAATTGCAGTGCGTGGTTAGCTGATAACTACGAGATGAGCATTAAGTTGGGTAAGAGGATCTCGCTGATAACGGGGCTTGACGCCAGCGTCAGACACTGGGACACCTATGCTGAGCCTTTCCAGGTTAGACGCCGATCTGGCTGGGAGAAGTTTTATCTTGTTTGTTTTTTTCATTTTATGGCAGAGAAGGTGCCTAAAAAAAAGAAAATTCTTAAATGCTGGATTAAACACCAATCACACAAAAAATCAATTAGAATGAAAAAATGCATCAAATATGTATTTGTCAGGGGAAAGGGCATTAATAATTCTAAGCACAGTTTCTTATATATATGAACTAGATTTTTAATGATTGAAAAACAAATGCTGAAATTCTGTGGCGATACCTATTGAACGTAATTGCATTGCTGAATCCTGCGGATGTAAAACCGATTTTTGTACTTTCGTGTTTAATTTTCAGATAAAATGTGATGTTTACGAGTTTAATGTTTAAATGTTCACAAAAAGCCCTATTTCAACATTTAACATAGAATGGGTGCACTCTGAAAAATTTCATTGTTAACAGACATGATGTTCAAAGTGTGTTTTGTTGCTTTAATTCTCACCAGTTTTGGGATTAATTCTCACCCCTTTTACCATACATTCTCGCCACTTTTACCATAAATGCTCTCCACTTTTACTATAAATTCTCACCAGTTTTACCGTTAACCCTGCGTTATTCCAAATAATTATAAGTAACGAAAAGTACTTACGTCATTATTGACTTAAATTGGGCTGGAAGGATAGGAAGAAGGTTTAAACTAAGTTCATCACTAATGAGCTGCTATTAATATAAAATGACCCAGTTATGGCTTGTGAATAATACAATAAATGTACCTTTTGCCCCCCAGGTTTTGAATTACGGTTTAGGAGGAATGTATGAACCTCATCATGACTTTACGGTATGAATTCTTAGTTCATGTATGAACCTCATCATGATTTTACGGTATGAATTCTTAGTTCATGTATGAACCTCATCATGATTTTACGGTATGAATTCTTAGTTCATGTATGAACCTCATCATGATTTTACGGTATGAATTCTTAGTTCATGTATGAACCTCATCATGATTTTACGGTATGAATTCTTAGTTCATTATCGGCTCCCTCTCAGTTTATACCTCTTTTATTCACACATTTGAAAGGATCTAAAATCAGATTTATGATGTGCATGTACGTCAAACAAGAAGAAAGCATGCTAAAAAAATCTAAAAACCAGTGAATTATTTTTTTTGGTGTATAGTACAACGTTTGTCATCTTTTTATAATATCACTTCAGCCGTGTCACCTTATATATTATAAGGCAGTCTACAAATCTTAATCAAGCACAAAAAAATTCTATCGAATCTTGCCTCTTCTGTAAATATATTTCTTGAATTTCTTCTTCTGATTTGAAGTGGCTTATTCTGTTTTATGACGAAAATCTCTGTCGAATACATTCTCTTGTACGGGTATCTTTCTTTACTTGTATGATTTACAAAATGTTCACATTTTTGTAGAAGTTATACCGGGACTCGGGGCTGGAAGATAATTTACTGTTCAAAAACTCGGGAGATCGAGTCGCCACGTGGATGTTTTATGTAAGTGTGCTAAACGTATAGCCTTAATAAATGAAAAGGAAACATTCTGATCATTGAGAATATCTTTGATGGATTTCATAACAGTTTTCATTTCTCTTCTTCAGTCTTACAAGACTCTTAGCACTTTTAACGCTAATTAAGCGCTTTCCAGAATGGTGATAGAACGTTTTTAAAACGTTAAAGCCTACGGAAAAACACGAAGGTTGAGTGAGCTAGTAAAACCAAAGCCACAACTGAAGTATGATAACAGACATCTGGTTTTACAAAACCGGGTGGAAATATGTAGCCTAAAATACACCTGAGGATAACGAGCACGCGCGGAAGGTTCTTTGCTATGACCCTGTGTAAAACCAAAACTTCGTCGAGTGAAACACTGGGTTCTTGTCATTTCTCTTATGAATTGACAAATCAACAGAAGCAGGATTTGAACTGTCGACTCTTGCCCTTAGCGCCGTAAAGGCATCTATACCGGGCAAATGTTCTGTTATTGGCTTACTGGCAGATATTTAGGGGCATTTCATAAAAACTGAGAACAGAATCCTGGTTTGTTACACAAACCATGAGAGTGTTTCCTAAGGACATATTTATGGTTCATTCAAGACCATAAATAAAGACCATATATATATGGTCTCAACCTTTCAACGGGTTCTATACAGAACTCATTCAAAGATATCCTTAATAAACCAGTCTGCAAAGGTTCTGTCTGGAACCAAATAGCGCTGCCCTATTACATTATGCCAGGTTACATACAAAACTTTCTTTCTCTAAAAGTTTAGAATAATTATGTGATCCACATATAACTTGCTTGATTTCTGTCCAACTTTTTCTTTCAGCTGACAGATGTCAAAGCCGGTGGAGCAACAGTATTTCCGACTTTAAAGGCCAGAGTTCCTGCTATAAAGGTACGAGTATTTGTGTGTAACGACGCGGTATATAACGCTATAGGGAAGCTTTCCCACGTCCATTGTTTTTCCTGCTAGAGTTCCTGCTAGTGTGTAGTGTTATAGGGAAGCTTCCATTCGGCCATAAGCTTTGTTGCCTTTTGTTCATTCCTGCCTGTACATGCGATGACGTTTTGTGGGCAAATTGGTTACGTATAATAGACATGCATTGCAAGAGAACAATGCCTATTTCAGCTTGAACCAGAATCGCCATTGCGTAGGGAAACGTACATCTAATCCACTTGTAAGTTGAAACAGCTTCCAAATACGTGTTAGTGTTTCACTTTTAAAAAGTTTGTCAATCCTCTGAACTCAAAAAAGTGTCCATGTCTCCAAGTGTCAAAAGCTGCTTTAGGAACGTGTTGGCATTTAGAACACTTCCCAAAATCCTTGTACAACATGTACTTATCTAAAGGAAATTGTTCAGGGCCCAGAGAATACGTTTTCCGAGCAAACGCCAACTGCTGTTATTGAGAAATCAACATTCGAACACAGTTCAACGGTGTAGAGGGGTAGTTAACATTAATGCGGTAACAATAAAAAATGGGACTGCCTTCAGTTTTACGGATTCCAGGAAGTCTGCAAGAACGTTTTCAGCTTCATCTTCGGTACTGAGAAGTTTGCGATATGACAATGCTTATAACAGTCGTTCAACAACACAGCGATGCTGATATATTAAGACGGGCACAGTACAGTCTGCTTCGAAAAATCCTGGCCACCATGGTTCAGATGATACGGAGAGTACATACCGGTATCTTCGACTACAATTTCGTGCAAATTACACATCTGACAAATTCGTAATTTTTTATTTACAGCTGATTGAAAGTACGTAGCGATATCATTACCCTAAGATACGTTTTTTGAACATATCTCGAAAAGTTCCAAACACAGTCGGAAGCCAAAGCAGATTCCGAATCAATGACCCAGAATACATCGGAATACATTAAAGTTATATCAAAGCTCTGTTAAAACTATTTATGACGTCATATATTCGACCAATCACGAGAAAGATTCCTCTGGTAGTCCTCGAGAAGAAAATGTGTAATGATTCTGAGTTAAATCCAGTATGGCCGCCAAGCTAAGTGACCTAGAAGAACAAATTTCAAAACTTTCAAAAAGATAATATTTGCTGCGAGAATTTTGCTGCCAAATTTCAAACATCTGCTATTTGTGGTTTTCTAGAAACACGACAATTTTTTAAAAAATATTCCAAGCAGGAGCTAAAGACTTTCATCTCTGAAACGTAAGGATATGTTTGCATTGACACATTTTTTTTCATTTGCATAGTTGGATTAGTGTTGGATCAACAGATGACTGCTTCTTTTCTCATGATATGGTTCTAATTCCTTATTTCCTATTTTTGTTATGTGTTGAACGCTGCTTTGGAAAATGGTCTTACGAGTAATTGCCCCGGAACCACCATTATGATTGCGGGCTGCATTGTATACGAATGTTTCAACATCTTAGATTACAGCGTAAAATGCCCTTGTGGTGGAGTTATCTAACTTAGTTTCTTCTCCATTGTTTCCCGACAGGGTGCAGCTGCTTTCTGGTATAATATAAAACGAAGCGGAGTTCTGGATGACCGAAGTCTGCATGCCGGATGTCCATTGTTACTGGGAACAAAATGGGGTTAGAATTATTTTGAACAAATATATCTTGTATTTAATATTTTATCTTAATGTCCCACAGAAACATTCTATAAAAGACACAGTGACCAGATGGCAATTTTAAGATTGCTTTTACTACATATCGTCTTAAATGTTGTTCACATTTTTTCCTCTTTATCTTGCACTTCAATTTTGCTGATATAAGGCCTAGAAGAGCTTTCTCAAAACACAGTGTTTAACTATTACCTTTTTGTATGGATTACTAAATAGACAATAGATACAGGAAGTAGACTGGAAGTGAACTGCGACTTTCCAACTTTTTATATATTTTTGGCACTGTTTGTTTTTCATTGAGAAATTAATTCCTTTTCATTTTTATATCTTTCCAGCTGCAAACAAGTGGTTTAGGGAACTGGGTCAAGCCTTCCGGTACGGGTGTACTCTAGACCCCAGCGAATAGGACACTGTGCACTGAACTGAATTATTGTGGTTAGATCTATACCATGCGGCCTGACAGTCCTGGCAGCTATTTTAGAAATGCCATGTATGACTGAATTTAAAATTCCTAATGTCTATCAGAGGTTTAGTAATTTTTTTTATCTGACAGTTAAGTTTGGGGACTGAGAGTAAAGTTTGGGCAAACCTGATGTGAACATCATACACTGAATGTCACTGTGAAGTTTTTCATTTTTGACTGATGTCAAAATTCTCTTTGTGGAATCTGCCAATGATATAACATGATTAACTCAAGTGCAGGGTAATGTTATAGATGTTGCCCGTCTGGAGAATATTTAGATTTGCACGGCCATTCGGGGGATGAAGGTGGAGGGATGGGCCAAGACTACAGTGGTCAGAATTTTAATCCTCTGAGGTTGAAAGAATAATTGTTGAAACGTCAATACTTATGAATGGTTTCCACGCCTGAAATCACGCCTCAAAATGCTATATAGCACAGAATTAGATTTAAGCCATCTCTTTAGCATTAGTCATGGGATGCAAAGGAAGTCCATGAAAACGCAAAGTATGATTGTAAGAAAAATATGCGCCAAAAAATGACATTTCTTTTCATTTTTGAGGAATAATTTATACTTCTTAATAAGTCCTCTGTTTAATGCATATTTTCCGTCAGTGATCAGAAATATTCGGAAATAACGTCATCTGTGAGCATAATGGGAAAGCGAGGGCAGCTTAGCGAACCAAAGTTGTTTTGACAGCTATCTTCGTTGACGTCACCACCGCAGGCTTCTTAATTTCCGGACTGATCGCAACAAGAAAACCGTAGATTAAAACCCCAAAAGAAGATTGAGAAGCATTTCAGTACTTTGATATATCAGCGAAGATGATATTCCGTATTAAGAAAAGAAACAAGCGTCGGTTTTTGTCCTTGTGTCGTTACAAGCGTGACACTGAAAGACTGTCAGTGCCATGTTTATCTTAACAAGGAATGAGATTGAACTGCAGTAGTCTTGTTACCAGGCGTGGCATTCAATTCCTGTCAATGCCATATTTGTATTAGCATGGACCACTGGGACGTATCTATACTAGTGTATGGCAGTGACATATATATATATCTGATATCTGATCTATAGTTACTTGATCGAGTCAAAAATTATCAAAATCATGTTTGTTTAATTTATTATTCTGATTTTGTCTTATTTGTTGAATAAAACTTACTTTATACAAAGTGGTAACCTTTATCGCACTTTTTCTTGCTTGTGCATTTAACCTTGCGACATGCAGTTTGCGGATTACTGTTTGTATATACAGTCCTACAAAACTTGGACATTCATCAGCTGTATGGAACATTGCTGACAACGATAGACAACACTTGTGTGGCCGTTTGTGCAGTCCATAACTTTTGTTGGCGTCATCCATCAATATACTGTGCATATTTACGTCACACATGGGAAGTTCGTCAGTAACTTACCAAAATGTCGGTGGTTTACGTCAGGCACTTCGATTTCTTCCAGCCATAAGTTTCAGCGCCATAATATAAGTAGACAAATGTTTAAACAACAATGAAATATATAAATAAATCCATCAATCATTCAATCATTCAATCATTGTCTGAATAAAGGTATAAACCTTCTTTCACCACCTTCAACTCGCCATGAGGACCCGGTTGTTCAACAGTCCATTATCATAAAATGTATGATAAGATCGGCTCCGTATTGTATCGCATTTGTTTTCTGGCTCAAAATCATGGGCTTCAAATAAAGCATCTGGCACTAAATATGTTGTACTCCAGGTCTCGTACTGATCAAGCAACTGAAGGCTTATGTCATAAATTTCAAGTGCCTGAAAAAAAGAACTCAGAACAAAAAACGACTCAAACTTTGTCTAGAGCATTGCTTTGCAGTCAAGAATCAGTGTAAAAATTTTAAACTTTTGAGAGCGAAACATTTTAATTGTAGCTGTGATTGAATTTTTGACTTAAGTCTTCAGACGTTTGATCAATACCTCTAAAGGAGAGTATTTCCCACGAACATTGTCTGCAGTGTGATCTGCAGATCATCTGTCTGGTTTGTCACGTCACGTACGGAGATTCACGCAATTCGATAATGTGACTTACGAGTAATGTGACTCATAAAAACGAAAAGTTCAGTTTGACTCATTATTTCGGCACTTCATTGGGAGAACTAAATTTCATGGTGAACGTTAGCACAATTCGAAGGCTAGCCTGATAATAGCATAGTCTACCACCTCCCTATGTTTTAAGCTGGAGGTAGGTGAGATACCACTGAATCGCTTGGGGCGCTCCATCAAACTTAGGTGAGCATTACAGATACACATACAGGTATGGAGACAAAGTCACAAAACACAGCCTAGGTGTTAAATCAACATAGCGTATACAAGGAGATACGGGAGCATAAAACAGCAAGATCGCGTAACAGCCAGATGTTATCTAAACAATAATTTATATTGGCTTCAAGGCCAATATTGGCTAATATTGGCTTTAAAGAGGTGAATAAATATGTAGATATATGTAAAAGAAATGATTATTCTGATGTGGTATGAGGTGAAAGAAAAAAGGGAAACCTTCTCAGATTTCTACATCGTTGTAGAAATCGTTCGTTCTCATCAGGGATATCGAGTGTGAGCTGTGTAGTCATGATTATACTGACTGACTTATTTAGTCAAAGGATTTAACACTTTATGCTTATCACAATTGAGATATCAAGCAGCATAATCCTAGTACAATACAGTACAATACAAAGACAGTTGATAAGTCTGACGAACAGGTTAAGATAAGTCTAATATACAGCTCCATAAGTTAAATATAAATTAGGCCCGGTGATTTCCGTTTAACTCAGGTTTGTATTTTTCAATAAACAGAATTTCTTTCATATCCATTAAAGCTTTTCATGTGGTTTTCATGTGGTACTTTGTAAAAGGGAAAACAGTAAATGGAGGTGAAAGAGAAATAGCACATTTCCTGATATGCCCAACGGGGAGAAAACAAAGGTTTTCGTTAGTGATTTGTTGCCCACGATCGTAGATCTGTAGTTTGGCCAATGTATTCTTTACCACAACCGGAACAAATAAGGTAGTATATTACAAATTTCGATTTACATGACATCAAAATTTAACTTCAAGAACAGAGTTTGCGTTAAATCTAATGCTAGGGCCATCCACGACACGGACACAAGCTCCACATCCAGGTTTGTTACGTTTAGTGACTTGTACATTAGAGAAGCGAACCCGAGTTAATATTTTCTTTAAGTTAGGGGCTTCACGTTGACTGTTAATAATATCTTTCATTCAATCGCTATTACTTAATATTTGTAATATATTCCTGACAATCGGCAATGGATTATTGTTGTTAATATTGTAGGTAAGATAGTTTTAAGCTCACAAAGATGTTCATTACGAAAAATTGGGTCTTCGAATGTAGCCAACTTGGTTTCAATATCTACGTTTTTAGGTAGCTGATTTAAAAAATCTAAATCGAACGAAGCTAGTAATTTGTTCCAGGAAAGACCGTAATAAGATGTCAATAAGATGACTAGGCCTTTATGTTGGTGAAGAGGGACTGGTGATAATGGCTCTAAATTTCAGGTCTCCTGGATTAGGATGGACTATATATTTTGACATTTGGTTTTGGATAGAAGTTTTAATTTTAAATTATTAGTGTTCGACTCAAACTTAGTTATATATTAACCTGCGGGTGGTCGTGGGATTTATAATTATATCTTAATCGTTATACACACTTTTAAACGCACATTTCCGAACGGATGTTATGTAAGAATAAGGTATGTTATTTAAATTTTCTAAAAATGTTTCCAAATGGCCTTCATCAATAGTTCTGAGTGTCAAAGAGGAGCTACTTCTGACAGAAGAATCATCTGATTCAGATGGTTCCGGTCCGTTATCAGATTTATGCATTGATTCATCGTCCCTAAATCATATTTAACACACCAAACTATATATTAGACTTATCTTGACGTGTTTGTCAGACTTATCTGACATTGGATTGTATTGTACTAAGATTGTCCTATTTGATCTCTCAATTGTGTTAAGCATAAAGTGTTAAATTCAAGTCAGTACTGGCCGCTTCTGGTTTCCTGTTGTTGAGCGATCACTCAAGTATACACTGACCGTATACTGTATACAATCATGACTTCACACTACTAACACTCAGTGTCCCTGATGAGAACGAAAGTTCGAAACTGCGGTTGGAATACAACGATGTAGAAATTTAAAAACTTAGGTTTTTAAATACTGGAAAATTGAACTGCATATAGTGTTGTAACTGTCAAACATTATATAAACACTACCTAGCGCGGATACCTTACGCCATGGACAATGCATATTGTGAAATATATGCTGTCATTGGTGTCAGATGTTCGGAATAAACAGTACCGGTACTAAGTCTTTACACGCTTTAAGCATTAAGTCTTCACTGGCTTTAAGTCTGGCTTGGAAGCCTATCATCTTGCTGTTTTATTCTCATATATCTATAGGCTGTGTTGAGTTTTTGAGTAGTTTATTCGTGAAACAAGTCTTAGCTCTGAGCATAACCTTTAGACATATTGACATCCGAATAAAATGCCTGTTCCGGCTTTTCACTTCAATGTATTGTTAGCCGCGCGCACCACAAGCTGTAGTGGCGAGCAAATGTGTGCCAGGCAAGAAAGCACACATGTGGTTTATATTTTTGTTTTAAACTTACAACCATTGTTTTGGTCTAGGTAAGTAGTTCGTGATATTGGAACTTGAGTACTTCGTTAATATGTCTGCGTTACTATTTTACCTCTAATCATGTTTTTTTTTCATTTTTATTGTATTTATAATTTGACGAGGGTTGACAACAACAAAAATAACGCTGCAAGTGCAAGTTGAAGTTGGCAACCGCTGTCAGTGGCTAATTACTTTACTCTCTGTAATCTCATGTTGCTTTTAAAGTGATATCAATGCATTGAGGAACAGCTTCTCAGAATGAACATATGACAAGGGGCTCATTGACTAGCAAACGCATCAGCCTGGTTTTCAAAACTGTCAACCTTAAAACCACAACTAACATTGGCACTACCTGAGACTATAACAATGTGAAACTTGTAAGACAGTCTACGGGCGTGACGCATTTGATTATTTTACAGTTGATTTATCATTTGACTCAAAACTAGGGCTCAGTCTAAAAAACCGAGATTCGCCAAATCAAAGTAAATCAAATGAAATTCATCCAGGCCATTGTAGGAAAGCTTTCTACAATCCAGGTGGTTATTTTCATCAATTCTGTTATACTTTAGATTTTTCTACTGCATGCAACATTGAACATTAACGGGTCTAGTCCATCTAGATGGATACAGTGTGCTGTTTTAGAATTCGTACATTCATAGTAACACTGAGTCCATCAATGTCTATCAAATAAATCGCCTCACATCTCTGCACTCCAACTGATGGAGCTGGTCTTAATGAGATTCCAGTTCACGGCACTCAAACTTTCCAACACCGAAAATGCCAGCTCTTTTTATGCCTTTTTTCGATTGAAGTAAGTTGTCCTTGCAGATGGCAATCGAAATATATTAGTTTTCTTGAGGATTTCAATACCAAAACTCAGTTCAAACCCATCAGTAGGTCATGTGACACATCAAAGTGGCTGTCGACGGCGAGGCCTTTGCTACAGCTGTAGCTCTGGCAGTCAGTGTGACCACCACGCAGCAAGTTAATTAGTTTCACAGGTGAGGATAGTAAATTAAGAGGATAGTATAAGAGATTCCACCATAAAATTACATATAATGAGCAGAGGATGTGAGTTAGATTACTTTAAGTGGAAGGTAGATAGGAGCTTGAAATCCAGGCCATGTTTTTTGAGAGGCATTGATGGACTCAGTGTTAGGAAGAATATCAGAAATAATTATTTTTTTTTTAAATTTTACAGTTTTAAAACAGCACATTGAGTCCATATAGATAGACTGCAACTGGTCTAAAATCAGAGACACATGCTTCGAATTAGACCTGTCACAATGCTCGACCTTGAGCAGTGTCATTTTTAGGGAGTTCTCACATGTGTTGATCCCATTTGTCAGTCAAATTCATGAACACAGATGACAGTGAAGTTGTGGGAATCAATAACCAAGACAACATGGCAGCAAACCAGAGAGAAATTTATGAGAAAACTACTTAAAAGTTCTGGAAAATGAATAAACAAACCTGATTTGCTACGAACAAGTAGGTATAGTAGAATAGAAATAATGATTTCTTTTTTACAAGAAATGATCAGTGTTTCTTGAGTAATGAGTAATATTTTGTGGATAAGGGCAATTATTAGGACTTTATTCAGATTTATGTACATTCAGGTATAGATTTGGTTGCCTATATTAATTTGAGATTTGATACTTACGCATGAGTGCGTTGTGATTTATTAAGATTTATTATTTGCTCTATTTTGGTACATTTTCCAGGGCCTTATTCAAACCTAGATGTAATGGGGAAAGTGAAAAGAGGGCGACAAAAGCTTCATACTGCGGCCAAAAAATCCAAAACCAAAGAAGGCCATTCCACTAAAGGAGATGTCATGGTAGTGGATGTGGTTGAGAACATGCAGGTAAGCTGGAAATTGATACATCTGAAATTCTCACCAGGATTTAATGCCATGGCCCACATTCCAATAAAAATCAGATAAATTCTAGAAGAAAAATCTGGGAAAGATCACATTAGCCTCATCACACAAACACCATCACGTAAACATCATCACACAAACACCATCACATAAACATCATCACATAAACATCATCACATAAACATCATCACATAAACAAACACTTTCTTGTGTACACTATCATGCCATCACCATGACATAAACATCATCATGCAAACAAACATTTTTGTGTCTACACTATCACACAGTCACCATTACATTAAACATCAGCACATAAACATCATCATGCAAACACTTTCACATAAACATCATCACAAAAAAACACTATCACACAAACACTGTCACACAAATACCATCACATAAACACTCACAAAAACTGTCACATAAATATCACAAAAAACACTATCATACAAACACTGTCACACTATCACACAATGTCACGCAAACACCACATAAACACTGTCACAAAACTGTTACATAAATATCACATAAAGACTGTCACAAAAACTCTCACATAAATATCATCACAAAGACTGTCACAAAAACTGTCACAAATATCATCACATAGAGACTGTCACAAAAACTGTCACATAAATATCATCACATAAAGACCGTCACGAAAACTGACGCATAAATATCATCACATAAACACTGTCACAAAAACTGTCACGTAAATATCATTACATAAACACTGTCACAAAAACTATCACATAAATATGATCACACAAATGAATGTACCTGAACGACCACCATATAACCTTGTCACATGAAAAGACTTACCTGGAGTCCGGTACACATATGCCTTTTTACAGACTGACATTCCTCGGAGTCCATTTTTGACCCCTAACGAGTCAGCTAACCCGTTCTCTGGGGTGACTATCAACAAGGCCACGCTGACACAAAATTTACCAGACTTTGATGCCAGGAGCACAATTACAAGCAAGTCCTTCAAAGGTTTAGGGATAAAGAAGAAAGAGAAGAGAAAAGTGCGACACCAACTCTGGATGGAAAGTATGAGGCTTTTGATTTGTTTGATTTGTCGTGTGAAAAGTTTACATTATACTTGCCTGCATGAACGTGTGTGTAATGATAGCTACTTTAATTCTCAGTATTGTAAAAACGGTGAATGGCAATTTTGGCTCATGATGTTGATTGCTGGAAGTAGAAAGCTGTGACTTTAAAAGTAAAATATCTTGTTATATTTTTCTGAAGTGATGTACAAAAAAATAGCGCTTTAAGGTGACCTGACATGGTTGATGAATGAGGAAATTTACGAGAATTTGGTTTTGGTATCGTCTCGAAAGCGGGTCCTAGGATTATCTCCTGGTAAGACTCTGTTATCCGTTATGCTTAGGCTACAAGACTCTTACAGGCATTCAGGGTCTGCCAGCAACCAGCAGATGGTCATGGGTTTTCCTCAGGGTTCTGCTCGATTTTCTCCTACCATTATGATGGCCAACATTATTATTTTCATATAAGTGGAATATGCTTGCGTACGGCGTTAAACACCAATCAAATAAATCTTACAGGCATTCCGTACTTGTGATTTTTAAGTGAGAGATGATGAAATGGTTTCGCTGGTTTTATGTAATTGAGTGATCTCTGTCATTTGATATTTTAAGTACATGTAACTTGTAACTCTTAAACTGGCTTCTGAATAACTAATTTCTACCTGGGATTGTTCCTTATAATATATGGAAACATAGATCAGAGGACAACGCTTTGTTATCCTACAAGAGTTTTCTCCCCTTAATCTCTCCTCTTCAATCACATCATTAAACACCTGATAGGCAAATTATAGTTAAAAATCCTTAAAGTTTCTTGACATCCTTAAAGTTTCTCTCAACAAGGGTTGTACACAACGTTAAATACTGCGTAAATAACATAGAAGTACATTTATTCTTATTATAAAAGAAAAGTCTCTCGAAAACATACAAATCCATGTAATCTCCAATTTTTTTTTTAGAATTTAACTTCAAGACAAAATAAGAAGTTTAAAAATTTAGAGTAATATGCAAAAATTACCATTGTTTTAATGTTTATGTTCAAATCCAAACAAATTTAACCCTAAACTTTTGACTTTAACTGATCCAACTGCATCACTGTAATTTCTCTTTCAATGCTCTGGAGAAGGGAAAATGTGTTTTCCCGATGAACAAAGTTTAAAGAAAATTTTAGAGTATTGCCAAGATAACAGTTGACGCTAATATCATCGCTCTGCTTTACCTGCCAGAAATGAACGCTGCACAATCAGAAGTAATGAAAAAGAAAGAAAGAAAACGGAAGTCGAAGACTGCTGTTGTGGGGGACTTAACGGATTTACAGGAAACTCTTCCAACATTAGAACTGTTAATGAAGAAATCAACGGGAAAACCCCAAGACAAGTAAGTGGCATCAAAGTGTATTAGACAGAGTTTTTATTTATACAGGTACCTAATAATTGCCAATATCTTATATGGGTTTCCTCAATATTATTATGTCCTGTTGTGACATTCATATTTCTTCACGATTACTGTTCAATAAAAATCATCTTGGATTTATTTATTTCCTTTTATCTTATTTTTGTTTAGTGTAATACTAAAAACTATCTCACTCACAAACCACTGACTTTTTGCAAGTCACAGACTAACATTCACGTGTATAATGTACAGCACTGGATAATGGTAAGACAAGTTGCCTTCTGTGAACATGGTGAAAGCCACTTTCACACAAATAACGTCAGTCACAGACTAACATTCACATGTATATTGTACAGCACTGGATAATGGTACGACGAGTTGTCTTCTGTGAACATGCTGAAAGCCACGTTCACACAAATAACGTTAGTCAAAGACTAACATTCATGTGTATAATGTACAGCGCTGGATAATGATGCGACAAGTTGTCTTCTGTGAACATGGTGAAAGCCACGTTCACACAAATAACGTCAGTCCCTGACTAACATTCACGTGTATAATGTACAGCGCTGGATAATGATGCGACAAGTTGTCTTCTGTGAACATGATGAAAACCACGTTCACACAAATAACGTCAGTCACTTACTAACATTCACGTGTATAATGTACAGCACTGGATAATGGTACGACAAGTTGCCTTCTGTGAACATGGTGAAAGCCACTTTCACACAAATAACGTTAGTCACAGACTAACATTCACGTGTATAATGTACAGCACTGGATAATGGTAAGACAAGTTGCCTTCTGTGAACATGGTGAAAGCCACGTTCACACAAATAACGTTAGTCACAGACTAACATTCACGTGTATAATGTACAGCACTGGATAATGGTAAGACAAGTTGCCTTCTGTGAACATGGTGAAAGCCACGTTCACACAAATAACGTCAGTCACTGACTAACATTCACGTGTATGATGTACAGCACTGGATAATGGTAAGACAAGTTGCCTTCTGTGAACATCGTGAAAGCCACGTTCACACAAATAACGTCAGTCACTGACTAACATTCACATGTATAATGTACAGCACTGGATAATGGTAAGACAAGTTGTCTTCTGTGAACATGGTGAAAGCCACGTTCACACAAATAACGTCAGTCCCTGACTAACATTCACGTGTATGATGTACAGCACTGGATAATGGTAAGACAAGTTGCCTTCTGTGAACATGGTGAAAGCCACGTTCACACAAATAACGTCAGTCACTGACTAACATTCACGTGTATGATGTACAGCACTGGATAATGGTACGACAAGTTGTCTTCTGTGAACATGGTGAAAGCCACGTTCACACAAATAACGTCAGTCACTGACTAACATTCACGTGTATGATGTACAGCACTGGATAATGGTACGACAAGTTGTCTTCTGTGAACATGGTGAAAGCCACGTTCACACAAATAACGTCAGTCACTGACTAACATTCACGTGTATAATGTACAGCACTGGATAATGGTAAGACAAGTTGCCTTCTGTGAACATGGTGAAAGCCACGTTCACACAAATAACGTCAGTCACTGACTAACATTCACGTGTATAATGTACAGCACTGGATAATGGTAAGACAAGTTGCCTGCTGTGAACATGGTGAAAGCAACGTTCACACAAATAAGGTCAACTACTTAATTATGTCTGTGCTGTACAAACAATGAAATTGGGAAAGTCACTAGTGAATGCAGAGAACTGTGTGTATTTGTTGATGTGTTGAAGTTTTTACTGTTATCTCATTGTGGACAGTTAGGCTTTTAACAGTTATTTCATGATGACGATCCTGTATTGTAGACCCAAAGTGAAAACAAGAGGGATTGAAAAAGAAGCTAAACGACAGAAAAGAACGTAAGTGGATTTAGAGCACTATACTGTTTTCTCCTCAGCTCCTGAGGCTAAGCAGCACTGTCATATAATAATAGTTACATGTATGAAACCTAAGCTGATTATTATGAAAATTAATGCAAGGATAAAACAGAAAATGCTGATAGGCACATACTCTAATTCCTCAACTCTTGGGCTTATGAAAGAGCAACTTTCAGTGCAATTTATACATATTTTTGATTTGATTTTGGAGACAACACTACATTGGTTGGATTGGCCAATTTCAGGGCTTCTCAAAAAGTATAATATTATCAGTCTACACACACTACTGCATTCAGCATATGCTTAAATAAACACATTGCAAAACGCTTGAAGAATTAAGGTGTATGAATCTCAATTGTCATCTCACAAAAAAGGTTATGAATTTCCTGTGAACAGAGACAGCGATAAGGACGTCATACACATATCTTCTTTGCAATATGGAAGTTGTGAATTGTACATTTTTAATGTGATTATCTTTAACATGACAAAACTGTGAATTGCATATGTTTTCTGTTTGACCAGGCTGGAAGGTATCGCAATGTTCAATCAAGTCCTCAGTCACCCGGCGTATAAGGAAAACCCTACAGAGACCATTGCCATACATCTACATAACAAGATGCAACAGAGTGAAACAGACTCCTGACAGTGCAAAAATTCTGCATGCTAAGACATTGAAGTCGCCACAGTCTGCTTGTTGTAGGAAGAGAATAAAACAATCTCTGCCACAACTCTAGCATTCTTTGTGTGGTAATGGTAGCAGTAGAGATTTTGGCGTTGGATAACTTCATACCCCTGTGTGAAGATGTGAAGACTGTTGTCATGTGATCTGCTGACATTTGCTGTTGAATAATTGTTTGTTGCTCCATACCCTGTGTGTTGCACCATACCCTGTGTGTTGCACCATACCCCTGTGTGAAGATACACACTGACTACGCTCAGAACTGTTGCCATGTGTTTATTTATTTATTTATTTTGATTGATGTTTTACACCACATTCAAGAATGTTTCATTTATATGACATCGACCATCATTATGGTGGGAGGAAACCGGGCAGAGCCCTGTTGCCAGGTGATCTGTTGATGTACAAACATGTCAGTTTCTGATAAATTTGATGAAATCGTTGGATATATTCTCACGTCGTTGTACAGGTGCATGATATATGCATAATACATGTATGTACCGAAATGACCATGAATTTCAGCCATTCCCTAATTTTGAGAGTTCTGTTTAGTTTAGAAAGGTGTTTTGTGGTTTGCTTGGAAGTTCGGATAATATTCTACTCGGAAATTGTATGTTTCAGCACCATATATAATATTTTGTGACAGCTATTTGCTTGTAAAAATGCACTTTTATGAGTGAAATTTTGTGTAATTAAAGTCTTTCAGCTACATAAATCAACACTTAGAGTAGGTAGCAGGATTTGCAAACGTGACAGGTGGACAGAACCTGATAGGTGTGAATAGACATCTATTGCCAATCATATGTGTACAATTAGAGTTTGTTTTTTATACTGATTTATTTATATTATTAATTTCATTGGTGTTTCACGCGGTACTCAAGAATATTTCATTTGTACGACGTTGACCAAAATTACAGTGGGAGAAAAACAGACATAGCCCAAGGGAAACCTATGACCATCCACATGCTGCTGTCAGACCTTCCTACGTACGACTAGAGAGGAACATTTAAAAGCCAGCATGAGCTAGATTTGAACTCACGACATTGGGGAGAGTTTCCTGAGTCACTGTGCTGAGTTTGCATGTTAACGAGAAGATCACCAATCAGATATTCACCAGAATCATACGATACTACAGCTAATATCAGTATACGCATTTCGGCCGTAAGTCATTGTAAAAAAAAAAAAAATTACTACATAGATGTGGTAGACTTGGAGGTGCTTGGGGGTGCTTATATTTACCACAGTTGTCTGTGTTCAGTATTTACACTACTTTTGTCTGTCGTAAAATGCAGCGTATTAAATACAGATTTTATGCAGTGTAGGAATTTTTTTAGGGATTTGTCGAATTGCCGTCAAACCGTTGCTGATATGTGTCTGAATGCCTTTATTAATTGCAATTTACATCACTACATTATTTGTACCTAAATCTGCTTAAGCCATGTTGCTATGGGGCGTGTAATTTGCTACTGTTTATGCATTTACGTGAACAGTTAGAATAAAACACTAACTGATGTAAATTGACAAGAGACCGTATTTCACAGGTTACGTGTGACCATTTGCCAGCTATCAAACTGTCGTAGCTGCTCTGTTTTTTCTCGCTATGCTGTAAGAGATGTATTTACATTGTCTACTGTGTTCGAGCCTTATATTTGAAGAGTAAAGTACACGCAGCGTGCAGTTTATATCGTATAACGTTATGTTTCTGCATCGCTGCGCTTAATAAACGCGGTTTTATTCCTGCCGTTCACATGTTTTATGGCACTGAAGTCGAATACAAATATTCAATTATGTACTTGCCATTGGTTTATTTATTTATTTATTTGATTGGTGTTTTACGCTGTACTCAAGAATATTTCGCTTATACGACGGCGGCCAGCATTATGGTGGGTGGAAACCGGGCACAGCCCGGGGGAAACCCACGACCATCCGCAGGTTGCTGGTAAACCTTCCCACGTACGGCCGAAGAGGAAGCCAGCATGTACTTGCCATTTGAGCGACATGAGTGTTATACTATAGTCTGTACGCATGGAAATGTCATTTATACACACAGCTACCCATGTTGGATTTCTCCCCAGCCGTAGGTGGGAAGATCTGCCAGCAACATAGGAATGGTCGTGGATTTCCCCAAGAGCCCGGTTTCATCCGACCATAATGCTGGCTGACGTTGTGTAAATGAAATATTCTTGAGAACGACGTTAAACATCAATCAAATAAATAAATAATGTACGCAACAATACTTTAACATTGTACATGTGTGCAGTTGACATTATCAAGGTACTCCCAACTGTCGCATAGTTTAAAGGTCTAGTAAAACTAACCCTCCTAACTTACATAGTTTATATATGGTTTATGTTCTTGGAAACTATCATATTTCACAACAAAATGTATGCACACTAGTTACTAACTGTTCGTGATTATCCCAGTGACGTCATTGCTGACGTTAAATTCGCCACAAATCAAAATCGAACAAGACACACGCACAGGCTGTGGTCTCGTGTTCAACATGTAACTTCATGCGCGGAAGTGTTGGAAATAGTATAACGTAGTCTTGAAAGGCGAGAAAAACCAAGCACAAACTGGTGGTATGTAGGTGCGACACCCCACAAACGCTCGACTGCTTAGAGCTTTGTGCTGTCTTGCACCTCGCAAAAGACACAGGTTAAAAGATAAAATCATTGAATGTCACAAATTTGTCCGACCAACCAACAAACAGGCAGAGAAAATAACCCTATTGCCCCATCTGTTAAAAGTGGTAAATAGTTTTAACATAGAACCAAACACTTCACCTATTATTATTTTTTTTATTTGATTGGTGTTTTACCCCGTGCTCAAGAGTATTTCACGTATACGACAGCGGCCAGCATTATGGTGGGAGAAAATCGGGCAGAGCACGGGGGGAAACCCACTACCATTCGCAGGTTGCTGGAAGACCTTCCCACGTACGGCCGAAGAGGCATTTCACTAACTCAAGACCCTTGTGTATAACGTTGTCTGTTATGCACCACTTTGATTGTGCGAATTTTACGGCACTTATTGAATTATTATCGCAGAGGACAGTGTAACATGTTAACCCAAACAATAAATGCATTGATGAAATGATACTTGCAGCCCTCTATGTTTTGTCATCTTTGCTAAAACCTTTGTTCTTATAAAACCGGGGGCGTCCTTGACAGCGCAGCGCGATGACCCAAAAGCCTCCCACCAACGCGTTCAGGTGTAGCTCAAGTCCAGTGTCCTCTCCGGCTGGACGTGGAAAGGTCTGCCAGAAACCTGCGGATGGTCTTGGGTTACCCCCGGGCTGTGTCCGGTTTCCTCCCAACGTATTGCTGGCCGCCGTCGTATGAAATATTCTTGAGTACGACGTAAAACACCAATCAAATAAATAAATAAATCAATCAATCAATCAATCAATCAATCAATCAATCAATCAATCAATCAATCAATAAATAAATCTTATAAAAGCTTCAACGCACTTGGATTGTCAACAAACTATACAGAGCACGATTTGGATTCTGATTAAATTTATCCGTTTGCAGAACAATTCTGGCAACTTTTCGGCATCGTTGAAAACAGTTCACGGATTTTCTTTACGGGTGTCCTTCCTAGTTTCTCACTCTATCTACATTCGTAGTTCTTTTGTCGGTTTGTGTTGAACGTTGTTTGGAAATTGGCCTTTCTTTCCCGCCCGGAACGTTCATTATAGACGGCTGTTGGTATATGAATGCCTGTTT
This sequence comes from Liolophura sinensis, assembly GCF_032854445.1. NCBI lineage: Eukaryota > Metazoa > Mollusca > Polyplacophora > Chitonida > Chitonidae > Liolophura > Liolophura sinensis. The sequence continues at coordinate 9,725,639 of NC_088298.1, read as the reverse complement.
CGACACGTAGAATCAAATTATTTTACGATGCAGAGCTTTTTACCAAATGAAATATTCATCTTGCGAGCTTGCGTTTGTGCACTTTGGTTTCAGTTAAAATGCGAAATGCCAAGGTCTGTTAAGTTCAGGCGAAATGTCCTGCAAGGCTGTTTTCATTTTTTTAAAAATTTTAACTGATTACATACTTTGATACGCCCAGCTTTAATCTTGCACGCCTCTTCCTATTGCCTAATGCCCCCCCCTTCTTCCCCCTACCCCAATCCCTCCCACTGGCTACTTCTTTACTTCCTCTACACCACAATGAATTACACCACATTCTCAGCATGGTCCTCAGTCGGGAGATGGTGTGGAAATTACCGCGATGTCATTTTTAGTTAATTAATCGCTGCCCTACATATCTCGCAGCATGAAGATAAACAGCGATTATATGTTTACACGTACTGTACAGGCTGGTTAATGTAATGACGTGTTTATATTTCCATCGTTATGCTGTGGCTCATTTGTACCTGATTACTCGATTAACGGATGAGTTATTTTTAATTACATGGTCTAATTATTGTTTTAGTGGAAATAAGCGGTTGCCATGTACAGTCTACGTCAGGAGGTTTGGGTGACCTACGAGTTTGAAATCTGAATTGCCTGTCATGCTCAGGATATCAACTGTCTTCCCAGCATTATTCAGATCTGATGACTGCTTCTCTGAGATACCCGAGTTTCAGGGATTTAGAAACTTGCACCGGCAAACCCTCTTCGAACAATAATGCGGTCAATGAAAATTTTGCATCGAGAGGTCAGACTGACGTCCGCCATGTTACATGCTCGAACCTCAGGAAAGATAAATTGTTGAAAACTCAATGTTGTGACTAGAGTATCCCAATATCTGAAAAAAGCAAGAAAAATAAAAAAGAAAACAAACAAATAAACAAACAAAAAAACAAAAAACAAAAAAAAAAACAACAAAAAAAAACCCCAAAAATTTCCAACAAAAAGTCCAGGTGAAAGAAATTTTCGAACAGCCTGCACGTTACAATCCAAAACATGGCGGGCGTTGGTTCTACTCGTTCGATTCAAAAGTTTGATAGGTTGGATTACTGTTTAAAGATGGTTGACCGATGTTAGCTTTGATGAAATTAAGTCTATTCCTCAGACAACTTAAGGAATCAGTATATAGCAAATATTTAAGGCCAGGCTCTAATTGTAAACGTCAGTGAAATTTTCTGTGTGGAACAGGTAGTCGGCCACATATGGCTCTATATAAGCATGAGTACGAACTCTGTCAGAATCTAGAGGCTAGATATGCTCTTCATTTGAAAGGCCTGGTAACCGCAGCTGTGGGTGGTACCGTTAGCTTCCGCTCGTACATCGTGTTCGTGTGACATTCCTCACGCCGACAGGGTATGCGTTACGTCCAACTATATCTGACCTCCTGATTCTGTTACTTTGACCCCATGGTCTGACGTAAATCGATCCTGGTGATAGTGTGGAGTTGTTCACAACAAATATATGTCAGAAAAGGTGTACTTTACACCGCACAATACACCATACACCACTTATGAGGTGTACCAGATAACGTTATGGTCTTGCTGAAAGGTTTTTGCTGACGTCATTTGATTGTATAAGAGCTCCCCTTTGATTTAATGAAATTTATAAATAACACAGAAGAGGGATGAGGATACATGAAATGTTGTATGTGCGGAAATGTAGGCCTATAACTGAACATATTTGTGGAAATGTAGGCCTATAACCGAACATATTTGCAGAAATGTAGGCCTATAACCGAACATATTTGCGGAAAAGCAGGCCTATAACTGAACATATTTGCGGAAATGTAGGCCTATAACCGAACATGTTTGCGGAAATATAGGCCTATAACCGAACATATTTGCGGAAAAGCAGGCCTATAACTGAACATATTTGCGGAAATATAGGCCTATAATTGGACATATTTGCGGAAATATAGGCCTGTAACTGAACACATGTCATGTTCCCGTCTTGTCTGTTGAAGGGTCATATTGTCCAGATTTGTTATTTATTCATAATTAGATAACCCTGTATATATTGTCACTTTGAGATAGGGGGCCTCCGTGGCTTAGTTGGTTAGCGCGCTAGCGCAGCGTTATGACCCAGGGGTCTCTCACCAATGCGGTCGCTGTGAGTTCAAGACCAGCTCATGCTGGTTTCCTCTCCGGCCGTACGTGGGAAGGTTTGTCAGCAACCTGCGGATCGTCGTGGGTTCCCCCCGCCCCCCGGGCTGTGCCCGATTTCCACCCACCATAATGCTGGCCGCCGTCATATGAGTCAAATATTCTTGAGTACGGCGTAAAACACCAATGAAATGAAATGAAAACTTTGAGATAATAAAATGGTTAATAACGGAACATAAATTTAAAAAATTGACACCCAATGTCAGCAGTTAATAAACCTGATTTTGTGTACGTCTTCAGCCAATACTCGACAATCTCCGCCAGTATGTCATACAAGACCAACCTTTAACTGCTGACAGAGCTTTGCCATTTTCTTCCGTTGTAGAAAATGGATCAAAATGATAAGTCTCGAATTTCTCCAGGCAATTGTTCACTCCTCAGCATGCGTTTGGGATAACACAGCAGTAAAGAGCCCATATTGTTAGTTTCTTGAAGTTTTCAGATGATTTGGCATGCATGAAGGCGTGGATTCTCAGCACTACGCGAAAGGATTTTGTACCAAGCAGGGCATACAAATAAGATAGCTATTCGCAGCGTCCGATTATTCCGGATTATATGAGGAGGGATTAAGATAGGCGCCTATCCTAACCCTAGCTATGAGTATGCAGCTGTCTGAATTTGATAATTATAGCTTTAAAAATTATTTATATTTGCTCAAACCTTGTAGAAATTAAGCATTGGTCATAATCACACATTCGAATTTCTGTGAAATTTACATCCTACTTTTAACCACTTTGAAATGAAGAGAACGGCATAAATTGTAAAGGAGAAATATTCTGAGAATCATGTCCGATAACAACTGGATATTATAGTATGCCAGACAACAGAAAATCTGCGCATCATATGCGCATTGTGAACATCAACAAATCATGGTGTTGGACTTTTTTTTATTTTTTAATTTAGGTGACATTTTCACCTCCTTGCCTGCCTGCATGAAATGTTCCGCGAAGCCTCTAAACGTCACTATCTTCAGATAGCGACCTATCAGTGACATTTCCTGTTTAGATTTATCTGCTAAAATGATCACCAGGGCACACCTCAGGGGCGGAGGGGCGTCATTTAATATTTTAGGGGCTGAAGCAGCCAATTTACTACCCCAGCTCAGTTTTGGAACTGATAATATAATTAAAGTTGGCTGTTTGGGGTTTTGCAACTTGTGGAACGTAACACAGAGAGGTTACTTTGGTCTAAGCGAAATTATTTTCTGAGCTCTAGACTTGGTCACCTATGTTTTTTTTGCAAGGATGTTTACTGTAATAAGATAAAAACCCACTGGGCACCCCATCCCCGGTTTGAATCTGAGCGGGAGGTATAGAGTGAGGGTGGCGGGTGCGGTCTCTTCATCTTGTCCGTATAGAAATTTGAGCAAAAAAACTGATATGGTTAATCGATGACCTAAGTGCACCCGTTTGTGATAAATAAATTAAATGTCTCTTAAAGTACACTCGATATTCCTTAATATGATCTTAAAAGGCAATTATTTTTACCTGTGGACAAATTTTTTCTAACAGTTTGAGTAAACTTCCTGTTCCTTAACAGGGCCATTCGTATACAAAATAAATAAGCAATTAGAAATGGATTAAATATAGCGCAGATTGATCTATTTTCAGATATGTTTTCAAGTTCACGAGTAGTATCGCTTGTAAATAATAAAGCTGGCTTTTTTTTTCTAGAAATGACTCTATTCTATCTATTCTGAATTGATAGCACAGCTTCATGTCGTTGTAACTTCCTGCCGAGCACGTGCTAAGTTCAGCTGAAGTCCTCGAATCGTTAGTCATTTTATACACTCTAGGACCGTATGGCCACGTGATTCACATTTGTGTGACAAATGTCATCTACCAGCGATTATTTCCTAATAGATATCGACGTGAACTGGAAGCGTTTTAAGCCACCCTAAGACGCTATTACCGAACACGGACCCGGGATCCGGGGTAACACAGAGTTGTGGGCGGGGCTCAGCATGAGTGACATGTGATGACGTCGCTCACGTTCTCCAGGACATCGTTATTTAACCCTCGTCGTAACTGATTACCGTCGATTATACTGGGCTAAAGTCTTCTTACAGATTCTAATTCACACCTGATTAACATCAGACCCCTGCACGTAAGCTGCAAGTCGCTTGCAATCACACATCAAAGGAACGCCGCCAGGTAACTGGATTTCAGGTAGGTACTTCGTGCAATTCTTTCTTATTTTAATAAATACTTGATTGTGTCTCAACTTAATTCCTGCAAGAACATTTGCTGGTGAAACAATTGTTGGTGGCCGTGTATATAATGGCCCCTTGACGGAGGCGTGTACAAAAAGCATTTCCCCTGCCTCGGTATATGCAGGTATAGACACCTTATTTCGCATGCCCGTCATTTCGTGAGTTTCTGTCCATGTATAAAAAACATGGATGTGTGACGGGCTGTTAAATAAAGGACGGTCAGTTGTTGAAGAAAGGATTGTTAGTTGTTGAACAAAGAAATGGTCAGTTGTTGAACAAAAAATAATCAGTTTTTGAACAAAGAATGGTCAGTTGTAATGCTCATTTCCCCAGTGGTGCGTTTTAATATTTAATCTTACCTACATTATAAGCATGTTAACGAAGACAAAATCACTGAAGTAATGCTGTATAACTATTGGCGAGAGCTCGATTCGAACTCTATGTTTCAGTGATCAAGGCTGGAGAGAGAGGGGCGACAAACGTCTGTGCCTGCGAGAACTTAGTATAAGCTGCATTCGCAAATTCTTCCATGCTACATGACAAACCTTAAATGTTTTATCTTCGTTGTTCATTCCCTTATTGTGCCAAATGTTTTTAACATGTTTTTTTTTGCTAAAGTGTTCTATATACCATAACAAAATATAAAATTAACTTTGATGTGCACACAAATGTATATTATTGAACAAAATGTTTATTTGTACTTCACGATATAAAATATCCTATAAATAACCTATAAAATACCTTTAGGCCTATATGTGCAATCAAATGCATTCCTTTGCATTGCAAACGAGAGAAAATCTGGAGGATGAAAAACGAGAGCATGCAGGACTGGCGAAATATCCCACAAGGTTATAGAGTGTAGGTAGAACTTGCCCTCAATGCATTCAGTCTTGCCGCTACTGGGGTGTGCATTCTAATCAGGGCAAGTTGAGCTGTCGACGTCAGATCGAGTTGACAGTGGATTTATATAGAGCCGAGCTTTGCGTTTGTTTGTGTATTCTGTTATCACACAGCTGGGAAGGTTTATCATATACGGTAGCTTTTTGGTATCATGGTGACAAAAAATTGAGAATTTTCGAGTTTGTTTCTCAAAAGTTTGACTTTATTTTCTGCCCAGTTTTATTACTCAATTTTATTTTATTAATGTTCACGAAATTTGTCCGTTTTCCCTGAAATTTCCATTATTTTGTGTGAGTATTAGTTTTATCTGGAGTTGTGCCGATCACGTCTTCTCTTCTCTTGTGACATTATCTGTGATTGCATTTGGTTCGATGTTGTTATGAACCACTATAAAGAGTGAGCAAATGGGGTTAAGAAAGAAGTGTTTTTTTCTGGAATTGTTTATTCATTGTGACTCTAATAGGCCTCCGTAGTCTTGAGAGAATCAGTTATAGGGTGTAAAATGTCACAGATGTTCACAGTACTCCACATGGGTAACATGCTGATCACAGACACTGTGACATAACTGTGAACTTGTGCTATGGGATGTATCCGTTGCTACTTTTGAAATATGTACACAACCAATGGGAATAAAACCCAGATTAAGGTAGACTGACAAAGAGACCGTATTTCATGCTAACTATCGCACTGTCGCCACTGCTCTGAACTTACTCTGTAAGCTGGTCCCTTTCGTAGAAGTCCATAATTCTTGAGTACGGAACAACAATCAAATAAATTTTTCAATATTTCTTAGCTTTTGGATAAAACTTAGTGCATCTTCATTTTTTTTTTAAATTTTACTTTATTTTTTTTTATAGTCTTTATTTTGTAATCTTTGGGACCACAATAAGCCGTAACTATACTGTGACCCATTTGGTGAATACAGCAATTTGACAGATGAATAACTGTATGTGTGTATAATTATGTATATACAAAGTAATCAGACTAGCGGATTGGGCTACATATCAACAGGTCAAAATGGACGATATAATGCAGCCGTGTGCTTGAATAAATAGGAAATTCGACAGATATTTAAGAACAATATTTTGGAAAATTTTCCTAAAATTATAAAGCTAAATATGCAAATACGATTACAGATATTTTTGTCTCTTAGAGAAAAGCCTGAGACTGATGATATAAATACACACTGCTTAATTAAATCTCTCTCATGAATAAAGCAAACCACATGCTGCATGATTATATCATTGGATTTTGCCGGAAATGTGTTGTCCCCAGAAAGTAACGTAACAGGCGTAATAACACCATTATAACCCAAGGCCGTAACACCATCTATTAGTTTTACCATCTGTGCATCATACAGATGACATTTTAACAGGTAATGTTCAGCATTTTCATACTTGTGGCCAAAAGCACATTTTGGAGAATCAGAAAGGAAGTTGTCAAATAGATCGCCATTGAGATTACTGCAGCCATTTCGAAGTCGGTATATCAAAATGTTTGTCAATCTAGATTCTGAGTAGTACCATAGAGGTGGTTTTGTCGACTGAAACAATAAAATGAGCTTAGATTTAAAATGGGCTGGATAGCTGAGTTGTTTCATATGAGAGGGGGGGGGGGGGCATTCCAATCTCGAACAGTGCGAGGGAAGAATGAATTTCTGAACTGTTCAGCGTAACGGATAGGGATTTCCATTAGGACAAAAATCTGGGATAAGACGATTTAGAACATAAGTTGGTGTTTGATTTGTTTATTTATTTATTTGATTGGTGTTTTACGCTGTACTCAAGAATATTTCACTTATACGACGGCGACCAACATTATGGTGGGTGGAAACCGGGCAGAGCCCGGGGGAAACCCACGACCATCCGCAGGTTGCTGGCAGACCTTCCCACGTACGGCCGGAGAGGAAGCCAGCATGAGCTGGACTTGAACTCAGAGCGACCGCATTGGTGAGAGACTCCTGGGTCATTACGCTGCGCTAGCGCGCTAACCAACTGAGCCACAGAGGCCCCAGTTGGTGTTTGAAAAACAATTTTATAGAAAAGTGTCTTCAGTTAAGGTATCCCAGGAAAATGGAAAATGGGCTGCATACAGAGATAACATTATTAATGTCTATATTTCTCTACTTTCCGCATGCACCACAGAACAAAAATGGCTGCCAACGACTACTTAGAGAAGAAGTGGCGTAATGTGTTCCGCTTTAGAGACACGACCGGGGACCGTTCTCTGTCTAAGGAAGATTTTGAGCTGGTTTCATCCCGACTCGTGGAGAAAAACGGACTGACCGGTGAAAAGGCTCGACAAACCAAAGAACGACTGGAGGCCGGGTGGAAAGACTACTACGACTTTTTTGGCGGGAACAAAGCGGAATTATCCGAGGCAGATTTCCTAACGGCCAGCAGAGAGATGTACAGCAAACGTGGAGCCGCCTGGCGGCAGGCCATCAGCAACTACGCAGCTGGTTGTTTTGACGTCATTGACAGTGACGGTGACGGCGTCATGACGGTGGATGAGCTGGACGCTTACTACCAATCGTACAAGGTCAACAACCGGAAGTTCGTCGAAGAAGTTTTCCGTCAGATAGACTTGGACGGAAACGGAACCATCAGCAAAGAGGAATTCGTCGCTGCGCATGTCAGCTACTTCTTTGACTCTACTCCCGGAAAAGATATCCCGGTTTTATTCGATGTGGACAAGGCAAGAGCCTAATAGACTGATAGACTCGCACAATTTCCTCGTTACAGAATAACAATGACACTGTTGTCAAAACACTGATCACAAACTGGTGGACTATATATGACAATTCCCCACAGATTATAATTTAGTGTAAATGAACAATCAACAGGAAACAAAAAGGACAAAAACGGAGATTTACGACTGTCCGACTTATGCCTTAATATTCACTTCAAAGGGTCTTTTTATTCTTTAAGCTTGTTTCATTAATAAGTATGCATTCGGTTTATGGGTGAGCTAATCGTGGGGTGTAAAGTGGGGCGGGGGAAGCCCGAGGTGGCTATTTCAAATCCTTTCTTTGTATTTATTTATTTATTTGAAGGTGCTTTACGCTGTGCTGAAAAATATTTCACTTATACGACAGCATCCAGTATTATGGTGGGAGGAAACCCGGAGAGCCTGGGGCAAACCCACAGCCATCCGCAGGTTGTTTGTAGATCTTCCCATGTACGTCTGGAGAGGAAGCCAGTATGAACTGGACTTTAACTGGCAGCTATCACATTGGCGAGATCCTCCTGGGTCCTTGCTCGTACGCTTGCCACCTGGACAAGGGGGTGTTTTTCACGCAACCATTAGCCTATTATCACATTGTCGTTGCTGCCCTGGTTTAACTCCCTACGCTGTCGGTGTTTTACATGAAATATTTTATATTGAGTTTTTACAACGGAACAAACAACATAGGGAGAAGTAAGACGAACAACAGTTTTGTTTTACATTCAAATGATTTTAAGTGAATAAAAGCTCCGTCTTAAATAATATTTTTCTGTCTTCCTACATCTATATTCTTTTTTTTTCAGGCGGAATATATTTGGTGGTTTAACGCTGTTAGTACACGACTGCTGTTATAAACAGAGCTATATATAGAATATATATAAAAAATCAGGAACACGTCCTTGTTGTTTATTTTTGTAACAATATCTTGTAGTGATGCATGACGTGATTGTACGGGATTTGTAGAGATGACAAGATTTGATATTTAAAAGCTCACATGAACGACGACTGGATCCGTGTTTAGACAGAAAACAGCCTTTATGCAATACTACATCATGTTCAAACGCTGAAGAAAGTAAGAAATACAAATCGGATGACAACCCGAACTCGAAATCAGAAGGTCTATTTTTGTATCTTTTTGTCGAACGTTTGTACATAAATGAATAAAATCTGCCGCTGAAACATATGGTATCCTTGTTTTAAAAATGCAAGCAGCTGATTTTAAAACAGACCTGATAAAACCCTTAGCAACAGTAAATGACATTTAGGAAAGACTCCATGTAACTAGAGAGGAAATCGTCCCACTTCGGTGAAGCAGCGAGGTGTAATTTTTTACTGTTACAAACTCACGTGAATATGAAGTACAGTTACCTAAGAACATGTGTGTGGAAAATTGAAATGATATCGTTTATAAAAGCAGATTTTGCTATTTTTAGGCGTTTTCCAGCGGGAATTCCCTTCATAATAAAAATATAATTACGTGAATCAAAACCATTTCCACATATTTGGTGTCTAGTTAGGGAGTAAAAAACTATAACGATATATCGTGTTGGTTCACACAATCATGTTTTCATAGATGGAACAAAAAATAATTTGGAAGTTCAGGGGAACTCTACATTCACCTAAATATTTTATAGCTTGGAACGCACTATCCGCATTGGTCCAGTTAAAACAGTTGTAATTAATAGGATAACGCGTTCCGTTCCAGTAATTGTATACCTTCTTTTTTTTAGTGGTTAGCAAAGTCAGACAATGGATGGGGATTAATTTGAACCACACAAGAAATTATTTTTTATATTTCTTCACATATTGTCAAGCTATATGTTAGATAAGTGAAACCTCAACGCTATGATAAAAGCATATAGCACAGTTACACTGAGAAAGGGGGCACCTGCATGTTCATCAGTTTTGCCTCGCAATATATGTATTAACTATACTGTCATACGTTCACGGTATAATTCGTAATACAAAACTTGGTTTCAAATACCAACGTAAGGAAAAGGATATAATTCTATGCATACAGCATAGAGTAGGCTCATGGTTAGTAACGAATATTTCAGCTCGGCCAATTTCATCAGCTACACCTGCCACAAACAACTTCAACCGCACACCGGGTAGCCCATGTGACATTTCGTAGACGATCTGTCACTGTGAGCAGATTGGCAATCGATCTGAGGATTTCCCATCTAGTTGCACGAGGTCATTCTGAACACGTCACAAGGCGATTGTGCCTTTTCAAGTTTTCACCGGCGCCCAGAACTCGAAAATGATAGGATTGCTTTGGAAATGGTGAAATGGGGAAATGGGAAATATACGTAGGTTGACTGACTGCTTCATCCAAGTATTTATTCTTTAATTGAGATTAATCAGCTACGCTGTACAATACAATATCTCACTTACATAATGTCGTTCGGGTTTACAAAATCGTTGAACAAAATCGAGCTGGACTTATGAAAATCAACACCCGTCAACAGCTGACAAACTTTCTGACTTGTCACCCTGGGGTCGAAGAAGCGAAAGCTGGATTCGAACACGCGACATCATCTGTCAAAGGCCTGGTTGTCTCAGCGAGCCAGTTTTAACCGCCTCAGCCATCGAGTGGTTCTAATAGTTGTATGACGGTGATCAGCTTTATGGGAACCGGAGTCCCCCGCATGGACCACCGCCCTTCACAAAGCACCTGACGAACACTCTGACCTAAAGTCGAACCACCGACATCTGGATTCCAACAACTGATGCCGCCCGTCATTGGCCTGCGTGCTAGTCGCATCGAGCCAGTTTTAAACACCTGAGCCAGCGAGTGCCTCGTTTTCGATCAAGTATAGTGTGAAAATCTCTCTTATATCAAACTGAACTCACAGCTAGATTCAGTTTACCAAATAACCTCCCGAAATCGCCGCACCAGAAAAACATCAGTCCCAAGTCATCTACCTTTATTCTTCATTTTTTTTTATATGTTTAACAAGCAGTGAAAGTTTACCCATATGACAAAACGACGTAGGTCAAAAAGCCTGTTTTTACACAAAAATCGTATCTCTTTGAACTGATGGGAAGACTTATCTGATTTTAGTCAATATGATGGATTTCTAGCTTTATTTCAAAAGTCATCATTTATCCGCCTCCCCTTTCTTGCAGACGAGGAAGGGGAAAAACATCTATTAAATATTATAAAATGTGTCGTCCTGGTGTTTATTCATAAACACTATGTTTAGTAACTTAAGGGAACACAAACAAACCAGCTAAAAAAAAAACATCCTGCTATTTAGTGTAAACATCCGATAAACATGTTTACTATAATAGACATTTTTACGTGTTTATCGGGTTTACAATGTTTTTTTTAACTGGACTGTTTGCGTTTGTTGGGTAGTTCATTGAAAATATAGGCCACATTTTACTTTAGCAAACACATCCCTTTAATTACTAGGAACGCGTCGGTAGTGGTTAAAGCGTCCGCCAAGAAGCCAGGCACCTGAGATAAAACCCGGGTCGGTGCCTGTTGCGGCCTCGCTTGGAGCTCAGTCCTGAGAGGTGACAGCACGGAAACAAGACTGGTTGGCCCAGTGTTTGTATAATGTGAGGGGCGTCACGTCTTGTGTCTTCGGCATGATATTTCAGTGCCGGTAGTACTTTGGCGACATAGTCTGGCCTAGCCACAAGATGGCACAGTACATGCACACACACACGCACGCACGCACGCACGCACGCACGCACGCACGCACGCACGCACGCAGACACACACACACACACACACACACACACACACACACACACAATGACTCCTCGCAATCATATGAATGACAAAAAAAAAAAACAGGACGTAAAACCAAGCGCACATGCATGCATACTTCAATTTCCATGTACACTCATGTGGTCTTTATATGAATAAACACCAGAACGCGTTTATAAAGTGTAACAGAAATGTGTTTATGTACGAAGAACTTACAATATTTTTTTTACATTATTGATTACTTTCTTACATATTCGTCCATTATTTCTCAAGTCTATAAAGCTCCGTAAAATTTAAGATATTTAAAACTCGAATTTGAATTTCATGTTTATGTGCGAGGAAAGATTAAATATGGAGAATGACAATGTAAAATAAAAACAAAAATGGTCAAATTTCACTCCTGTGGGGTTCTTGTATCCTTAAAGACGTCCATTTTCGTTTTGTTCTGATTTTGGATGTTATCACGATGACTTGATTTCGGAAGAGGGGTGGAAACAGACATAAGCAGCCACAGCCACATGTGCCTGGTAACTCTGTAGACTTTTAATGACGAATTCTTACTAGGCCGTGGGATACGCCATGTTAGAGACACTCGTACTCCACTCTCATATGGCTAACCGACAGGACGTTGTCCGCGCAACATCAGTGCGAACATGTTACATGGCGGCGCTCAGTGTGTGTCATTTTGCTTTCTTTGAACTTCGAAATCTCGATCGTGCAGTTTAAAAAATTACAACGTTTGCTTTTTAAACTTTATACTAGATACTTTATGACTTTATCGATCCATACATACATGTGGTTTCGTGTGCCTTTTAATCATTCGGCTAAAACTTGAAAGAGTTCTTCTCATGCCATACCGACCTGCTCTTCTCAGGCTTGGAATAGCTCTTCTCGGGCTATATCCACCAGCTCTTGTCAGGGTTCGAAAAGCTCTTCTCAGGCCATACCCACCAGCTTTTCTCAGGGTTGGAATAGCTCTTCTCGGGCTATACCAACCAGCTCTTCTCAGGGTTGGAATAGCTCTTCTCCTGCTATACCGACCAGCCCTTCTCAGGCTTAGAATAGCTCCTCTCAGGCTTAGAATAGCTCTTCTCAGGATTAGAATAGCTCTTCTCAGGCTGTACCGACCAGCTCTTCCGAGGCTATACCGAACAATTATGAAGCTGCAGGCATTTCAGTTCACACTTTACACGTATATACTAGCACCGATGGCACAGTTGGTACAGCGTCCAACTGGAGTGGTAGATCCAGGGTCAATCCTGGGTCGTGTCACACCTTAGACCTTAAACGAGAAAGTTGTAAATTCCTCGCTTGCTGTTCGGCATTACAGGGATAGTGCAACGACTAGCTGACCTGTATCAGTATTCTCGGGTGGGGCGGCTTACTTGCCTTCGGTAAGTTGTCTCAGTGAAGCAACAAAAGATATAAAAAAAGCGATGGAAATCCGTCCTGCAACAAGCAGGCACATTACACGTACATGTACACTAAGGAGTCATATGACTGAAAAGTTGCTAAGTACGACGTTAAACCCCAAGCATTCACTCACTCACTCAGTCTCAAACTTACACACGCACGCTGGAAAAATAATCCTTAACAGAAAGTGTGTTGTCTGGGTGATGCTAGAATGTATTATGTTATTACAGAACATAATACTGTTATTACAGAACATAATACTGTTATTACAGAACATAATACTGTGTCTTATTCAACACATTGCTCTATTACTCTCATACAATCTATGTTGATTTAATAGGGTATGTGTATTACATTTAACCTGCTGCAGCAACATAATACACTCTAGAATTAGAGTTTCTCTTAAATTTAATACAATTGTTTTTTGAGAACATATAAAATGTAACCATCTGGATACAAAGTTGTAGTTTTACACACTTCTTTCAGTATGGTTTATCGTCGTGGTTTAAGTAAGCCTAATTCAGTTTTAGGATAAAACAGTAGTTTATTTCTCGTCAACTCCGCATATGAACATATATCTAAACAGTCCAGTTTTAGCATAAAAGTGTTTTTCATTTACATCTATTGTTACACAGATCTTTAGATAAATGGTCTAATGGATAAAATACCCTAATACACTTCTAGAATTAAGAAAGTGATTTTAGTTTATGTCTTTAATCATACAGGCAAAGGAAACAAGGTTAATATGTACAGAAGTATGGTTAGTTAAATATTCCCAGTAAAATCTGCCTGTGTTTTAGGTTTAATAGCCTTATTCATTTGTAGCATAAAGAACTTAATTTTGGTCCGTGTCATCAGGTATTTCGGCGTAGAGTGTAAACATGTGAATGTAAAATTGTGTGGCCTGTTTCACATTTACCTGTTTCGCTAATTTACCGTTAGGATAAAACAATTCCAGGTTAATGATGTAACCCCCTCTCCCTAGGGCATGTAACCTGAGTAAGAGCATATACTGGCCTACCCTCTACTCCCGGCGTGACGGGACGTCTGACAGCGTTAAGTCTTCAAGCCCACTCTGTGTGTGTGTGTGTGAGGGGCGCAAACTCGACGGGATAAAGGGTAAGCCAACAAAAGATCAATCGATTAGTCCAAAGATGTTACACCAGGTGAAAACATTGCACGTGTCACCAACGATACGGCACCACAGCTGTTGGCGCATGCGCCTGAGCCAACACGTGTTCAAGTTTCACACAACGAGTTTCTTTCAGTACTGTCGTTGACCTAGACGGTCAGCATTGCCCGGAAAATGGCGTCCGACATTACTGTAAGCCGATTTTTGACGGCTGCTTTGTTGTTTTTATGCGTTTTTGATGCAAAATGCAGTAATTTTATGTCGGACTCAAACCTGGAGAAACTACTGGCGATGGAGAACGATCTCATTCAAATATCGAATTATTTGTTAAGACAAGAGGCTGCAATTCACGGTGACGAAGACGTCCATGGGCTGTACAAGATTAATAGGTAAGTTAAGTTTGAAATTAACCCAAGAGAATTTATTACCGGGCCCAGTTTTACAAAGCAATTTGTGTACACTAAAAAATTAATCTGTTAATTTTAACAAAAAGTCTGTGGTCTGAGTGATACTAGAAGGTATTCTGCTATTGCAACAGATAATTCTGTTAAACATAATACACATATTCTATTAATTCAGCATAAAGATTCTATTAGATAACAGGATATTATGTTGAATATGACACAGTATTACGTTATAATAACAGAATACATTCTGGCATCACTCAGGCAACAGGCTTTCTGTTTAAATGAACAAATTAATTTTTTTGAGGGTATTTAGCTTAAAATCGTAATTTAAATCAAGCTAATCAATATATTCATCAAATCTATAAAACTTTGTCCGATTATTCTGTGCTGTGGTAGTACGACTTCGGTGAGGGTTGAGTAATTCTAATTTAAATCTTTCAAAAAGTATGATTTCAGCCAATAAATATCAAAGCCTGTATTATGCATAAGGCTGGTATTAAATACTTTTTGAAATTAAGAAAGATCTAAAAGTCCACGGTGCCTCCATAGCCGAGTGATAGCGTGCTAACACCGCACAATGACGCAGGAGCCACTGCGGTCGCCGTGAGTTCAATTCCAGCACATGCTGGCTTCCTGTTCGGTCCAGCGTTGTGAGGTCTCCCGGCAACCTGCGGATGGTAGTGGGTTTTCCTCCGGACTATCCCCGGTTTCCTCTCAATGTAATGCTAGTTGCCATCGTATTAGTGAAATATTCTTGAGTACAGCGTAAAACATGAAAACATACCAAATAAATAAGTAAATAAATAAATAAATAAATTAATTAATTGATAAATTATACATAAGTAAACAATTGTACAAGATGAATATATAACATTTAGAAATATTGGGACTACAAAAATGCAAAATTCGTAACCTAGAATATAGTTCTGTTAAGGTTACTATTGGCTTTAATATGGTTATGTTTATTATGGTTACGGGGAAGACGCCAGATCATGGTACATTTCATGTCGCGTTGTTTATGATTTCTCACACAGGCGGTAAGTGAGTTGGTCGTTAAAATCAATAATACTTTGAGCTTGCCTACACCATGTGCTTTATAGATCAATTCAACACTTGAAATCAGATACACGGAATATAAGGCTCCACATACATTGTTGTTTGTGCAGCGGGAGTTTTGTCTTCTGTATGTACCCCATATATCTCTTGACCCCATACTGTGTTGGCCCAGAGGTGTGTAAGGCCCAAGACATGAGAGGTTTACCCTAAATCGGCCTCAAACATCTGTAGGAGCCACTCTGTTCATCGGTCGGTACGTCTGACTCGCGTTCGGTCCAGTTTTTTAACATGCGATGTTTTAACTTTCGTCATTCACTTAGCATGGGCCATTAGTGAAAGATGACAACAACTTTTGATACGATGTTGCAGCTATTGAGAATTTGCGTCTGTTATCTGCATAAAAATTGGCAAGAAAAATTATAATCATCTGACGCCTGTATCACTGGATAGTGGCAATCACTCATTTCTAGATAACTTTATGAACTTATTTGACTAGTGTTATTCCATATTCAAGAATATTCCACTTACAAGATGGCGGCCTACATTATTGTGGGACGAAACACACGACCATCCGTAGGTTGGCGCCAGACGTTTCGACTGGTTTTTAATACCTGTTTTGAATAGAATTTAATGAACATACGCAATGCCTGTTGAAAATATTTCATATTTGCCATGCAGACGTTGTAAATGGTATGAACCAATTTCGCAGTGTTCACTGCACAGCTAAGGAAAGTATGCATGTATTAGCGAAAGATTTGTGGCTTTCATTTCGAATAAGTAGTTGTTGAGAAAAGTGAAGAACGTATGTGTACATACTTACATAAAGACATGCGCATTCCTTCTTTCATAGCTAAGCTGTAACTTTTGAATTCTGTGATGTACGTTATGGAGCCTATCTCATAGGATCTCAAGTGCATTGCGCAATTTGCACAAAAGAGCTACAGTGACAGCAACTTAACGGTTTAGAGCAAAAATGAAGCTTGTAACATATCATCAGCACCCAGCTACATCAGCATTATATATATATATATATATATAATGCTGATGTAGCTGGGTGCTGATCATATGTTACAAGCTTCATTTTTATAGCGTCCATTTTTTTCCTAATGTTCATAATCATTTATTTCATTTATTAAGATATTTGTAAGATAATGCACAGCGTAAAACATAAAAACATACCAAATAAATAAGTAAAGAAATAAATTAATTAATTAATTGGTAAATTATACATAAATAAACAACTGTACAAGATGAATATATAACATTTAGAAATACTGGGACTACAAAAATGCAAAAAAACCCCCATAAAAAACGTACCAAATAAATAAGTCATATGCTGAGTCTGTGTAACATCATACCAAGTTGTGTAAAATAAGAGAAGTTAAAAATCGACCAAATGTTTGTATGTTTGAGGTTTTGCGTCGTACTTTAACAATTTTTCATTCATGTGACGACGATCGACCAAATGAGACCCCAACCTTGTTCATATGTAACATGTGCGATGTACAGTAAACAGGCATCTAATTCCACCTGTGTGTGATCTGCAGAAATCCCCCCCCCCCACCCCACCGTTAGCTCGGTACATGCATGGATATCAATACTTTTCACAACGTTTCAAATACAACGCCCATTAATGAGTGAGTGAGTACTTAGAGTTTAACATCATACTTAACAATTGTCCTGTCATATGACGACGAAGGAGTTCTTAGAGTGCATGTACGTGTAATGTGCCTCCTTGCACTGTCTGCAGGACGGACTTCCACCGCTCTTGTTTCTAGTGCTGCTACACTGAGAAGCAAATAGTGATACGGGCCAACCAGTCGTTGCACTGAACGCCAAGCGAGGAAGTTACAACTTAATCTTTTAAAGTCGTCGGTGTGACCCGGCCCAGGATTGACCCTTAATCTACTGCCCTGCCCATTAATGAATCAACAGTCTGACTTTAATATATTGCTAAAGTGCCCAAAATTCTTATTTGCTGGAAAGCACAAAAATAAATTAACTTTTAGTAGCTTTAGCCGAGTGGCAAATAATAGATAGTTGGCCTATTTATAGCAACACAGTTCGACTTTTTTTTATTTGCTGGTAAGAAAAAATTATAGTTGCGCGTTTGGTTGGGGTATGGCCACATGGCCATGAAAAAAGGAAAGTCAAAAATGAGGATGGCGATATAGTCTACCACAACTTAACGTTTGAAAAAAAGTTCATTTCCAGCTCCCTAAAACACAGAAACAATTGACATGTATTAAGACAGCATTTGTGTATGTATTTACTTATTCCTTTGATTGGAGTTTTACACTGAACTCAAGAATATTTGACTTATACGACGGGGGCCAGAATTGCGGTGGAAGGGAACCGTGCAGACGCAGTATGATAATTGTTATCTGTACACTAACACTGTCATCGGTGACTCTATTTTTCTCCACTCATAAATTCAACCGACGTCATATCACTTGCTTTTGCTTTAGACACGGTTTTAGACTAACTGAATATCTTGGGCACACGGCGCGCGGGTTCAAACCTGGCCTTGGACAGGGAATTTGTAAGTTTACTCGATCTCGTTACTTGAGAGGCCAGGGTGACATAAAGCCACTACCGAAGCTCCTGTAGTCGTTTACCACTTTGCTTTCGCTTGTATAGTGTGCATGTCTACACATCAAATGGTTGAGTTCGTCAGTAACTTGTCCCAGGCACTCGGGCTTCAAAAATTCAAGAGATCAAGCCTCACGTAATACATAAGTATTGTAATTCTGAAAACAAAACAAAACAAAACAAAACAAAAAAACCCAAAAGCTTCATAATATTACTTGCAAGAAGGTGTCAATGAAACAATACTTGAGTACGGTATTAAAACAAAACGAAATAAATGTCCACAGAGATTAATTTAGTGGAATTTATATCCTGCCACTAATTCTTTCCTTGACATGTTTTCAGTAAACAGTGAAATGGAAATCTGATACAGAAACTGATTGAAAGAGTTGTCACTTTTATCCACAGTACCGTCGAAGATACCAAAATCATTCACAAGAAAATCGCCCGGAAGACTTTGACATATCTGTCTCATCCAGTCAACGTGTACCATTTGGTGAAACGCTTAAACGAACAATGGGGAGATGTCGTGAAATCCATCATGGAGAGTGACTACTGCCAAGAAGGTAAGTGACGATATTGTCGTATTAGTGAGTCTGTCAGAGACATGAACTGTGGAGGAGATGTCGTGAAATCCATCAAGGAGAGTGACTACTTCCAAGAAGGTCACGACATTGTCGTAGAAGTGAGTCTACTTGGATCACGTAAAGCAATTCTGACTTATTAATCAATGAATCAATCACACTTATTATATCGATAAGCCAATCAAGCAGTCATTATATCGACCAGCAAATCAATCAATCAATCAATCAATCAATCAATCAATCAATCAATCATCATATTGATCAGCCAAGGAATCATGCAAGTAATCATTTAACCACTCAACCAGCCAGCCAGTGAACCGATCAGGAATTCAAGCAATCAACCAATCTATCAATGAATAAACCCATAAAAGCAACCAACCAACTAGTCAGTCCACCAACCAATCAATTTAGCAATCAATCAAACCATCAGCCAATCAACCGACCTATCAATTTAGCAATCAATTAACCCATCAGCCAATCAACCGACCTATTAATTTAGCAATCAACCCACCCATCAGCCAATCAACTGACCTATCAATTTAGCAATCAATCAATCCATCAGCCAATCAACCGACCTATCAATTTAGCAATCAATCAACCCATCAGCCAATCAATCGACCTATCAATTTAGCAATCAATCAACCCATCAGCCAATCAACCGACCTATCAATTTACAAATCAATCAATCCATCAACCAATCAACCGACCTATCAATTTAGCAATCAATCAACCCATCAGCCAATCAACCAACCTATCAATTTACAAATCAATCAACCCACCAGCCAATCAACCGACCTATCAATTTAGCAATCAATCAACCCATCAGCCAATCAACCAACCTATCAATTTACAAATCAATCAACCCACCAGCCAATCAACCGACCTATCAATTTAGCAATCAATCAACCACCAGCCAATCAACCGACCTATCAATTTAGCAATCAATCAACCCATCAGCCAATCAACCGACCTATCAATTTACAAATCAGTCAACCCACCAGCCAATCAACCGACCTATCAATTTACAAATCAATCAACCCATCAGCCAATCAACCGACCTATCAATTTACAAATCAATCAATCCATCAAGTCATAAAGCCTCAATCAATCCTTTTAGCTCTGGAAATTCGTCTCAAGAACGTCCTTGACAACATCCCGACCCAGAATGACGTAAAAGAAATGGCCAGAAGCCTGGTGCTCCTGCAGTATTACCACGGTATTGACCTGGATGACATGAGCAGAGGGTCAATACGCGGGGAGGATCCACTGGAGCCCGTCACACCCGACGACGTGTTCGACATCGGCAAAACGGCGTACGAAGTCGAGGACTACTACAGCGCCATCTTGTGGCTGCAGAAGGCGACAGATATCTACAAGCATCTTCCGGCAGATCGAGCCTCCGAGGCCAGTTATAACGAAACCAACACGCTGAGTATGATGGCCTCTTCATACTATAAGGTGTGTGTAATCCGGATGGCTATGTGTGTGGATGTGTGTGTCTGTCTGTTTGTCTGTTTGTCTGTCAGTCTGCAGCTTTGCGGGAAAAGTTAAATGTGATGAAAACATGGCATACTGGGCAATTCTAAAACAGTGTGAGATTGCTATCATTTTATCATTTACATGATCAATTGGCATAAAACCTAATTGAGGTAAACTAACAATGGGCCGCATTTCACCGGTTCCGTATGTTCGATTGTCAATTATCACACTGTTTTTTTCTGGTCTGGTTTTACTCTTCATGATTTAGTCTGTCACATCATGCGCATAACAGGATGAAGTTTTGGGATAACTGAAGGGACCAATGCATTGAATTTGAGGGGCCTCCGTGGCTGAGGGGGTTAGCACGCCAGCACGGAGCAATGGCGCAGGAGCCTCCCACCAAGGCGGTCGCTGTGAGTTCAAACCCAGCTCATGGTGACTTTTTCTCCAGTCGTATGTGAGATGGTGTTCCAGCAACCTGCGAATGGTTGTGGCTTTCCCCTAGGTTCTGCCCGGTTTCCTCCCACCATAATGCTGCCGGCTGTCGTATAAGTGAAATAATCTTGAGTACAGCGAACACTGGGATCTAGATTTAGGATTTTCTAGTCACTATATAAAGGGAATGTTACCTTTTACTGGGGCGGAGTTTTGCACCGTCTTTTAGTTCCCGGGCTTTTTTCATGGAACTGACTTAGCTAAAGTCCTATACTACCATGGCAACTTATGTTGTAAAGATATAAAGTACACTTTAGTAAGGGCTACTTAACACTAAGTACGCTGCATGACACCGGTCTCTGATATCCTGTGACGTTAACTGTGTGATAAACCTACTGGCCCCGTTAACAAAAAGTGTTACGAGCACTTGGCCAAGTTTTTATAATTTCCAAAAAACAAAACAAAAAAAAAACAAAACAAAAAGAAAACAAAAAACAACTGATGTAGAATAAAAAAACTGAGCTTTTTAATTCCAACGTGTTTTTTATTTTTCATAACATTTTTTTTAATTCATATCGGTCTTTTCTTTATTTGACAGCTTCGCCGATTGTCCAAGGCAGTTACGATTCTGGATGACCTCATCAAGAAGGGTATGAACACATTAACTGACTTTTTGTCAACTATTTTAAAGTCGTTAACAACACATGCGCGTGTAAATAATTAAGCTCTGTGCTTAGTCTTTAACGGTAAAACGATTTCAACAGTCAAGTGACATGATCAGTAGAAATTTTTCAGAAAATTAGCAACATTTCCTTTTCTCAAGTTTCTGACTGTAACGAAAATATCGCCGAGTATGAGAAACTATATTTATGAAAAGAATGAAAGGGAAGATATAGCTACTTTAGCCGGCGTGCAGATCATGAAGACGCCAAATATTTTCAGAATTAATATACTAGTGTTAGTTGAACAATAAAATTGTTTAACAACTAAGTTAATTGGCAAATTTATTCACAAGTAAATATGCATTTTTTATTTTTATTATTAATATTATATTTATATATTGTTATTTTATAGCAATATTACAGGCCTTATATTGCAGTTACTTGAAAACATGAAACGTACTTACTATTTACCTATTAACGTTTAACTTTAACATCATGATGCACTTATCCACCTTGAGCAATGCATCATGCACTTACCTGTAATTACCTGTAATTAGCTGTAATTATCACTGATCATTCAGAACCCGGAAACAACCGGCTCAAGCAAACGAAGGCTTATTACCAAGAACGCATCAAGTATTACGGTGATATTAACGACCCCCCAAGAAGGTCACTTCCTAAAGACAAGGAGATGAAGGTTTACGAGAGGCTCTGTCGAGGAGAAACGTTAAAGGTAAGTTCACAGCAACGTATGCAAACAGATCAAAACCATTCCACGGATAAATACAGCTTGAGTTTATTCATTTGTTTGATTGGGGTTTAAAGGAATAGATCCCAGAGAAATGAAGCGAGCATCAAGAAAAAGGCCATTGTAAAATATTTTTACTTAACTGATTTTAGAATTTTTTTCACGTAATTAAAGAATCAAATGTTCGTATCGTCATGTGGACTTAAAAAACCATACTGCAACATTCCCTGAGACCTTTTTCCTCACCTTTATTTTTAACGGTGAAGAAAAGATAAAAATGTTGCCAAAATCAGACGAAAGAGGAAAAACTTATTTGCAAATATATTATTAGGAGAAAAGGCTGTGTGAAAATATTTCTATATGGTGCCTACTTGGGACCACCTTTTGGTATTTATTGTCGTTGAACAATAATGTTCTAAACAAGGATGTGATGCATGTCAAATAAATTTATTTACACGTAAATTTGTTGTTTATATCCAAACATATGCATTTAATCTGAATTATGATAATATTTATGAATATATTAAAAATATAAATATGATCAAAACCCAGGTTGAACACATTTGTAACATGAAGAGACGAAATTGTAGTGCACATATATTTGTTAAGCATGTGTTAGATCCTCATTTATAACATTATTACACAAAGACTGTATATCCCAAAAGTGGTCCCAAATACCCACCGTACAAAATAATTTTCCTCATAACTTTATGTAATTTTAAGTACGGTAATCTCTTACTCGTGAGTATTAAAAACTATCCAAACAGTAAAAGCTGTGTTAAGAGTGGAAAAGCCTCATATGATACGAACATACTGAATTCCTTTTGACAATTATAGATAAAAACAAAAAAGTAATGACATTATTTTCAGCTTAAAGGAAAAGACCTCAAAAAGTCGAAGTAGCTATCACTAAATAGACCACTTAAAACTATACATAAATATGCTTTCATTTATGTTTTTGGATTTTTGTGATGAGAATTAAAGGCATTCAACCATTTGAACCCTGAGGTGGGCTTTATGGACCATGCTATCAGAGTTTAGGAACTCTGACGTCACTGGAAGTTTTTTTCAATTCTGATCACGGTATTGGATGTTGGAATGACTCTTTTTACCCATGAGTAAAGGATTATTGATAAAAGATTCCCAAAAATTCCTTCCTTCTGGTGAACATCAGTTAAAAAACGTGATGTGATGTCAGAGCTCCTAGACACCGTCAGTACCGCTCATATAGCCCACCATGCCTTTTAACACTCTTCAAAAAATCTGAAAAATTAAATGAAAGTATTTTTACACATAGTTTTCAGTTGTCTGTATGATGAACCTTACTTCATATTTTAGTTTTCTTTTACTTTAAGCCAGTCTTCATGTTTTCGAGTAATCCACATTGGTTTTCTTTCTTGCTTAAACGACGGCGGTCATCTTGAGTGTAACTACGACAGTTCTATGGAACCATTTATCATTACACATGCAACCATTTATCATCACGCATGATATTACTAGATGTTGCCGTGCGTATTTTGATGGCGTTTTGATAACAATGAAAGAATTAACAGCTCGACGGAGATTCGAACTCACGGCTCAGTTTAACCCCAACTTCTTATGTGCTAAATCATCATCCCGCCTGTGGAAAACGATTCTGTGCTATTCTGTAACCATAGCATATCTCTCTGTGGAAAACGCTCTAAGAGCAGAGCTTTAGTATTTTGATGGCGTTTTGATAAAAATGAAAGAATTAATAGCTCGACGGAGATTCGAACTCACGGCTCAGTTTAACCTCAACTTCTTATGTGCTAAATCATCATCCCGCCTGTGGAAAAAGATTCTGTGCTATTCTGTAACCATAGCATATCTCTCTGTGGAAAACGCTCTGAGAGCAGAGCTTTAACGCGTTCAGTTCTTTCACTCAATTCGATTTCTCTTCTCTTTGAAAAGGACATCTTCCACCAAATGACTGAACAAATCCGAATACGTATTTCCTTTTTTGTCAATCATTAACGCATTAACTTTTCCTTTCAGAGCAACCGAACTTTGTCCCGTTTGACATGTCACTATCAACCAACGTGGAAAAAATTCATTCGCGTCAAAGCCGAAGTCATGAACCCTGATCCGTTAGTATTGGTACTACATGATGTTGCGGACTGGGACACAGTAGAAGCAATCAAACACATGGGTTACAGACAGGTGCGTAGGAATGGAACGCCATTAAATGATGCGTTGCCAAGAAAAACTAAATGAAAGAACAGCTAAAACTGCAAACTTTTCGTGGGATATTCCGATTCTGATAGAAATGCCGGTCAGGGAAACTCAAGTCCCAAAAACTAATGAATAAAAAAAACGAAACAGGAGCTTGTGGTGGCGACGAGAAGTTATGTGTGTTGTTGTTGTTAACGGTGATGTTGTTATGCTTGTTGTTGTTGGGAATATTATACGTCTAGCTCTTGATCGCTGGGTTAACTTTTGAAATGCGTATGCTTCACAGCTTATGACTACATGCACACTAATCATTCCTTACAGAGAAATAAGATGTTTGGGACTGACATTTCAAGTGTTGTATTCATATACTGATACATATTTTGGGTTTCAGATGACAAAAACGGCGCTAGAAGATAAATTCCGACATTCTTTCCCGAGGTAAGACATAGTTTTGTCCCTGAATTGGACATATTTTTTTAAATTTGAATTTGTCTGAATGACAGGCAATATTTGTATGTGCTTGCTATGGTATAGTTCCCTAGGTCCCTATTTTCTTTCGTTATTTATTTATTTATTTGATTGGTGTTTTACGCCTCACTCAAGAATATTTCACTTATACAACGGCGGCCAGCATTATTGTGGGAAGAAACCGGGCAGAGCCCGGGGGAAATCCACGACCATCCGCAGGTTTCTGGCAGACCTTCCCACTTACGGTCGGAGAGGAAGCCAGCATTAGATGGACTTGAACTCAGAGTGACTGCATTGGTGAGAGGCTCTTGGGTCATTACGCAGCGCTAGCGCGCTAACCAAGTGAGCCACAGAGGCCCCTATTTTCTTTCGTATTTGGTCCTGTTAGATGCCAAATGCATAAAGAATAGTCATCGTTTTTGTGAACATTTACAAACAGATCTCATTTGTTATTGTTGTTCTTTCAGGTAATGTTCGTCTTGTTTTGATTGTGGTGTGTGAAATACGCATGCGTGCATCGCAGCTTGTTATCACACGTTACATACATCTACTTTGTGAACACCGTCGCTCTCACGGCTTGTGAGCTCTTGTTGACAATGAGTGGTCAACGATACTTGTGTGACCGTTTGACCAGTCTAACGTTCGTCGAAGAACAATAAACGTTCACTAATCTGATGTGTATATCTGATAGCCTTTGTATTAGCAAAATATTCTTGAGTATGGCGTTTAGCAGCAATCAACTGAATAAATAAATATTTGCTCTTGCCTGACAGTGTTACAGTACATGATCGCACCTCGTGGGGTTGGCTGAAGAAGGTCGAAAACAGATATAACGAACTCGAGGGACTTCTGTACTCACCGATGCACCAGAGTAATTTTGAGGTAAGGACTTTCATTGACATGATAACATGATAGCAAATGTGATCAGTTAAAAAACAGAGATAGGTTGACATATCCGTAAGGTTGGTTAAAAGGTGTAGAATGTTTCGTAGTAGCCAGTTGCTTTGTCGGCTGTGTCTTCAAGTCAAGAGGAAACTGGGTTATGAAACTTTAGTTTTACAGTGGTTTTCCTCGACCTATAGACTTTCAAAAAGATGAAGAAGCGCAAATTCGCTCTTGCTCCGATTTCTTCCGTGTAAGATTTCGTGTCGCCTTGCGCACAGCTCCTTCATTAATTGAATGGCCGTGTTAAAAGATAGGATGCCTGTGTTGAAATATAGGATGTCAGAAATTTGACCGACTGACTGATAGCCCGATCAAACAACAGAATAGTACACTCAGAATAGTAGAATAATTGTCTCTCAGTGGCAGCTAAAACTTCTTTGGATTTCAACCAAGTAAGTTAGTTAGTTGAACTTAGCAAATAGTAAATTGCAAATACAGGGCAGGAATTCACTTTTTTGTTTCGCGTATTGTTTATCACACAGGTTCGTAACTTTGCCATGGCAGCAACAATGGAGCGCCCTAGACAGGTAAGATTTAAACTCTCAACGCATTTCTTCGGATATTTCCAGCCGGGATCACACTAAAAAAATGAAATCTTGTTCAAATCTGCGTTGTGGCGAATTAATTTGTTTGTATTCCTTTGGGAGGACTAAAACATAATTCACCTCCTCCTTCCAAAGCAGCAACCTGCGGATGGTCGTGAGTTTCCTCCGGGCTCTGTCCTGTTTCCTCCCACCATAATGCTGGCTACCGTTGTATAGCTGAAATATTCTTGAGTACGGCGTGAAACACCAGTCAAATAAATAAATAAACTCAAAGGGACGGCTTTGATAATCATTTAAACTACTCCAATGTTTAGTGTATAGTGACCATTTACATGTGATGTGTCATCATTCGACCAAACCCTGTGATAAAACCATCGCTAAACTCATGCATACACACGGCCAAATGCCACTAAACATAAATCTGGCCCGGGAGCTAGTAGCTGTCTTATAGGTTACGTGAAACGTGTTTTCTTTCTGACGATGCAATTGAGGATGTGGCTTAGCATGTAAAAGTACAGAGAAGGGCTCCCCAGCCTTCTTGTGTGGGGCGTTAAAATGGATTTAAATGAGAGTTTTCCAAAGGCCCCAACGATCAGTCTGAAAATGAAATAACCTGCAGTGGTGACGTCAGCTACAAGATCTGTCAAAACAACTTTGTGGGAAACAAGTGTCCACGTTGGGGAGCTAACCGCTCTCGTTGAGATTCCAAAAATTTCCGGAAAATATGCCTCAAATAGATAGTTTATTAGGGATATATAATATCCATCAAAAATGAATTTTTTTCTTTTTGTTTGGTGTAACTGTCTTTTTTTTATTGGCTTTAAAGCCATAATGCTCATTTTAGAGTATGTTTTCATGTATGGTTTAAGGTTAGCCCTAAGTTTTATAGTGTGATGCTATCCGTGATTTCCTTTGGCCATAACGCTGGACGCTGTCGTATAAGTACAATAGCTTTTAAGTATGCTGCGCAACACCAATCAAACAAATATATAAATCCTATTCGTGCGGAACGGTTTCAGAAAAAAGATTTAAATGGGAAGTTTGACCGCAATCACTACATGTAATGTTCATCTTTGGGTTAACAGTTTTTAACAACTCTTTGGACTGAGACAAAAATGTTACAAATTGAACACAGCAATCAGTTCAGAAGTTAAGCCACTCACCAAGTCCTAACTAAGTTAGGTTTAAGACGTGTACGTGAAACCGATGACTGAAAGAATGGGGAGAACCCACTTGGCTGTTCCAGGTGTCCAGATCGTCCAACCTACGTGTGACAGATCGTCTCTTATTTCTTTTCAGCCATTAGCCACTTACAGCCAAGGAGGAGAAGTCGGGAATTTCGTTCTCTTCGTAAGAAAAGTTTTATCTTTTTACTTGTTTGTGTCTGGTTTGTCACAAACCGAATTCTTTTACATTGTCGTCAGAATATGTCTATCCATTATTCGGGGATGCCCGTCAATAGATCTGTCTGTATGTCTGTCTCTCCGTTCGACCGTCAGTAGATCTGTCTGTATGTCTTTCTCTGTGTCCGTCAGGTAATAGATCTGTCTGTATGTCTGTTTCCTTTTCCGTCAGTAAGTCTGTCTGTCAGTAAGTTTGTTTGTATGTCTGTCTCTCCGTCCGTCCGGCAGCATGTCTGTCTGTATATATCTGTCTCTGCCCGACCGTCAGTAGATCTGTCTGCATGTCAATCTCTCCGTCCGTCCGGGAATAGGTTTGTCTCTGTGTCAGCCTCCATGTCCATCTGGCAGTAGATCTGTTTGTATGGCTATCTCTCCATCCGCCCGGCAGTAGATCTGTTTGTATGTCTATTTCTCTGTCGGTGAGGCAGTAGGTGTGTCTGTATATATCTGTCTTTGTCCGACCCTCAGTAGTCTATCTCTCCGTCCGTCCGTCCGTCCGTCCGTAGATTTGTCTGTATGTTTATCTCTCCGTCCGACCGACAGTAGGTCTATTTGTATATATATCTCTCTCTGTCCGGCAGTAAATCTGTCTGTATGCCTTTCTCCCTGTCAGTCCGTCAGTTGATTTGTCTGTATGTCTGTCTCTCCGTCCGGCAGTAGGTCTGTCTGCATGTATCTTACTCTGCCTGACCGTCAGTAGATCTGTAGGTATGTCTGTTATATGTAACGTCACGTCATTCGTGTACGTTTATCACCTTTGTGGAAACAGTTCTCACCAGGGTTCTTAAAGAGTTATAAATCACCTGGATGAAACGCCTTCACCTTGATGGAAAGATTTTTTACCTGGGTGAAAACTTTTTCAATTTTGTGAGAAATCTGACATGTAGGCCCACCGTAGTGTGAGACAGCCGATGTGTGGGATTTTTGTTAGAGCCTTTATTTATCTGGTGAAAAAAGGGAGCATTCCAAGTTTGAATATTCAGCGCAAAATGTTACCTAATTTGTTGAGTTTATGCTTTGCAGTTGACCAATGTGAAGGCTGGTGGGGAGATCGTGCTACCAAGGTCAAAGACAGCGATTAAACCACAAAAGGTAAAAAAAAGAAGAAAAAAAAACAACAAAAAAAAACCCCACAAACACTTACATGATTTATATGCACAAAAGGATGACCGTATTAAAGAAAGAATACGAAACGCTACTACGATAATTAGCCCTATAAAATATATAGCATTAGCCAAGAATGTTCGTTGTGAATATAATAATTGAAGAAAATGACGTGTTAATGAACACTCTGTATTATTTTATGGATTCATGTTGACGAAGCAGGGTATTGTTAATTGATCTTATCACAACGCAATATGGTCAAAATACGCTTACAATAACTGTAACCTTCATTCTAATCCATTCTAACGAGACTAAGAGTAAGCGTGACATTGTATTTAAAATGATGGCAACCTTGTATTTACAATGCTGACAACTTTTTATTGAAAATGATGGTAACTTTATATTTATAATGATGGCAACTTTGTATTCAAAATTATGGCAAATTTGTATTTGAAATGCTTACAGCTTTTTATATAAAATGAAGGTAACTTTGTATTTAAAATGTTGGCAACTTTGTATTTAAAATGATGGCAACTTTGTATTTAAGTGATGGCAAACTTGTATTTAAAATGCTGACAACTTTTTATTTAAAATTATGGTAACTTTGTATTATAATGATGGCAACATATTATTTAAAATGCTGACAGCTTTGTATTTAAAAGGATGGCAACTTTTTTATTTTTAAAATGATTTCAACTTTGTATTTAAAATCATAACAACTTTGTATTTAAAATGACGGCAACTTTGCATTTAAAATGCATTATGGCAACTTTATATTTCAAATGATGGCAACCCTCCCCTTACTCTGATCATTTCGTCCCCGCAGGGAGCGGCGGTATTCTTCTACGCCACGAAAGACTACGCTGGCGTATGCCCGACTTTATACGGATCACAGTGGTGTATGTATTACAGAAAATCCTCCCTCTATCACCATTTCCAAATAAAACTGTATACCAACAAAATGTAGTATCGAAAGTAGTTCTTCAGCGCTTATATCATGCATACCATGTCACGTGCACAAGTGCACATGACCGCAAATGATAGAGGAAACCAGCACAGATTCCGATTCGGTTTCAATGATTTCCCTGGGTCATTTCCGGTCTCGTCTTACTGAAACATTCTTGGAAGCGGTATTAAATCTTAATAAGAAAGGGCCTTCGGCGGCCCAGTGGTTAGCGTGCTGGTACAACACAATCACCCGGGAGACCCTCCGCAGTGCGATCACTGTGAGTTCACTTCCATCTCATGGTGGCTTCCTCTACGGCGTAAAACATCAAGCAAATGAATAAATAAATAAATAATAGGGATATTCCGTGGGCGAGGTGGTGGGCGTCCCTGTGCGGCGCAGTGAACCAGGAGCCACTCACCAGTGCCATCGCTACGAGCCAGGTTCAAAGCTCATGCTGGCTTCCTCTCCAACCGTAAGTCTTGGGTCGTGGGTTTCCCCAGGGCTATGAACGGTTTCCTCCCACCGTAAGCACCTGGTCATACGTGGGAAGGTCTGCCAACAACCTATGGGTGGTCGTGGCCTCCCATCATAATTCTGGCGGCCGTCATAAAATAAAGTATTGTTGAGGTTGGCGTAAAACACCAATTTAAAAAGTAAATAAATTAATAAATAAATAATAATAAATATACATACTCTTCATTCAACATTCATAGTTGACTCGTCATTTTACATTTTGTGCTTCTGCTTTTTGTACTTGCAGTGTCTTGGAAAACCTATTACGAACAACCTGCCCAATACTGCCGACTGACGGAAGCTCCTAAACATAAGAACGATTATTAGTAACGGAATTGGGCTGGACAAGCATCGTCATCAGTACTGACTGAAGCTCCCCAGTGTAAGGACTATTATCTATAACAGGATTGGGGCCCTCACTGACAGACGAACAACCCGCCCATTACCGCCTACTGACATAATTCCTCTGTCCCAATTAGCCGCAGGCAACACGGCTTAGCCGGTGTGGTTTTGCTACGGCGCGTTTGAAAAATGGAGTCATGGCTCGACACAACTATTTGACTTTTACGTGCATGTGTACTTACTTTGCAAGAGTGCAAAGATACATATGTACTGAGGATTTAATCTTTGTATTATAAAGGATTTCATCACCAGTGCGAAAATTATTGATATAATTATAAGCATTGCGGAGCGAATGATAAAGATATAGAACTATTTGATCTCTTCCCCGTATCTACACTACAGAAACTTAATGAGTGGAGAGAAAGCAGGGGAGGTGGAATGTAATGTAAATGTGGTAATTTAACAATTGCGTAAACTTTGAGAAAATTGGCGAGTTTGCTGAATTTTCTATTTTGACATCTCGTACAAAAAAAACTATGATTTGATAATATTCATTGTCCCCTATGACTGTTGACGTGCACTTGGTGGAGTCGAGGAAGGAAGAATGAAACGGTGTTATTCAAATCGTTACTTTAAAGTCATTCTTTATGGTTAGATATCATAAATTAGCTATAATTGTGCAACATATATTTACGTAGCTAACTATTGGTCCACGAAGTAGAATGTTTGAAGTTGTTGTTGTCGTTCACCTTGTGTACACACTGAACGGTGAAAAAAATAATGTACACCTATTGTAGAAAATGTATTGTGTGCGATGGCAAATATCGGGTATGATTATGATGAGAATATAAATTTACTGTACTCCCCGTAGTGCTGTACCTGAAACGTCTATAATGTATCTTGACGAATGTGGTGATTGAGAAAATATAAGATTTTTTAAAAAATGCTTTCTTCTTCAATTCTTTGTTTTTTTTTTTTTATTTTTTTTGTTAGTTGTTAATTTGGTTGGTTTGTTTGATTGGTGGTTAACGCCATGTTTTTGATTATACTGTACGGATGTTAAGTTAATGGGTGGGGAAAATTCCTGGAGTAACCCACCGACCTTCGCATGGATCCAGAGAAACTTCCTGACTTAAAACCGTAGCTGAATGTGCGATTAGCTGATTGATTCATCAATGGTGTTTAAAGTCTAATTCGAGAATTGTCACGTGCATGATGGCGATCAGGTCTTTAGGGAAGAAACCAGACTTCTACCATCAGTTTTATTTATTTATTTATTGATTTATTGGTGTTTTATTATAAGCCGTCCTCGAGAATATTTCACTTATACGACGGCTGCCAGAATTATAGTGAGAGGCCACGACCATCCACAGGTTACTGACAGACTTTCCCAGGTACAACCGGAGAGGTCATTTGACCACGTTGTTTTAATTTTATTTCTTTTAGCTTAAAGGAAAAGACCTCCAAAAATCCAAGATGGCGTCACTAAACAGATCACTTAAAACTATGCATGAATCTACTTCCATTTATTTATTTATTTTCTTTAGATTTTTTGAAAAGAGTTCAAGGCGCTCAAACATTTGAATTCTAAGGTGGGCTTTATGGACCATACTGTCAGAGGTCATCAACGTCACAGGAAGTTATTTCAAGTCTAATCACGACACTGAATGTTGGAATAACTTTTTTTACCCATTTGATTTGATTTATTTATTTATTTGATTGGTGTTTTTACGCCGTACTCAAGAATATTTCACTTATACGACGGCGGCCAGGCATTATGGTGGCAGGAAACCGGGCAGAGCCCGGGGGAAACCCACGACCATCCGCAGGTTGCTGGCAGGCCTTCCCACTTACGGCCGGAGAGGAAGCCAGCATGAGCTGGACTGGAACTCACAGCGACCGCATTGGTGAGAGGCTCCTGTTTTTTTTTAACCATGAGTGAAGGATTACTGAAATAATGTTCCCAGAAATTCCTTCCATCTAGTGAACATCAGGGCAAAAGGTGATGTGACGTCAAAGTTCCTAGACATCTTCAGTATGGCTTGTAAAGCACCATTGTTTTCAAATATTTGAACGTCTTTCAACACTCCTAAAAAAATCTGAAAAAACAAATGAAAGTATTTTTACGCATAGTTTTGATTTCATTTCACTGGTGTTTTATGCCGTACTCAAGAATAAACTGACGGACAAAAGAAACTTTACAAAGAGTTCACATCAATTTATTTTGCGAAAAACAGAATGACTGAAGTTTAATATATTGAATGACTTTAGATATTGAAAGTCTGGAATAAGAACGGACAAAGCAGCCTTCAGATCATTTTACAAGTGAACAAACAGAGCAGGGGTAGAAAAATAGCCATTCCATCTTGGTTAACAATGGGCAGAGTATACAAAAAGTTGGTTATTTTTAAAATCGCGTCAATATCGCGTGTGACCACCCCTTGCTTCAAAGCATGCAAAAACTCTCCGACGCATAGAAAACCCCTGATGAGATGACGTGGGATTCGTTGTCATGCATTTTGGAGAGCGAACGCCAGTTCTTGTCGGTTGGCTGCAAGGTGTGACCGTGTCTTACTCGACGACCCATGATATCCCAAAGATGTTCTATGGGGGACATATCCGAGGAACATACACGCCACGACAAGACGTCGATGTCGTTGGCATCAAGGAAGCTGCAAAACTCGAGTTGTATGAGGTCTGGCGTTGTCATGCTGTTACAGGACACCACGTGGCTGCTGTTGAAGGAATGTCTGGACTTTCATTCACGCAACGTTGAGCTGTTAGGTGTCCGTGGATAATGACCAGTGGTGTCATCATTCCTCTCCACAAATCCCACCCCACACCATCACACTGCCGCCACCAAACGGTACTACCTCCTGGACGCATGATGCAGCCGTTCGTTCGCCTCTTTAACCATGAGCTCGCTCTCTGCCATCGGCTCGGAACAGGCAGAAGCGGCTTTCATCCGTGAAAACAACACGTTGCCAATCACGGCGTACAATTCGAGCCTATCGCAACCTCTGGCGATGATGTTCGGCGGTCAACAACTGCCCTCTGAATGGTAGATAGGCCCTAATTCCGTGAGGCATCATGGACACGGTCTGCTGACTGACCCGGTGACCTAAGGCACTGATTGACGATGATGTCACTGTCAGGAAGCGGTTCCTCAGGTGTATGGTGCGCAGGCACCCGTCTTCTCGGAGCGCAGTTACCCTAGGCCCGCCTGTTCTTGGCCTGTCCGATGTCTGCCCTGTGTGTCTGTAACGTTGCATCAAGTTTGACACAGTTACGCGAGAGCAGCCAAAGGTCCTTGCAATGTGGGCATGGGTGGCTCCCATGGATACCATACCCAGGCTACTCTCGCGTGTGTAACGTTTTTATATATTTATTACATGTGCAGTTGCGGCCATCCATGGGTCACGTAATTTTTCAACTTTCTTCGTTGTCTCAAAACAAATTCGTGTGGGCGTATAGACGCTTGTCGCACATGGGAGTATGCTTCGTACAATGTTTTCCTACAATAATTTGGTATTAATTTGCTGAAAAGGCTGGTTAAATTTAACTCACGAAGTCGTAAATTTTCTTTTAATCGTCACGTTTATTTCACGTATACGACGGCGGATCAGCATTATGGCGAGAGGAAACCGGGCAGAGCCAGTACCACACGTCATAGTCTCTCAGGACGACACGTAATGGTGTTTCAGTACCACACGTCGTAGTCTTTCAGTACCACACATCACGGTCTTTCAGTACCACACGTCATGGTCTTTCAATACCACACGTCATGGTCTCTCAGTACCACACCTCATGGTCTTCCAGTACCACACGTCATAGTCTTTTAGTACCACACGTCATAGTCTTCCGGTAACACACGTCATGGTTTTTCAGAACCACGTTATACTCTTTCACTACCACATACCATTGGTTTGCAGTACCACACATCTTTCAGCACCACATGATAATGTTTTTCAGCACCACATGGTAATATATTTTAGTACCACATGGCATGATCTGTCTGCAACTGATGCAAACCTGCTGACATGGAAACACGGGTGTACCTGTGCAACTGTTACATTTATTATCCAGAGTACAAAGATACAGTATTAAGTACAGGGAAGAGCTACTCTGCTCATGCAAAAGCATTGTACAGAATGAACAATAGTACTGTTCTCACAGAATATATCACACAGTATGTTCTCTGTAGACAGCGTGGACTACAAACAGAAATACAATCTCTTTCCGTAACTCCTTAGAATATATGGTAAACTATATAACACAAGTACGATTCTCACAAAATGCTTGGCATGGTATGAACAAAAACACCATTTTGCAAAATATGTCATAGATCATTAACCAAAATACTATATCGTACAGTACGTTTCATGTAATGTTCGCACAAAATACATTGATATCGTATACGCTAAAACACTATTGCCACAGAAAACATCGTACAGTATACACCAAAACACTGCTGTCACAGAGCATACTGCACAGCAAAGCACTGTTGCCACAAAACCAATCATACAGTATAAACCAAAATACCGTTGCCACAGAACATATCGTACAGTGTAAAGCAAAACATTGCTTCCACAAAACATATTGTAAAGTATACACCAAAGCACTGTTGCCACAAACATATGATACAGTATACAACAAAACACAGTTTCCACATAACATATCGTAGGTCTACAGTATAAACCAAAACACTGTTGCCACAAAACATATCGTGCAGTATACAACAAAAAACTATTGCCACAGAGCACATTGTAAAGTATACACCAATATACTCTTGCCACAAAACATATCAGACAGTATGCACCAAAACGCCTTTGTCACAGAACT
This sequence comes from Liolophura sinensis, assembly GCF_032854445.1. NCBI lineage: Eukaryota > Metazoa > Mollusca > Polyplacophora > Chitonida > Chitonidae > Liolophura > Liolophura sinensis. Next base: position 9,690,063 of record NC_088298.1, on the reverse strand, counting down.
TATCTTACAGTATACACCAAAGCATTATTGCCACAGAACATATCGTACAAAATACACCAAAGCACTGTTGCCACAGAACATATGGTAAAGTATACACCAAAACACTGTTCGCGCAAAACATATCGTGCAGCATACGCCAAAAGACTGCGCTTTGGGAGGCGGTAGATCCCGGGTCAATCCTGGGCCGGGTCCCACTTACGACCTTCAAAGAGAAAGCAGTAACTTCTTCACTTCGCGGACAGCGTAAATGGGATAGTGCAACGGCTGGTTGAGCCGTATCAGTGTAATGCCTCGGACAGGGCGGCTCTTAGTGAAGCAGCACTCGATAAAAGAGAGGTGGAAATCCGCCCTGCAACAAGGAGCCACATCACATGCACTCTAAGGACTCCTTCGTCGTCATATGACTGAAAACTTGCTAAGTAGGCTACGACGTTAAACCCCAAGCACTCATTCACTCACACAAAACACTGTTGCCACAGAGCATATCGTACACCAAAATATTGTTGCCACAGAGCATACCGTACAGCATACACCAAAACACCGTTGCCACAAAACAAATCGTACAATGTAAACCATGACGCTGTTCTTACAAAACATACTGTGTATCATGAACAGAAGTAAGCTACTGCTTTCAGAAAGTACATCGTAAAGTATGATGTACAGTACGGTCTCACAGCTCCTGTTGTTCAGGATACATATTGTACAGGATACATGAAAATACTGCTGTGTATTGTACATCCTACATTCTATATATATATATATATATATATATATATATATATATATATATATATATATATATATATATATATATATATATATATTGGTGTAGAATGTACTGCGATTTGACATACTGCTATGTATTGTACATTGTACATTCTGTTTATAATATGTATAGTATTTTGGTGTAGAATGTACGATGCACAGGAGTATTTTTATGTATCCTGTACAATAAAAGCATATATGCTTTTACACACATTTTCGAATACATTGATCATTTCGTGGTAAATAATTACCCAGTATTCGATGAATCAGTACCTGTCGAACGGTGCGACGTTTGAAAACGGACACAAATGTTTAGATCAAAGGGTAAATTCTTCCCAATGGATGGAATTCGATGAGTTAATATTATCGGAGTAAGGACGCTATTTATCATATACAATGTAACAAAACAATTACGTATCATGAAGAAGTGTTGGTATTCAGGGGAGCCGGGCTGGCCTGCTTTCTTTCCGTAAGCGTATGAAAAAATGGGAGCGGGACTGTACAGAAACAACGTACAAAGATTTGTCAGCAAGTAAGTAGCTGCCAACACAACATTCTCTTGATGTATCTGGGCGCCATAACTCGATTTAAATTTCATATGTTGAAAACGCAGTGCAAGGAAACAGAAGTTGTATAACAGGAACGACATGCAGTTGCAGAATAGCAAGACATTTTCCACAATATTTGAAGCCAACTGAAGGAATTGTGCCCTTTGTAGTATCACACAGACAGGGTGAAAGCCAGGGGGTACCGGAACTTGAAGCCTCAGAGCAAAAACAACGTAGGCAGTGTAGATCAACAGGGCCACAAGTACAGGGGCGATAACCATAAAGAGTCTAATACCCTTGTTATAGCCAACAGTGTGGTACTGCAGTGGTCTGGTGACGGCATAAAGACGGTCACAGGCTAACCCTAAACTGCAGAAGGACTGGATGAAAACAACAAGGCCAAAAATATTCGCGGTAGTTGCACCAAAACACAATGCCGTGTTATCACTTACTTCCCAGAAAATTTCTGCGATGATCCGAAGATTTATACCAGAGGCAAAAGGCAGAATGGTATTAGCAATAGCACTAACTTGCAGAAAGGCTTTAGCTTTCAACTGCCACGAACTGACACCAGCCAGCCCACTCAACAGGAAATAGTTCACTGCTGCTGACATACAGCCGAGTGCGATACGCACTGCGTACATCAGAAACAGTGGTAATGTGAATTTCATGAGGTGTATCCCACTCCCACTTCCGTCTTCACCGGATGTGACGTTACTTCCACTGATGTTGGACAACCAATCGGCCTCGTTTGTGAGAACGTCCATAGTGAGATTGCAGGCCGCACAGGAAGTATTCATCATCTAAAACAGTGAACGTGATATATCACACATGCATTACTAGTGAAGATGAAGCAAGGAAACTAGTGAAAATGCACAGCTGATTGTTCGTTTGTTTTTATTTCAGTTTACGCTAGTATTGTCAAATCTTACTTATACGGTAGGTGTTCATGTTTGACTCGTCGTGCTAAATGGGGAAGAAAGAAATAAAACACGGAATGGTCTTCGTTTCTGCTTCTCGACATCTCTACGTGAGGCAAAATTCTACGTGAGGCAGCAAAGCAAACCATTTTCAACAACCCATAGCAAGCTATTTTGTTGCAAAAGCAACCTATCTGAGCACACAGGTAGTCAGTAGTATTATAAACACGTACAGATATTGGATTATCACAAATGCTGTCTCTGAAGATATTGCTACGAAGCAGAAGAATATCAAGTTGACTCTTGATATATGCTATAGAGGAGCGTTGATCAAAGTGATGATCAAAAGAGTCATTTCCAAAAGGACCTACAAGACCGGGGCCCGATTCCACGTAGCCATTTCTGAATTGAGTGAAAAATTTGATAAACGATTTTAGAGCTTATTTGTAGGACCTAGTAATTGGCATTTTCACCACTGTGTACTGCTAGTACACACAAGAGGTTTTCAATTTTGGCTTGTCAGAAATGACTTTGAGGAATAGGTCCGAGTTTCCAAAGAAATATGCAAGAAACAATTATATATATTTGATAAAAAAAAAACTCATCAGGGAGTAAGAGAATTTTTATCAGTTGTCATGAATCGAAAACGGTTCCTCCGTGGCCAAGCGGGTTAGCACGCCAGTACAGCGCAATAACCAAGGGACCTCTCACCAATGTCTCTGTGAGTTCAAGCACAGCTCATGCTGCCTTCCTCTCCGGCCGTCAGTGGGAAGGCTTTGCAGCAACCTGTAGAGGGTCGTGGGTTTCCTCCAAACATAATGTTGGCCTCTGTCGTATAAGTGAAATATTCTTGAGTACGGCGTTAAACAGCAGCCAAATAAATAAAATAAATAAATGTATTAAAAACAGTTAATATTCTCAAAATGATATCAACTTCAAATTCCAACTCCCGGTCCGTGAATGGTTTCCTCGTAGAATAGGTAGCTAATTTGTATTTACAGGTGTATCAGTCCTTTTTGTAGGTTGCAGCTCTTCATAAAAGGGCCATGTTAAAGTAATAAATAGGATTGCCCTAGCAATCATAAGGGGAGTAGAATACAAATACATGTAAAGAACAGATTGCCATCAGTCCTGAAAACTGCCCATACTTGGCAACAACAGTGTTAATGTCTCTTATGTATTAAATGTAATGACAACACAGCAATTGTCAACAAGAATTTTAATGTCTTTGTATATTAAATGTAATGACAACACAGCAACTGTCAACAAGAATTTTAATGTCTTCGTATATTAAATGTAATGACAACACAGCAATTGTCAACAAGAATTTTAATGTCTTTGTATATTAAATGTAATGACAACACAGCAACTGTCAACAAGAATTTTAATGACTTTGTACATTAAATGTGATGACAACACAGCACTTTGAGTAATCCTAACCAAATGAAGTCTAATAAATTACAACTAATATCACTGCATTTTTAAGGCAAATTCCGCTTAAGGTGGTGGGGGGGGGGTGTCTATGTGGCTACTTTTTAAACATTTAACTGCACAGTTAGAATAAATCCCTAATTGAATTAAATTGACAAGAAACCGTATTTCACCCGTAATACGTGTGACCATTTGCCAACTACCACACTGTCGTCGCTGCTCTGGTTTACTCTATAAGCAGTCGTCTTTTATACTATTTGAACAATAAAAGAAACTCAAGAGTGAAATAGCTTGATAGAGCATTCTGGACTAGGTTAGGGGGCAATAATTTGGTAGATTGGACTCGCCAGATTTGACAACAATCTAACAATTGCCTCTAGGCTGCACGTGTATTATACTGAGCGACGGCTCAGTAACAAGATTTGTTTGTAGCTCATTTGTGCCTATTTGTTCTATAATTTGATTTGCTTTTATCGCAAAATATTCCATTGTTATGACTTTTCTAGCTCTGCCCCTTCGCTGTCTGTAAATGTTCTGATTTCAGAGATATAGTTGACAGGTAATGCCATATAACAACATACGTTTTTTACAGTTCGTTTTTCTCTCAGGTAACAGGCAAGAAGATCTGGCATTAACCTGCGGATTATCGTAGGTTTTTCCCGGGTTCTACTCGGTTTGTTCCCACAACAATGCTGCCCACAACCCGAAAAGTGAAACTTTCTTAAGTTTGGCATAAAATACCACTCCTATATATAAATAAATTAATTAAAAAATAAAGAAATACACAAATAATAAATGAAAAAAGCATATTTTGTTTACCTCCATGAGTGTATAACACGTTGAGCTGTATAGGGAAGCGACCAAAGAGCGCCTTGACAAAGGCCTCCTCTTCAGACGATATAAAAAGCACCTGGTAGGGTGGATCTTCGCGCTACACGTTCTAATGATCGGCCGGTGACGTTATAAGTGACAGTTTTCATACGTCTTCGGAAGATGGGGGCTAGGTAGTAAAGGGTGACGACCTCCTATGTTAGATGTGAGAATGAGCAATGTGTTAACGACATAACTTTCCCGCTAATTGGGTGTATCAGAGCAAGGGTGACGGGCAGACTAACAGCCACTCGGCTTTCGTTTCATCTTGTTCACTCTTAACGAGAAAATACTACATTTTGTACATAATCACACTAGCTGAGGTTACTCTGCAAGACAAGTGAAATTTATGTTATACACAAGATATACATGTCTCCAAAGTTTATTTCTGACTCATTTGTAATAAACTGAGAAAGTCTCCATTCAGCGTATCAACTGATCTGTGCTTTGTGCCAGAAGAACAGAGCTGATCTTAACGTTAACAGTGGATTAAAATCCTATAATTCCAATCTTTATTCCAGCATTATACGAATTGTTTGCAAATGTTGATAGTTACAGTACTAGTCTATAAAAAGACAGAAAACAATATTAACTGCGTCTGGATGGATTAAAACCTAAACATAATTCATATTTATTTATTTATTTATTTATTTATTTATTTATTTATTTATTTATTTATTTACCTATTTGGTGTTTTACGCCGTTCCTAGGTCGAACTCGGTCAAATCCTAAACTGGTATTGTGTTCAGTTTAGGTTAATCTTAGTACATCATCAGATTGTATTTATTTGGTTTCACGTCGAAAGTGTATTCAGCAGTGTGCTGAGATTCTGGTTGGGACCACTTCAGTATTCAGATAATACACGTTGATTTATCCCTATCCAGAGGATACTGTTCCGATGTCGAACAGAAAATCCCTAATCGGGAACTAATTTAGATGTTACGGCTTGGGTCAGTATTTTCTTATGGTTTAATTGGCAATATTATGGGTATTCGCAAGGTAACATCCTGTGAAATACACGATTCGAACATAACACAACTGTTCAAACGCCATCAACAAAGCCAACCATAATAGGAGGAAGTTTAACAAGGTGTCGGTGATCTGCTTAGCTTTAAATAATACCTATATAGCAAAAGCAGTGAAAGGTATATATGTTTATATTCACCTTCGTTGGATTTAAAGGAAACTAAAACCTGGTACATTTAGTCTGGACATTCTTTTGTACAAAAACCAAAATGGTTCCCTTTTACGCCGAATCGACGAGAAGAGGGATAGTTTCACATTAATGACATTGTAAATTATCCTTACTTGGATAGCAATAAACTGAGGAGTCTGTATGTGGCGTGTACATATTTAACATTTCTTAGATCCTGTGTATTGGGTGACGATTTCAATCAACGTCACCATTCATTACTGCAAAAACTTTTGTGTGTCGATGATGTTTCATGACACGCCTTCACTCCAAGTTTCTTAAGTTTTACAATGAGTGTAATTCTCTTATACGTAAGTAAATATGGACATAGCCTCCATAATCTCTGGGGCCCTGCTACATGATGGTGTCTAATTCTGATTTACTTGGGGCTTTAGAGACTGGATATCCATCGTGTTGAATTAGATCGCCTCATTTGATACACATATGAACAGTTGCAATCACAACGCAACTCAGATACATATAGTATTATCCACAACTTAAATGCTAGCAGGGGGCATTCGCGGCTCAGTCGGTTAGCGCGCTAGCGCAGCGCAGTGACCCAGGAGTCTCTCACCAATGCGGTCGCTGTGAGTTCAAGTCCAGCTCATGCTGGCTTCCTCTCCGGCCGTACGTGGGAAGGTCTGTCAGCTACCTGCGGATGGTCGTGGGTTTCCTCCCGGCATGTGCCCGGTTTCCTCCCACCATAATGCTGGCCGCCGTCGTATAAGTGAAATATTCTTGAGTACGGCGTAAAACAGCAATCAATGAAATAAATAAATAAATTAAATACTAGCATCGAAAACGATTTGAATACTGATTTCACTCGTTCGCTTAGAATATTCCTTGCTCTTTTCCAAATATCACTGAAAACTTTTAGCTGCTTCTCATTGCATGAGTAATTTCTTACTTTTTGGTTTATTTTCTTAGCTATTGTTTCTTTTGTGTTCAACGTTGTTTTCGGAAGAGGCCTTGTAATTATTGACCCGAAATGTTCATTTCAGTTGGCTGCTGGTATACACTGAGAGAAGGTTTGGGTCAACTGATCCAAAAACCTGAGTTATACAACTGAGCTAATTTAACACAGAAAACTGTGTCATATGACAAGATCAATAAAGACTCCTGTGAGCTTTTAGAATAACCAAGTTAGTCAGCAATACAACCAGATGAGTTTCCTGACTGATCTAGTCACACGACTCAGTTTTCTGAGTTGAATTAAGTCAGTTGTATAACTCACATTTTTTAGTTAGTTGATTCAAACTTTTCACTCAGTGCATGAATGTCTGTTTCGACACATAGATTAAAACTTTTCCTACTTCGGCTCGTATACCGTGCAAACTCCTGAAGGACCAACTACATCGTGAACATCTCATCACAGGTAATGATCAGTTCACTTGCTTGGCCCTATCACTATTTCAAACCTTAATAATACCTGTATCCTGCCCGTTGAATCGGTTCGGAATACTGGTAGTTCCTGATATCTACAGATTGCATACATATTATCGATGGGTGGAATTCTCTCAAAGAAGATCTCTGCAAACATGGTTAATGTCATAACAACGATGACAGACAAGAAGAACACCACAGATCTGCCAACATTGCTGAAGGTGTCACCGATAAATCTTCATTTAACTTCAAACCGAAAGTTGCAGCCTTCGTGTCAACCGCGAGGTAGGTGTCACGTCAAATGAACTGCAGCTAACATCACTGCATTCTCACCTAACGCCATGGTTCTACGTTACGTCTGATTTCCTACTCTTTAAGGATTTACACGAACAAATAGAATAAAACCCTATAACTGAGGTAAATTGACAAAATGCCCTATTTCCCCGGTTTCATGTGACCATTTGACAACTGTCACACTCCTATTTAAAAAATAAATAAATATTAAAAAAACATAAATTAATAATTCATAAAGAGCATATTTTGCTTACCTCCGTGAGTGTATAACACGTTGAGCTGTATAGGGAAGCGACCAAAGAGCGTCTTGACAAAGGCCTCCTCTTCAGACGATATAAAAAGCACCTGGTAGGGTGGATCTTAGGGCTACACGTTCTAATGGTCGGCCGGTGGCGTTATAAGTGACAGTTTTCATACGTCTTCGGAAGATGGGGGCTAGGTAGTAAAGGGTGACGGCCTCCTATGTTAGATGTGAGAATGAGCAATGTGTTAACGACATAACTTTCCCGCTAATTGGGTGTATCAGAGCAAGGGTGACGGGCAGACTAACAGCCACTCGGCTTTCGTTTCATCTTGTTCACTCTTAACGAGAAAATACTACATTTTGTACATAATCACACTAGCTGAGGTTACTCTCCAAGACAAGTGAAATTTATGTTATACACAAGATATACATGTCTCCAAAGTGTATTTCTGACTCATTTGTAATAAACTGAGAAAGTCTCCTTTCAGCGAATCAATTGTTCTGTGCTTTGTGCCAGACCTAACGTTAACAGTGGATAAAAACCCTATAATTACAATCTTTATTCCAGCATTATACGAATTGTTTGCAAATGTTGATAGTTACAGTACTAGTTTATAAAAAGACAGAAAACAATATTTACTGCGTGTGGAAGGATTAAAACTCAAACATAATTCATAAACTTGGAATCAAAACCGTATGCTGGTATTGGAATTGGTACTCGGAAAAACAATGCCGAAGGACAAAAGCTCTCAAACATAAGGACGATTATTAGTAACAGAATTGGGGTCCTCACTGACAGACGTCCAATCTGCGGAATAATTTATGCCATTTTTCGAATGCTTAGATAAAAACCGTCACTCTTTGTGGTCTTTAAAAACCACGCCGTAGTCTTACAGTATCACAAATTAATGTATTTCAGCATCAAATATCATTGTCATAATATATCAGAACCACATGTCATGGATTTTCAGAACCACATGTCATGGATTTTCAGAAGCATATGTGATTATTTTTGAGTACCATATAAAGTTTGCTGCCATACAAGGAGTTGAAACATTCGTCTGTATAACACATAATGATCATGAAAGAAAGAAAGAAATAAAATAAAGTTTGGATGTGAGAAGATTATAGGCACTGTTTTTTCCATTACTCACAAATACAATCCTGATAATGTTACATTTACTAACTATAATGTAAATATACAACATTTTATACAAGGAACAGAACAGCCTGCTCATATATAAGCATGTGACAGGATGAACAAAAGTACTCTTCTTGGGTAAATTATAACAAAAGTATTACAACAAATGTCTTTGGGGAGTGAGTGAGTGCTTGGGGTTTAACGTCGTACTCAACAATTTTTCAGTCATATGACGACGACAAATGTCTTTGGTGTTTTCTCAACAGACAAAATAGTATGACCAGAAATACAATTGTCTCAGCTTCTTAACTAATTCTCCTAAAATATACGGTAGACTGTGAATGTAAGCACGAGTTAGGCAGCATACGCCACGTAGAACAAAGAAAACCGTTTTCACAGAATACATCGTAGATTATAAACAAAAATGCTGTTCTCATAAAATCTACGGTAGATTAGAAACAACAATACTGTTCTTACCGTCTGTATCATGACATATATCCTCTCAAATCATATCCTACAATATACACCACAATACTCTTTGTACGAAGTATATGTTACACTACACACCAAAATGCTGTTCTCACAAAGTATATCAAACTTTATACACTAAAATACTATTGTCACAAAATATATTGTATAGTACACATCAAAACACCATTCTCACAAACTATGTCGGACAGTATACACTAAAATGTTGTTCCCAAAAAGTATATCTAACAGTATACACTAAAATGTTGCTCTCACAAAGTATATCCAGCAGTACACGCTAAAATGTTGTTCTCACAAAGTAGGTCGAACAGTATAGACTAAAATGTTGCTCTCACAAAAGAATGTCGTACAATATAAACTAAAATGTTGCTCTCACAAAGTATATCCAGCAGTACACACTAAAATGTTGCTCTCACAAAGTAGGTCGAACAGTATACACTAAAATGTTGTTCTCACAAAAAATATCCAACAGTATATACTAAAATGTTGTTCTCAAAAAGAAAGTCAAACAGTATACACTAAAATGTTGCTCTCACAAAAAATGTCGTACAGTATAGACTGAAATGTTGTTCTGACAAAGTATAAATTGCAGTTTACACAAAAATACTAATGTCACAAAATTCATCATACATTGTAAACCAAAATAATGCACACAGAAATATAGTTGTCTTGATTTCTTAACTTCTCGTTAAGACCAGCACAAGTTTCACAACATGCCGGAAACACTAATCACATAAGAACAAAGCCAAAGACGTAATACTGATAGGAACACCATCTATCATCTAATCAGTACAACATCAATAAACATAAGACAGTATTGGATTTAACACATACTTCTTTGTTCTGGTATAAACACTGATAATCCTGGATGATTTCTGGTATACTTCACACTCACTGGTATATCACGTGTAACATATCATGTGTTCTGATGTATCAGGTCTGGTATTGAGTGTAGTGGGAGACAGATTCCACATCCTCTGGTATATCACGTGTAACATATCATGTGTTCTGATGTATCAGGTCTGGTATTGAGTGCAGTGGGAGACAGATTCCACATCCTCTGGTATATCAGTTGTAACATATCATGTGTTCTGATGTATCAGGTCTGGTATTGAGTGTAGTGGGAGATAGATTCCACATCCTCTGATATATCAGTTGTAACATATTATGTGTTCTGATGTATCAGGTCTGGTATTGAGTGCAGTGGGAGACAGATTCCACATCCTCTGGTATATCACGTGTAACATATCATGTGTTCTGATGTATCAGGTCTGGTATTGAGTGCAGTGGGAGACAGATTCCACATCCTCTGGTATATCAGTTGTAACATATCACGTTTTCTGATGTATCAGGTCTGGTATTGAGTGTAGTGGGAGACAAATTCCACATCCTCTGGTATATCAGTTGTAACATATCATGTTATGATATGTCATATCATGATGTATCAGGTCTGGTATTGAGTGTAGTGGGAGACAGATTCCACATCCTCTGATATATCTCGTCGTCATATGACTGAAAAATTGTTGAGTACGACGTTAAACCCCAAGAACTCACTCACTCCTCTGATATATCAGTTGTAACATATTATGTGTTCTGATGTATCAGGTCTGGTATTGAGTGTAGTGGGAGACAGATTCCACATCCTCTGGTATATCAGTTTTAACATATCACGTGTTCTGGTGTATCAGGTCTGGTATTGGTTGTAGTGGGAGATAGATTCCACATCCTCTGGTATATCACGTGTAACATATCATGTGTTCTGATGTATCAGGTCTGGTATTAAGTGTAGTGGGAGATAGATTCCACATCCTCCGGTACATCACGTGTAACATATCGTGTGTTTTACTGTATCAGGTCTGGTATTGAGTGTAGTGGGAGATAGATTCCACATCCTCTGGTACATCACGTGTAACATATCGTGTGTTTTAATGTATCAGGTCTGGTATTGAGTGTAGTGGAAGATAGATTCCACATCCTCTGGTACATCACGTGTAACATATCATGTGTTCTGATGTATCAGGTCTGGTATTGAGTGTAGTGGGAGATAGATTCCACATTCTCTGGTATATCACGTGTAACATATCATGTGTTCTGATGTATCAGGTCTGGTATTGAGTGTAGTGGGAGACAGATTCCACATCCTCTGGTATACCAGTTGTAACATATTATGTGTTCTGATGTATCAGGTCTGGTATTGAGTGCAGTGGGAGACAGATTCCACATCCTCTGGTATATCAGTTGTAACATATCACGTGTTCTGATGTATCAGGTCTGGTATTGAATGTAGTGGGAGATAGATTCCACATCCTCTGGTATATCAGTTGTAACATATCATGTGTTCTGATGTATCAGGTCTGGTATTGAGTGCAGTGGGAGACAGATTCCACATCCTCTGGTATATCAGTTGTAACATATCACGTGTTCTGATGTATCAGGTCTGGTATTGAGTGTAGTGGGAGATAGATTCCACATCCTCTGGTGTATCACGTGTAACATATCATGTGTTCTGATGTATCAGGTCTAGTATTGAGTGTAGTGGGAGATAGATTCCACATCCTCTGGTATATCAGTTGTAACATATCACGTGTTCCGATGTATCAGGTCTGGTATTGAGTGAGATGGCACAACTGGAAATAGTTATTTATTTATTTGACTGTTGTTTTACGCCGTACTCTGCATATAGAAGTAATCACTCCATGGTGTATTATTATGTAGTAAGATGTTTACCGTTTCACATGCTGTGTGTCATCTGCCAAATACTAGAAAGTCTTCTCTTTTTAGGCTCAAGAGGATCAATATGAACACGTGACCTAAGTTAACCAATCACAACATAGCTTTACCGATCAGCCAGATTTTGGGAACTAATTTCCCAGACTGAAATGCGTAAATCATAAATATAGACATACATAACAGGAGGTGTCATGCGTATGTCAAGGCATTTTTCTTAAGGTTTACAGTCACTAATTACTTACGCATATTAAGAAAAATTGACAATAAGTTCTCAACGAAACGAACAGATCGAGATATGGCTATCCCCGGTTTCACATCTCAACAATGTGGTAAAACTTATTTCCATTAGCATTACCAAAAACAGTTAAGTGTACATTACAAATATTATCTGAGAAGCATTATTCCTAAAATAAGTCGGCAAAAGCACTTCATTTTACAATGTACCTTTTACACCCAACTCCAAGCACTACGCTGGAAGCGTAGGGAAATATCGCACAAAAATAGTCCGCTAGACCTTCCTCGCATACATCAAAAATTATACCTTATAAATTAAAGAGATAGTTAGTTATTCAACTGGAACATTCTACAACATTTTACAATACAATACAATATCGTGTATTGTGAATAGACGTAGGGTAACGCTTTCACAGAACACGTCGTGATTTTTTGACGAAATATGTCGTGATTTTAAACCGGTAACCTGAAAAAATGAGATGAATTCACATCGAATGCTAACGTGCACTCTCTCATTGTAAACGAACAAAATGGGCGCTACGGGTGAGATGAGGGTAAAAACGTACATAAGATTTACGCTTTTACATAGGATATACAAAATCTGAAGTAGGCCTGCTATAAAAGAGGTAATATGTGTCTTCGGTCCTGAGGAAGCTTTCAAGCATTGTCGTAAAATATTCTGGGGAGTGAACTATACTATCTACAAACTCAATAGCTGTCGCAGTCCCAACGTGACACGTAAACTGGGATTAAGAGACCGAGGGATACGAAGCTCTATTGTTCTCGCTCAGTCAGGCTTCAGAATCATGCCCTCGCTTCGCTTGATCACGCGGCAGTTCGACACTTTACGAGATTAACTCACCAGCCACAGACCTATAAAGAAGACATGCTTAATCTTTACGCAGAACGGTCAAAATACGCCTTATGTCAAGAACAAGATTCCGGAAAAGGATACTGAGGTCAGTATGGTATATGTTTGCTTACATATTAATTTAACTATCATGAATCCGACGGGTATAGTAAATAAATGTTAATGTGTATTACGTAAATATGCCACAACTATTCTGTTGTTGAAAGCGTCTAAAAAATGGAATTTTCAAATTTTCCTTTGTGTTTATCGTTATCACCCTAAGCCTTTAAAGTTTTAAAGTTTGTTTTGTTTAAGCACTGAACTCTTGTAGTACTTGCATTACACTATTGTGCGTGTAAATTTAAAGTTTTGTAACGCTACCTTCGACACAATGGAAAAAAAACTTTCAAGACAACTCGTCCAAAATTCAGTCACCATGCCCAGTGATTAAAATCTCGTAGATTACGAATTGTGATTGCCATGTAAATAATTAAATGCGTATGAGTCGTGTTCTTTATCCTCAATTGCATAAAAAAATAGAAAAAAAACATGTTTTATTTACATTGAATAGTCATTTTTGGACACGTTTTGTTTAAATAATTTCTTTATTATAATTTTTTCTGTTAAGAAGTGAACAGCTGTAAGAAGTCGGCTTATTTTCTGTAATTTCTAATTCTCCAAAGTGCTGTTCTGCACACGTAGATGTTCTTTAATAAAACTATTTCAATTTTATATATCTCTTTCAGCAACAAGACGCATTAAATATTGCTGGGAGTGTCTTCAATTATTTTAGTGTTTATTGCATTTATTTACAGCACTATAGCATATAAAATGAAACTCGAGCTGTAAAGTTAAATTACATTGCGTAATATTATGGAGTTTATAACGCAGAATAATATACTATAGAAAAAAAGAAACGCATAGGTGTTTTGTTTTATTTTAAAATGAAATAAATACATTTTGTCTTCATTTCATTAGCAAAATGTGTTTTAATATTGTTAATAGTCACAGTTAGCACACATTTTATTCCTCAAAACATTTCTTGGTTGAAAATGTTGAGTTTGGAGGCCGTTTTTGGAAGAAGTAAAAAAATACAGCACCACAATGCATCACGTGCAGTCTTACACGCCGAACTTACGCATGGAAAGCATGCAGTGTGTGACTATAAAACCGCAACTTCGGCGTCTTTCAAGTGGTGTTTTCAAGCTGATTCAACATGCCACGTCTTGACACTGTCACAAGAAATATTGCCATTGGAAGACTTCAAGCTGGAGAGTCCCAATCGTCCATTTCTAGGCGTCTACACGTCAGCCAGAGCACGATTTCATTTGCGTGACCGTTGTGCTGCAGCTGAAAGCACAACAGCCAGCATACCGGGACTGAGGAGGATATCAAGTCAGACAGTGCGGAACAGGCTGAGGGAACATGAACTGAGAGCCAGGAGGCCCTATGTTGGGATCGTGCTACGTCCTCACCATCGCGCCAATCGCCTCCGATGGTGTAACAACGTGACTGCATGGAATCTACGCAACTGGCGACGCATTTGGTTCAGTGATGAGTCCAGATTCCTATTGCAGAGACGTGATGGTAGAAACCGGGTTTACAGACGTGCTCACGAACGTTATGCCCCTAACTGCGTACGCCAAGTGGACAGATTTGGTGGAGGGAGTGTGATGATGTGGGCAGCAATATCGTATACTGGTCGTACAAATCTTGTCCACGTTCAGGGAAATCTTACGGCCGTACGCTACCGAGACACCATCCTGCAGCCACACCTCTTACCTGTCATTGACGTTCAGCGGGAGTTGTTCCAGCAGGACAACGCCAGACCGCACACGGCACGTGTCACAAGGGACTTCCTCGCCGAAAACAATGTAAATGTGCTACCCTGGCCGTCCCGTTCCCCGGATCTTAACCTAATTGAGCATCTGTGGGATGAACTTGATCGACGTCTACGCCAACGTCAACCTCAACCCCAAACGCTTCAAGAGCAAGTTGCATGTTTGCAGGAGGAGTGGCAGAGCATTCCCCAGGCCTCTATCCAGCGTCTCATCCAGTCCATGACAAGGCGTGTCAGAACTGTTATTCGTGCCCGTGGTGGTAACAACAGATACTGACATTCCACTCAAGTGGGAGACTCATTGTGAGTGTCTTACCTCAAGTTGATGGCCTTGTTGTCTAGATATGGACCCTTCCTTAATCTGTGTAAAAAAATATTTGCAGAATAGCAATTCTTATTTAGTGATGCATAATTGAAAAGACTGCATCACCTCCGCAAAAAACCGGGTTATGCGTTTCTTTTTTTGGATAGTATACATAACTGTCCGCAGGTTTATGGCTGGTGTGGGTTGCTTCCATTTGATGTTGATAGAGAATGTGCAATTGGCAGGCCATACTTTTATTCCTGTAAATATTTAACGGCAGAGAATGAAAATGTGGCATTCGGGTCCGATTGATTTTCATGCGAGTGGTGAAGAAAAATGTGTACACATTAGATCTGAGTTTAAATTCTAATTTAACATTTTACCCCTCTCCGTTATTGTAAACTGTCTTTACAAAGCATTTGTTTTCTTTTGTAGAGTTGAATACTTATGCCTCGAAAATCCAGAATTAAAAAGCCAATTTGCCGTCGTCAACCAGACAACTCGTACCCTTACCAAGTCGAACTCAAAATCAGATGTCATCCTGTGTGTCGCATCAAATGAGTGGCGTATTTTTAAAGGGAATGTCGAAGGCATTCTCTAATTTACTGAAATGATCATAACCCTTCAGACATCTCAATGGAATGAGGAACCCGTTCTGAGTGACATGGACTTTTTCATGTGCTATCCTCTTTCTATACGATCAGAACCGGTTTATCTGACACTCACATTTAAAAACTGAAAAAAAGAATCGTCGTAAGTAAAATATTCTTCCGCAGACAGAACATATCGGTCAAAGAACATGCAGATGTCTGCAGCAAGGTTTTTAGAATTATGAATATGAATCAAGACAGAAATATATAACAAATGATAGCAAATAAGTAATGCATATGCAAAAGGTCTTCGACCAGTACAAAACATGTAAATAGTTTTTAAAATTTATTTCATTGGTGTTTTACGCCGTAATCAAGCCAGTTTTATGGTGGGAGAATACAGGGTTTAACATTTGCTTTGTATGATATAGTCTTTGTCCGATATGGAATCCGTGAGACATAAAATTAAAATTAAGAAGGCGTGTATACTGTTAATCTTCAACCTTTTCTACCACTAAAGCACTTTTTTCAGAGAAATATAAGCATAGAATTATTATGAAAATGATGCTAAAAAACCGATTTACAATGTCAAATTACTGTAATGTGTTTTATGTAAGGGAGACAACTAATTTTTTTATCATAAATGGGGTGCTCTCCCTTGTCCTGCAATATATGCACATTAACCCCTGTGTATGCAGTAACCTCCTCCCATAATCTGGGTCATACCATGAGGCGTGTAACGCGGTAATTTCGCTCATGCTTCACTATTACTCCTCGTGTAGCTATAGTAACGCACGCATTCCGGTTCACCACGAGGGTTTCCACTGATCACTTGCCTTATACCATCCCGTGTGTGTACACATATGCATCTACATTCTACTGATTGGGTTTCTTAAACTAAAGTTTTATAAAAATCTTGGCTTATAAGACAATAGTTTTATACCAGTCTTTATCGGTAGAGGCTGGACGGAAGGCATCAGGGGGAGAGGCCAGTCACCTCCCTTTTGGCGACGTACTGTTTGTATACATACATTGTTATTAATTAATACAGGCACGAGCTTGTGTTTCATTCACTTCGTTATAGGCCTACTACCACTAACAAGGGTTACCCGGGTTTTCATTCTGGGTCATTCTTTCATATGGCGTTAAGACGCTTTTATGAATTCAAATTTGGAGTTTTTTAATTTAGATCTGGATGGAGCTAAAATTGAGTCACGGGGTAACCGGAGGTACTGTTGGACCCGGACCCCAATCGTTACAAAGCTTGCCTGTTAACTTCCCGCACGAGGTAGAAGCGGTTTTCCTTCAGATCAGTAGACGCGACCTGCCTCAGGTGGGCTGTAATGCTGAAAAATTGGGGAGGGATATTTTTTCCTTTGCAAAATATATACAAACCACTTATAACATTAAGTTCGTTATTATGGGACAATTACTTCCTCGCTATTCCCAACACGTGTCACCTAATTACAATTCCAAAGTAGTCGTGGTGAACGAGGTACTCAAACAGCTTGTCGCTAACGACAATACAACTGCATTTTGGTGTCATCGCGGACTCTGGAACCCCAGTGTCAGTGCACTGTCAGGTGATGGAGTGCATCTCAACCAGCATGGGATGGCAAAATATGCTAAGAACATCAGGACAGCTCTAGGTCACTTTAAGAGGAAAGGTTTAAAAGATGTTATTTAGTTTAATCCAGGCAATGTAAACTGTCTGGTCTAATATCCTATATTAGGATATAGGATATGTCTAATCCTATATATAGCAAAATTTGTGTTTTTACTCCACTACTTGGTCTTTTATCTCTCCGTAACAATCCTAATAGAAATGGATTTATATCTCATGATACCTTAACTACATGTAAGTTATTGTGTAACATCGTGAGACTAAGTACGTTGAGTTCTGCCGGCACCTACCGATCTATGAAAATGACGTTTAAAATGGTTTGTCTGTGTCACTTAAAATGCAAGTTTTATTAAACTGCCCAAATTATTTCTCTACATCCCATAGATCTCTCAGAATGTTTCAAAATTTTAATCGCAGAAATGGTTGAAGAATTAGGATAAATTATACATGTATATCAGTTGTAAGATAAATTATACATGTATATCAGTTGTAAGATAAATTATACATGTATATCAGTTGTAAGATAAATTATACATGTATATCAGTTGTAAGATAAATTATACATGTATATCAGTTGTAAGATAAATTATACATGTATATCAGTTGTAAGATAAATAATACATGTATATCAGTTGTAAGATAAATTATACATGTATATCAGTTGTAAGATAAATGATACATGTATATCAGTTGTAAGATAAATTATACATGTATATCAGTTGTAAGATAAATTATACATGTATATCAGTTGTAAGATAAATTATACATGTATATCAGTTGTAAGATAAATTATCTATGCATATATTTTTAAGTTAAACAAACTTCTGTTTTGATTTCATTCGGTGCCTGTTCTTGCCTTAGAGATTTGCTTTAACACCTATGTTTTCAGGTTAAAACCGCCACTGGGTGGGGAAAGTGGGTTAACAATCCGCAATTAAGGGCCACACAAAGAAGGGCTTTTACACCTGTTACTATTTACTTATTTGATTGGTGTTTTACGCCGTACACAAGAATATTTCACTTACAACAGGGCGGCCAACACTATGGTGGGCGGGGCACAAGCCGGGTGATGTTTATAAGACGGATAAACAACACGTTGGAGACCGTGGAGAAATGGTCGCAGACACCTTGAGAATATCTTCCTCAGGTCTGTCATTTATGAACAAAAGCGCCAGCGTCAAGGTAAAAAAAAAAGAACATGAAAGCCGCATATAAAGTTTTGTGAGTGTCTTTGCTTGGCCTTTATAAGCATGGACAAGAAAATTATGATTTCCATCATTACACTCCAGGGTATCGGACGTACATACAACTTGTTTATGACGGGACATCACACCCACTTTTTCTACTCCATCAGTGATCATTAAGCCCCAGGTTGTACAAAAAACATTTAGACTACCTGGAAAGCTGAAATTTATACAAATCCAACGAATACACTATCGCCGACATGGATTAAAAAATAGGCATTTTCCTATGTAACATTTTGCGGGACCAATTTGTTCACCCACCCTGTTGGTAACCAGGGAAATCACGTGGTCCCTAGCTTCCGGGCTGCCTTATAGAATAGCGTATAATTTCACACAATTATCTGTGGATATCGGGAGCCATGATTTGCCATGTCTCTTAAGAAGCGAACTGTGGCTGGCGGTTTGACCATAACTTAACGGGCATTATGGCGACAGGTGTGGGGACTATATTCGTCAGGTGTGTCGGATGTGACATCGGCACTGTCCGCGTAGACATCGGCTCTTTCCGGCCGCCGACGATAGTTCCCGAAGCAGTCTGGGCATGCCCGGGCTTGCCGTGCGATACCCAGACGTTGTGGCGTCACTGCTTGGGCTAAAACAATTGGAAGTCTAACACCATGGTCTCTGACAGAGGAGTTTCATATCCCTTAGTCTCTTAATTCCAGATAAACTGTACAGAACCAACCAGTCCATTCGTGGATTTGCAAAATGAATTACAAATGATATGGCTAAATAAATATCACACAGTTATTATACATAGCAATATTTCTAACAATACTTTGTATGGTATGCACAAAAACACCGTTTCACAGAATATTACACAAAAAGTAGATTATAAACCAAAATGTATCGTCAGTTATGAAACACGTCAAGTTTTCCCAAAATATATCGTACAGTATACCTGTACACCAAAATACGATTGGCCAAAAAACAAAAAAAAACCTATTTACCAAAATACTATTATCAAAAATATATCCTACAGTATTCACCAAAAAGCAACCCCCCCCGCCCCCCCCAAAAAACAATTGCCACAAAATACATCGCAAACTGTAAACCGAAATACTCGCGCAAAATATCGTGTATTAAGAACAGACGTAGGCTAGCACTTTCACAAAATACATCGTGATTTTTTGACAAAATACATGTTACAAGATACATGAAAATACTATTCATCTAAAAAGATATCAGGCAGTACGAAGAAAAATGTTTTGCATTATGAAAAGGTGATGTTCTCAAAAATTGTATCGTATGTTATGAATAGAGGTACCTTTCTTCCCAATACATGTCAAACTGGTAGTATGATCGAAAGTCCTGTTGCCACAAAACACACCGTGTACTATGACTGGAAGTCCTGTTGCCACAAAACATACCATGTACTATGGACGGAAGTCTTGTTGCCACACAACACACGATGTACTATGATCGGAAGTCCTGTTGTCACAAAACACACCGTGTACTATGACTGGAAGTCCTGTTGCCACAAAACATACCATGTACTATGGACGGAAGTCTTGTTGCCACACAACACACGATGTACTATGATCGGAAGTCCTGTTGTCACAAAACACACCATGTACTATGATCGGAAGTCCTGTTTTCACACAACACACGATGTACTATGATCGGAAGTCCTGTTGTCACAAAACACACCGTGTACTATGATTGGAAGTCCTGTTGTCACAAAACACACGATGTACTATGATCGGAAGTCCTGTTGTCACAAAACACACGATGTACTATGATCGGAAGACCTGTTGTCACAAAACACACCGTGTACTATGATTGGAAGTCCTGTTGTCACAAAACACACGATGTACTATGATCGGAAGTCTTGTTGCCACACAACACACGATGTACTATGATCGGAAGTCTTGTCACCAAACACACTGTGTACTATGAACGGGAGTATATAAAATATAATACAAAATATATCGTGTATTATGAACGGAAATCATGTTGTCACAAAATACATCGTGTATTATGAACGGAAATCATGTTGTCACAAAATATATCGTGTGTTTTAAAGGAAAGTCTTGTTTTCACAACGTGTATTATACAAATGTCCCGGTCTCATAAACCACATCATGGGTTAATGAACTAGATTCAGTTTAATACCGCACAAAATTGCGTATTCAAACTTAAACTGCGCTCTACATTTAGATAAATGCTGCTTATGTTTTGTATTACGAAATACAAATGTTGATACAGAACGAAACTGTAAGCTAGATTCAGTTTAATGCTGAACATTTGTACATATAGAAAATACAACTGTGAGCTAGATTCGGTTTAATGCTGCACATTTGTACATATACAAAATACAACTATGGGCTAGATTCGGTTTAATGCTGCACATTTGTACATATACAAAATACGACTATGGGCTAGATTCAGTTTAATGCTGTACATTTTGAAAGTAAAACTGTGGGCTAGATTCAATTTAGTGCTGTCTACCCGTACGTATAAAACATAACACTGTGGTCTAGATTCGGTTTACTGCTGCAGACTTCCACGTGTACAAAATAAAAGTGTGGGCTAGATTCAGTTAAGTGCTGCAGACTTCCACGGGTACAAAATAAAAGAGTGGGCTAGATTCAATTTAGCGCTGTCTATCCGTAGGTATAAAACATAACACTGTGGTCTAGATTCAGTTTACTGCTGCGGGCTTCCACGTGTACAAAATAAAACTGTGGGCTAGATTCAGTTAAGTGCTGCAGACTTCCACGTGTACAAACTAAAACTTTGGTCTAGATTCAGTTTAATGCTGCAGATATATCCGGTAGTTTTAATAAGATAAAGATATACTATCCGAAATACTTTGGAACCTTAACTTTAATAATATTTTGACCTGGAAACAAATTCTGAGCTGTAACATTGAGACACACATACCCTCATTCCCACTCCCGCCCCCTCTTCCCTCAACATACCCTCCAGGGTTAACCATCTTTAGGTGCCTGGACTTAATTGGTGTCATGTGATGTACAGGAAATCCTGTGATGCCCAAGGTAACCCTCTCTGTCTGGCTCTTTCCCCCACTAATCTCGGAACTGTTAACATCTGACGGAAAGCTATAGGGCACTTTTAAAAGTTATATTGATTTAAATTAACAGGCAAGAGTTTAACAATTCTGATAATTGATAGAATAGAAAATAGTTAAAGTATTAATTGTTTATAGTATCCAAAAACAGACATTTTGAATTAGTTGGTTTTTTTCCCTGGTGTTTAAGTGAACAAAATACTGTCTGGTTTGATAGTACTTACATGTGTTTAATGATCATTCAGGATACTCTTACTTTGCAAACGTTTTTCAAACTTTCGGCAAAAATGGAATTTGGTTATCTAATCTAGTTACATTGAAAACTTGTATGAACTATTGTAAAACTGGTTGTTTACAAAGTAAATCTGTAGACTGGTTCATTTATACTCTAATTCAAATAATGACTAGATTTTTGATAAACAGACCTTCCTTCAGGCTCGATGAAAATGTCTAGTGAAAGGTTTACAAACCTTAATAAGTTTAGTAAATAGGAATTTACAGTGCTTCTTGTTTTTATAACCAGTGCAATTTCTACAGTGTCATCATGCATACTTGGCCACTATGTAGGGACCTTTGGACAGGGATTGTCACTGGTGTAAGACAGGTTTCCATAGTTAAGCTATAGGGAGCTAAGGTTTCTTCTTGGAATTTGGGGACATTTATCATTGCTGTAGCGTTTGGAGTACATTGGCCTCATGCCATAGCCAGTATTAGAGCTCAGCTGCTGTGATGTCATCATTTAAGATGGCAGCCCCCACAAAATGTAAACACTGCCACACGCATCTACAGTAGAACTACATACAATTTGCTGTAGCGTCTGGAGTACATTAGTCCTTGCAGTAGCCAGTATTAGAGCTCAGCTTCTGTGATGTCATCATTCAAGATGGCAGCCCCCACAAAATGTAAACACTGCCACACGCAGCTACAGTAGAACTACATACAACTTGCTGTAGCGTCTGGAGTACATTAGTCCCTGCAGTAGCCAGTATTAGAGCTCAGCTGCTGTAATGTCATCATTCAAGATGGCAGCCCCCACAAAATGTAAACACTGCCACACGCAGCTACAGTAGAACTACATACAACTTGCTGTAGCGTCTGGAGTACATTAGTCCCTGCAGTAGCCAGTATTAGAGCTCAGCTCCTGTGATGTCATCATTCAAGATGGCAGCCCCCACAAAATGTAAACACTGCCACACGCAGCTACAGTAGAACTACATACAACTTGCTGTAGCGTCTGGAGTACATTAGTCCCTGCAGTAGCCAGTATTAGAGCTCAGCTGCTGTAATGTCATCATTCAAGATGGCAATCCCCACAAAATGTAAACACTGCCACACGCAGCTACAATAGAACTACATACAACTTGCTGTGGCGTCTGGAGTACATTAGTCCCTGCAGTAGCCAGTATTAGAGCTCAGCTGCTGTGATGTCATCATTCAAGATGGCAGCCCCCACAAAATGTAAACACTGCCACACGCAGCTACAGTAGAACCACATACAACTTGCTGCGGCGTCTGGAGTACATTAGTGCATGCAGTAGCCAGTACCAGAGCTCAGCTGCTGTGATGTCATCATTCAAGATGGCAGCCCCAACAAAATGTAAACACTGCCACACGCAGCTACAGTAGAACTACATACAACTTGCTGCGGCGTCTGGAGTACATTAGTGCATGCAGTAGCCAGTATTAGAGCTCAGCTGCTGTGATGTCATCATTCAAGATGGCAGCCCCCACAAAATGTAAACACTGCCACACGCAGCTACAGTAGAACTACATACAACTTGCTGCGGCGTCTGGAGTACATTAGTGCATGCAGTAGCCAGTACCAGAGCTCAGCTGCTGTGATGTCATCATTCAAGATGGCAGCCCCAACAAAATGTAAACACTGCCACACGCAGCTACAGTAGAACCACATACAACTTGCTGTAGCGTCTGGAGTACATTAGTGCATGCAGTAGCCAGTATTAGAGCTCAGCTGCTGTGATGTCATCATTCAAGATGGCAGCCCCCACAAAATGTAAACACTGCCACACGCAGCTACAGTAGAACCACATACAACTTGCTGCGGCGTCTGGAGTACATTAGTGCATGCAGTAGCCAGTACCAGAGCTCAGCTGCTGTGATGTCATCATTCAAGATGGCAGCCCCCACAAAATGTAAACACTGCCAAAAGCAGCTACAGTAGAACCACATACAACTTGCTGTGGC
The DNA here is from genome assembly GCF_032854445.1 of Liolophura sinensis. Classification (NCBI taxonomy): domain Eukaryota; kingdom Metazoa; phylum Mollusca; class Polyplacophora; order Chitonida; family Chitonidae; genus Liolophura; species Liolophura sinensis. The sequence goes on along the minus strand of NC_088298.1, from coordinate 9,666,131 downwards.
GTCTGGAGTACATTAGTGCATGCAGTAGCCAGTACCAGAGCTCAGCTGCTGTGATGTCATCATTTAAGATGGCAGCAACTACAAAATGTAAACACTGCCACACGCAGTTACAGTAGAACTACTTACAACTTTTACAAGATTTACAAATTACAAACTTTAATTATTATTTTGTAAATAAATACATGAAAAACAAAGCAATCAAAAGCATGTACATAGGTCTATTTCTGTCCTTAAAAAGTTAAACTTGTTCTCATAACATTCTACATGTAGTTGCAATTATGAATTGATTCCCAGTTTGTTTCATTCGCATTCGAGTTTCATTTAGGCTACATATTGTATTCACATTCATAAACTCACGATGTTAACAATGTGGCTAGTGATTCAGGGGAATATCCAGTTACATCTCATTAAACAATATCATTGTGTGATATGGGCCGAATGGATTTATTGTATAGCACAATACTCAACAAATCTTTCAGCCTGTTGGTGTTGATTAACACGGATTTTTAATAAGTGGTATTTCCTCTGTTGGTTGGCTATTCTCTACATCACAGATTGTGTCAAGCTAGCAGTGCTTGGAAGAAAGACTTTAACTCATTTCAAACATTATATGAGAATACTAATGTCAACGGCCATTCATAAACTTGTACGGGAACAAGGGGAAAGGAAGGAACGAAGCTCTTCACACGAAGGAAGAGTATCTAGATTTCATTTTGGTCATCTGGGCTCTCTATGGGAATGTCCATGACAGTCCCATGTGCATCTGCCCATCTGGGCCCCAAACAAATCCCCATATGGGCCCCAAACAAATCCCCATCTGGAACCCATATTCAAATACCCATCTGGGACCCATATCTGAATGCCCATATAGCCCCATATGAAAATATGCAGTCATGCATATAATGCTCCATAGCTTCTACACAAGGTTTCCTGAAGGGTTCCATATTCAGCATGTATTAGTAAGGACCTTAGTTTATGGGACCCATATACCTCTCGTGTGGGACCCATATGGTATTCCCATATGCTGCCCAGATGGGGTCCATGTGCAAGTATTCATGGGGCCCATATCCCTTCTCATGTGGGAACCATATTGGTCCCATGTTGGAATGCTATCTGGGTACTTTCCAGGGTAATGTTATGATCCACATTGCCATGCCATACGACCACATTAAAAGGCAAATTCTCCCGAATAGATCGTATTTTAAGAATTAATACTATCGGAGTCAGGACGCTATTTATCATATACAATGTAACAAAACAATTACGTATCATGAAGAAGTGTTGGTATTCAGGGGAGCCGGGCTGGCCTGCATTCTTTCCGTAAGCGTATGAAAAAATGGGAGCGGGACTGTACAGAAACAATAAGCAAAGGTTTGTCACAAAGTACGTCGCTGTCAGTCTAACATTCTCCCTCTTTAAATGAGCTCTGCAAGCCGATCTGAGCTTCATACGATTAAAACGCAGTGTAAGGACACAGAAGTTGTATATCAGGAACGACATGCAGTTGCAGAATAGCAATACATTTTCCACAATGTTTGAAGCCAACTGAAGGAATTGTGCCCTTTGTAGTATCACACAGACAGGGTTAAAGTCAGTGGGTGCTGGAACACGAAGCCTCAGAGCAAAAACAACATAGGCAATGTAAATGACAAGCGCCACTAATACAGGGGAGATAATCACGAGAATTCTAATACCCTTGTTGTAACCGAACGTGCGGTACTGTAATGGTCTGGTGACCGCATAAAGACGGTCACAGGCTACCCCTAAACTGCAGAAGGACTGGATGAATAGCGCAAGGCCAAAAATACTCGCGGTAGTTGCAGCGAAACACAATGCCATGTTGTCACTTACTTCCAAGAAAATTTCTGCAATGATCCGAAGGTTTATACCCGAGGCAAAAGGCAGAATGGTATTAGCAATGGCACTAACTTGCAGAAAGGCTTTAGCTTTCAACTGCCACGAACTGACTCCAGCCAACCCATTCAACAGGAAATAGTTCACTGCTGCTGACATACAGCCGAGTGCGATACGCACTGCGTACATCAGAGACAGTGGTAATGTGAATTTCATGAGGTGTATACTACTGTTTCTTCCGTCTTCATCGGATGTGGCGTTATTTCCGGTCGTGTTGGACAACCAATCAGTCGCGTCTGTGAAAGCTTGCATAGTGGGATTGCAAACCGCCGTCTAAAACAGTGAATGTGGTATATGATATAAACATTAGTGGTGACGAAGATAAATTAAACGCACTGATTTGATATTTCTTTGATTGGCGTTTTACGGTGTATTAAAAAATATGTCAAGCCGTATTCAAGAACATTTAACTTACACGACGGCGGCCAGCGTTATGATGGGAGGGAAACGGGCAGAGCCTGGGGAAAACCTTCAATCATCCGCGGGTTGCTGGCAGATCTTCCCACGTACGACCGCAGAGTAAACCAGCATGAACTGGATTTGAACTCACAGTGATCACATAGGTTAGAGGCACCCTAACCACCTCAGCTGTGGAGGTCACTAAACACACAGTTGATAAAGTGGGTGCCTGACTGTACAGGGTGAGTGAGTGAGTGAGACAGTGAGTGCTTGGAGTTTAACGTCGTGCTTCTGCAGAGTGGGGGTAGTGTTTGGGGGAGGGGAGTGGTGTGCTGATAGTGGGCGTTTGAGGGCGGAGGGTGGTGTGCTGATGGTGGGTGAGGGCGGAGGGTGGTGTTGTGATGGTGGGTGTTTGAAGGCGGAGGGTGGTGTGCTGATGGTGGGTGTTTGAGGGAGGAGGGTGGTGTGCTGATGGTGGGTGTTTGAGGGCGGAGGGTGGTGTGTTGATGGTTTACAACGTTATCACAAAATAATTGTCATTACGTACAAAAAGCTAAATTCAGGTCTTTATAGTAGTAAAATGTTTGATACAAAACGGCGGTTCACTTTTAGGCTATCTCTATAAAAACAATTGCTTGTAACTATATGTTGTAATTTACACCCAGAAGGACACAGAAAACATTTTGGTATCTGTAAATAACTTTTATTCTAGGGGAATTGTTGAAATATGCATGCCATACACGTATATAAATGTACCTGCGGAGGCCAAAAACGGCCAAAGACAGTATAAAGATACAACCACAAGTGGTTGTATGCAGATCACATCATACACTGTGAGTTCATACGGAGTGAGGTAATATACAAAGGACAATAAGGATAAATAATTGGAGGTTTCTAATCATCAATATCTTTGTGCAAATTTTGCATATTCTTTATATTCAATATCATTTCAAAGAACATAATTTGATTAAGCTCATATCACATTCCCCTAATTGATTGCTCAGCACAATGTATTCCGGAAAATGTGGCCATTTCCTGTTGTACGATGTTTGGTTCAAGTTTTATCAAAAATGTGGTCGCCAAAGATATTCCAGTTTCGTGCACTGGGCAATTTGAGTATTAAATAAATGCATATTAAAATATGTTTTCATGGTATATGGGTGTATACCCTGAAAAACGTGCGTATATTGACGTGCTGTAGAAGTGGAACTACTTTGTCAATGAGATGACGGTTCAAATGTGGGTCCAGCGGCTGCATAAGAAGTTCTGGTCTAGTGTTCAGACAGCCGAAAAAAGGCGCTATTGGTTTTTGTAACTAAAATTATAAAAGGAAGCCTGGTTAGAGATAAGACAGAGCCAAAACTCGTACTTGTGCACCGAAAAGAACGAATTTGTACTTTACCATCAGTCAGTTTAGTAAGCATCTGAGATCAGGCCGTCAACCGGTAAAACAATATCCAAAGTGCAATTGTCATAGACCATATACCTGTAGGTGTAATTGTAACGGAAGCGACAAGCTAGTCAGCAGTTGTCGGTAATGCCGGAAAAACAAACGTGTGTGACATTTCATGTGTCAAATCAAGTACGTACAGCGTTCTTCTGGTTAAGTACATTTGTTTTTAGTGTGTATGTAAATAATAATTCTATAAATAATCTAATTGCAGAACATGTTGTCATAGTTGCAGTTTTACACCACATTTTTGCTTACCTCTGCGAATATTTTATTGTCTAACTCCCCAGGCTTCACAGTGGGATCATCAGGATGAAGAACTAACTGTCTTCACAGGTCTGCAGGCATTGGCAGCGAAGTGGAGATGGCAGACTTGCACGCATGAGAATACAGAGTACTTAAATCACACAACCTGCCCGCCGCTAATTGGCTGTATCAGAGGACAGATGACAATATCAAGTCACCTCAGGCAGATGGCTTTTCTATCGAAAATATCAAACAGCCGAGATATGCACAGGTGAAGTATTTAAAGGAATACATAATCGACGCTGATTGGCTGACAGTGGAGATAGGATTTTATGGGTTAAATCCTTAAGTTTCAGTCACGCTTGAATAAATGTATTATACCTGAAATTCAGCTTAGGCTGAGTATAAATCTCACAGAGGACTTTAACAAAGTGAATAATAATATGTCAAATTAAAGTTTGTTTTGTTTGTGCATTCCTTATTATGTGGACTGATTTCTAAATCATCCCAAAAATTAATATTATATACATGCCCTGTAACCGCTTCTAGAACCAAGTGATCAAAACAACTGCCAGTATGGCGTCAGTTGGAAACATCATAGACTATGTAAAACAAAGCGTTCACTAGAAATCATTACTTCAGAGAAAAATGCCATCTTGCTAACGGCTTTTCTATATAGCTGAGAACCATAATACTGGCCGCCGTCGTATAAGTGAAATATACTTGAGTACGGCGTAAAACACAATTAAATAAATAAATAAATAAATAAATAAATATATAACTAAGAATCCCTTCTATCCGTACCCGCTGACGTTGGCTCGATTTATGAAATAGATTTCCTGTAATTTATAAATAACATTTCTACACCGGTATATTAAAGTCCTTATGTAGTTTAAGTGCGTATAAGGTACAAATCATAAATGGCGAAATGGAATTCATATTCAGCAAGGTTGTCACGATATTTTAACGTTTTCGTGCTAGAAAACATGGCGTCAAAGAACGTACGTTTGTTGTGACATCGATCTGCCGGGAACATGTCATGGAACAGGCCATCGGACATGTCATGGAACAGGCCATCGGACATGCCATGGAACAGGCCATCGGACATGCCATGGAACAGGCCATCGGACATGTCATGGAACAGGCCATCGGACGTGTCATGGAACAGGCCATCGGACGTGTCATGGATCAGGCCATCAGACATGTCATGGAACAGGCCATCAGACATGTCATGGAACAGGCCATCGGACGTGTCATGGCACAGGCCATCGGACATGTCATGGAACAGGCCATCGGACGTGTCATGGAACAGGCCATCGGACGTGTCATGGATCAGGCCATCAGACATGTCATGGAACAGGCCATCAGACATGTCATGGAACAGGCCATCGGACATGTCATGGATCAGGCCATCGGACATGTCATGGAACAGGCCATCGGACATGTCATGGAACAGGCCATCGGACATGTCATGGCACAGGGCAAACGTGCTGTGTTGGCGAATCATTATTGCTGTGCGTATAGACCTAGGCGACGATCGTTTGAATATAATTTAAAAAATACAGCTATAGAGTAAAACCAGAACCGTGACGACAGTGAATAACTGGCAAATAGTCACATGTGAAATAGTGAAATACAGCCTCTTATGAATCTACTTCAGTCACGGTTTTATTCCTACAGTTCATGTAAATGCATAAATAGTAGCAAATTAGACGCCCCCCTAGTTCCAGGGCTTAAGCAGGATCAGGTTAAAAAAGTGCAGGGATGTTGACTGAAAGTTATTAGACGTCACTGGTCCAGAATTACTCAAGATGCTGTGTTGTCGTCACATTTAACAAACAATAAATGGCTTTTGGGAGAGAGGTATTCATGCGGACGTGCATGTTTTTCACTCTGGTTGAATGCTGAGTCGCACTGCACGATAAAATAAATTTTCCGATTGCAAATCTTATAAAATTAAAGACATTACCGCTTTTACCGTAATTTAAAATACATTACCAATTACAGTTCGTTGATCTGCATGTTTGATCAACTTAAAGAAAATGTTTTAACCGTCGATTCTGATAAAATTCACCACAATGCAGTGAACATTGGATATCCTATATTGTATATATAACTTTTTTTTTGGACATGGTCGACTTGAAAAGTACTTGGGGTTGGCGCTGGGGGTGGTTTGTGATTTCACATATTGGCCTCTCAATTTTCGGAAGTTCGGAGGCACTCCTCCGTCCCTATATGTTTTTGACGTAACCAGGATTAGGCTGTGCATGTGTCATTCCTTATTTCGACTACTGGTGACTTCATGAAAATATGAAATTTGTCAAACTTGACAAGCGTTATAGTCGTGTAATTCATGTAACATAGCAATTTTTCGTCACAGCGACTCGATTTCGCACAGATCGTCAATCTCCCAGATCGTTAACGGGTTGCTCAGCATCTGTATTTGTACATGTCGTGACAGCAAAATGATGCGAGCTGATGCCGTCCAGTCGCCATCTATCTCGACCATAACTGACAACATAAATGCTGGTTACAATTAGGGACCAACTGTCAATTACAATCCATTACTAAATTATCGTCGAAATTACCTATACATCCACCCATTACATGTGTAAAGAATTGCTTTACCGTCGTCAGAAATAAACACGAAGGAAAATTATCTCACTAACCGTTATCTAACGACGTGACAGCGTTTAAATTCAGGTCTATACATTGGTTCGTTTTGTTAGAGAATTTTAATAGCGGTAGCAGTTATTGCCCGATAAAAACGGCGTGGCTTGTGAAACACTGTCATTTCGTCAGTTGTTTCTGGTTGTAGGTGTAGCGTATGCTCTGTATAGAACGACGAATAATACGCGTCTGAATTGTTAGAGACAATTTATTATAAGTTTAATACCGCGATAATGGAAATGGCGACGTTCGTTTTTGTGCTGGTGACAGCCACGGCAGTTGTGACTTGTGAGAGACGTGACGTAGCCGCCATCCCATTCCCATCGCTGGAAAATATATCCAGTCTTATTCTGAACAACAACGAGAGCAAAGTTCCGGCTGAGGGTTCCAACATAAAAATACTCGAGTTTGGCGAGACAACAACCCCTGGCACACTGGAGAATAACGAAGGTGGGGCAAGTCCGGGGGAAACTCCCGAAAACGTGACGACGCCGACGGACATACCTAAAACCACATCGGTATACCCTGGCTGTTTACCTCAAGCAACGGAAAATTCCAAAACAATTGAAAACAAAACCACTACGGAAATGCCCGAAACTGTTGGGACAACTCCTACGGAAATGCCCGAAACGACATCGGAAGACGTATCCGGTTCTGGATCTGGTTCAGGAGATGACGAAGAAGGATCCGGTGAATTGGGATCCGGAGAGGTGAGTTTGTTCGGCAATGATTTCCTCAGAAATACAACCAAAATTGTTACACTGTTTTCACATAGCCAAAAAGAGATCCAACGGATAGATACGATTCCAATCTAGAGAGATTCCAACTCACGACCTTGAATATCCTTCCAAAGAGTTTTGCCAGTTTATACGTGGCGCTTTATCATACACAAAAAGTAAATTTTTTGTAATAAATTTCAGTAATGCAATTTTCTCTTTGTGCTGTATCTCCTTGCATGAAATGCAATGTCTTTGCGATAACTACGAGGTGGAGAGTTCGTGTTTCACTAAAGACATGATATTTTCTGGATTGGTTTAGCTGTCTGAACTTATATATCAAACTTCTATATTTGTGTTTTTTTTATTTAAAATTTTTATTCCATTTAGACACAGGGAGAACAAAACTCTAAATACCCGTACCTAATTTATTATTCCTTTTCCCCAGTTCACGCGGAATTGGCAAAAGCAAACAAGAGCAATTTATGAAATTATTTTAATTATATTAAATTTTAGGTTTGCAAAGAGATGAATTCAGGGGAAAAAATATATATAAATATGCTGCTACATAAAATTAATTTTTACAGAATTGATAAATAACTCACATGCTGTTTACAGTGTATAGGCTTTGTTTGCAGATTGAATGTGATTTCATACGCCTTAAAGTAATAAGTAAAACGAGTGCTACCGGAGAAGTCACTGGAAGCTATAGTTACTTATCTTTTAATTTTTTTTCTTGTGAAGCAAATGCAGTTAAATACGGGGTTTACTGAACTATGTATTATGCTGCGGTTGGGTGTCAGCTATGCGAAACCTGAGATATATACTTCATTTAGCGACAACTAATAAATTATTGTCTCTCACCTCTGCGGTATCGACTAAACTTATCCGCATACATTATACCTTACGCATTTCTGTCATCATTTAAAACTACTGACTGTCTCTCTTTACATGAAGCCGTCCTAATTTTCTGAGTTGTTTGGTTGTCCTCTAGAAATTCTTGTCAAGTGTATAGGCTGTTCGTGTAGAGAACGTACTCATGCGCATAAACGAGCTATATCAACTTTTAATAAAATTAACTGAAAATGCAACACAACCGTTGGAATGACTTTTGAGCTCTTTCTTACACGTAGGCAAGATGAAAGTTATATTGTTATCTCCTGACATAGTACACATGTAGGGCTCGATTCAACAAACCCAGTTTGGACTTGCCATCATCTGAAACTTAATCGAAACACTTGTTTTTGGTCCCCAAGAGTTAACATTGGGGGGACATAATATATGTTATGCCAAGATAATTGTGTCTCAATTGGATCGTCTTAGATCGAGAACTGTGTGACATATTGAGTTGTAAATATTGACTGATGTTTCTGCTGTCTCTCCTTTTCAGGTAGACAACGATGGTAAGTACAGAATGACATTTGTGAATCCAGTAACGACATCCGCGCATGCCTGTAGGGAATTACTTCCGTAATCACGGCATCCACGTTTCTGGCCATTACAGTATGAAGGAGAGAAGAACGACTGCAATGCTTAAAGTTTCCTTCACTCTTAAAACTTAACTAACAGAAAACAGGTTTTAGACTGTAGGTACATCTGTCAAATTATTTCACTGGTAAGTTTGTATCACACCATGTTGAAAGACATTGCATCACAGCGGTGAGGTTTATGCGTTTACGCGCTTAAGGTAGGGTTTGCGGATGGAGATGTGGGTGGGGCATAGAAATCGTGTCGGGGATCACCGAGGCTATCAGGAGTGAGGGGAAATGAGCACGAATTACACACTCTCGAGTATACACAGTTTTCAATAAGACCAAAACAATTTGTCTGATTCGGTCAGCGCTGAGCTGACGTTGCCAATAAACCAGCATCATAATGGTGGGCTGTAAATGCTCTATTAGGTATATCCTATCTCTTGATGTGGTCTGGCAATTAATTCTTGCGTAATAAAAAATTGCATTAAAATTATCGTATTTCACGCAATTAGTTCATTAACCGTCACGTTTAGGACAATAATGACTAAATAATTAAAACTGAAATGACCGAAAATTACCTATACCCCCCTGGGGCACAATGGATAAGCAGAATTAGGTGTAAAATTCAGTGATGGTAGTTGCATTTTACTAGACGTTAATGGTCTAGAAAAAACTCAAATTCTGTGTCATCACGTTTAAAATACATGTACATAAGATGCATTTAAATCTAAGAATCCTTGTATTTTCTACCGGATAAAAAAAAATCGGATTTACTTTACAGATGCTTTGTATTTTGAACCTTATCTTTGGAATTCAGCATTTACTTAAATATTGTTTTTCAGTCTGTCCGCAAGGGTTCACACTCATTTCAAAACTGAACCGGTGTTACTTATTCAGCACGGTGAGAGCTGATTGGTTCGAATCTAAGAAAAGATGTTGGATGAGAAACTCCTACCTTGTCTCGATAGAGACGAAAGAAGAAAATGACTATCTGCTGAGGGAAGTTGCGAAGCGTAAGTATGAACACTGTTGTTCTAGTTTCAGTCGCTGTAAACTATGTGTGTAGGCGTTTATTTGTTAACACATATACAAGGTAAGGGTTCAGTCTCAGCCTTAGGCAGGGAGTTTGTACATTCTCCAGCCCAAGTTGCTTGTGGGACAATTTATAGTTTCCCCTGCTCTTCTCACTGCGTGTGATTTGTGGCGCCTTCGTGGGCAACAAGCGGTCGGCCACACTCGTGTGGTGATTTACGCAATAGGACCTATAATTTCGTTATAGGAGCTGGAGCCAGGTTGTTGGGTGCTGGAACCAGGTTGTTGGGTGCTGGAACCAGGTTGTTGGGTGCTGGAGCCAGGTTGTTGGGTGCTGGAGCCAGGTTGTTGGGTGTTGAAGCCAGCGTAATTTTAATTAGTCAATGAATCAACCCAATACTTATAGTTCAACTTATTACCAATTTTTTATTTGGTTTTCTCCGCAGGCCAAAGCGACTTTCTGATCGGAGGGAATGACATTGACACCCAGTTCAAGTTCGTCTGGGATCAAGACAAGAGGCCCTTCCGCTTCGCCCAGTGGGCACCGGATGAGCCCAATAATCAGTTTGGTCAAGAACGCTGTGTAGAACTGAAATATTACTACAAGCAAGAACGCTGGTATTGGAACGACCTGCCTTGCTCTGTTTCAAAGAAATTCATCTGCGAAAGACCATCGTGGCTTTGATAATTACCGGCATTATCTGATCAGCGAACCAAATTCTTTTCTAGACGCGTAAGGGCCATTTGTACAGTTGCTGGCAGTATGGCTTCTTAGTATCGTTATGAACTAAACTGGATACCACGAAGTCACCAGGAAGTCATTAATTTTCTCTTAAACAGATTTCCTCAGGATTTGTGTAGAAGCATACTCCTTACAGCGCACGCGCCGCACCCTACGTTCGCTTTACACCACTGTCACAATTGACAAATTTTGTACAAAAACCTTTAACAACAACGGGGCGACCGAGGTCACAGAGATGAGGTAGGAAGTGACATCAGAAAGCATAAAAACCCCGTCTCCATCTTTGTTCCTAATAATACTTTATACACACTTATCCTCTTAATATAAACTATGTAGAACATGATTCTAACTACACTTGAAATAATTTTATTTACCAACGCTGATCAAATAGTTTCGCACGGCGATATATGCGGCGAGGCAAGTCTGCGTGTGTTGCAAGGCTCCAAAGATCCAGCTTATTTTGTGGTGGCAATGATGTAATGACAGCTTAGAGAGAGGCACAGGTGCTGAGTCTGATTCAGATTACATTACGCCCTTAATCGCAAACATAAAGTTAACCCTACAATCTCGTCTACAAAACCTGTACCATGTAAAACAGTTGTTATTCATCACTTTTTATGTTTTTTTTTTTAGACATTTAATAATATCTACCAATATATACAAAATAAAATTATTATTTGTTAATTAGTGTTATGTAGATAATCAATTATGAAGTGCGTCTTAATTATTATATTCTTCCACTCACAGCTAATCCTTTGGTGGGGCCTCCATGGCCACGGCACAATGACCCAGAAGCCTCCTACTAATGCGTTCGCTGTGAGTTCGAGTCCAGCACATGCTGACTTTCTCTTCGGCCGTACGTGGAAAGGTCTTGCAAAACTTGCGGATGGTCGTGGGTTCTCCCCGCTCTCTGCCCGGTTTCCACTCACCATAATGCTGGCCGCCTTCGTATAAGTGAAATATTCTGGAGTACAGCGTAAAACACTAATGAAAAAACTAAATAAATTATACTTTGGTTTTGACAAATCTGGTTGTTGAGCGTTTCATTGTTTTGACAAACGAAAGTCTGTGATTTTGTCCAGTGGGTTTAATATGTTTCATTCTCACTTCATCACTCTGTTTTGATTGGTGTTTTACGCCGTAGTGAAAAATATTTCAGATACACGACTGCGGCCAGAATTTTGGTGGGACAAAACCAGACATAGCCCGGGGGAAAACTACGACCATCTGCAGATTATTGGCAGACCTTCCTACGCATAACGGACAGGAAGCCAGCATGAGCTGGACTTGAACTCACATCCACCGCATTGCGCATAGTGACAGGCTCCTGGGTCACTGAGCCGCGCTGAGAGGCTATCCACCGCTTCATCACTTTACATTACACCATTACCGTACCGCTATGCAGTGAATATGGTCCGGTAATTTTTCAACAACTATTACTTGAGTTAAATGTTACAGAAGGTGACTAAATTAAGCCACATGTGAGGCACTGTTACCTTTTTTTTTATTAAAATCGATATATAATATATAAATATATATATTCGCCTGGTTATAGACTTGACAGATTTCTATATCGCCATTATTGAAATGTACACTTAAAATAAAAACAAAAAGTGATCTTCCGTTACAAACCAATTATTGTTTTTGTTATTATGACGAGAGGCTACGATGGAGTGGTTAGTTCTCAAGGGTATTAGTTTTTGTGAAGCTTTTTTTTCAACTTTATTTACGTAGCTTGCTGAAATATGGATGGATATTTACCTCTGGGACGATCGACAACTCGGGATTTTATGTTTCGTGCTGTAGGATCCTAAGCATTGTATATGAGCAACTGCATGGACAGGCTGGGGAGGTTTGTAATAGGCTGGTTTCCGAATCTTTCCGAAGCATCCTGCAGGTGTGAACAGAGCCCCCCCCCCCCCACCCCCCCATGTCTATGTGAGCCCCAGAACAAATATAAAAAGCGAATATTGTCATCAAGGTCCAGAGGGCACCAATAAAAAGGCACCTGATTGAGCGTTATTTAAACTCATTTGCGGGCAGACTGGCTGAAAGGTTTGCCTTTGTTTATACCATCTACCACCGCAATAAACAATCATTACTACTAGACAAAAACGAATTCTTTTCTTTGACTCGTAATTTCTTCCTTGATTCTACATGGTTTTTGGAAACAGTTCAAATTAATTTGCATCCATGCAGTTGATTGAAATAATGCCCCGGAGCTCTTTGGTGAACTAATGGCGAGAGCGTCCGCTTCGAAGACGGGAGATCCAGGATCAAACCCGGGTCGGGTCAAACCGAATGCATGAAAAGGAACAGAGATTATCGCCCTAAGGGAAACGAAGGAAGATATGTTACTTGCACCTCTGTTTTATCCGAAGGGTAGGACATTCTCAGAAATGTCAACGGTGAACTTCCCCACAAAGGTATTTTCACAGCTATCACCGTTGACGTCACCACAACAGGCTACCTAATTTCCAGACTAGGTAATTCTGTAAGACGGGTCGGAAGTTGGGGCTCAAACAAAATCGCAGCTCAGTGTTAAAGCATTGGGGAAAAGGTAACTTATTGCTCTTTTCTGCAGAAATACTCAGACTATCTGGAAAGCTTTTGAATGCGCGGTTCAACAATAGGCATTTTCCTGTGCAATAACGTTGGGAGAACTGTTTTATTCGCCCACGCCGTTTGTTACTAAGGAGATCACGTGGTCTCTAGCTTCCGATCTGTCTTACAGAACAGGGCCTTAGGAAAACCGTAGTTTAAAGCCATTCTTTCGCCCAAGAAGAATCATGTTTGCACCTGTATATGTTAGGACACTGCATATTAAGATATAACAACCAAACGTTTCATGTATTAAACTCCGGATGCCCCGCCATTATAACAATCAGGTTTGCTTAAATGGAACGCGTCAAGTCGTAGCAACTGTGATCTCATATTTAAACGATTCAGCCGGAGTCACCAACAAGATTACGTGCAAATGAGTTGGAAAAAAGGTCTTAGAATGTTCATTTTGCACAAATCTCTTGCATTACTCAGTGAGTGAGTGAGTGAGTGCTTGGGGTTTAACGTCGTACTTAACAATTTTTCAATCATATATGAGTGTATGTGATGTGCCTCCTTGTTGCAGGACGTATTTCCACCGCTCTTTCATCTAGTGCTGCTTCACTTTGACGCCTTACCGGAGGCAAGTAAGCCGCCCCACCCGAACCATTATACTGATATGGGTCAACCAGTCGTTGCACTATGCACTGAACGCCAAGCGAGGAAATTACAACTTCCTCTTTTAAAGTCTTAGGTGTGACTCGATCCAGGACTGACCCTAGATCTACCGCTCCCGAAGCGGAAGCTCTACCAACTGTGCTAGCGGGGCCAGTGCATTCACTAAGAGATGTGCAGCGTTGAATGAATGAATGAAGGAATGAATGATTGGGGTTTAACGCCGTACTTAACAATTTTCAGTCATATCACGACGAGAAATCGTTAGGTATGTGTGCATATACTATGAATTGTTGTGGCAGGGCGAGTCCATGCTGTCGAAGTGCTGCTGCCACCGAAGTATAATGCCGAAGACACCAGACACCACACCGCACCCAGTCACATTATACTGACACCGGGCCAACCAGTCCTGTTCCCGCTGTTCCAGCATCTCTGTGCTGATCACCACGCGAGAGAGCAGCAGGTACCATTTCCAAAGCCTTTGGTATGTCCCAATCTCGGGTCTCCCGACTTGAAAGCGGGCACTCTAACCATCAGGCCGCCCAAGTGGACACTTGTAGCGTTAAGCCTGGCCACACATGAATGTATGGCATGCATGATTAGAGGCAAATAAATATCATAGAATATTACATATGGAGCTTACATTTTTCCAGCAGAATATCCTGTAAAACACCTTTCCAAGATCAACAGAACTGTCAGAATCATGAAAAATGCGAAACTTTGTCATTTACCCAATTCCCAGTAATCAGGTTGCATGTTCATATGTGAGTCTGGAAATATGAATCCTTCATTTACATACATATTTTATTTTACTGTTCCTCAATCCCTTACACACGGATTGTTCACCTATATGGTAGGGGCCATTACTGTGGGTGGGGAAACCAGAGTGCCTTGCTTAAACCACTTACATTTGGCAAGTTACTGAAATACTTAACCACAAGTGAAGTACAGGTACATGTGCACTATCATACTGGTGGAAAACAAGAGGTCTGAAAATATCACTATATGGTGCTAACGGCCGCATGAGTGCACCACCGTTTTATATTGTCCATCCAGACACTACAAGGTACAAGCAGTGACAGCAGGACAAAATACAAATTCCCTGTCCAGTTTACAATTTATTTATTTCATTGGTGTTTAATCTGTACTCAAGAATATATACTTTTGTAACACAGCGGCCAGCATTATGGTGGGAGGAAACCAAGCATAATGTGGGGATAACCAATCACCATCAGCAGGTTGCTGGAAGATCTTCCCACCTACCTTCGGAGAGGAGGCCAGTATGAGCTGGACTTGAACTCATAGCGACTGCATTGGTGAGAGGTTCCTGGGTCATTGCGCAACGCTGGCAGGCTAACCACCTTGGCGACCTTGGAAGTAATTCCCTGTCCAAAGCTGGGGATCAAAGCCCATCTCCTGCGTCGTAGTAACCGAAAGATGTGCTCTTCTAGTCACTAGACCACAGAGTGCTCCCCATGCTTCACTTACAGCCATATACATACCTCTCTATGAGCAATGCCTACATGGGAGAGTGGCATTCTGTCAACTGCTCACATCTTGTCAGTCATCTCTCTTTACCAAACACACTGCATTCGAAGAGTTTGACTTCTGTTCGTCTCTTACAAATGTTTCAGTAAAGTTTTAGTATGCGTGCTAGTGTTTCTAGAAAGGACATAGCTGGATGCTACAGTAGGTAACAAACCCGTATCTCCTTACGTTTGAAATTGTGACCATGCACAGGGTTATTTTTTATTAAAATTTGCAATTACATTCAATTGAGCTGTATACTGTACTTAACAGTTTAACCCCCTTCTCCAATTCCCAAAAAAAAAAAAAAAAGTACACTTACATTTTGGAAATTTCAAGATTCTTCGGACTATAACTATTTTGTCGCATGCTTTTCACAACAACTGAAACTGAAAGTGACATCTGTGGTGCTTTCCTAATTTCATCAAAACTCATCACAACTATTTCTGTCCAGCAGGACTGAGTACTGTATTTACAACAATGTCACATTCTCCAGACCACGTCATGGAGACTTCCAGGGGAGATAACTGAGTCTGTGCCCTTGTCACTGGAAGAGGTGGTCGGGGTGGAGTTAAAGTTCCTGAAGTCAAAGTGCTCAACAAAGTAATTAACAGGTCACAAATCATGCTTTATCAACAATGCCACAGCGTTCACAGATTTCCACTGACTATTTCACTCCACTTGGTGGACACAATGAATGCCATAAAAGTACATGTAAGTAATAACTTGCACAACCAGTCCATTTTTTTTCGGAGCTGTGACTTTACACACATAGCTGACATCCTTGTCAAGAATGGACAAATCCACGTCAAAGGCAGGTAAATTGTCATCAAACATTGTCACATCAATGTCAAGCATGGACACATCCTTGTCTAGCAAGAATACATCCTTGTCAAGCACAAGCACGTCCTGGTGAAGCATGAATACATCCTTGTCAAGCACGGACACATCCTTGTCAAGCATGGACACATCCTTGTCAAGCATGGACACATCAATGTCAAGCGTGGATATATCCTTGTCTAGCATGAATACATCCTTGTCAAGCACAGGCACGTCCTGCTGAAGCATGAATACATCCTGGTCAAGCATGGACACATCCTTGTCAAGCACGGACACATCCTTGTCAAGCATGGACACATCAATGTCAAGCACGGACACATCCTTGTCTAGCATGAATACATCCTTGTCAAGCACAGGCACGTCCTGGTGAAGCATGAACACATCCTTGTCAAGCACAGGTATGTAATGTTCAAACAGCTCATACTTGTCAAGCATGGACACATCCTCAGCACAAGAACATCTTTGACAATCAAATGCATGTTCCTGTCAAGTACTACATCTGGCTTGATATCCCTTTTCTGAGCCCAAATGGTGAAGCAATGAGAAGTGGAATATATCCTACAAACCTGATGCACAGCATCGTTTTAGAGAACACCCTCCTAGCTAATGAAGACAGTGCCACTCACACACACATGTCGCAGAATGTACATACATAAACCATCATCCCACAAGTAACATATCACATCCACTTAGAAACTGCTGTGTCTTTCTATCGTATCTTCACAACACACAGGTTTCCTCCATCAAGCTGGCTAAACCTTCTACATGATACAAGTTAAAATGTCTCGAATACAATAATAAACACAATCTACTGTCTGTGAAAGAGCTGCTATCTTTTGGCATACATCTGAATATATTCCTTCACCCTTGACCTAAAGGAATCCTGCAAACAAAGAAACACATGTTTACACAAATACCCATGTATCAGGTACAGATATGCACACAATACTGGTGGAAGACTAGTGGCCTTTTATAAATGGTAGACTGTATAATGTCACTAACCCTCCAAACAGTTACAAATTCTCTATCAAAGGCTGGTTTTGAACCCACACCTCATGTGCAGTAGCAACTGAGGGCTGATCAGACCACTGCAGCGAGGACTGTAGTTCAAAAGGTTATAAGTCTGCTTATCAAGCTGTTTAAATACAGATGCTCTAAGTTCAGATGAAGAGTGTTTTTACCTTTAATTCGTTCATTTCAACCCTTACAAGAGAGTACAAAGAAGGTATGTATTTAGCTCTTACATCAAAAACAATATTTGAAACTTTGGAACTCACCTTATCACGTTCGTAATGCTCTGCTGCTTCTACATTTAAAGGGTCATCAAAGTTTAATAGATCCTGAAACATCATTTTCACAGAATTTATATCTCATGTTAAATATTTATGTATCTGATTGATGTTTTATGCCGTACTCAAGAATATTTCCAGCATTGTGATGGGAGGAAACCGGGCAGAACCCGAGGGTAATCCACCACTTGTACTAAATATGCCAAAGCATGGAGCAAGGCATGTTTGGAAACCTGATTTTAGAAGTCACAATATGAACCTATGCACCACATTTTATTAAAATCTGACAATATTTAAAGCTGTTGTTGCACGAAAACCAACAACCAATCAGAATCTATGAAACTGCCTTAAACTGCAAAACACCCTCCTGCTTGCTCTCAGATCCGCTTGCTCTCAGTTTCTATTAGTTCTAACTTAGCGCAGTGTGCATAAACTAAGATTCAGTTGAACTATAACCTCTTGTTTGTGCATGTGCATGCTTGAAGACAGGAGAGACCTCCCACACTGTCGAATTCAAAAACTATCCACACAACACAAAGACATAAATACAGACAGAAACCTTCTTTGCCCAGTGGGCATAGATACACAAGTCATGTAACTCTAAAAACAAAGATTTCATTGGGACCCAGTATATCAGCATTTTATTTTGGCACTCTATGATGGCAAAATATTATAAAATGCCAAAATATTGTGTCACAAATGAAGTCTTTGTTTGTCAGATTTGCACTACTTGTATCTGATCACATTTTTCTTGTGGACAAAACTCTTACCCTCATTCCTCAACCCCTTCTCTTACGAAAAAGCAACTTAAAGTGCAACTTATGCACATTTTTACTCAGATTTTTCAGACAAAATTACATAGGTTGGACTGGCCAATTTCAGGGCTTCATAACAAGTATAATCTTAATAATCTATGCAGAATGAAGCCTTAAGAATGTGTCTGAATAAATTCCTTGTAAACATGCAAAGAATTACGATACTTACAGTAAATAGTGAATTTAAACCCCACACCACATCTTTCAGCTGTCTTGTTGGGAACCAGCCTGAAATGCAAGAAACATATAACATATATTCCTGTGTGGTCAATGATAATGATGATAATGGTGATAATAATTAAAGCTGTTATCCAACAGCGTTGACAGGGTCCATGTCACTAGTCTTTTACAACTTAGCCTGATGTCTATATAGTTCATGATAATTGGAAAAAGCATGAAAAGAAATGGAAAGGAATGTACTGGATTTGAACCCTAGACTGCCAGGCATCATTTTACGCTTGTTTGGCGTGGTCATGCTTTCAGACAATATTTGAAATTTACAGCTTGGCAATAGACATTGCCTGATACTTGATACTTTCTTTAATTTCACTCATATATATATGTATATTTAGAGATGTACATGTAGGCCTACTAGTCGAGAGACCGGCACACCTCACTGTCAGCGACTTGACCCCACGTGGCGATAATTAGCAGCCAGAGCTGCCAAGTGCACACACAGTAATGAAACTGGCACAGGGCTAATCACTCTCTTCTGTCATTTTGCCATCAACTCAGATTGCGTGTAAGTAAACTCACATGTGAAACTTTAGGTCATTAACCACAAGTCAAAATTTCAAGTCTTGTCACATTGCTTAATTTCTGATAAGGAAAGTTGATATTTTGACCCATTCATTGTAAGATAATATTGGTGAGGTGGTCAACGTTTTAACTTCTAAAGCCCCAAAATACTTAAAAGGCTCTGAAATCATATACCAAATTTTTACTTCAATCAGCTACGTGGAATCCTTCTCAGATCTCTGAAAATATACTTACCCGTACTATCTAATGAGTTTTGTCTCAAGAGGCTCAGACAGACTTCTCCATTCTCATCTATATTGGGATGCCATATCCTTGTGGTACAGTACACCCTGGGAGGCTGAACAGAAAATAAAACACATATCAATGACTGATATGCCCTGCCATATCCTTGTGGTACAGTACACCCTGGGAGGCTGTACAGAAAATAAAACACATATCAATGACGGATATGCCATGCCATATCCTTGTGGTACAGTACACTCTGGGAGGCTGAACAGAAAATAAAACACATATCAATGACTGATATGCCCTGCCATATCCTTGTGGTACAGTACACCCTGGGAGGCTGTACAGAAAATAAAACACATATCAATGACAGATATGCCATGCCATATCCTTGTGGTACAGTACACCCTGGGAGGCTGTACAGAAAATAAAACACATATCAATGACTGATATGCCATGCCATATCCTTGTGGTACAGTACACCCTGGGAGGCTGTACAGAAAATAAAACACATATCAATGACTGATATGCCATGCCATATCCTTGTGGTACAGTACACCCTGGGAGGCTGTACAGAAAATAAAACACATATCAATGACTGATATGCCATGCCATATCCTTGTGGTACAGTACACCCTAGGAGGCTGTACAGAAAATCAAACACATATCAATGACGGATATGCCATGCCATATCCTTGTGGTACAGTACACCCTGGGAGGCTGTACAGAAAATAAAACACATATCAATGACTGATATGCCATGCCATATCCTTGTGGTACAGTACACCCTGGGAGGCTGTACAGAAAATAAAACACATATCAATGACGGATATGCCATGCCATATCCTTGTGGTACAGTACACCCTGGGAGGCTGAACAGAAAATAAAACACATATCTATGACTGATATGCCATGCCATATCCTTGTGGTACAGTACACCCTGGGAGGCTGTACAGAAAATAAAACACATATCAATGACGGATATGCCATGCCATATCCTTGTGGTACAGTACACTCTGGGAGGCTGAACAGAAAATAAAACACATATCTATGACTGATATGCCCTGCCATATCCTTGTGGTACAGTACACCCTGGGAGGCGACCGGCCCGGATAGCACAGTTGGTAGAGCGTCCGCTTCAGGACCGGTAGATCCAGGATCAATCCTTGTTCGAGTCACACCTAAGACTTTAAAAGAGGAAGTTGTAACTTCCTCGCTTGGCGTTCAGCATGAAGGGGATAGTGCAACGACTGGTTGACCCGTATCAGTATAATGGCTCGGGCGGGGCGGCTTACTTGCCTTCGGTAAGTCGTCTCAGTGATGCAGCACTAAATAAAAGAGCGGTGGAAATCCGTCCTGCAACAAGGAGGCACATTACACGTGCATGCACCCTAATGATTCCTTCGTCGTCATATGACTGAAAAATTGTTGAGTACGACGTTAAACCCCAAGCACTCACTCACTCACCCTGGGAGGCTGTACAGAAAATAAAACACATATCAATGACTGATATGCCATGCCATATCCTTGTGGTACAGTACACTCTGGGAGGCTGTACAGAAAATAAAACACATATCTATGACTGATATGCCATGCCATATCCTTGTGGTACAGTACACTCTGGGAGGCTGTACAGAAAATAAAACACATATCTATGACTGATATGCTATGCCATATCCTTGTGGTACAGTACACTCTGGGAGGCTTAACAGAAAATAAAACACATATCTATGACTGATATGCCATGCCATATCCTTGTGGTACAGTACACTCTGGGAGGCTTAACAGAAAATAAAACACATATCTATGACTTATATGCCATGCCTTATCCTTGTGGTACAGTACACCCTGGGAGGCTTAACAGAAAATAAAACACATATCTATGACTGATATGCTATGCCATATCCTTGTGGTACAGTACAGTACACTCTGAGAGGCTGAAAAAAAAAATAAAACACATATCTATGACTGATATGCCCTGCCATATCCTTGTGGTACAGTACACCCTGGGAGGCTTAACAGAAAATAAAACACATATCAATGACTGATATGCCATGCCATATCCTTGTGGTACAGTACACCCTAGGAGGCTGTACAGAAAATAAAACACATATCAATGACTGATATGCCATGCCATATCCTTGTGGTACAGTACACTCTGGGAGGCTGAACAGAAAATAACACACATATCTATGACTGATATGCCCTGCCATATCCTTGTGGTACAGTACACCCTGGGAGGCTGTACAGAAAATAAAACACATATCAATGACTGATATGCCATGCCATATCCTTGTGGTACAGTACACCCTGGGAGGCTGTACAGAAAATAAAACACATATCAATGACTGATATGCCATGCCATATCCTTGTGGTACAGCACACCCTGGGAGGCTGTACAGAAAATAAAACACATATCAATGACTGATATGCCATGCCATATCCTTGTGGTACAGTACACCCTAGGAGGCTGTACAGAAAATCAAACACATATCAATGACGGATATGCCATGCCATATCCTTGTGGTACAGTACACCCTGGGAGGCTGTACAGAAAATAAAACACATATCTATGACTGATATGCTATACCATATCCTTGTGCTACAGTACACTCTGGGAGGCTGTACAGAAAAAAAAACACATATCAATGACTGATATGCCATGCCATATCCTTGTGGTACAGTACACTCTGGAAGGCTGTACAGAAAATAAAACACATATCTATGACTGATATATCATGCCATATCCCTGTGGTACAGTACACCCTGGGAGGCTGTACAGAAAATAAAACACATATCTATGACTGATATGCCATGCCATATCCTTGTGGTACAGTACACTCTGGGAGGCTGAACAGAAAATAAAACACATATCTATGACTGATATGCTATACCATATCCTTGTGCTACAGTACACTCTGGGAGGCTGTACAGAAAAAAAACACATATCAATGACTGATATGCCATGCCATATCCTTGTGGTACAGTACACTCTGGAAGGCTGTACAGAAAATAAAACACATATCTATGACTGATATATCATGCCATATCCCTGTGGTACAGTACACCCTGGGAGGCTGTACAGAAAATAAAACACATATCTATGACTGATATGCCATGCCATATCCTTGTGGTACAGTACACTCTGGAAGGCTGAACAGAAAATAAAACACATATCAATGACTGATATGCCATGCCTTATCCTTGTGGTACAGTACACTCTGGGAGGCTGAACAGAAAATCAAACACATATCTATGACTTATATGCCCTGCCATATCCTTGTGGTACAGTACACTCTGGGAGGCTGAACAGAAAATCACACACATATCAACGACTGATATGCCATGCCATGTCCTTGTGCTACAGTACACTCTGGGCAGCTGAACAGAAAATAAAACACACATCTATGACTGATATGCCATGCCTTATCCTTGTGGTACAGTACACTCTGGGCAGCTGAACAGAAAATCAAACACATATCAATGACTGATATGCCATGCCTTATCCTTCTGGCACAGTACACTCTGGGAGGCTGAACAGAAAATCAAACACATATCTATGACTGATATGCCATGCCATATCCTTGTGGTACAGTACACTCTGGGAGGCTGAACAGAAAATCAAACACATATCAACGACTGATATGCCATGCCATATCCTTGTGGTACAGTACACTCTGGGCAGCTGAACAGAAAATCAAACACATATCTATGACTTATATGCCCTGCCATATCCTTGTGGTACAGTACACTCTGGGAGGCTGTACAGAAAATAAAACACATATCAATGACTGATATGCCATGCCTTATCCTTGTGCTACAGTACACTCTGGGCAGCTGAACAGAAAATAAAACACACATCTATGATTGATATGCCATGCCTTATCCTTGTGGTACAGTACACCCTGGGCAGCTGAACAGAAAATAAAACACATATCTATGACTGATATGCCATGCCATATCCTTGTGGTACAGTACACTCTGGGCAGCTGAACAGAAAATAAAACACATATCTATGACTGATATGCCATGCCATATCCTTGTGGTACAGTACACTCTGGGCAGCTGAACAGAAAATAAAACACACATCTATGACTGATATGCCATGCCTTATCCTTGTGGTACAGTACACTCTGGGCAGCTGAACAGAAAATAAAACACATATCAATGACTGATATAAAACAAATCAGAGGATTTGGAATGTATAAATGGACCTCCTAAATGGCAGTCATTTACTATGAGCAGGTCTACTGCAATTCACACTATAAGTAAACATGACCACCTAATCACTAAAAAAAGATTTCAGTCATGTCGGCAGGACACTAAACAATCATGAAACATGTCAAATTAATAAATAAATAAATAAAAACATACATTATTCTCAATTCACTGTGTCAATTTACATACTTGTACAAACTGTCACAGCTCTCGCTAGTGTTCTGCTTTCCATACTTACCACAATATTATAATCGTCTGGAACATCGATGAGAAATTTAAATCGGCCCCCTTCCCAGTAACCTTCCTCAGGTGTTATTGTCAAGTGGAACTTTGACAGCTGATTGATGTCTTCAAAACTCAGCCGACACGTCCGTGGGAGGTTGTCTTCCATCTCTTGTACTTCTGTTTACAAACATAACAATGATATGTACTGAACAAACAAAATACACTGACCAGGTAGATCAATTAAAGAGTGTGAGTCCAACCAATCAGTTCTATATGAGGTCGGGGTATAATAAAGCAGTCCACATGCTCTACAGCCCTCCATTCTCAGATTTTTTGAACATAATTTCAGTTTTGTGATACTGTTTTCCCTTATTGTCATCATCTTGGTGAAGCAATATCATCCTAATACATAAAGAATATTAGTTTTCAGGGGCATTTTCCCTTTTATACAATATTGTGTCGGTGCTGTACTTGTGTGCACATGCGGTTCCCAACTAAGGGAAATAACCTAGGGAAAGCATGATGTCTGTGTGTGTTTACATGTATATATGTGGGTCCTCAGTTGCTCCCCTTTTCAAATGCCACACCACACATAGTTCACGAGCGGGAAAAGTTAGCCCTGGTTGTCCTGGTTTTACTATCAGCAAACCTATTTTGGGGGAAGGGACCCGGGCTGTAAATGTTAACTTCACATTTGCTTATTAATTCATTCGAATGGTGTTTTATGCCATACTCAAGAAGATTTCATTTACTCAATGTCGGCCAGCATTATGGTAGGGGAATCCACGGGCATCTGCCAGTGTGAGCTGGAGGAACTCACAGTGACTGTAATGGTAAGAGACTCCTGAGTCGCATGTGACACGCTACTTTTTGATTGATCCAATTCTTTGCTTTCAGTTTCTGTTGGCAACTTGTGAATTTTGTTGTGACTAGATGATTGTCAAAATGGTTAAAACATTTCTCACAGGTTTAGCCCTATAGGCGAAAGGGGTGAAAAAAGGTCAGCGCTAATACAGATAGGCTACATTGGTTGTTGAAAACCACACGATGTGGAAAACATTATATCACTCGGGTAAGTTTTTCAGTAACTTGCCAAAGGTTGATGGTTTATGCTGGGCACTCATAAAGCTGGCCACCATGACTAAAGGGAGAAATTCTTGAGTGATATATCAAAAAAATCAATTAAATAAATACATGACCAGGAATTAGGGAGTTACTTTGTTGTCAATTAAAAATAAATACCACAAACTTCATAAAATAATGATTATACCAGCGTTCAACATTTAAACATATTCATATTTTATGTTCATAGAATTATACAAGCGTAACAGTGTAACTTACCCTTTACAAGTAATTTATCCCGAATTGACATTCTCTTGATTTCCACATCTGGTTCTTTCTTTGGTGGGCCAGTGCCCTTCTGTTTCAGCATTTTGTGCAAGGATATCATTATGATCTGGAAAAGGTAAGAGACCCCATAAATCATCATAAATAATCACGTAAAGGGCACTGCTCTGAATTCAATTCAGTTTCACGCTGCCTCAGATCTAAGCTCACACTGACTTCCATTAAGATCCAACCTGACTCCCACTGATGTCAGACGAATGCTACACGTTTTACTACCTTTTTTAAATTCTAACATTGAGACAAAAATAAATAAACTTCCATTAAAATCCCAATAAAAACTTTTAGATCACGGCCCATGTTTCGTGCGACTGGTCAGGTTACGATCAATGAACCATTTTTTATTACGGCCTTAGAGGCTGTGAGCATGTTCTGTCATAATGTACAGGTATTTTAATTCCGAGGGAGGACTCAGTATCATGCAAACTTGCAGCATCCCCAAATTCACAACACAGTCAGCCATCGGTGAGGCCACAGCCATTTGGTGTTAAACACAGTTATGGGTTATGACATAGTTCTCATTCAATTTAAACCCAAAAACAAGCATCCCTTGTTTGCCATATCATGAATTCGAGTTGGCCTGCAATTGTCAAGTGGGATATATGTGGGATATTTCAGGTCAGGGCCAGGTGAGAGGTACATGTAAGAGCCACAGTTGACACGTGTTTTGGACCCCAGATATTATTTCAAAAAGATCTTATTGGACTCAGCATGAAACAGCGTACTGTTTACTATTAATTCCCACAGTTGCTGTGATACACTTTCAGCCTATTATAAAGACAGGAGCAGAAATAGATCTTGGGGCTAATGTTAGTTCAGTAACCATCAGAGTATCTTTACTGGGCTGTAATGTTCACAAACCTACATGTATCTATTCTGTCAAAACCTGAGTCAATGTGAACCTATGCAACATCGCCATGCCAAATGTTGCCAAAGATGGTCAGGTTATATCAAACATGACAGCACAGTAAGCTGTAATGCCTAACAGTCTACCCACCAAGTACTCTTCGTCTTTTGTGAGAGTTTCAACTGCAATATACCTTCAAATGTGTGTTTGGGCGATGCAGTAAACAACAAGAATTAGAGGGAACTGAGAAGTTCAAGACAACCTTAATATGGTTCCAGGAATGTACTTGTAAACAAAATGTCCATACAGACAGTAGATATACCATTGTAGCAGTTGCAGGTATGTGAGTTCAAAGCTAGTAAAGTCAAACTCTGCATGAAAAATTTGACTGCTCCTTACAACTTGAAACCATTACTATATTTGGTCCGGACTGAATTCCGAAGTTTAAACAATTGGATTAACTGCTAAAAGATAGTCCAACAATGAAGACTTAGACAGGGCTACACTTAAGACGACTTAGGAAATCAGTGCATACCAAATACAATGCCAGGTATGAGCTGTAAAGGTCATAGAAATTTTCTGCGTGGATTTCAGTTCAATGACATGCACATTTCAATTTAGTCCATGCCTTGCTACAGTTGCGCTCTGCGTAAATCAGAAACACTGAGGATGTCTGCTCTACAATCACCCCTGTAATCCACTACGACCACCTGCTCATCTGAACAGGTAAATGGACACCATGTTGTCATTTTCACAATTCATGATTCACCAAATTCCTTGTTATAGTAGACAAGTACCTTGTCGTCTCTGCTGCTGGTACAATAGGTGCAGTCAATGAAAGTTCATTTCTGCAAGTGAAAACATGGTAGCCAGTGTTTGTTTTTCTTCCAGGTGAGTGAGTGGGAAATATTTCGTTCCTAGAGAGTTACAGCAGTCATGTGGGGAAAGTATGATTAGGATGCGGGCTGCCAGCGTTTCTGCTTCATGCGGAGTGCAGTTGTAGCAAGGCTCCAGATAACTTGAACATTGCCAGGACAGACTCATTTTTGAACTGGAAAGCATTTGTGACGATGGTACATATGTTAGTTCAGTAACACTTCTGGTTAACCTACAGGTAGGTTTATGTTTCCTTTAAAGTAAAAGGAAGCCAAAATATGAAGTGAGGTTCATCATACCCACAAATGAAAACTGTGTGTAAAATACATTCATTTATTTTTATTTAAAGGCATTCAACTATTTGAATTCTATGGTGAGTTTCTAAACTCTGACAGTATGGTCCATAAAGAACCCCTTAGAATTCAAAGGTTTAAATGGTTTTAACTCTCCTCACAAAAATCTATAAAAAAAAATAAATGAACGTGTGTTTATGCACACCTTTAAGTTGTCTGTATGATGAACCTTACTTCATATTTTAGGTTTCTTTTAGTTTAAATATCTATAGTTGTAATGTTTATGGTGCTGCCTCTCTTTGTCTTTGATCAATATTTTCAGTCGTTTAATGTCATACGCAGCTTTGTCTTCAACCAGAGTCCCATGACCAGTCTGCAGACACGATTATTTCATCACATTCACTCAGACTCAGTCTCTGAGTATTGAACGGTTTGGAACAAAACTGGCAAGCATGAATCAAGCAATAAGTTTTGTTTACGGTCGTGATTTCGCCTCTGCCACCAGCGGTTTTGATTTGAAGAACGAACAGACTTTTTGCGTTTGTGTCAAACTAGAATTACTGATTTATGGGAGATAAATAAGTGTAATAAGAATTTACCTGTCATCGGGTGTCGCGACAAAACATTGGGCTTTTTCCGGAAGTAGAATTCAGTAACCGTACATACCGCTTCCAACAATAGCAACAACATTCGCTCACCTACACACGTGAGTTATGGACAACAAAGTGGTTTAAAAGAACGTTTTAGCTTTTAAACTTGAGTTGTATCATTCACAGTTGGTCCATAAATTACACTGAAATTTAAATTTCTTTTTATTATTGATGTAAGGGTTATAACAAACTCGTACCTTGCTTTAATGATGCTCTACGACACCATGGCTATGCGTTTTCAACCTGATTTTAACTAGATCAGCGTGAACCAGAGCAAGTTGTTTATTCCCTTGTGCAGCAAGGTTATTTTCCCTGGGCTCATTAAGGGAAAAAGAAACAAATTTGTCAATAAAAACAAATGTTACGGCGCAATTATTCCGGTCTGTCCAGCAGAAAACATCCCGCCACATTGACTGCAGCAGACCGCCTATTGGCTTCCTCAGTGCACGAGCACATGGATTCCTATAGCCCTTGTTCAATTACATTAAACGTTGGGGTCTGTTTTCAACAATTTCTGATATTTACCACCTGACCTCAACAGTTTATTTAATTGCACTAGCATAGCCCTAAAGGCCACCAAAAGGCCATGTAACATGTTAGGCCTACTTCGAAATCAGAACTGTATGCTACCAAGAGAAAAGTGAGCATTTATGGTCATGTATCGTCTTTGTATTATAATATTCTAAATAAAAATGTTATGCATGTCTAATTAACTTTCTGTTAACTTAATTGCATTGTACCCAAACATATACATTTAATCTGAATTATGATAATACTTGTGAATATCTTAAAAATAAATATGTCAAAATCCACGTTAAAAAAACGTTTGTTAGATGGAAAGAACAAATTCTCGTGCAAATATATTTAATGAACATGTGTTACATCCTCATGTATAACATTATTACGCAAAGACATTATATACCAAGAGGTGATCCCAAATACCCACATTACACAATTATTTCCAAGTGCCTTTTTCTGTTTAAAGAAAAATCGCTGTTCCAATATGCCGGACTGGCTAATGTTCTGTCAGTGCGATGATATCTCGTGCAACCCCCTATATTTCACGGAGGAAACAATAGTTCTTCATAGCTAAGACAGTTTTATTACCGCCACAGTATTAATCGGCTGTAAAAATCGTTGCTGAAGTAGCTATCATGGCGTGAAAATTACAGTTTTCAAGACGATTGATTTATGGTGGCTTAAGATATCTGATAAGTACTCGATGAATGCTTGCTGAAGAATTCCCCTGCAGCAAGCGGCCAGCAGAGAATGAAAACAGATGTTCCTATTGGGTAATATACGCCGTGTGCCTTTTTGCTTCAGCCATATCTGAAGCAGGCGTCGTCATGTAGATAAGGAGACTCACAGGAAGTCGGTTACGTCAATTTGGTATAAATAATTCACAGGCATCCACACAGCAGAATATTGTGTCGCCTACTCCAACAACCTTTACGCGTATCATGATTTTATATAGCTACCGTACAAGTAGTTAATGGTTTCTGTTCATAAATTTTAATTCTTATTGTATGTGCACAGAATGGATATAAAGCAATGCAGGTGGATGATTTGCGTCCAGTGTTCGGGTATCTGCTAATATTAGGTATACATAGTCCTTTAAGTATATGCACCAAACGTTCTAGAATTGTCTCATCACGTGATCAACTTCTTCATCTTTGTATACATCTACGCTGAATATCAAGCTGTGGAAATCACTCGGAGTGAGTGAATGGCGTGAAATCCTAGATTCAAGGTACGCGTTTGTCATCTCATGATGAACGATAGGTCGTGCATGCTGTGTCGTCTGTGGGCCACGAACTTTGTGGGCACGTCCGGAATAACAGGATTTTCGAACGAAACTGTTGAAGTTAAGTGATATCCAATGCATTCAAAGCTGTCGAATTCATAAATACATTTAGTTATTTATGACAACTTCTGTAACTTCCTAGATGTTTTCTTTTTCCTCTTCCTGGGTTTGACATTGTATTCCCATCACTGCTTTCATCTGAAAGAGACGTCGTCGAGTATAGGAGTTGTGCCTAGCATCATGAACCAATTGTCTTATTTCGGAAGGTAAGATTATTCAACACATCGTCATTTGAATGCCCAAAAAAAAAAGGAATCCCTCTCTTTTATATATCATATTTGTTTATTATCTTTTTTCGTTATTCTAGAACTGAGAATATTAAAAGTGAACTTTATCTACACAGCAGAAGCGCCCAGAAGACATATCTAAGACTGTTTAACACTTAATCTCAGTCTGTTCCTTTTATTTATTTGATTGGTGTTTCACGCCCGTGGAACTCGATAACTTTTTAGACTCATGACCGGAAGGACATCAGAGATAAACCACCGCCTTTCGGCAAGCACGTGGCATATCTTCTGACACAAAGCCACAACCAATTTGAACATGTGACCTCAGAGGTCAATGGCCTTAATTACTTGAGCCAACAAGGGATTCTTATAGATTTATTATAGTTCATATGATGCGTGGTTTTCTTTGCCACCAGATCGGCCCCGATAACTTGGGAACAGAAAAAATTGTGCTCATTTCGGGACAGACATCATACTCCTTAGAGCACATGCAGTGCTCTCCACGTTCGATTAATATCACTGACAACGCTAGCAACATCTGCACAGAAATTGGTGAGGCTAAGCTTAAACAAGCCTAGATGCTTCCTACAGACCCCAAAGGTCCAGCTTGTTAGTATTGGCAGTGATGTATAGAGAGCGTAAAGGGCGGACCATCCACTATGAGGAGTATGGCTAGACATAATAGGGCAAGTTTGACGTGTTTATATACTTGTGACCATTTTACCAGCTACTATATATCACGCCGCCGTCGCTGCTCTGGATTTACTCTGTAGGCTGTAGTCTTTTGTGCTCTACGAGCTTCTTTAGGATACATGCTGTTGCAACTGACCAGCTGGCATAACCTAGTCTGACAGAGTGCAGTACTTAAACACAGCAAGGAAAATGATGACTAAATAGCCTGGAAATTAATACAAACTGCTTCGCACAGAAAAAAAAACTAGCCAGACTGTAGTTGTACAGAATGTTCTGTTATCTAACATCCTGCAATTTCCACTTATTATTCCACTTATAGTTCTCAGAATGTTTTCCAATGTTCATTTCACTACAATACCTTCTAATGGTATTTTCATCTTGTCGTCTGCTAGCAGATATCGGAAGGCGAGTGAAGTGCCCGGATGTGCACTGTCGCTAATGTATAGAAGGCAACATTTAAGTAACTGATTTATTATTTTTCGTATTTGTCGCCAGGGGCCGTGTGCATTGCCTGCCAGGGACAGACCAGGATCCTGAAGTAGACCACATCTTGCTTTGGAACCTGTCACTCCTAAGAACTGAGCCAATCAGAGACGAGCCTTCAACTAGTTTCAACGGCACGAGGGCAGCCGACATATTTCAGTCAATCTTCGCGCCCATGCTACTCTTCGTCGGATTGGTCGGAAACTCGGTATCCTTGGTGATGATGCAGAGGAGAAGCCTGCGCCAGTTAACCACATGTTTCTATCTGTCGTGTCTTTCGGTTGCGGATTTATTTTGTTTGTGCTTCGGTTTGTTTCCGATCTTTCTACTGACTGTCACTTCAGGTGGTATTAATGCGCGCGCATGGTTGGATTGTAAACTAATGGATTTTTTAACTTATCTAAGCACAGACATTTCTATTTGGATAGTGGTTACCATGACGATAGACAGATACATTTCCACGTGTCACCCAGTCATGTCAATTAAAACTTGTAGCAAAAAGGTTGCCAAGCGATTGGTCATCGCAGTTTCTGGGATCATGCTTTTCGTCAACGCCCATCTGGCAATATTTTATACGTTTGGCAAAGAAGACAATTCTACAACAGACAGCTTGGATTGTATTCCAACACCAAAATCATCACATTTTTTCCACGCCATATGGCCATGGATTGATTTCACGATCTACTCATTATTACCCGATTCAATGATTTTCATTTTCAATCTCCTAATAATACGCTCCATTATTTTAAAAAGAAAAAACGCGGTCAACTGTGCAACGAGAAATTTCCGACGTCAGACTTTTAAAATGACAAAAACGTTAATTGTGGTTTCCACCGTAACGCTTTTGTGCACTGCTCCAATTACAATTATTCAAATAGCTGAGGAATACGACAAAGAGCACAAAAACGAACAAATTTCGTGGAATCTCGCATTTACCATCGGGAATTTACTCATGTACACAAACCACTCCATCAACTTTGTACTCTTTTGCCTGACCGGAAGTAGGTTTCGAAGAGAGTTGCTGTTGATGATAGGGATCCGCCAAAACAGGGTGCAGACAAGTACGGTGAACACCAGACCGGAACAGGAAAACGAGCTGACGGTGTAACAGTTTATTTACCGTCAACAACGCAGAAATACTTACAAGGGCGAAGGAAAATAGTTTATTGCAAAATTTGATTCAAATCAAATGATCATGAATGCAGAATTAAATGCTCCGTCCTTGGTCTGCATGGCCAAACCTTAGCGTTACATTAATTGCAATAGTCATTTTATGTAAGAGTAAGGTACTCAGTAATAGTTTTTAAAATTCAACTAAGCATCTTTAGAGTGTGTTTGTAGGCAGGTCCACTCGACCCTTTATGTCCTGGGAACATGATGGGAAACAAAGCGAAGTTTTAATATCGCCGCAACTCGGTCGTGAGTTTCCCACGGGTTCTGTCCGGTCTCCTTCCGTCATAATGCTGCCCGCCGTCGAATAAGTGAATTATTTCTGAGTGCGGCGTAAAACTCCGGATCAAATAAATCAATAAATAAATAACATCACTGCTGTGTTTGTGTCAAATATATAACATTTCAAGGTTTGATGTAGCGGACATTGCATTCCATATGTCTAACCGATATTATTAGGATTTGGAACTTTCAAGCAACAACCTGTATGTCTCCCACTAAAATTATATGTTTTATAAGGGATAATGACGCTTAGTTTATATGGTGAAACTGGTATTTGTGAATGTGTTTTTGGATATTGATTTTTGTAAGCTTTAGATCATGTGGCAATTTTAACCAATGTTATAATGGGCCTCCGTGGCTCAGTTGGTTAGCTCGCTAGCGCAGTGTAATGAACCAGGAGTCTCTCACCAATGCGGTCGCTGTGAGTTCAAGTCCAGCTCATGCTGGCTTCCTCTCCGGCCGTAAGTGGGAAGGTCTTACAGCAACCTGCTCGTGGGTTTCGCCCCGGGCTCTGCCCGGTTTCCACCCACCATAATGCTGGCCGCCGTCGTAGAAGTGAAATATTCTTGAGTACGGCCTAAAACACCAATCAAATAAATAAATAACCAATGTTATATATTACCGGTGCGCCAAGGTTATTCCATCAAACCTCTGTACTCTATGTTTCTTAAGTTTTACAGTAAGTCCAGTTCTCTTGTAAAATGCTATACAGACAGAATGGCCAGAATCTCTGTCACTCTGCTTCCCAGCTATGTCTAACCCCGCATAAAGTGGGGCAAAAAGCTGTATATTCGTCGTTTTGAATTATATCGCAACGTTGGGTATATGAGCTGTCGCAATTAAAGCGCAACTAAGGCACATAGGACTATTTTGATTAAAGATAAATTATAAACCAGTACACGATTTGGATACTTCAAATAATTCATTCACCTAATTTGTCATTCCTTGCGGCCTTCCAACATCATTGAAAACTGTTGACTGCTTCTCTTTGTATGATTCCGTCCTAATCCCGTACTGAATACATTTTCTAAGTTGAAGGTTATTTTGGGAATTGGTCTTGCGATTATTAACCTAGAACGTCCATTTGGTTGACGACTGGAACACGAATGTCTGTTTGGACGCCAATATTTACCATAACATAGTTACCATATATAATTACTCGGACTGCTTCGGGTTGAGTGAGTGAGTGCTTTGGGCTTAACGTCGCACTTAACAATATTTCAGTCATATGACGACGAAGCATTCCTTAGAGTGCATGTATTGTGCCTCCTTGTTGCAGGACGGATTTCCACCGCTCTTTTATCTCGTGCTGCTTCACTGAGATGCCTTACCGAAGGCAAGTAA
Organism: Liolophura sinensis; assembly: GCF_032854445.1. NCBI lineage: Eukaryota > Metazoa > Mollusca > Polyplacophora > Chitonida > Chitonidae > Liolophura > Liolophura sinensis. The sequence goes on along the minus strand of NC_088298.1, from coordinate 9,632,240 downwards.
GCTACCCCGCCCGACCCATTATACTGATGCGCGTCAGTTGCACTATCCCCCTTCATGCTGAACGCCAAGTTTTCCTCTTTTAAGGTCTTGGGTCAGACTCGGCCCGGGATTGATCCTGGATCTATCGCTCTCGAAGCGGGCACTCTACCAACTGTGCTATCGGGGCCGGTCGGACTGCTTCAGTGGCCTAATGGTTAGAGTGTCCGCCTCGAAAATACTTATTCATTTATTTATTTGATTGGTGTTTTACGCCGTACTCAAGAATATTTCACCTATACGACGGCGGCCAGCATTATGGTAGGTGGAAACCGGGCAGAGTACCGGGGGACACTCACGGCCATCCGCAGGTTGCTGACAGACCTTCTTGGAGAGAAAGCCAGCATGGGCTGGACTTGAACTCACAGAGACCTCATTGGTGAGAGGCTCCTGGGTCATTACGCTGCGCTAGCCCGCTAAACAACTGAGCCACGGAGAACCCACGGAGGCCCCACGGAGGTCCCTCGAAAATACTTTAACAACGGTACTGTGATTTAGTGGAGTGACAGCCACTAAATCACAGTATAAGTGTACCGGGGATTAACATAGATGAAGGTAATTTATTTTTTATTTTATTGGTGTTACACGCCGTACTCATTTTAAGCATATTTCACTTATATGACGTGGCAAACCCGCGATCATACGTAGGTTGTTAGCAAACTTTCCCACGTTTGGCCAGAGGATGAAGATAATCCCAGGGTGTACTGATCTACTGGAGTCCTTTTCTGAGCGATACGCGAAGAGTCCATATTTACCACGGCATATGGGCTACCTGGGATGATTGATTGATTGATTGATTGATTGGTGTTTTACGCCGTACTCAAGAATATTTCACTTATACGACGGCGGCCAGCATTATGGTGGGCGGAAACCGGGCAGAGCCCGGGGGAAACCCACGACCATCCGCAGGTTGCTGTCAGACCTTCCCACATACGGCCGGAGAGGAAGCCAGCATGAGCTGGACTTGAACTCACATCGACCACATTGGTGAGAGACTCCTGGGTCATTACGCTGCGCTAGCGCGCTAACCAACTGAGGCACGGAGGCCCCACCTGGGATGAAGATAGCTGGATCTACTAAGTAGTGTAATAGGGTTATAGGCCTAGTATGGCAAGCCGTTATATTGCCGGATTAAACCATAGTACACACATGTGTATAAGAATTAAACGTATTGGCCAATCCGGTGTCCTTAGCCCTTACATATACAGTGTGTACAAATATTAATTGGCCTGTACATATTCAAAGTTCGGTTTAGGCCCATGTCTACTCTCGTCCATCCAGGCCTACTGGTACCGGTATGCAAAATCTTACCGGTAGGCCTACGAATAATAACTTTGAAAAAATAACTTTTTATTCACATAGTCAGTATATGCTCAAAAAACACCAAAATATTCAACATATGTAAGCCTAAAAAGTATTGGATATATCTACAACTGTTTCGTACACATGATTAATTAGAATTAGCCCGCTAAAACGACTTGCCACAGGCCGGCAGATATGCCCAGGCCAATACATGAACTTTCACACACGGATAGGTCTACATAGCGGGATGTGGGCCTCTGTGGCTCAGTCGGTTAGCGCGCTAGCGCAGCGTAATGACCCAGGAGCCTCTCACCAATGCGGTCGCTGTGAGTTCAAGTCCAGCTCATGCTGGCAGTCTCTCCGGCCGTGCATGGGAAGGTCTACCAGCAACATGCTACCAGCTGTGCCCGGTTTCCTCCCACCATAATGCTGACCGCCGTCATATAAGTGAAATATTCTTGAGTACGGCGTAAAACACCAATCAAATAAATAAATAAATAAATAAACATAGCGGGATTTATGATTATGAAAATTGACAAGTCTCTTGGCTAAAGCTCATTTACTGACTTAACTATCTAATGAACGTTCCGCTAAAATTTAAAGTTGTTGAGCTTTAATTTCTTAGTCAAGATGGGTTTCTGCCTTTTTTCTTTTGAACAGCTCTACTTGTCATCCACTGGAATGTGACAGGTCATGTAGACTCGTACCTTTCTGAGGAACATGGCGAACATAACTTGGCCATGGCAGTATGACTTCCCACCATTTTTCACGTGAGATTAGTTTTTAAAAATCCCGTTCTAGTTTAAAATAGCTGTTTTCTTGTTTCAAAGCCCTATATTCTTTGTCCATTACACAGCCTGTGAAAGTGTGACATAGGAAATTGGTTTCAAATATGGTAGCGGAAATTGGTCACTGAATAGCCCCACAAGAACTGTAGAATTGCAAAGTTGTTATATATCTACCTTGTATTTATATTTACTTCAGCGCACTTCCGCGCATGACAAAGGCCAATGAACTTTGCCAGCACTTGCCGGTTTGACTGCAGCTTGTAGTCTGGCGCTTTGCCAGGCTCTTGACGACGGGTGGTGGCTTACGTAAGCTTGAACTCTGGCCGTGTTCTTCGTCCGTAAAGCTTACAGCCTCACATTAAGACTATTCAGCGGAAAACACAAAGCAAATAAATAAGTAAATGTCTGCAGATCATTATTTATTTATTTTTTGGTTTTTATTTTTATTTATTCTCTTCCTGCAGGATCCAGCCAAACAGCGACACAAGAAAGAAGCAGTTAGAAGCCTGGTGTTCTCTAGTTCTAAATTATCATAAGCAGCGTAAAGTCTACAGTCTGGACGTCAATGAAGCTCAAGACTCACCATTGTTCCACAATAAGAAAATCAGCAGTATCCTTTATCATGGCCAGAACTAATTTTTAATTTTTGTTGGCTTCATATTGCCATAGTTTCAGCAACCTGTGAATGTTTGTGCGTTTTTCCTGGTTTCCTCCCATCATAATGCTGACCGCTGTCATATAAGTGAAATATTCTTGAGTACTGTACAATGTAAAACACCAATGAACTAAATGAATGTCACAGTGTTGTCTCTCCGTTCCATTGTCATTCAGGTCAACTGCACTATAAAAAACATTATAGGTTTTGTAATTAAAGAAAACTGCTCAGATTGGTGCAATATTAATGGCATTTTTCAGTTATATTAAAATGTAGTTAAATGGATGTACGTGGATGGATGTAAATGCTGTGTTTCACCTGAGGTTTGGTTTGTGAAAATGTGCTTTCAGAAGCAAATAAAGGCCTTAAAATGATACCTATAATGCAAACACTTGAGTTTTTTGCTGATAAGAAATTAATAAAACTTAACAAAAAAACCTTTTAGCTGACCATACTAGGTTGTTGAATCAATTAGAATCAAGTCAGGTAAATAAAGCTAATCTTTAGGTGAAATACTGTACATTTTGTTCACATCTTGTAACTTGTAGCATACAAAATATTTTTCCTGATTATAATACCCTTTTCCCAGGGATTACACTAGAGGTACACTCACACGTTAAAAAACACCAAACAAAGTTAACAAGCCACAAGCATATTTGGTCATTTGCCTTGTTTTTATTTCTCAAATACATTTGAGATATACATGGATATTTAATAAATTTGATTTTTGTTTTAAAAATCAACTTTTTGTTTGAAATAGAATATGTTTGTTCTCAAAATTTTTGTGTAATTTTATAACAGTTTTTTTGGTGTGGCACACGGACAGATCTTTCCCCAAAACTGTTGCAAATGAGTATGAAAAAATACCTTGATATAAACAGTCCTTTAGTAGCAGTGATAGAACTTGAATCAATTAAAATCTAAGTGAAATATTATCCTTAATTTACCTCTCAGGGAAGTTGTCTTCTGACGGTATTAACATTGTGCTGGAGGAACTTCTCAAATCAGGTAACTGGTCAACCTGAACACACCTTCACAAAATGATTCCACGAATCCAGCTCTTGGTGCTTGGGCTGTGGCTTTCAGTCAGGAGGTTTGTTAGATAGATGGTGAAGAGAACACCAGTCTCCGTGACCCAAACTGGACAATCCATCGTATGGGTGAAAGATTCTTGAGTATTGCATAAGACACCTGTCTGTCAATCATTATATCAAACCACCTGGAAAAATGGACAGTCTTCACAAATTGGTGTACCTCGACAAACTGGTTCACTTTCAAACCTTCACATGCTGGGCCACCTTCACAAACTGGGCCACTTTCAAACCTTCACAAACTCGGCCACCTTCACCAGCTGGGCTACCTTCACAAGCTCAGCCACCCTCATAAACTGGGTCACTTTCAAACCTTCACAAACTCGGCCGCCTTCATAAAACTTTGTCTCACCATTTCCTCTTGAAGAGTTCAAAGACGCTAAATGCCATGTCAGCAGCTGCTAAACATAAGTAGCTTTGTAAAAACGGGCCCTGTAGTACTGCAAGCAGTTTGTTTTTCTGTGCCCTGAAGGAAACAAGAGCTATACTGGCCTATGGAATCCACACAAGTTATGGTTGTAAATAAATGTAGATGCCCCTTTTCTACTCTCTTTGTCTTTTTTTTCCATAATTAAATGAATTTTACACGGAATTCTAGTTTATAAAGTATGTCTTCTTTCTTCACTTTGACCACAAAGTATTTACTGGTCATGTTTCATGTCATTAATGTCATGCCTTTCATTTTGTAGGTCATTTAGAATGGCAGGACAAAAGTCGGAAGAAGTGCTTAATCATGTGGAGGACTCCTGAGGAGTGGGGTAGCCTGATATACAAATGGGTAAATATGATGTGGGCAAATATAACCTGACCAGAACCCCTGAGGAGTGGTGTAACCTGATATACAAATGGGTAAATATGATGTGGGCAAATATAACCGGACCAGAACCCCTGAGGAGTGGGGTAACCTTATATACAAATGGGTAAATATGACAGGAACAAATATAACAGGTGACCAGAACCCCTGAGGAGTGGGGTAAACTGATATACAAATGGGTAAATATGATGTGGGCAAATATAACCGAACCAGAACTCCCGAGGAGTGGTGTAACCTGATGTACAAATGGGTAAATACGATGTGGACAAATATAACAAGGGACAAGAACGCCTGAGGAGTGAGGTAACCTTATATACAAATGGGTAAATATGACAGGAACAAATATAACGAGGGAGCAGAACCCCTAAGGAGTTGGGTAACCTTATGTACAAATGGTAAATATAACAGGAAGGAATATAACGAGGGACCAGATCCCCTAAGGAGTTGGGTAACCTTATGTACAAATGGTAAATATGACAGGAACACATATAACGAGGGACCAGAAGCCCTGAGGAGTGAGGTAACCTTATATACAAATGGGTAAATATGACAGGAACACATATAACGAGGGACCAGAAGCCCTGAGGAGTGGGGTAACCTTATGTACAAATGGTAAATATGACAGGAACACATATAACGAGGGACCAGAAGCCCTGAGGAGTGGGGTAACCTTATGTACAAATGGTAAATATGACAGGAACACATATAACGAGGGACCAGAAGCCCTGAGGAGTGGGGTAACCTTACAATCAAATGGGTAAATATGACAAGAACAAAGTTCGTCCATAACTTGCAAAAGGTTGGTGGTGTAATACAGGTAATCCAGTTATTTTTAGTGTTAAAACTGATCTCCTTCAAGTAAATAAATAGTTCTTAATGTATGGGCTAAAGGGAAAGGTTGATGAATCAAACAGTGACGGTTGTATTAGAATTACAAACATGTTCTCTTTATTGTTATAAGACATTAGTAAAACATGTTACTGGTGTTTTTCCTGTATTCAGGCCTCGGACAACAACATGACAGGCTCGGTATGTACTCTGTTTGAGATCACAAAGGGTGAAGACTCCTCAAATCAAGGTAACTGTACACACCAATAAATGAAAAGACTGCATAAGAACAAAGTGGGCATCAGGAGAAAGATTATTAAAAACTGTCTCTAAAAATACCTTTATATGTTTTTATTTATTTAGTTAGTGAGTTGTAGTCTATGTCCTGTTTGTTCTGATCTTGAGTCTTATCGTTCTAATTTTGCAAGACAATAGTTTCCTGGTTCTACATTGTTCTCACTTTAATATGGCAGACATATTGCCAATGTGACATTAACCACTAATCAACCATTCATTCATTCTATCTGTGCAGATAAAACTTCATTTTGTCCTTTCTGTTCGGCTTTTAACACAAATATACTTTAGCTCTTCCCGTTTTCTTCAATATTATCCATAAATAGACTGGCCTTCTAAGCATTTTTGTTCTGATGTGACTCTTTCTTAGATGTACATCTACCTTACATCTTTCAGGGGCCTCCATGGCTCAGGTGGTTAGCGCGCTAGCGCAGCCTAATGACCCAGGAGTCTGACCCAGGCTGTGAGTTCAAGTCCAGCTCAAACTGGCTTCCTCTCAAGCCGTACGTGGGAAGACCTGACAGCAACCTGCGGATGGTCGTCTGTTTCCCCGCGGGCTGTGCCCGGTTTCCACCCACCATAATGCTGGTCGCCGTCGTATAAATGAGATATTCTTGAGTACGGCGTAAAACACCAATCAAATAAATAAATAAACCTTACATCTTTCAAATGTTTTTAGACTCCTTACTGGAGCCTTAACACCAAAGTGATCTCTGTGATTTTAAGTCCAGTTCGTGCTGGCTTCCTCTCCGATCGTATGTGGGCAGGTCTGTCAGCAAACTGAGGGTGATCGTGGGTTTAGCCTGGTATCCTCCCACCCTAATGGAGTCCGCCATCGTATAATTTAAATGCACGCATTCTTGAGCATGTTGGAAAACTCGAATTAAATAAATAAATACATAAATATATTTAGATTCATTACTGAGATATGCAGTGCCTTTTTTCTTCAATGTATTTGAAAAAATTTGTATCTGTCTTTTTTTTTCAGAATTCCATGGTTTGGAGGAATGGTTATTGTTGCGAGCATTGAAGACGCTAGAGGTTGACAGGAAAGCTGAACTTATGGGTAATGAAGGGGTGAAGTTTTTCTGAAAATTAGATATGGTGACTTTGCCGTGAAACATACATGCAATAAGAATGAAAGACGGATAGATGTCACGTGTGAGTTCCGATCGTGTGCGTTTAGAACAACTGTTCTTTGAGTGAGAACCCTAAAGCCTCATCCAGCGTGTCACAGTAAGCAGGGTTCTTTGCACATTCGGTGGAAAAATCCTGGACAAGCTTGAAACCTTTATTTTTCCAAGCCTGAAATCCTGCTGGCCTACGAGGATGTGCTTTGGAACATTGGGATCATGGGAAGGAACTCAAATATTTGTATCAAAATCCTGCATTTCCCTGAGAGTGACTTCCCTTGGCACAATTACAAACATTCCGGGGCACGCCAGGTGTAACGTGTGATCGACCAAAGTTGTAGATGGAGACCCAAACCATTAACATGGTCATCTTATTTGTATACATGTGTGTAGCGCTAGTTCCGGTAGAGGCCCACGTCCTGTGCTGCATAATTAGCGGGATGTGTGTTACGTAATTACGAATTTTTCCCTGTTTCTTTTTACTATGACGGCAAATTTTGTGGGTGGAGGAAACAAGAATGCCCAGAGTAAGCAGTAGACAAGCTACTGATGAACTTTCTCCGCATGTGGTGTACCGATAAGTTCACCATATTGAGGAAAGTCCATATATAACATGGATGTAACTGGTTGTTAGTCGATGTACACGGGGCCTCCATGGCCCAGTTGGTTAACGCGCTAGCGCGGCGTAATGTCCAGGAGCCTCTGACCAATGCAGTCGCTGTGAGTTCAAGTCCAGCAACCAACAGATGGTCGTAGGTTTTCCGGGCTCTGCCCGGTTTTCTCCCACCATAATGGTTGAGCCCGTCGTATGAGTGAAATATTCTTGAGTACCGCGTAAAACTCCAAGCAAATAAATAAATAAATAAATATCGTCGATGTACGCGGGATTACGGAATTGACTCAGTAGTTGTTCGGAGTTGAACATGTTCTACTTTTCTATGAGTCGAAGCATCCAGTTATATTCAGTTACTAGTATGTCGATATAAGTGCTCTTGTGCCCAATTGGTCACAGTTGCTGCTGATCCCAAGATTTTGTCAAACTTCGACACATGGCTTTTTGTTGAATCGGCATGCACGTAACGACTGAAGTACAACTCCCGTTGATTGGCTTCGTCATTTAAACCCGGCATACACGGGAGCTCAAGACCCAACTTGACTCATCTCGATTGCGAAATAATGTGAATTTACTCCAGTCGTTGCGTGTGTGCCTTGTGAATCTTACTATATCTGGCCATCAGCTAAAGCCCACTCGAGCATTTAAGAACCGACGCAACTCGTCTTAAACTCTCGTATATGCCAAGCTTAGTGCGTGCAACTCCTAACCACGAGGCACGCTAGATGACGGCTCTAATCTTGTGCGATATGGTCCCGTGCAAATGTCATCGGGCATAGCAAAGCAGTCTTTGTCACATGACCTATATAACCCAAAATGCCATGTCACTTTTTTGTTTATACCATTCTGTTTTATGCGAAATTAGTTTCTCGCTGAATTAATATTAAATTAATTAAAAAATATAAAATAGGCACAGAAGTCATGTATATTATATTTTAATATGTAAATGTCTTTTGCAAAGTCTACGTCAGTTCAATGTGTCCATGCATGTGTGTTGTTGGTGTAATAAATATCCGATGGTTTCCAGACTTGTGGTTTCTGTAGTCAGCAATATTTTGATTGATTGATGGTTTTTTGTTGTTCTCACACACAAGGTGCGGGTTCAAACCCGGTCTGAAGTATTTCAGATTCCTTTGCTCTTATTGTTTGTGGAGCTTGGTGACAGCAAGCAGTCGACGACGCTCACGCCACCTCGAGGAGTAAGCTAGCGAGTGCTTGGAGTTCAGCATCGTACAATTTTTCGAAGGAGTCCTTAGAGTGCATGTAATGTGCCTCTTTGTTGCAGGACGGATTTCCACCGTTCTTTTATCAACCGAAGGCAAAGTAAGCTTCCCCGCCCGAGCCATTATACCGATACAGGTCAACCATTCGTTGCACTATCCCCCTTAATGCTAAACGCCTAGCGAGGAAGTTACAAATTTCTCTTTTAAAGGTCTTTGGTGTGGCCCAACCTAGGATTGATCCTAGGTCTACTTTCTCCGACGCTGACGGTCTACCAAGTGAGCTACCTGTGCCGGTCCACCGCGAGGAAATGAGGCAACCACATGCCTTTCCTCAAGTATCTTCCATCTACAGTTAACGATGTAATATTTTTACTTAAACGCATTTCTGGTCAGTCAGCTCGCACAGACCTTTATAGTACACTCTGTCTGTGAGTGGACCGCATGTGGCCGCCTCACTTCCTGGAGTTACCTCTGTATCCCCTCTTGTGACGGCTTCTCTTCCATCAATACTGAGTGCATTTCTGTAGGTCGAGGAATTCCACTCTGGCATGCTTGTCGAGGAATTCCAGTTCAAATACATGTAACGCGTTTCGACCAATGAAGTACCAGAGCGAAGAAACCGTTGTGACCAATCAGAGTACCCGTCCTAAGTATGCGCCTAAAGATTGGGGTCACATGATCAAGCAACATTGATTTAAATACATCATTCGAAGAGAAAATGTGCACTGTGAGATTTCATTGGATAACCCTTTTGACTTAGTGTAACCCTTTTGACTTAGTATAACTAGTGGTAGTATTGATTGCAGTCAAGAATGAATGAATGGTTATGGCTTAACGCCACATGGCGACGCAGTCAAGAGATCATCTCTAGAGAAGCGAAAACGAACCGCTGACACTGTAAAGGGGTACAGTTCCTGTAACGCGAAATCCCAAGTCTTAACGTGAATTTTCTTCAAAATGTTAGGACTGCCACGTGAACACCTGCCCATCTGATGTCTGTCTCTAAAGCGTGGTTTCGTCGTAAATGTACAGGAACTTGGTACCACTGTAAAACTTACACCAAAATTTGCTCGCGTGCAAGTTGATCATTAAGGAAGTAGGTTCGAATCCAGATAAAGGCACGATCAGTAGCGACATTGTCACAGGAGATTTTTCCGGATAGCTACGAAGGCGTTTCATTACTCTACCCATAAAGCAAGTTCATCACTCCCTGCTCCCGTGAACGTCTAACTAATGGAGTGAGTGAGTGAGTGCTTGGGGTTAAACGTCGCACTCAACAATTTTTCAGTAATATGACGACGAAGGAGTCCTTATGGCGTATGTAATGTGCCTCCTTGTTGCAGGACGGATTCCCACCGCTCTTTCATCTAGTGCTGCTTCACACAGACGACTTACCAAAGGCAAGTAAGCCGCCCCGCCCGAACCCTTATACTGATACGGGTCAACCAGTCGTTGCACTCTCCCATTCATGCTGTGCGCCAAGCGAGGAAGTTACAACTTCCTCTTTTAAAGTCTTAGGTGTGATCTCACTAATGGAAGACGAGAACACTTCAGGGAGGTTTCATCGCCATATGTGATCATATTTGCAGATGCTGCAGTTTTAACCCATCAGCTAAATTAGGTCAAATTAAGTTGTCATCGTGTATATCAGTAAGTCAAGGGTTCAGGAAGCTTTAGGATTTGATACAGGATCTGCTTTTCACATTAAAAATTGCTGGTCTAAATCGGTCACTGGTCCAGGCCCCTTGGCGTTCTAGACCCTACACTGGTCCACACCCAGCGAGAACTGGAGATAGATTCTAACTCGCGATCTTGTTAATGGTTGGTTTGCAAGAGCTCCTCAAGCAGTCCACTAAGCCAGCCACGGGACCTGCCCAATATTATAATAAATGTACTCAGTTGTTCCCATGTACATGCCATCTACATTTCTCAGTACCCAGAAAATACAATGCATATGCAGATATAAAGCAAACAAATTGGTTCAATCGTAAAAGCTATGGCTTTATTATAATGATGTTGTAAAGTACATTCAAAAATGTGTGTAGTTTTGCACATCAATTTCCACTTGAGGAATGACCATAACGCATGCGCCAGCAAGTTTTGCCATTTCTCGTTTTGAACGATAGCAAGACAATGTTTGAAGACATGACCTAAGGTTGCGGATCATTACTGGATTACTTCAGCGGTAAAATGTAAAATATTATGTGCACGGGTTAGCTAATGAATATGCTAATGAGTAACGCTGAGCATGGATTGACAAGACACTAGACTTGGCATGCGCTATGGCCTTTCCAGTCAAGAAGGGTTCAAACCGGGTTTAACTGTCAATACAAGAGAGTTGTAATGCGCTACATACCAAGGTATACACACTCGTATTACTGGATGGAGGTTTTGACTATGTATGGCAGGGTGGTACATTGTAAGAAACAAACAAGCAAACAAACAAGACTACCTAAAACACTAATGTAACTACGGTTTACCCGAAATGCTCTTCTCTCCAAGGTTTCATCGCTAATGAAAATCAATATAAGATCAGCATTTCATGAACAAAATTGCCTTTTAATTCAAAACTTCATTTGGCTAACTGGATAACAGCCTATATATACTATTAAGAGCAACCAAAAAAAAAAGACACACAAATCACTTCTCGAACTTACACCGTTACGAATCTCGGTACGTTTATAGAAACTAGCTACTCATGTCGACTAAGACGGACGCGGCTTTGGACAAACGAAGGGAGATTATCCATACAGTAACTCATAGGTGGCGCCACTCACACGAAAACACCAAACTATTCCTTCAAGGAGAAGCACTACAGAAGGCATTTAGCACATGACTTTTAAGACCGGAGCCAGTCCAAAATCCTGCTTGTAAAATAGTTACCTTAATGTTTACTTCGCATTAGGTGTACAAAAGTTCAACTTGATAAGTAGTAATTTATAGTGTATGGAGTTACACCCTCACCAAAGAAGAAGCTTTCGTTGATTTTATAGGCCCACTGTTTGCGAGAAAAAAATAGCGCAGACACGAAGGTTATCATCACTTCAAGTAACACGACTGTTGTCCATTGGAGGACGCCACCAAAGAGGCCCAGGATCGAGGATACAAAATGGGACTTAATTCACACATTTAATCCTTGAGCATTTTAGCCTAACAATATGAACACTTGGGTAGGCCTACACATTAATATGTGTCCGGTATGTAAATGTGCTCCGATTAATCATTGCATTGAAATGACATTAACATATTCATTTATTTAACATTAAAGGAAAATAAGACAATGGTTATACCTGACTTAGGTTACATGACGAAGTCCCATTTTGACTCAGTAGCACGTGGCATTTCTTTTCAATAATATACAAACGTATAACATAACAATTTACTATGTACAGTTTGAGGTAGACAACGTATAGTTAATGTGTACAACTGATTTATATCAAGTTGGTCCACAAAGAGGTCAAATAAATGCAAAAAATTAAACTACCACAGATGAAGGAAAGTCACCGGTTAAAAAAAAATGTTAATTATTGTATTTAAGAAGACACACGGACAATATCATCCTATCCAAATGAGCAACAGTTTTGAGTGTGGAGACTCCACGAACCGGAAATGGTTATCCATGTTTTTTCTGATAAATCAGGCCATATTAAAAGTGATGGATCACGGTTACACGGTTAGGTCCCTTAGAATGTACTATTAACCAATCAGTACTGTCATACAAACCATTCAAACAAAGATCAAGCACAACTTTCTAACTTATCGACAACAGAATGCCTGTAAGTAGAAAAAAAAAGAAGTAAAAAAAAAAAGAGCACACATACGCTAACAGCACTCTGGACGCATATTTTCTCACCATGTTGGTGAGAAAATTGAACAAACATGAACACGTAACAAGAGTATACCTTGTAAGAAACAGCTAGAAACACTACTGAGGTTTTCGCTACATCTACTGTTACAGTCTAATATTTGAGTCACCCATATCCCCATTTCTCTACAAGTTTCAAAAACAAAAAATGAAACAAAAATCCGAATCACACACACGTTCAGTTTGTTATGTTAAATGCTGGCGCTTTTTCATAATCCAGTCAAATTGAAAAACGACTCGTAATGCTTTCACATTGAGCAAGTCTCCAGTACAAAACCGCACCGAAGCTAACATTCTACCCACTCCAGCATAAGCTTACTGTTGTCTTTTATGCCAGTAAATACGTAACATCTATGTGTATGAGAAAATCGAAAGCACAACGGCGCATGGATATCACGTCACAAACAAATGTAGACGACTTACCGCCTTTCAAAGTCTTATGATGTTTTAACACCTGAGCATTTACTTAAAATAACTTACATATATTATAACATTATGCATTACCAGACTAACACAACCACTATTGCAATTCCGCTCCTTGTTATCTTAGTAAATATATGCGAACAGTATACATATCCCCACAGTTCGAAGGTTCACGGCGTGTCGGAAGTTAGTTATCTCCCTTTTTAATACTCTTTTTTTTTTTTCCGCTGGACATAATGTCTACTTACATAAACCCTTTCATTTCTTACATGAAATATCGTTCACAGTGTGCCAAATCTTTGACTCGACACCTGACACTATCATGACGCACAAACTACTCCCCATGTCAGTGAAATGGATAGTGTGCTATTCTGAAAGACTCTTGAAAGAAAGGAATGAATAGATAGACGATTGCCTACTTATGTGACAGTAAATCTTTGTAGTCCTTTCAATAATGACGTTGTAGGGGTGGACAATCTCATGTTACAATAGTTCAGATATGTTAGAGACGATAATAAAGTGTACGTTTAGAGAACAAAAAAGAAGCGCAGTGGCGTCAATGACTGTCGTCAAATTTTTGCACTCTTTGTTGGGCTACAGACTTCTGATACTGTGGTCAAATTTTTAACCTTTGCTCACAAAACACCCTGTCTAAACGTGTAAGATCTTCACCGCTCTCTAGCAAGTCTTACCCTAACTGTATGATTGACTCGATGATATCCCCTTAGTTATCATTATCCCATTCATCCAAACGTCTGGAGCATTTACAAATATTGGCCATTTCCAATAAGGGGTTTAGTCCACTAAAGTATCTTTCCCTGAAGATGGCACATTTTGATATTTATGCTTCGTCTCTCTATTCTATACCCTGAATGACGATATTTTGGCCTTTTTTGGTAAATTACAGTATTACTCTCCTTTCTCTAACACTGAGTGAAATTATGATTTTTAAATGGCTTACCTAAATGCATCTGAATCGTAAGTATTTTTCAATGCAGGATTCAATAGTGAGAAAGAGGCAAAGCGTTTAAGAACTTGGCATCACACCGGTACCATTTTTCACAGCGTGAAATACGCATTGCACACTGTGGTATCAACCTGACAAGGTCATTTCGGACAATCAAAGCTTTAGACGATTGACTTAGTGCCCCAAACTCGTAACGATAAGTTTACATCTATACAGTAGCAACCTTGCTCAAACCTTCTCATATCAACTCTGTCTTTAATTTCCTTCAGCTCAGATTTCTTTCCCCGGGCTTACCGGAAACTTAACCGTTTTTGAGCTCCCATGTTTAACTGTTTGATCATATTTTGTTATCCTTTATTAGATCGCTGGATTCCCCCCTCCACCCCCCCCCCCCCCACCCCCACCCCCACCCCCCACCAAACCTCAGGAGATTTTTGCTTTTTGGATTTTCGTTCTTTGCATGGGCTGGAGAGAGGAATTTTCCTCTCAGCTCTTTCTCCGATACCCCTTTGGTACAAAATCGTCCGAACGTACAAACCATCTACAACTCAGTACATGGATCAATAATAACAACAACAACAACAACACTAAAGATCAGTCTCTCTGTACCTCCAACTTTCGAAGGATCTTCAAGATAAAGATCTCTTATGATAGGACTCCTGACGCTATTCTTCGTTATATCCAGAAGGCATCCTCATTCAATAGCCATATCTTCCGCTTGCCCTATTTCACTCTGGTCTGAGTTTTCGTTGAACATTTCGAGGAAAAGAGGCGGAATTTCCCCTGAAGAGTCTAACCGGATACAGAGAACTCTCTCAGCATAGCGCGTGCTGATAGTGCGCAGGTCCGTCACTTTCATGAGGATTTTCGCCCAATGAACAGGCTGTAATGGGCGCTTCTCCGCGATGTATCTTTTGTATGCACCCAATATGGCGTCCTGGATTTTCTCCACGGCTCCTGGTTCCTGCAAACCTGATCGATCTGGAAAACAAAAGAAGAAATTATATTTATTTATATATTTGATTGATTGGTGTTTTACGCCTTACCGGTACTCAAGAATATTTCACTTACGACGACAGCCATCATTAAGGTGGGGGGGGGGGGACTGGGGAGTTAGGGTTTTATTCTAACTGTTCTTATAAATGCTTAAATACAGCAAATTGCACACGCCCCAAGCACCACGGCTTTAGCAGAAGTATGTAAAAAAAAAGTCAGTGAAGTTGATTGCAATACATCAGACATCATTGGTCTAGATTTCAAAATGACGTGTTGTCATCTCATTTAACGTATCATAACAATAAAACAAGGCAAGAGGGTCAAACAACTCACCAGACTGCATCAGAAGGACGGCTGCAAGTAAAGCCAGTTCCGTGCTGTCCAGCTGTAGTTTTGACAGCCCCACGGCGAACTCGAAGATGGGCTCCACCAGCACCCCAAGACTGCCCCGAGAGAGCTGTGACCTGTGGAGGGTCATCCCGTTATGTAGTGTCAGCATCTGGTTAAAGGGGTCGTAACGACAGGCGGCGCGAAGGCACATAATCTCCATACAACACGATTTCAATAACAGGATCTGGTCGTCGACGTTCAGCTGTAGGCAGAAAAAGTTGATTGATTAATTGAACTGACTGATTATATGTATTGACTGATTGATTTGTTGGTTAGTTGATTGATAGATAGATTGATTGATCGAGAGATCGACCGACTGATAGATCGCTTCACTGACTGATAGATCGATTCATTAACTGAGAGATCGCTTGACCGATGAATTGCTGGATTTAATGATTTTGATTTCTTTTACAAAATTATATCTAAACTGTTAACCATGCATTTAAAACTTTTAATTCTTAATTCGATGGGTATACCATAATCAGTTCCAGTATACTTGACTTTTGTTTTTCTGATTTCAACAAATATATGACGTCGTCTTAATTTATACAATAAACCTATATCATATTCTGGTTTTGACTCGTAGGCGTCCGTTAAGGCACAGACATCCGTTGACAAGCAGATTTGTTACTTTATTCGCAATGGTCAATCGGTTATCCCCCTTAGTTCGATGCATCCACCATTCACATACGAGATACCTTTAATAGAGCTCATGCGTGGCTTTATTTATTTATTTATTTGATTGGAGTTTTACGCCGTACAAAAAAATGTCAGTTACATGACGATGACCAGGATTATAGTGTGAGGAATGTATTGATTTAAAAGGGACATACAAATGGCTCATGTAATGCCAATTTCGTCGTTCAAATTGACAGGATGTACACATAAATGTTGCCTATAACACTCAAAACTTGCTTCAGAGAGGAATTTAGGTTTACTGGAATTTCACGCTCTTTATCATATATCAAAATTGCAGTCCAGGACACCACTTTATGGATATTCCAAACTTTTGCTCACCTCAGTAAATCCCGGAACACCTTTGGCAAACTCCACGACTTTGACGATAGAGGGCGTCATGACTTCCGCTAACTGATGCCAGAGCTCGGGATCGGCTTGTCTCAGCTTTTCATCACTTGTGTCACAGACAGGCTGTAATTATCAAACGGTGAGTAATGACTCTCTTAATAACCTACATATTTTCAATCAACCATTTATCTAAAGACTGAATGAATGACTTATTGTAAATAACTTAAAATTTCTCGTCGAAGAGAAAGTTACTCTTTGATTCTCTCTGATTCTGAGAGTTCTGCGGACCTGGGACATGAGTTTGTAGGTTTATTTGAAAGGTAGAATGAACCTACATTCTATATAGCTATAGAATATAGCTATAACACTATAGCAAAATATGAGTTTCAGTACCCTGTGACATTTCATGACATTTACGTGTCCCTAGATTACCCCTTTCAAGGTCAAGTTTTAGGTCATTTACAGACCTTTAATATAGTCTGAGGACACTGACTTCTTTGTTTTCTCTTGAACTGACAAATCCCTATGAACAGTAAAATATATTTTCGCACTTATATACTGGCAAAGATTAATCATGTGTCCAGGAGTTCAACAGTCTTTCCTTTTGGCTGGTTCACTCATTTCCAAATACCTATGTAAAGTGTTACTTTTGGGATCTAAAGATTTGGTTCTCTTGGATAATATTAAATTATTTCAAACCACAATTACACCCGGACTACCGACAGATTCAGCCATTAATAGAAATGATGTTCGCTATTGGTATTACATCTTTTTCTTAATATACTTGTAAGGTTTAACCATTTAATATGCAATCTATCATATTTTTTTGTGCATATCTGTAAGGTTTAATTCTTGGGCTAATTTTACTTCATTTTATTTTTTTACTATACACTTGTTAGTTAGCAAATATTATTTTCAAAATACCATTTTTCAAATGTTGTAATTAAATGTAAATAAACGTATTGAGGAAAACCCCTCGTGGCGACTGACCGGGGCAGTCCTCTGTAAATAAATAAAGCATTAAATTAAATTAAAGAACTTACAATGGAATAGTTGTTTGTGATCTTTGCACTTGTGTATTCATAGGCGGTGATTATATTGCTGATCAACTGCCGGTCGTTGTCAGTCATCCCTTCCGGTACGGGAACATTGTTGTCGGTTTTTTCCGGAGACTCCTCCGGAATTTCGACGTGCTCGCTTCTGCGCCTGGCTCGGTTTTCTTCTATCAGTTTCCGTTTGGCAACGCGCTGCTTTTCATTCAGTACCACTACAGTGAAACAACATTCGTGGTTAATTTCAGTTGTAATTGAGAATTACAGGTACCTAAATTTGGAAGAAACTCACTTTTTGACAGTTGTATTTCGCCCTTGAAATGAATGAATAAATAAAACGAATTTTATTTTGGTTCAACGACACATCTGCAATATTTCAGCCTTAGAAATGCATGTCCATATTGTTACACTTACAGTCTGTTGCCATGCCAACGGCTATACACTTGTGGAAGCGACATTCCTGACACTGGTTCCGTGTTGTCTTGTCAATGACGCAGTTCTTGTTCCATTTGCAATGGTACCGTAAATTCTTTTGTATCGTTCTTCGGAAAAAACCCTGAAGACAAGAAAGAAATGACATTCTATATAGACTAATAGGTACAAAGGACAACATATTTAGGTTTCTTTCCTTCAGGTTTTATTAAGTTTTTTTAAGTTTATCCAAGAAATTCTGTCTCAGAAACTTCGTTCTATTCTTTGGAAGATATATCATTTACTGCAAACTGAGAGCAATTGCTTTATCGCATGTGTGTAATATAGGGAAAAAGTCACTCTTAGTTGAGATCATATGACAAATTATTGACCTCTTTCTAAGATTTATTTGAAACACTGTTCACAATAGGATAATTATCTAATACTGTTATAAGTCATATTCTAGATTTATACTACGGACTTCGTCCAAAACGCAACGTAGTTCAAGTATGTGTATACCAGCAAGTCTATGAATCATTTGTCCAACCAAAGGTGGAAAGCCTGCGCAAAATCTACATTATTTTCCCTACACAACAGACGACTGGTGACTGATGTTGACGTCTTACCTTACAGCCCTCACAGGTCATACATCTGTAGTGGTACCCCGTGGCCGCGTCCCCGCATACGACACACGGCTCGGGTCCATTGGTCAAGTCCATGTAACTGGGGATATAGGGCACGCCTGTTGAATATACAAAAACAGCTATATTGATTCACTGTGGGACTCTCCAAATTAATTATTGATTCACTAAAATTGATTATTGATCACACATACAACACGAGTTGTTCAAGTTTACTTTTGCTATACATGCTTGAAATGCTTTCTCAAAAGTAAATAATTGATGCGTGTATGAAAGCGTAAGTGAAATGACTGATTGTTGGTGTTTAACGCAGCTCAGAGAATATTTCACCCTACTGGGATCTTGGCAAATATCTCGGTACGGAGTACTGAATATTTTGTTACAATACAACGGTATTTATAAGAATTCTTCAATATATTCATCTGTAAAGTATAGTTTATCTGATATTGTTAGTAAGTCATTGTGACTGCTTGTTAACATTGCTTGTATTCTCCTGTCCGGAAACTGCATAAATGTTTTTTTTTTCTTTCTTTTTTTTTTGTCAGTTATTCAATCTAGAAATAGATTCGCAACACAAGAATCCTGGTTCTTGCTAAATCGCTATGGCAACGAGGTACCGTGGGATAATTTTGCTGTGATCAGTGAGGAAAGAAACATGTTGTTACTTGTTTTTCTTTGAAGTCAAAGAGCGCCCCCCCCCCCCCTCCCACACCCACAAAATAAAACCCAATCCCAGTACCAGTAAAATAAGCAACTTTACCAGCATGCTCAATGCTTAGCAAAGCCGGATTGAGCCAACGTTATACTCCAATAGGATCACATGGCATGGCTCGTCCCAATTTCAGTAACGCCCCGAAAGCCTGTTGATCACGTGACCAACAGGGCCATTCAGCACGACCAGATAGCCGTGTCACGTGACCATGCTTCGCAGCCTGACAGCAAGTACAGCTGTTTCGCATAAGGTCAAATTATTGCATAACCTTTCACCCCTGACCTTCTTCTATTGACCCCTAGGAATCCGGGATGGGAGCTGGCATTAAAATTACCCAAGTGCCCCGACAGCGTGTCCAATTCAAGGTTTGAACATAAAAGCCTTGCTTGACTTTTGCTCCAAAAAACTTGCCCAGATGCCCATGGGCATAAAGACCGCTAACTCAAAACGTTCTGGCGATTTACGCATGACTTGTAGCTACACACAAATATGGCGTCCAACTGCAAATCTTACCGATACATGGTAATAAATATGTTAGATTGGCACTACTTTTGTCAAACTATAGTGTTTCGGGAGGTAAACTCATTCACCAATCGACGAATGGTTGACAGGATTTATATCACATATGTACTAATGTTCAATCGTTAACAAGTCCGTGAAATGCAAATCTCTACAATGATATATCTGACGTCTTGATTGCAAAGGTTTTTACCTCGCAATTAAGTTACTCAACAGAAAAATAACACAAATGTACGAATATCCAACCGGTATAGTTCTTCTGTATTTTACTCAATATTTTTTCGGGAACCAACAAAATAATTTGCAATTTATTTTCAAGAGAAGGTAACAATATCAAGACCAAGGTGTTCTTAAGCTATTCTTTGTTGATGCTCCTACATCATTTGCATAAGCCTTCACCCTTAGGCAGTCTCTGCATATACATTGCCTATACCACAGCATGTACAGCAGTCCGGCTGTGTTAACCCTTTCTCTATAGTGACCGCAGCCCAGCGAGCACAGGCAGTGCCAGGGAGTGTTGTCATGGTTACCGGTGGTTAAGAGTTAGACAGTCCTCAGCCAAGGTCAACCAGCTATATGGCCGGAGTGCCCGCAGTGGTCAGTGCGTTTTCACAGACCAGCGGGTGACTTGAACAGTCCAGCACCACGCAAAAAATAAAAAGGGTGTTCGACCTTCACCTTGTGACGTCATCATGTCCTACATTGGTAGGCACTCACAATTTGGTAACTATGGTGATATCGCTGTAATCCGCTTGCTAAGAATCTATTTTGCATATGCTAAATAGGAATCGTATCTGTCCACGTCGACTAACCTGATCAACCTGCATAGTTGCAAAGGCCAGGTATACTCAAATAAAACCTGCTGCAACAGCCCACCCCTCACGCAGGCTGGTTTTTGTAAAAGTGCACATACAAAAGGCAGGCCACAATAAAGGGCACAGAATGCAAAAAACAAGGAAGTAGAAGCTATCATTTTGTGACATCTGTCATGCAAGCCTGCAACATGGAACACCGGGGTATCTTTAGTTTATTAAATTTTTCCATTTCTGTTTAACGCAATATTCAATTATATTTTTATTTCAGAAATATACTGGCGGTCGGAATATTGTGGCTGAATGTCGCTAGCAAGAGGAGTTAACCACTGACCTTTGGTGAGTTATTGGCTAATTGTCCAGATGTGATATATGTCATACTGGTGAAAGGTAAGTGGTATCTTAGGCTGAAGACCTCTAATTCAAGCATAGGAGTCTGTTCAGAACAGCGATTTGACCAGAACAGGGATCTGGCCAGATAGGGATTTAACAGGCTCAAAGATTGGACATGGCCCACAAAATAATGATAGAATAATACACAGATCTGGTCCAATAGTTGTAAAACTAAAGATGACCTGCGAGATTCAACCTCATAATAACTAGCATAGCAGCAAGGAGAAAAAGATTTGTCCCCACTTAAATCTGATATGGATACCCAGGTATTAAGTACGTGCTTTCATAAAATTAAATTTATATTGCTTAATCTGATCTGAATTGATCTTGAGTGTATTTTAATGCCACCCATAACAAAACTTTAAAAACCAGACTGACCACTGGGGTGAAAAGAAAAAATATTGGCCAAGATTGGGTTTGTTCTTGTGACGGGAAGATTGTTTTGGAGAACGCTACCTTGTCTTATCCACACACAAAATAGAAGTAGGAAATTTATGTCAGGAGAGTTTATATTGGCTGCTGGATCCTTAGTGATTTATCCGAATATATTTACAAATCCGACATAAACTTAAGAAGGGGCCTCCGTGGCTCAGTTGATTAGCGCGCTAGCAAAGCGTAATGACCCAGGAGTCTCTCACCAATGCGGTCGCCGTAAGAGGGACGATCTTGCAGCAATCTGCGGATGGTCGTGGGTTTCCCCCGGGCTCTGTCCGGTTTCCTCCCACCATAATGCTGGCCACCATCGTATAAGTGAAATATTCTTGAGTACGACGTAAAACAACAATCAAATAAAGAAATAAATAAATAAACTTAAGAGGACCTGGAGAAATATGCAATTTGTTTCAATGTTCGTGAAGCTCGAACGCGTTCACTACCAATTAGATTTTAGACGCAGCCGTTCTTCAAAAAAGACTAAGAAAAGCATAGATATTACAAAGACAATACTACGTATCCATTGTGAAATAAAGCTTTCTTTCTCATAAAGACAAAAATGATATGTCCATACAACTTTAACTTTCTCACAAATACAGCAGCAAATCGAAATACCTTCAAGTCTCTATGATGATCTGGAAGACATTATTTAATCCAGTGCCCTTCTTGTATCGAAAAAATATTTTTATCTGTACTCCACGCGCTTTAGAACGTCAATCCGAAAGTTAGAGACATTTATACTCAACAACAGGGAGCACACTTGAAAACGATAGCTGACTACATTCGTTTAGATTTGGTTTAGTTGACGTTTTATATTTTCTGGTATTTAAGTCTAGAAATACCAAGATTTAACCATTTTTCATTGTAATTTTGGTTCAATCGGACATCCATAGTTTTACTATTCCGTTTTCACCTGCCCTGCTATGCTTTGACGGGCTTTGCTTGCCTAAACACACTGTAAGTGTGCCACCAGAGTTAGCCGATCAACACCGGCTGTTCATTGAAAACCAGCGTAGGCGTTACGCAAGGTTCCCCGCTGTCTCCGATTCTATTCACACATACCGTCACCACAATTAGTGCGGAATTACATAACATTTACGTGGGGCTGAAGCCTCTAGACGGCCATCGACCTTGTCAGGTCATTAGTATG
Organism: Liolophura sinensis; assembly: GCF_032854445.1. Classification (NCBI taxonomy): domain Eukaryota; kingdom Metazoa; phylum Mollusca; class Polyplacophora; order Chitonida; family Chitonidae; genus Liolophura; species Liolophura sinensis. The sequence continues at coordinate 9,609,674 of NC_088298.1, read as the reverse complement.
GTGGGTAGACATTCTGGTGACAAAGAATTCTCCATGAGTTGTATATCCCCACTCTCTTTGCAAGGCTGTACGGGCACACCACAAGTCAAGCGTACCGACTAGCACCCTTTGCACAGATGAGATACGTACATGTTTCGTTTTGCAATACATAACTGTTTCTAAAAGGATGGTAAGCAATAAATTGCTTTACATCGTGTGGTAATTTTGTGATCGAAATCAAGTTTATACAACATCCATCGATTACAATTAAGACGCTTAGTACTTTCTTGCAATTAACACAAAATGATAAAAGAGTACATGTAATGTGATTGAGATAATAATATGTTTCAAGGTTTAAGACTACAAATTGTGAAGTAATGTTAAAAAAAAACCAGTATAAAACCATTTCTTGCATAGCGTAAATATCTGAACCCTTCTTAGTATAAACGAACATATTAACTTTGGCTGTTACAATTGTTCGAATTCTAATGTAATACATGTATTTGTCTCCTTAAACGTACTATTCCACTCCTTTCTGTTCATATACTTTTACTTTAAGCCTTGTATTCAAATTAAAAAATAGTTATATATATTTACTATCTAAAGAATGCGTTTTATTCAGTGAATCTTTACATGTATATTTTATTCAAAATATTCAGTGTTATACACTTACTTTTCCTGCGTCCGTTGATCTGCTCGGGCTTCCCGGATGTATCCTCGGGGGAATGGGGACCCATGTTGCCGTTGCGGGGAGAAGAAGACGCCATGTTGTTGTCCACACAACTCGTCTGTTGATCGAACGCACTCCCCTGCTCGGCCCCGTAAAAAATGAAATCTCGCATTCAGATGAATGGTAGCGATCAGAAGCTAGCGAACAAGTCTAGAAAGCGCTTGTACGCATCTCTCAAGGAGAAACAAGAGCGATCTGTTTCTGTAGCCAGTGATCAAGGAAGGTAAACAGCCGGTATGGGAAAATCTTCTACTTCAGTTTCGTTGAAATGTTCTTCAAAATTGCCCTTGATATATCTCATCAGTTCACCAACTCTGCTTGGAAGTTTACCATTCGTCGCTTGTTTTGTTTTGATATGTCTACAACATGGGAAACGTCTTGTTGTCATCCATCTACTACCATGTGAGAAACGAGAATGAACTACCCAAATTCTCCCACCTCATCCGCCCCAGTGGAACACTCGTCACTGGCCAGTACCTCTGTGTCCTGCCTTCTCTCAGGTCCGCGATATGACTAAGCCTGGCTTGACCGCTGCCGTGCAGTCCACACTGCTCTCACCAGCTTACGCTCGGACAATGATGTAAGATCGCAGCCAATCCACGGATGACCTCACTGCCTTACAACGGGGGTCAATCGCAGTGACCAATGGCTTTGCAAGAACGCCAATCCCTGTGTGCAGTTATTTCAAATCTAACACCGATTCTGACCATTTCGGCCATGCATGTATTCACCAAACGGGAAATTCTCAGGCTGACACCCGTAATTACCAGATTAACGAAATTTTCAAAAATTGTTGAAAAATGTTGACGGTATTATTTTTTTTCGTTGCCTAAATGAATCTGTACTTTAATACTTCAAAAAATGATGAGATAAAGAAAGACGTTAATCCGTGAAAATTACACAAAGTTCGTCAACGAATTGTATTTGCCACCCGAAGACTTAGTTTGACAAGTCCACATTCGTTCGTGGGCCCAAACGAAAGCAACTTCTTTATTTTTTGTCAGAAATCTCAGTACCATGTGCAGTACTGATAACTGATGCTTAGGTTCTCTGCTTTCGGCAGATTTGTTTGAAAATATTGTTAAAAGATATAAATATTCTGCACGCACCACCTATACCCCCTTTGAACTCGGACCAGTTCATTTGCTACTCAGGACAAGGTTCTAGATCCGGGCACTCTGGCAGTGCGCGACACATTAGCATAATACGATGACCTCAAGCCCGATAATTGGCCGTCAGTGTTTTAGGGTCAAGGGGGCGGTGCTACTGTGCGTGTGACTGACAGCTGAAGAAATTACATAATGTGATGTAACTCTGAGTCCACGGCCTGGCGCTTTCATCACCAGCCACGTCTGGGGACTGCCTGCATGGACAAAGGCGAGCCCGACACACACATCCAGAAACAGTAGGCCCGTTTCCACTCAGATCCACTTCACGCTTCACCAGTTTTGTTGTTGGCTGTGAATTTTGTTTCTCCAAATCAAGGTCAAGCAGATCAAAATAAAAAAAAATAACAAAAACTCACACTATTGCAAGCGAATCAGCTTTGCAATATTTTACAGCAGCTGCAGTAAATCAGTTACAGAAATGCAGGACAACAACCGAAAAATACTACAGTGTTTCTTGTCTGACTTACGGACTGATTGACTGGTTGGTTTTAAAGTGAATTATTGCTTAGTCTCATTGCTGAACTCATTGATTAATGAACTGACTTTCAATCAATCGTGAACACATCATTTTACTCCGCTTTGGCCAACATACTAGGTCAAACTGATTATCACCTCATTAGCAAAGCTTGAAGAAACGTTTGACTGTATAGCACAAATATCATATTTAAGCTTGTAAATTTGTGACATCCCAAATACAACATGAATATTTTCATTAAAATAAAGTTTCTTATGACAGGACATCGCTAGTGAATAATTTCTTTGAAATATGTAACGTTTTGCCGAGATTTCGTTCTCCATGAGCCGTAAATGTGTAAGCTGGGACGCTATTTGACATGGGCCTATTACATCCCTGATGTGAGGCACTCTTTTGCAAATTTAGACGGTAAGTAGTCTCACGGGCTTCAAATTAACCATGGCAGTTCGATCTGAAATGTTTTTGATTGGTGTTTGATATCCTACTCATGAATATTTCACTTAGAGGACGGCGGCCAGCATTATGGTGGGAGGAAACCGGCCAGAGCCCTGGGATGAAATAATACGTGAGTAACATAAAGGGCGTGCAATTTCGTTCTCTGGGTTTATATATTGAAACGAATTTTCTGTTTCGCGCAAAACCTTGTTTGCGAGTTCAACTTCAAGCTTTCCTGGGTGATGGCGTCAACTTCCCCGGAGCCTGACAGATTGCTGTTACCACATGTTAAAGGATCTGCGGTGTGTGGGGCGGGTTATAGGGGTAGGGGAGGGAAAGCTTGACCGTACCAGGTAACAACCTGGGCAAGAAATGAATGAGACAGATCTCGTGCATTTCAGCGTCACATATTTTGTTTTCTTCGATGAAGTATCTGCTATATGTTTACAATTGTTTGTGTAATACACGTATCGTTAGTTGTAGACTATGCATGCTCCTTTCTCTCAGTTTGTTCCATGTGTGTTTTCTGTAAAGACAAGATGCCCCAGTGGATTATACATGTACAAAGCGTTCTATTCATCCCGAAAACTGATGTATCCGAGTGTTGATAGTACACCTGCATTCGTGAAACACACCGATTGTGCTACAGGTAACGTATACTCTGCCGCGAGATCCGCCATTATTATGTCGACTTAGTCCCTGCGTTTGCTTACTTTAACACAACGCAGCACTGACAGTCATCACACAACGTCGGCTTTTATACACACAGCATATTTTTTATCAAATCATTTAATATATTGCATTAGTGAGAAATGCCATTTTAGTTGAATCTCAACATGATGACCTTATACGGCAGCCGAGGGTATTTCATCGGACATTCCCGAAACCACCCGAATGCTGCTCAGTCGTGACATTGGCTGGCACGGTGTCAGTACATCAATCAATAAGATCCAGGGTTCTGTTGGGGGTTGCTGGTTGTCGGGTTGGGGGCGGGGCTTACCGTCTGTCCTCCCGTGTGCAGGTCAGCATCGCTTCTTCACGAGGTGCCGGCATGTGTAACTTACAGCTACCAGACTATAATAACACTGATCACTTCACACACCCACCGAGTCTTCGCTGGCTCTGGCTCAGTCATCTAAAGCGTCGGCCACGTTGTAAAAAGAGTGCCATTCACCAGTTAGGTCGCGTGTTCGAATCCAGGTCTCGCTGTAAAGGGTTTACGTCCATACATTAAACCTGACCAACGCCGTGCAAATTTGTAAGCCACCCAGCAAATAAGACAGTAAATAAAAACAGCTCCCAACCTTTTACCTGACCTATTAATTAAAAAAAAATTTATTGTAACGGATTTACATACAAATATTTTACTTATACGACGGCGGCTAACATTATGTCGGGAGAAAACCGGGCACAGCCCGGGAGAAACCGACGACGATTCATAGGTTGATGACACGGCCGGAGAGGAAGTCAGCATGAGCTGTACTTGAACTCACAGCAACCGCATTGGTAAGAGGCTACTGAGTCATTGCGCCGCGCTGGCACGCTAAAGACCTCGGTCACGGAGGCTCCAACTTAGTACTATGTATTATTATTTTATGTTACGATTGGATATATATTTTCTGCATGATTGTCGGGAATGTAGAAACAGTAAATTTTCATATCTATCGAATTAATAACACCCCTTATATTAGACCCTCAGAGCGAAATTCATTATGACATTTGGTGATATTCTGCGATACGGCAAAAATTCAGGACCTAGTTTATATACAATTGTCTTTTTTGAAAAATTACTACGCTTAAAAAAAATACAGTATCATATAAAGAATCTCAGTTTGTAAATGAGCTACATGTGATAGCATCACACGGTGAACTTGAGATAATTATGCGTTAAAGACGAATTTTCCTATGTTAATCTTGTTTCCTCACATCAATTCAATTTTTATTTTGGATTATTTATTCTTGATGACTGTGATGGACTCCTGAAATTTTAGAATATGTATCATTTTCAGTATTTCTAGACAAGTGATATCTAATAAATTGCAATTAACATCACTGCATTTTTTAACCTAATTCTGCTTAAGTCATGGTGGTAGAGGACGTGGAATTTGCTAGTATTTATGCATTTACATGAACAGTTAGAATAAAATCCTGACTCAGGTAAATTGAGGCCGTATTTCGCCTTTATCGTGTGACCATTTGTCAGCTACCACACTGTCGTCGCTGCTATGGTTTTTCTCTCTATGCTGTACGTCTTTAATTGTATTCTAAAAACACCATACTGCAGAATTAATATTTCACTTGTAACAATGACGGTTTATTTATTTATTTATTTGATTGGTGCATTACGCCTTAGAATATTTCACCTATACGACGGCGGCCAGCATTATGGTGGGAGGAAACCGAGCATAGCCCAGCGGAAACCCACGACCATCCGCAGGTAATGGCGGTTAGATTAAGAAAACTGGCAACGTATCACTTGAACGCGTGTTGCCATGACAGTTATACGCCAGATACGGTCAGATTTGCTCATGTTTTGGAGATTAGGCCCGACAGCTGGAGATAAATCGCCGTGTTACCAAGCCAACCTGACTGACAAAACATTCGAACCAAATGCACCAAACCTATTGTTTACCTCGACAGGAAAACAGGAAACGCATCCGAGAACTAATCATTTTGTCATCGTTATCAAGATGACATAAAAGAAATCTTAGAAAGAGAAAAAAATCAATGCAGCTTGAAAATAATTCGATTTTTCGCCAAATATTAATAACATTATAGGTATACGAAAACACTTTGCAAGAACATTTAAGAGTTGTAAAATGTCGGATTAGCCATTTTTAGACGAGATGAAACCATGAATAATCCCTGGATATTGTCGTCCTTTGGAATTTTCTGCATAAACATCAGAATTAGTGTAAATAAGAAGAGAAAACATCAATGACACCTTTCGTGACACATTTCGCAGGTGAAATGTTGTTTTGAAACATTTTCATTGCTTTGACTGCAGGGAATTCCTATTTCATTACATCCCTTTCCGCCAACGAACAAAAAAAGAGAAAGACGTCTTCTGAAAATAATCAGCTATAAAGTACTCGAGAGATCAATCGTTTTGGCCGCAGCACATTTGGTGACAATGTTCCAAATGGTTTGTGGACAAATTACACTCGCAATCGGCCAGGGCGACGACCTTTGACCTTTCAAAGGTTGCACGAGGACCATAGTGGGGTCAATTCTGTTCACCTTTAAACTTTGACCCCTTGCAGCTTCAGTGATAGTCCACTCGAAAACCAACCTAGCGTGAACTCCTCTGGCCGCGTTTATTTTAAACTTCTTCTGGGAAAAATGTTTATACGTTGTGGTCAAGTGAACTGTGTAAATAAACTGACCCACGGCTCCAACACCTTTGTTCCCTTTAGGAGTCGGGAAATGTGTCAGCTAAGGTTTGTGACATTCACGGGTGCAATATTGATCGTATAAAAACTATATAAAAGCGTTTGTATATAGGACTTCCTCAAGCTGCACCTGAACAAAAACTGCATGGGTTCAGGATAATGCATAGAAAGGATGGTTCTGACATCTGTACACTACAATTTGCTGCCAGGGTTTCATACAAACTATGCACCGTAATGAATATTGCTAAACACTATGAGGAAGGAATAAGGAAAAAAATGCATGTGAATAAATAATGATTGATACATAAATGAAAAAATATCATCACCAATACTAGAAATTATGATAAGCGTTGAGCCGACAGCTACTGCTTTTATTGATATGCAGGCATGATTGTAATACTGCATTCAATGTGACGCATGCCGTTCCACTTCTATTTCTTAAGTGATTGGTGTTCAACGCAGTACTCAGTAATATTTCACTTATACCACTGCGACCAGCATTATGGTGGGAGGAAACCGGGAAGAACCCGGGGGAAACCCACGAGCATCCGCAGTCGTGAGATAAATCTCAGTTTACACCCCGTCCTGCAAATACCCGCTTATGACATTTAGTACCAAAGATACATATTCTTGTATTTTGTCCAACCCATATAGTGGAATCGTTCATTTCTTTATTCGATTGTTTTTAGTGCCCAGCCCTATTCTCAAGAATGTTTCACTTCTACCATGGCGTCCATACGCGTGCCTGGGTGAAATATTCTGAATTACAGTGCTATAAACACTGATCAGTCATCGAACCAATAAATCATTGTGACAGGCACGCTGTGCTGATTTTCCGTACATTTTTTCTGACATTTATGAAGTGCGCAGTCAAACGTATACATGGTGGTATATGTAATTGTAGTATGCGTATACATATTGTTATATATATACCCTTTTTGAAAATGGTCCTAGTATTTTACGTTGCTGTGAATAAATATAAGATATGCATTTACCATCCGCATAGTCTCCAGGATAACATATTAGACTTATTTAAAATTGGCATTACTGGAAGCAAATCGGTTTTCTTTATTTTGTGTTTTTTTGTGTATTGACCGTCTGAGAGAAAAATATATTCTTTCAAAGAAATATATTGATGGAATTCATCTTAATCATTCCATAAGAGTGTAGAACATTTTTGTCATGGATTCATTATTATACCTATTCTCTAACTTTGGCTTAATAATTTAGCACCCTTCACCGGCGTGAAAAGGGGTGGGGGTGTTGAATGAGGCCTCAGGCTGACCTTGCCTATACTCTATCATCAAAATTCGGTATAGTTTACCGTCCTATAACAGCTCTGTAAACCCGACCGCTCTAAACACACGGTACATGGCTTCAACCCTCGTTGAGCCTCTCGGCGTATTTGCATTAGAGGCAGCCATGTGCTACGTGTTTTTCATTCACTCTTCGCTTTCTGACCACAGGCCATGGGGGAAATTGACATCTCAGTCCACGGCAGTCCCTTTTCTCAGTTTACAGCCTGAAAATTGATTTTTTGGACGAATAATACCGAACAGCATTAAGCGGGGCGGAGGACATCCGCATATATCAAATGATTGTCCGCAGTGCTGGATGGGTTCCGTGACGTCATAATGTTCGACATCCTGGGTGGCTGGCCGGGCGTGTTGGTTTTTATCTCAGGCGGCGGACTTGCTATCCATCAAGGCAACTCACACAGACAACGAGGGCGGACCTCGGCGAAAGCAGAGCCCGGGTCACGCTGACCTTCACATGACCTCATTGCTGACCCCAGATCACTTGTAAAGCAGCGCGTCCCAGTCTAACAGGATTGTTGCCGGGTCTGCTTGAGGAATCCATTGCCGTGCGACCATTGTGTTGTGCGCCCGGAACTTCAATCTTGCTTCCCCCCCACCGCCACGCTCCGCCTAAGCCAACACCCCCGCCCATATGATCTATCAGATTTCACGAGACATTTACTACCATCCGTCATTCCGATTTCACCGAGATACAAAAAATGACAAGACTCAATGCTCTATTTTGCCGTTTTAATTAGATTGTATTTTGCTCAATAAAAACCAGTTTACTAAAAAAGAAAAAAATAGCTGGCATGCACAAGTTGGTTTGATATGGTTGATTTGGTACATTGCTGCTGACTAGGTGGTATTATACCGTGGACCGGGTTTCACCAGGAGAACACATATTTGGGTGCCGTCGTATATAGTTGCTCAGATTTGATCGCTTTGAAATTAACACCAAACACGTTTTACCTCGCCGTTGAAAATGCGAATTTGTTCAGTTTTAGTGTTTTCAATACCATATAACTTTTATTTCTCAATACTGGGCCACACTTAATTTTTATTTTTTTTTTATTCATATGACTTGTTTCTGCCACCGCTCTCTACAACGTTTACAAATTATACGGCGGCGGTAAGTTTTGTGGGTTCGGTAAACCACCGACGCTTGACAAATAACTGACGTATTTTCTTCCATATTGAAGCAGGTGAAGTATCTGAAAGGACTTGTTTATGTACCAAGTTGTTTTGTGATGTGAATTTTGTTTCCTTCAGTTTCCCGTAAGCGAGCTTTAGGCTTTAGGCAAAAGTACAAGCTGCATTCCGTCAAAAAATTAATCTGTTAATTTTAACAGACAGTCTGTTGTCTGAGTGATGCTAGAGTGTATTCTTTTACATGTATTTTAACGTAATTCTTTGTCATATTCAACATAATATCCCGTTAGTATAATAAAACCTTCATGTTGAATTAAACGACTGTGTCTGTTATATTGAACATCTTCTGCAATACCAGAATACAACATAGCATCACTCAAACAACAGAGCTCGGGGCTACAAGACATCGAATATGTATATGTTAATCGGACAAAACAAAAATCAGTCCAAATTAGCCACCTCCACAGGAAAATTGTTTTACCTGTTTTTATACCTTTCTATTTTAATATATACTTTTGTTGAACATTAGAGGTTATTCTATATATAAACTAGGCACAGCTGTTCACGTAGCTATTTAATTAGATAAAATCAAGTCCAGCTCATGCTGGATTCCTCTACAGCCTTTCGTAGGAAGGTCTGCTAGCGGATGGTCGTGGGTTTCCCCGGGTTCTGGCCGGATTCCTTCCCAGCTGTACGTAGGAAGGTCTGCTAGTGGAGGGTCGTGGATTTCCCCCGGCTCTGGCCGGATTCCTCCCCAGCCGTACGTAGGAAGGTCTGCTAGCGGATGGTCGTGGGTTTCCCCTGGCTCTGCCCTGTTTCCTCCCACCACAATGCTGGCCGCAGTAAAGAATAAATGGAATATTATTACCTGAGGTATAAAACATTAATCAAATAAATAAATCATAAAGTTAGGTAAAAGAGTTTGCTAATAATACTGAGACATCCGAGTAAGGAAATGATATATAGGAACGTGTTTTCGTCTTGATATAATGACTTTGTATATAAGAACGTGTTTTCGTCGTGATAAAATGATTCTGTATGGAAAATGACTGAGAAGTTTGAGTGTAAATTTCCGCAAGTGCATTTCACGTGCACGCCATGCAAAACAGCTGCACAGTATTGGTGGGGATGATTATCACAGAGGAGAAAATCTTATTGGGGACAAATCCTATTATTTTGCAAAAAGAAGTGAGAAAATTGAAAATTGTACAATATTGTTGAGGGCTTGAAATCTGCTTGGCGTAGGGGAGTTTGTATAAGCCTCCTATACAATAGCGACAAGCAGCCTTTAGTTCCCGTCGGGTACAGTTGCACTTAAGCCTAATGACGGAGTGCGAGGGTTGATAGGGCTACAATAGGCACACATCTTCTTCAACTAGCTCCGAGGGATGCAGATAATTTAATAGAGGCGATTACACGTTGCTGTTCTATATCAGGTCCACGTATTTTCAATCGATCGAACATCAGCTGTGTAAACAGTGTCAGTTTGATCATGAGGATGAAGTGGTCGGTTGGTTAAGTGTGGAAAGTTAGAATGACATTGTCAACATTTGTGCTCAACGGATCTTCTCGAGATTCTCCAACTGCGTATGGTTGGACAGGAAGGAAATTTGAAATGATACTGTTGTGTCAAGGAAAAGACAATGAATTGTTCTATATATGCATTTCGATAGTAACTTACGCACACGAATTCGTGAATGCCTGTAAATGCATTTAATAGCTTTGTACAAGGCTTCATGCATGGCAGTGTCATCTTATACACGTTATACAATAAAGGTTTAACACAGTCAACGGGCGAACTTCAGAAAGGCATTGACACATTTCAATAACACGTTTCAATAAGCTGAAATGTCATCATTTCAGCTTATAGGGACTCCCAACATGGTGTCGAGCCTAGACTGCCTAGACTAGCCAATCAACTTTGACTACGAGGAAAAATTATTTTAATAATACCTTTAATACGTTAACAACATTTTATGTTTAAACATACATATAAGTTAACCCGTCTGCAGTGTATGACGTCGGTACCTCTAAAACATAATCTGTATGTTTTAACAAGAACTATAAAGACACAAAAATAATTGTGCAGATGTACTGAAAACAGATCTCTCAAATTCGGTACAAGTGTACCGAAGTAGGAGCTTTTCTTTATGAGAGTCATCAGTCAGTGTGACACCTTCGTCACACCATGACACCTCTCAATGCAGCATTGAGATGAATCCAAATATGGATTCCCCGATTTTTTTCTATAGAGTGAATAAAATGAAAATGAAAACTCAGATTCTGTACGGTGGACTATATGCGCCATATTGAACAGCCTGAAGCTGAGTGAAGTCACAGATTCTTTTTAGGTGCTAAATAGGCTCTAGGGGATACATTTCTTCATCTATGATTAATATGCTCGCAGTGTTACCGCTATATCTGTTTAGAATGTGGAAGCCATAGCTAAACGTTTGTTTATTTATTTATTTGATGGGTGTTTTACGCCGTAGTCAAGAATATTATTTGTACGACAGCGTTCAGTATTATGAAGGAAACCAGGCAAAGACTGGAGAGAGCCAACGATCATCCATGCTGGACTTGAACTCACAGCGACCGTGTTTTGGTGTGAGGCTCCTGGGTCATTCTGCTGCACCAGTATTAACCAGGCCACGGGGACCCCCTAATAGCCAAAGAAGCACGTTACCTATCTTCCGCTTGAATACGGTCCAAACGCTCCACAACGTAGCCTATATAGCCTCACTCTTTATTTGCATTTTGTTCACTGTGCAAAAATCTTAATAAAATTCATAAAAATCGTTCTTGGCCTTTAAAGGTAGACGATCTGCTCTTTTTAAGCTCGTTTCTCAGCCCTGAGTCTATACGTTTTCGACTTGAACCAATTAGGATGAACCGGGCTTTTATCTGGTATGAAGATAATTGCCAGCATAAAATGGCTTTATTCAGCGATGCATTACACCCGCATATTTCACGGACCGTTATCTCGTTACAGTCTCACTGTTATGAGCCTTCACGTACGGGTTTACGAACTGAAGATTACCCACGAGTCTGTCGTGACTGATTTGATAAGAGATATAATCTCTCTTTATAACCCTGGCATGTTTAGATGGACAGCTTTGAAATAAAGGCCTACATGCTTGGGATTGGTGTCTTATTTGGTCTGGTGAAGACTAGGTGCCTCAGGAAGGGGCACGCCTATGTGGGGGTAGAAGAGCGGGGTGGGGAGGTGAGTATAGAGGGCACTGCTTTGGGAACAATGTTCTGATATGCACGATGAAGTGTTGCAACTGTATTTTTCCGTTTTATGTCCCTCTCTGTTGTAAACACATGATCTGTTTTTCATAATCTGGATCACACCCCGAACAGTACAATAAACAGTCAATTTTTATGAATTCACTCCGAGAAACATCGTCAACATGTTTCTCTGAGTTACACTACACGTGTATTACTTGAAACTTGTGAGTGGTATACAAATAGTGTCACTTCGGAAAACAAAACCTCCTTATAATTAATAAATAACTCCTAAGAAATTCCTTATTTTGCGATCCCAATATTTCGACTTAAATTAAGTGATACTCACGACAATTGTGCTAAGTGAGGCACGTTTGCATGTATACCGTAGGCTCTAAGAAAAGCAGAACTAACAAACATGCCTTACGAGATAAGCCTGATAATGAACGTATATGGTATTGTAGTGTTGTCAGAGGCACAGATTTGGCAACGTATACATCATTGACTAGCTGCAATATTGTCATGACAATAGTCTTGAACACGGCGTAAAATACCAGTTAAATATATCAATAAATAATTCTGTGATGACTGTGTAGTGTATAATATGGCATAACTTGCAGCCTGTCAATTCGTTTTTCAGAGTTACACTACTTGTGTATAATTATACTAAAGTGAATGGTAATTTATTTCCCATCATAAAGATTTCCTTTTTCTGAGGTGCATTACTCGTTATTATACGTGACGCTTATCAGTGGATCTACTAGATGCTATGTTATGTGTCACTTAGACCGACCAGATTAACCATACAGGCAAATAACTGGACATGCAGTGACCAGTGTGACGAGGTGACGATTGCACACGGTACTGATCATCGCTGTGGTCAGTCAACTACGGCTTAGGACATGCTGGGAGGTGACCACTAGCTGTGACGTCATACTGTCCTACTTCACCGACCATGCCCTTATTATCCCCCCTCTACCCATCCCCACCCCTCCCCTCGCCGTCTCAGGCCTGGGGTTGTATGGTCAGTGAATGTTCATCCCCTCGCTGACCGCTCTGGCCGGCTTGAGTTCAGTGGTCAGTCGCTGTTGACTACAGTGTTTTTGATGATGCTGTTTACTTTAGCTTTGATGGTTTTCTTGCAGCTTTGTTTAGGGGATGATAGAATTGCACAGTGGTGGCGTAAGATCCAGAGGGCACCGAAAGGTGATATTGCAGCGTAGATGACGAAGAGGAGGTGGGGGTGGGGTGGGATGAGATGTGAGATGAGATGTGAGATGAGAGAGAAATGATAATCGGGAACAATACTATATACTATGTACCCTAATCCCTCTCTTAAAACTGACCCAAATTGTGTATTAAAGTGAAAAATTTTTGAGTTTAGCATCAAACAACGATCAGTCAATCAGTCAAACAGTCAACCAAACGTACGTTGCACAATATACCACTCCAGGCCTATTCAAGTTAGCATGCATGTGATAATTAATTTGTGTAAGTAATTACACAAATTAATCGCACCCTTGGTCAGTCAGTCAATCAATTCAGCCAGGAAGCCAATGCAATCACTTAAAGTCATCCCGTATATCTAGCGATAAACCTTTATAAAGCTATCGCCAATTAAGATATTGTGTGCTCACCCATGCAAACAATTAATTAATAGCCCGTAAGGATCATTACATGCCTGGACAGTTAAAAGCAGACTGCGCATGTGGATCGTAGAGTTCATTATACGCTCATGTTTACTGAGGAATGACGAATTCAGTAAGCCAACCAGTCAGTCAAAGATAAAACCCATACATCTACACATTCAGCCATGGCTATAATCCATTAATAGAATCCATCAATTTGCACTCTCAATCATGGACAGAATCCACCAATTTGCACTCTCAATCAGGATAGTATCCATCAATTTGCATACTCAGTCATGGACAGAATCAATCAGTTGGCGCCCTCAACCATAGATAGAATGTCTACAATTTCGCACAGTTAGTCATGATAAAATCGATTAATTCGTACACAATCAGTCATAAGTAGAATCCACCCTTTCGCACCTACACTCCGCCATGGTCAGAATCAATCAATTCGTATTCTCAATCATGGTTAGAAATCATCGATTTGTCCACTCAATCATGGGTAGAATTCATCAATTCGTCCACTCAATCATGGTTAGAATCCATATATTCGTACTCTCAATCATGGATAGAGTCTATCAATTCGTCCACTCATTCATGGTTAGAAATCATCAATTCTTTCACTCATTCATGGGTAGAATCCATCAATTCGTCCACTCAATCATAGATAGAATCCATATATTCGTCCACTCAATCATGGTTAGAATCCATCAATTCTTTCACTCAATCATGGGTAGAATCCATCAATTCGTCCACTCAATCATGGGTGGAATCCATCAATTCGTACACTCAATCATGGTTAGAATTCATCAATTTGTCACTCAATCATGGTAGAATCCATCAATTCCTACACTCAATCATGGTTAGAATCCATCAATTCTTTCACTCAATCATGGGTAGAATCCATATATTCGTCCACTCAATCATGGTTAGAATCCATCAATTCTTTCACTCAATCATGGGTAGAATCCATATATTCATCCACTCAATCATGGTTAGAATCCATCAATTCGTACACTCAATCATGGTTAGAATTCATCAATTTGTCCACTCAGTCATGGATAGAGTCAATCAATTCGTACTCTCAATCGTGGTTAGAAATCATCAATTCTTTCACTCAATCGTGGTTAGAATCCATCAATTCGTACACTCAATCATGGTTAGAATCCATCAGTTCTCATATTCTAGTCAACTTGCTATTTGGTTGTTAACGTATCCACACTGGCGTGCTTTTGTTGGTATCTGTCGTTCTCAAGAATTTTTCACGGCAATTAGCTAGGTTTATCAGTGGAAGAAATCGGAATACCTGGAGTAAACCACCGGCTTCATTCGGTAGCACTACCTGACAAACCTCTTAATGCCTCAACCGAACCAGCGACAACTGGATTCGAACTTGCAACGCTACTGCTCAGTCACTAATGGGTTATCCTTTGAGGCACCGAACCAGCGAAGGTGGTTGACAACAATGACGACGATGATGATGATGATTATGCGCATTGTGATAATTATGAAAACAACGATCTTGATAATGATTATGAGGGGATGAAGACGATGCATATGACTTTTATCATAACGATAATGGCGATGTTGATGATGATTATGTTGATGATGATGTCAATGATAATAATGAAAGTAATGCATATGATGGGTATTGTGATAATAACAGTCTTAATAATGATGATGGCGACGATGGTGATTATCACTGTGACTGTATGGTGATGCTGATGATGCCGATGCGGATTATAGTGACGATGTTGGTTATGATGAAAGTGATGCACATGGTTGTTGATGGAACGATCTTTATAATGATGTTGTAATGATGATGGCTATCCTGATAATAATGGCGGTCATGATGTTGATATATACTGCGCTCATGAAGTTGAGATTCTTAGACTTAAGTCAGCGTTAGACTTAAGTTTTGGTTTTATTCGTAAGCTTGGATTTAAACTTAAAAACTAATCTTCATTTTTGTCACGAATGCCTCTGACAACTCTATATATTAATGTCAAAATTCCAGGTAAGTCACAGTTTCAGATTAGTAAACTAGTTTGATGATTTGACGAGAGCTTCATCATCCTGAGGACATACTAATGAATATACAGTATCAGTATACCAGATAAACGTGTTCCAAACGTATACTGAATGTAGTGTAATAATGCTCCAGATGTATGCTGAACATACGGTAACAACTGCCCAGAAGTACACTGAATATACGCGAACGATATCCCAGTGGTATACTGAGTATGCCGTAACATTGTACCAGGCGTATATTGAATATACCAAAACAATGTTCCAAAGGATATACTGAAAAATATAGTCTAAATACACCAGACACATGTGTGTTTCATTGATTGTAATTTAACGCCAGTCTATGGAAACCAATAGAGGAGTTCTCGCTACCTCGACCTTTCTAACGAGGCAGCGAAGCGAGATAACGAAGCGAGGAAAGTCATATCGCTGGCTCTCTACCTGGCTTCGCTGCCTGGCTTCGCTGCCTCACTTCGCTGCCTCACTTCGCTGCCTCGCTTCGCTGCCTCGCTGTCTCGCTTCGCGACCCCGCTACATAGCTCTCTCGGCATCCCAGGACTACAGTCAGCAACTGAATGAATTTCGTTCTGCGCATGATGGTCGGGGACCTGTAAGATCTGACCAAACCCCGTCATTGCTTTGATTCGACCAAGACATTCATGCGCACATATAGAAAAGTAAACACAAGGAAATAAACTGCTATAATATTGTCAAAACTGACAAAAGTGTCATTAAATCCATTCCATCCACCATAATGCTGGATGTTGTCATAACTAGATAAATTATTAACTAAATACCATCCACCAGTGCTGAAATATGGCGTAGTAAAGATTAATAAGAGGGACAATGACGGAAGGAAAAGCGATCACTATATATAATGAAAATTCCCCGTACTTTTGCACCTCAATTCCTATAGCCCTCGCTTCACATCTCAGGTAAACAGAAGTACTGACCTAGTTGGGACTATTATATAATAGTTCCACGTACTGGCCATCAGAGTGTTGATGTCCACCGGCATCACAGGCCAGGTGTCTCTAGAACCCAACTTTTTAGAAAGGTCGAGGTAGGGAGGTAGCGAGATCTAGTTTATCGACTTCCATACCAATCTCACTAGACATGTAGGCCTAGTGAACATACTGTCCAAATGTACATGACCTCGGTACGTATACATGGCGACCAGATATCTAGTGAAGATCAATTAAAACTGCAACATGAACGACAGCTGGTCTATTAGATATTTGGTCATCTGGTACAGGTATTTTTTTAGCATGAACTCAAGTAACCAACTGCTCTACATCAAAGCAAGTATTACCTCAGGTGATGCAATTATCACTTCATTACCACTATGGCGTCTGGCGTCACATGCCTGGCCAGGTCAATCGCTCTAACTCGACATCCACTGCGTACCGTACTTACGCCATCTGTTTATTGTTGGACTTAAGTCATGAGCTTTGAAAACAACATGTTTTGACAAGGTTTGAAAACGAATCAAAATAACTAACAACACAAACTTGAAAACATGAGCTGGGTAGGCAGGTATTATATTAGGTTTCCATCTATCATAGCGCAGCCAGCGTTGTATAAGTGAAATATTCTTGAGAATGTGATGCTAAAACTCGGGAAACAGGTTTAAGTATCTATTTATATACTAAGAAGACTTCAGTAAAGGAGCCACTGTATCTTTTTTTCATTTCCGAATATTTAATTAAATTACACTTTATATTTCTTCTTTTACTATTTTTCATTCAATTATTTGTTTTTTATGCGTTCAGATGTCTTGCGTTATTGTATCTCAGTTTGTGACGGTGTACTAGATTGTAAACTTGTTTAACTTTATAGTTTATAGATTGTTATCGTGTATTTTATTAGATATTACACACGCTTCTTCATCTACTTCGCTCTGTCCATACTTATTGTCAAAATATACATTATTTAAATAGTAATTTCTAAGCAGTATGGGAAAGCTTGAAACCGTGACTTACCAGAGGACCGATAATCTTTTCAACTTTTGTGGGAAAACTGCTTCATTTTATTAACCGTCATAATTAATCCCCTGAATCCCAATTTTCAGTTTCGGGGAAAATATTTTTCGACCTATTTTCAAGTATTATTAATCTCTTATAGGCCTATCCCGATTGACCGTCTTTCGAAGTTTTAAGTTTAATAGCCATAAATTTGTAAGACAACTGTTTTGATTTATTTGAAACAATAAATAAGTCCTTTCATCCGGATTTCATTTTTTCAAAGTTTTAAGAATAATAGCCATACATTTGTAAGAAAATTGTTTTGATTTATTTGCGGCCATACGTGGTTTCCCCCGGGCTCTGCCTGTTTCTTCCCACCATAAGGCTGGCCGCCGTTGTATAAGTGAATTATTCTTGAGTACGGCGTACAACACCGATCAAATAAATAGATAAATAAATAAATTTGCAACCATAAATAAACCCCGGTATCCCGATTTCCAGTCTCTCGAAGTTTTAACTTTAATGACAAGACATATGGTTGAAAATAGTTTCGACTTATCTGGAACTATATATAATTGAGCCGTGTTCCAGTTTTTCTGAGTTTTAGGTGTAGAATTTTGATAGTGTCATGTCTCTGTTGCCTCACCTTAAATGTTACTCACTCACCCACACGCCCATCCACTCACCCACACGCCCATCCACTCACCCACACGCCCATCCACTCACCCACACGTCCATCCACTCACCCCACGCCCATCCACTCACCCACATGCCCATCCACTCACCCACACGTCCATCCACTCACCCACACGCCCATCCACTCACCCACTCACTCCCCTGTCATCTTATTCCTACCGACTCCGCATTCTTGGGCGATTTCTCATCGATTCCAGAAAAGTGACCCGGTGTGAACAGACCTGTAAACAATATAATATCTCTGAGGAAAACTGTCCGGAATGGGATCAGATCACGAGGACACTGCGCATGCTCGCCGCGCATGAGGTCATCAGAAATCGGTCACGCAAACATGCCATATACAATCTCTTTCTTCCGTCTTGACAATTTTTCATTCCATTTGACTTACAAATAATACGTGTGTGTATTTCGTTATCTTTGATGTTTTATAATCACTTCAAAGTTCGTTCTCGAACCCGCTTTCTTAATTCGCTTTGTTCCTCTCCGGCCGTAAGTGGGAAGATCTTTCAACAACCTGCGGATTGTTGTTGGTTTCCCCCGGGCTCTGTCCGGTGTCCTTCCACCATAATGCTGGCTGTCATCATATAAGCGAAATATTCTTGAGTATGGCGTAAAACACCAATCAAATAAATAAATAAATAAATAAATAAATAATTCGCTTGGACGAAGTTAAGTTTTGCCATTTGTTTGAATTTCTGGGTATGTATGCTTAGGGTTTTACGTCGTAATTAATAATTTTTCAATTAAATGACGAGGATTAACTTCCTTGCGTCATTAGCGCTCTGAAAAAGCTCAGTATGAAGTTGTCAACAGAAAAAAGAGTTTGTGAATGTCTCAAATGTAGTGCTTACTTCCAAAACAAAATAACATATCTCCTCCCCAGCACTTCTACCCCACCCCCATCCCACCTCAATCTGTACACAACTAAGGAACTATAATAATAATAATCGATTCTGGTCACGTGGATTGAAGACACTTACATGTAATTAGTCGAAGTTTTTATTTCTGACATATTATATTTTTATATTCTAAACAAATCGCAATTTAAGTTCATGTATTTATTTCATTAGAGTGAGATATGCTTTACATGGGTTTATTCCACTACATGTATTTGGTAATTTATTTATTTGTTTCTTTCGCGGGTGATTTACGCTTTCCTCAAGAGCATTCTACTTATACGACGACAGCCAGGTGGAAAGAAACTGAGCAGAGTAAGAGGAGTAACCCATCACCACATTTCACTACAAGATTATTGTGGTGAAGGAAAGCAATCAGATATTGGAGGATCAGATACTGGAGGGAACTAGCCAGCGATAGGATTTATTTATTTAATTGGTGTTTTACGCCGTACTCAAGAATATTTCACTTATACGACGGCGACCGGCATTATGGTGGGTGGAAACCGGACACAGCCCGGGGGGGGGGGGGGGGGACCACGACCATCTGCAGGTTGCTGAACCACGGAGGCCCCGCCAGCGATAGGAGTAAACCAGTAAGCAATAGGAGGAAACAAATTAGATATGGGTGGAAGAGGCCGCACCCAGTTTAATGCTCCAACGTATTCTTAATTACTATCCTGGAGAGACCATCTTCCACAAAATAAACAACAGTACATAGATTAAAGTGATTCTAACCAAAATCCCAACCCACACGTTACAGACATACGTTGCCATTATATACAGTTACAATCAGCTTATATTTATATATGTATTTTCTTTCATTGGTGTTTTATGCCGTACTCAAGAATATTTTTTGCGGTCAACATTATGAAGGGAGGAAATCGGACAGAGCGAACATCCACAGTTTGCTGCAGACCAATGAGCTTACGCTCCCTGATGAAACAAGTCCTTGATATTTAACAAAAAAAAAAAAAAAATTCATCAACTTTAAATTGTAAGGTTAATAAATCTATCAGTCTTAATAGCCTTTAAATGTATCGAATGCATGTAGGTAATACAGCAGGTTGAAGACGGTTTGTTTTCGTGGTCGCCGTCGTCAGCGGCCCTCAGCTCGTCAGCCCCACTCGACCTCGGTCAGGTCACCATCGAGTTGTTTACGCCGAGATGCAGTCGCTAGGGTCAACTGGGTTCCCATAGCAACCAAAATGGCGACTGTTTGTCACGAATCGACCCGTGGCACCTTGGCGATCAAAGTTGGTTAAAATGACGTGGGTATTTTGTTGTATGTGGATCTGCCAACGGATGGTCGTCAGTTCCCCCATCACAATGCTACAGCAGCCAGATATATAGATATTAAATATTCCTGAGTACGATGAAAAGCACCAATCAAATAAATAAATAAACAGCTGGATATATGTCCTATAACGTGATTTGAGCTGAAAATGCAAGGATTCAAGATGTTACTATATAAGACCCGGAGAGTGAGCAGGATACAAATAAAAACAACAGTGAATTAGATATGGGTGGAAAATACCGCATCCGCTCGTTACCAGATGAACCATTTTAAAGTCCAACATGTTCGTAACTTCTACGTGGTCGTTATATTTAGTTACAGACTCTGTCCGGTTTCATTTCCACCACAATGCTGGCCGCCGTTGTATAAGGGAAATATTCTTGAATACGGCGCAAAACACAAATCACAAAAAAAATCCAATATACAATTCGGAAAAAAATCTTTAGAGATAAGTTGTGTGATCGTTTAGCATAAAAAAATCATTAAAACTAGGTAGGTCTATTGTTATATTATTAATGTCATAAATTAATGATTGAAAAAACGTGTATCACCGACGCCATCACTGACATGGTGTGTTGGAAACAAAACAGACAGCGCTATTAAAAGCCGTATGGTCGAAATTTGCTCTGCTAAAATTCATTACAATCACAGGTGTGTTGATACAAAAGGCATCACGTAAACACTGTGGTCCGAAATTTACTCTGCAAGAATATATAGCATGCTAGAACTGATTACAATAACTTATGGGTTAAAGTCACTGAGCTTTCTCTCCTAGAAGTCATTGCAAACTTCATTTCAGCGATTTAGATATTAATCAATCAATGGTTCATCAATATTTTAAATATAACAACAAGTAAAGTCAGTATGGTTACCCATAACCGTATGGTTACCCGTAACCATATGGTTCCCCGTAACCTTACTCGTAATAATTGGATACCACGACAATTAATTTCCCGTCATACATATATATGCCATATCATTCATACTTGTGTGAATAATGCAAACCATTCACTATTAAATTTTATTAATAAGCGACTCGCCCTGCAAATATATGAATCATATGAACCATTTACAAAAATTACCGTGACTCTCAAAGCGAGGAATATTATTTGATTGTCCCAAATTCAAATTCTTATATACAGGATTCCACATTTTAAAAAGACCCATTTTTGTTTTAACGTGAGCAAGACGAAAACTTTTTATTTTTGAGATATATTCAGATAGAAATACAGAAGTTTCAACTACTTAGGTATGAGATTTTCTAGCGAATTCGTAAAAGATGGACACATAGTCCAATTTAGATCTCACTAATGGTCTCACCTTTAATTATTCAAGAGATAAGGTATTATCATCAAATCAGGTTGTGTTTTAACTAGGAAACAACAATATGTTGGTATTTTGATATGAAAATGACAACATCCATACAAAATCAAACAAAACGTTTTATACGTTTATTGCTGAGAAAGCCTGTTATCACATGGCTCTGGAATGAAGAACCTCTTTCCAGACAGAATCAGTAAGGGAGGATGGGTAGTGTATGAGAGGGGCGGGGTTATTGCGGGGGCAAGTGAGCTCTGCGAAAGCTATGGCGCATTGGAGAAAAAAAAATCACTGAGGAAACAAAAAACATTCTCAGTGGAATCATGATATGAATTTATCTTGTGCCACAATTCTGTAAATTTTTCGCACAAGATGTCCATTCAAGAATATTCTGAAAATATTCCGTATTTTTTGTGTGTAGCCCTAAACATGACCAACACAACCAAGTTAGCTTTGTAGCCAATATTAAATGTAAAGGGGGGCCTCCGTGGCTCAGTCGGTTAGCGCGCTAGCACAGCGTAATGACCCAGGAGTCTCTCATTAATGCGGTGAGTTCTGTGAGTTCAAGTCCAGCTCATGCTGGCTTCCTCTCCGGCCGTACGTGGGAAGGTCTTGCAGCAACCTGCGGATGGTCGTGAGTTTCCCCCGGGCTCTGCTCGGTTTCCTCCCACCATAATGCTGGCTGCCGTTGTATAAGTGAAATATTCTTGAGTACGGCGTAAAACACCAATCCAAAAAAAAAAAATCAAATGTAAAGGTCCACAAATCGCACTAAGGTTGACCTTTGATATGCGAAAAGGTGGAGGAACTATGGCACATTCGCATTTACAGCCTCCCCCCCCTCCCATCCCAACCCCGACCCCCTGCCAGATCCATACTCTCTACCCTCTTGTAGATGAGTTGCGCGAAGAAGTTTTCTACATGAAACGTGGTGAAGTTTCATTTAAAACATTGAATTGTCTCCTTTTAATCAGACAGGGTAGGAAATGCTCACCCCAAAATGTTTCCACTTCTGGTGAGTGGAAATTATGGTTCTTCCATGGAGCATATTTTGGGCATGACGAATTTAAAATTTGTTATGCTAAGTGAATTGTACACCGATAACCTCTACACCTCTTCTGCTCGGTTACATCCGATATAGGCCCACAAATGCGGCCAGTTACTGATTGATCTCACTTGTTTACGCGCCACACCAACGGTCATTATAAAAGCCCGGACCTGACCGAAAATCCGGAGGGCAAAAGGTCGCCTGAGGTGAGTCAGGTCGTGTTGGTGTGAAAACTCAGGCATAAACAAGTTACGGATTCACGTCGTCATTTTGCCCGAGAATCTTACCTCATTATCATCGGCGAGGTCATGAACAAGAGACGTTGATAAGTAAATCAGACTGTACAGAAAAACAATTTGCTCTGACGCCTAAATTAATGTACCAATAATGAAATATATATGCATTTACTAGCAGAAATCTGTTTGTACCACTATGATAGATTTAATATATCTCTTTTATATCTCTTTTAAAACCTGATATATATGTTATATTTAAGATAAAATAAAATATGAACTTTAAATGTTTGGTCTAATTCATATTTATGGGATTTTTTTATCTTTTTTTTCGAAAGACGAGTTTGTTGAGCCAGTGGAAATAACAATCTTATTAACACTTATGATCGCCTAGATATTAATAAATCAAATTCAACATGTAAATTATATTATATGATAAATATTTTCTTTGTCAAACAATAATCTGAAAAAGAAAACGGATAAAGTGAAATTTTTCAATACACTCCACAAAGTGACCAGATGGTCACTAACGTTAGCTCAAGGGCAATTGTCCTCCATTTACTTGCTATTCACGCGCACCGTGAATGGACACCTACATCAACTATACACTATTTTGTCTTACTGACAGACAACTGTTCATGGCTGGTAACTCTATCATTTGTGTCTGATCAAATGGGACTGGAAGTTGTGTTCATGGTTAGTAACTATCATTTGGATCTGATCAGTTGGGGCTGGCAGTTGTGCGGGAAGCTATAACTCTATCATTTAGGTCTGATCAAATGGGACTGGAAGTTGTCTTCATGGCTAGTAACTATCATTTGGATGTGATCAATTGGGACTGGAAGTTGTGTTCACGGATAGTAACTCTATCATTTGGATCTGATCAGTTGGGGCTGGAAGTTTTGTTCATGGATAGTAACTGTATCATTTGGGTCTGATCAAGTGGGACTAGACGCTGTGCTTATGGATAGTAACTCTATCAAAAGGGTCTGATCAATGGGGACTGGAAGTTGAGCCCATGGATATTAACTCTATCATTTGGGTCTTATCAAATGGGACTGGAAGCTGTGTTCATGGATAGTAACTGTGTAACTGTATCATTTGGCTCTGATCAAGTGGGACTAGACGCTGTGCTTATCGATAGTAACTCTATCAAAAGGGTCTGATCAATGGGGACTGGAAGTTGAGCCCATGGATATTAACTCTATCATTTGGGTCTGATCAAATGGGACTGGAAGATGTGTTCATGGATAGTAACTCTATCATTTGGGTCTGATCAATTGGGACTGGGGAAGTTGTGTTTATGGCAAGTTACTCTATCATTTGAGTATGATCAAATGGGACTGGAAGTTGAACACATGGATAGTAACTATAACATTTGGATCTGATCAATTAGGACTGGAAAATGTGTTCATGGATAGTAACTCTATCATTTGGATCTGGGCCCAAATGCAAGAAAACCTCCTAACGTTAGGAGAACGTAACTATCACGGCAACCAGCACTCTAGGCCTTACTTCGCCATGGTAGTTACGTGTTCTTAACGTTAAGAGGGCTTCGTGCAAGTGGACCCAGATCAGTTCAGAGTGGACGCTGTGTTCATGGGTAGTAACTCTATCACTATCGATATAAAACGGGCTTTAGAAAACTTTTTTTTTTCATTTTTACTGGGACAGATTTTTTTCTTCATTGCCTTTAAATCCACAGCCTTTGTTTAGAATCTCTTTTATGGACGATTTTAAGAACAATCAGATAAAGAGCAAGTTTTTTTATGGTATCATGCAGACAAGACCGATATTCTGGACGCGTATCAGGAATCAATTCACATGTAGGCCTAATCATATATATTGGTCTCTCTCATTTGTGTCTCCATGACAACCGCTCGTTCACACACGATGCACGAGGATAACAGAATAAATCGGATCAAAATCTCCGGAAGTTACGGTTCCATCAACCTTGCCTGCCCCTGCGTGCAATCGAAGTACTTCAACACAGGTAGGCCTACTTATAAGGAAACGTCAGATGTTTGTGAATATTTAAACACAAACATTTAAACACGGAGAGTATACCTAACGAACAAAACCTTCCGAATGAAATTGTTATTTTTTTTTACCAACATGCAACACTGAGAACGTCAGTGGAAACATCTTCTCTCCTTTGTGCAATGTTTAAGATGTTTTATCTCTCAATTCTCACGAGGGAGAACAGCTTTCTGCATTTTGACCCTACTGTATCCTATCCTGGGACAGCGGAACTAGCTAAACACATCAAATCATATAACCTCAGTTGTCTAGGAAGAGGAGCGAGAACAACATCTACCCAATCGTAGACATTTTTCGGACGTACTAGGTAACTCTATAAATTATTTATTTATTTATTTATACGCCGTACTCAACAATATTTCACTTATACGACGGCAGTCAGCGTTATTGTGGAAGGAAACCTGGCAGAGCGTGGGGGGGGGGGGGGGGGTGGGAGAATCCCACGACCATCCGCAGGTTGTTGCAAGACCTTCCCACGTACGGAAGAGGAAGCCTATAAATTCACTTCTAATAAGGAATTCTTATGTGCTCATGGGATGCGCCTTTTCTTTTAAACCATTCCTAACGATTCTACAAAAAGACGGACAAGAGATGACGAGGAAACCAAAATGGCTGCAATTCTTAGTCATATCACATTGCAATAAGGATGGCTATACAGTTCATGCTCCGTAGATTACGGCTGTCAAGCACTGGTTTTTCGTCCATTTGCAGACAGAAGGTCTAAGTTCAATCCGGGTTTGACTCATACAACGCATGCACCCATTTATTTGCTTGACTGTTGTTATATTTATACTGTGAAGATCAGTTTATCAGTGAGAGAAGTCGGTTACCCGGCGTAAACCACCGACCTTTGGCAAAGTTACCGAGGAACTTTTCTGCGTGTGACATATAAACATGAACACCATATTGATGAAATACAAGTCGTCATCAATGGGCCTGTCAGATTCCGTGGACTGCTTATTGTCACCTAGGGCCCACGGACAGTGAGAGGAGCGGGATAATGTACAAATTCCATGCCTAAAGCCGGGATTGAACCCGTATCTCGTTCGAAAAATAACTTGTTTATTTATTCAACTTGTGTTCTACACGTACTCAAGAGTATTTCCCTAAGACAACGGTGGCCAGCTTCATGGTGGGAGGAACCCGGCCGAAGCCAGAGGGAAACTCATGATCATCCGCAGGTTGCTGCAAAACCTCCCCACGTACAACCGGAGAGGAAGCCAGCATGAACTAGACTTGAACTCGCGGTGCGTTTGAAAAATAAACACGATATTTTGGACTATGTGATCGGTATGCAT
Organism: Liolophura sinensis; assembly: GCF_032854445.1. Taxonomy (NCBI): domain Eukaryota; kingdom Metazoa; phylum Mollusca; class Polyplacophora; order Chitonida; family Chitonidae; genus Liolophura; species Liolophura sinensis. The sequence goes on along the minus strand of NC_088298.1, from coordinate 9,583,362 downwards.
CTAATATGAGAAAATGCTGCAATTAGAATACAAAACTTAATACCTTGGGGTAATTGCAATTAAACTGATGTGACATTAAAATCTATACATCCAGGTCCTCACGATCGCTGACCTGGGCGACAGAAATGGCACATGCATCAGCTCTCTTGAATAACTGCTGCATACTAGCGCTGGCTCCGTCCTGATGGGGTTCAATAATCACTGTTGTCCGGAGAGGTCATTATAAATGACGCATTGTTCCCCAGGTAGTAAGTTGATGTGAGCACCGGGAGATTTGGAATTTCACATCCCTAGGGCTGTCAGAATAGACGCTGGGTTGAGGGGGAGGGCTTTTTAAGGGCAACATTTCACCCCATTCTCTTCCTCATTGCACCTGTCCCCCATAGTTCGGGTGACTGGTATTAAAACTACACAAAGAGAGATCAAAGGTTTCTGAAATCGTCATTTGGCAGATGTTGGTCGGTTCCAGGACATAACCATTTCAAGGACAGAGGGGCTTCTATGGTGTGGTTTGCGTGTGCACTGCGGGGCAATGACTGTCTGCCCGGCATCACTGAAAACTGATGACCGCTACTCTCTTGTGTGTTACCGGATTTATTTCTTATTTGTATAATTTCTTACAACCTTTGTCTTCGGGAGATAGTGTTAAACGTTGTTGTGGAAATGGATCTTGCGATTATCGACTTGGAACGCCCTTTACGGACTACGAATGGTATAGGAATGTCGGACTTGACGCTTATATCTGAAGCCATTCATCAGTGCGGCCGCTATGGGTTCAAGCCCAGCTCATGCTGGCTTCCTCTGAGGTCGTACGTGGGAAGCTTTTCCGACAGCCTGCGAATGGTCATGGGTTTCCTCTGGGTTGAGCCATGATGCTGGCGGCCGTCGTATAAGTGACATCTGCTGGAGTATGGCACAAAACACCAATCAAAGAAGTCATTAAAAATAGATTTCAAGTAAAACTGCTTCAGTACGTGAATATATATATATATATATATATATATATATATATATATATATATATATATATAAACATAACTAACACATTGCCTAAAATAAATAAATAAACCATATGTACGTACTGTTATAGAATTACAGAATCGGCCATCAACTCTTTAATGAATCATTCATTATGCAGAGGCTGCAAAAGAAATATTAACTTTAATAAAATAAGTTCCAGGTAGAGCTGCGAAGGGCTCTATAAAAATTGCTCCATTGTAATTCCCAACGGATTCTGGAGAGTAACCAGTTTTTAAAAATGTAGATTTAACTACCAAGATTTTGTGAAAACTAATAGGTTAATAGGCTTCCTTTAACTATAGCTACATGTTTGGTCATTTGAAATGTACCCATGTGTCTTATTAAAATATTTCAGCTCAGCGTAATGGTTCGGTCTTTTTTTGTCTGGTGGCTGTGTAGACAAAAATCAAGTAAGGCTACCTGGTGTACCGGATTGTATTTTCACGTCTGTTTACCTAGTGCACTTAAAATGTTCCACAAAAATAGACTTGACCTTCACCACTGCTAGAGTCATCAGACCGTGAAAGCTTGATTCATTTCTACTATTAGTGTCACTGAACAAAGGAGAAAACAGACGGCGCAAGGCTATTTCTCAGCTGTTACATTGTCATCAGACCACCGTTGTTGTTGTATCCGCAGCGATCTTTCTAGACGTCCTTAGCAACGTTAATGACGTGTTACAACAGCAACAATAGTGGTGACAACAGCTCTTTGCGGAGTGGATACAGGACTTCACGCTTCTTTGGAAGTCAGGACAGATTGTTTGTAAACACTGCCAACCATCACGATATCTCATTGCATTTAAATAAAAAACAGAATGGCAAGTAGATTTGTTTGTCATCTGCATTGCAAAAGGCTGGTCCAAGCATGTTTTGCTGAAGTCTCATATGTGTTCAGTGTAGGCCTGCAGTTGATAAGCTCATTTCTGTTACGTTAATATGATTATAATATTTGGGTTTGATGTAGGTCTATATTTTGCAGCTTATGATTAGATTATATCTCGTGAAAAGGACCATTTGAATGAGATTTGAGTATGGTGTACGTTTAGTGTATAAGCAGTCTTCTGTTGTTGTTGTTTTGTTTTTTTTGATAATGTCTTTAAGAACTTTTTGATTTTGATATATGATTGGTAGCATTATACGTTTTCTTATAATGTTGTTATTATGATGTTCCAGATCCTTGTACATTTTGTAGCCTTATGTTTTAATTTCTTGGCAATGTTGTCATGAGATTTGGTAGGCTTATTGTGATAATTTTGTCTTGAGATTCGAGAACAGCGTGCGTTTGGTAGCCTTATTCTGTGATTTTGTGATAATGTTTTCGTGAAATTTGAGAGTGCCTGTGTTTGGTGGGCTTATTCTGTAATTTCGTGAGAAGGTTTTTCATGGGGTTTGAGAACGGCGTGTGTTGGGTAGGCTTATACTTTTCGTGATGCTATAGTCAAAACCTGAGAACGATGTTTGCTTGGCAGGCTTACATCATCCGTGATAATGTTAATGTAAATAAAAATAATTTTACACTGATGCATCTTTTGTGTATAAGTTTGTTTGATGATATTGTTCAGAAGTTTGATGTTTATGCATGTTTGGTGCCCTTGTACTATGGTTATTTAGATCAGTGTATTTGGAAGGCTTAATGTTGTTAAAACTTTGAGATCAATGTACGTTTGATGGCTTATACTTTTCCTAATATTATTATCATCTCTGGGATGAGTGTATGTTTGGTAGTCTTTTTCCTTTTTGATAATGTTACTTAGAAGTTTGATTATGACGTGTGTTTGGTGACCATACACTTTCTGTGATAATGTCGTTATCATGAAATGATAGAAAAACAATGTGCTCTTTTCAGCCTATAGTGGCATTGTTTTAAATTTTCTTCTCCTTTAAGACCTGCAGCACAACCATTACGGCATCAAGCCAAAATCATTCATTCATTCATTTATTCTTACAACGATTATGTCATTGGTTTATTTACACGTCCATTCCATCATTCATGCAGGTATTATGGCGTTAGGCTATATATCCATTCAATCATTCATACAGGCATTAAGTCATTCGTTCGTGGAGCCTCGATCGCCTGCCGCACGAACTGTTTGATGCCAACTAATAAAGCGTGATGCCATCATTAATTTATCAAGTATAGAGCTGACCGGACACAGGTTCATCAGAGAGGGTAAGGAGATAGATTATCGCGCACGCGCACATCATGTTTACCATCCTCACACCCCTCTGAGATACCTTCCTGGCACAGCACATCATTTATTCAGCACCAAGCCTGGCATCTGAGCAAAACGGTCACTTTGACATTTCTTGCTCAACCCTCTTGCATCTCTACGCACAGGTGTGGTGTCCTTATGAACGCTTGTCATGGAGAACCTGTATGATTCCAATCATGAACAATGTGTGCAGTGTAATTTGCATTAAAAGATCCATGAAAAGGTACCATGAAGCGGAGAGTATGATTTTAAGGACCTACTACAGAGTGAAAACCCGTATTTCTTAAAAGCAGGGTTAAATGATAAGGATCGAGATAGTTTGAATTGCTTTCCTAACTTATAAGGAAAACTGCAATGTATTAAAACTGCTGTCCTTAGTTTCGGATGATAATACGGATACAAATGTTTTTTTGTCCAATTTTGTCCGGTGTGAAGGTCATGCAAGAACACCTCGCATCACCGATTCCTGACGTACACAACAAATGACGTCGTACTTTCAAACGTGCATGACGTCATTCCAGCATAACTGCTTTACTCGACGTCACATCTATCTGATTCATCATCACATAAGGAATAATGCTTTTGAGAACTGTTTGCTTATACTGGCTAAATAGCATTATTCGTCAAAAATATTTTTGAACCGTTATGTTAACTCTTTTCCCAAAGGTTTCCTTCAGATCATTTTAATATTTCCGCCTAGCGTCTCTTAGGACTGAGGTAGCACTTCAAGGAAGAATGAAGAACGATGTTCTAAAATTATCAGGAAATTTTTGAGGCATATTTTACGAAGTTTAATAACCTCTCTATTTTATTCATATTTTACGTCAAGTGTGGGAAATCGATGAATATACTGGGAACGCAGGACCAGAATAGCGCCCCCAGTTCGCGTTCTCCTCCCAATAAAGTTGTTTTGACAGCTATCAACTCTGACGTCACAACAACAAGCTACTTAATTTCCCGACTAACCGCAGAAAACCCAAGAAGAAATTTCAGAAACATAAGAAATGAGAAATATAACTGTTGGGACAGACATTCTCTGTGGAAAAGTAATCACAATGTACCGGTAGTTTCAAATATGATAGTTCAGTGTACTATATCGGGTGGGCATAAAAAAATGGGCCGTACTTTGATGCTGCATTGCTCCATTATCCTTTGCTCATACCCTTTCAAACTTTTTAGACATTCAAATGGCACGATTTTGTCAATATACTGACCAATTTTCAAGGTCATAGCTTGAGTAGTCTGTACACAGGGTTAAAATGAAAACATAGCTTCAAAAACCGGAAAGTGTTCCGGTGGCCCACATTTCATCACCTGTCAGGAGTCATAAGTAGAGCGCGCGCTGCACCTGTGTGACACGCGTCAATCAAGTGTTGTCTGGAAACATTGTCTGCCTTCTACCAGATAGGCACAAGTTTTGCTGAATCAAGATGGTTTTCTCCGCGGCGGACAAGGAATTGGTCACCTTTGCAAGTAAAACAAGGTAGAACATCATTTTGAATTGTCGAGAACATGTGTTTTTGACTCTATTTTGATTTTGGTCCCATGAACAGAAATCTTAAAGGATGAAATTGAAATTTGGTCTGTATACTTAAAACATAATGGCTTTTGACTGTAAATTTTTAGAAGCTGACGTAAGAGGGTTTTGGAGATATTGAGTGTCAAAGTAGGGCCCATTTTTATATGCCCACCCGATATTTAGTGCTTTAAACTTTAGGAGTCGGAAAAAATGAGTCTTTTGCCCATTTATCTCAGTGTTAATCCTTGCGGGTAACCCGAATGATCGAAATATTGAATTGCATAGTCGAAGGTGATCGTTGTTAAGCTGAGTTCAAACAGTTCGACACACGAGTCGACCCGTCAGAATCGGCTAGTCAGGTGAAAATAAGAACGTGCGCTGAGTCATTCGGTTGTTGTATTTGTCAGTTCGCAGAGTGGAGTTCCAAACGCGGCTTATGAAACGGTTTTTTAATGGTGTTGAAAGTGGTTTTGATTCCACTAGTGGATTTCGACGAGTCTGTTCGACAAATCGCATCGTGCAAAGGCGGTTTAACTATAAGCAGTTACAAGCCAACAGAAGGCTGTAACTGCTGATAGTAAATATTTTCAAAACTGCACATTTGCATGCAGCTGGTTTACAGATTGCTACGCCAGAATCTGTTGCATGTGTTTCGTCGCAAGATATACATATAATTACAAGTAGTTGTACTGCACATTGCGTGAAACAGAAAAAGGTGGTGAGGGTGGTAAAGGAAGTATCTGGCTTATTCGTTTAAAACAGTAAGTCAGTAAGTGTGTCAGATTTCAACCGAAAGGCGATGGTTTACCCCGGGTTTCGTCCACCCATAAACCTTACCGTTTTTGAATAAGTAAAAACAATCTCTAGTAATACGTTAGGTCCCAATAAGTCCCAATAAATACATAAACCACCTTGTCTTTTACAAGACTCTTCGTGTTCCTTTATTTATTCATTTATTTGATTGGTGTTTTCACTTTACGACGACGGCCAGAATTATTCTTCAGGTTCACGTTTAAAGTGTATGGTAATTTGAAGGAATCGTAACCTTAATTAATAAATAGATAATTTAACAACTGTGCAGTCTATATCGTTCATTTTGTTACGTTTGCGGTGTCGATTGGAGGGCCGGGAATGTAGTACTTCATAACAGGAGAATATTGGTCAGTCCAGCTTGGACCCGAATCGCCAATGCGAAGGGAAAACATATTCCAATGACTGTCGCTACTATATATCTTTAATACTGCTGAAGTGGCGTTCCGCTCTACTCACTCATTCAGGCTTTCTTTTACATGAATTGCATGGACTCGGGTTTTATCATTCTGGACAACAAGTCTGAAATTTATATTTTAGATTGGCACTATACACAAAGCTATGCACGTAAGTTATGTAATCGTCTGTTACCCATTATCTGTCGAATAAATGAAATCAGGTGACAGTGGGACAAACAGGGGAGGCCTGTAATTGGTGGCTAGTAACAATGCCTGATTCGACGAATTGATCACGTGGTCAGTATGAAATGTACTAGCTGATCGAATGCATGAGGGTTCGATGTGAGAGAAGCTCGTTGGGCAGGTTTTGTTTACTCGTATTGGATGGGGAGTTGTGGGGTGGTGCAGGGAAGGACGAAGGCTGATTAACTCTAGTCCATTGACGCCCACCCCTTCAAGAGCTACTGTAACATTGATTTCTATGATCCAAGAGGATTATCTAAAGGGTGGTAAATTTTCTTATGCTGTGGGAATAGGCACGTGCTTGAGTGACGGCTAATCAATTTCACCCAACGCTCGTATTGTGCTGCACAAGTGTGACTATTATAACAAACCCTTGTCTGGATAGTCTCACTAGAACAGAGACAATAAACTCCTTGAAGACTACATCCCTCCAACCTCGCCCCCTTTTTTCATCCGATAATACCTTTGGTTGCATTTCCCAAAGGGTACTGTTTCCCCCTGCATCGACCGAATCACAGCTGTCTCTAGTCACCATAGTGCTACTAGCTCTGTCCACCTGGCGCATGCTCATCAACTGTTACCACCTACAAGACTGCGGATTACATATCACACGTGGCTCTTACCGACACCACGTGCGCTTGATGACGATATACTTACATCTGAGGGAAACGTCAACATTTTTTCTGCATTCACGGAGGAATTTTTTTTTATTCCCCGCTCCTGTTGTTCGTGGAGCTTCAGTAACCATAATTAGACGTCTGTCGCTCTTGTGCTTCTCCATTTGTGTAGTCTAACCTTAGTTAACTATGGAAGCCTGGTAAGGCCATCGTCATACCATCGTCATACCATTGTACCATGGTTCCATAGCCCGGCGATAACACGAAGTAATAAATAATATTTTGTTGTTGTTCTAAACTGTTTTCCTCTTTTTTATGTGGAGTAGATGTCCTAGTGGTCGGATGACCGTGGTTATTTCTCATGACCAGAAGAAAAATAAAACCTTACATTAAATATCAATGTAGCTCTGTGTAGTACATATACTTCGTTGGCAATTTACTGTAGTGTTATCTGTCTAGCCAAACGAGCCCTAAGGCTGCGTGAATTCCTCTAATTTCAAACTGACCACATCCAAGGCCCAAAATGAAGTGAAGTCATTTAAACTATGGCAAACTGAGTGGGACGCTTCAGAGAAGGGTGGTTTTTATCACTCATTTAACCATGTTGTCAAACTTCATAACATCCTCCCTTTTCCCTTTTCTAGCAGAAAAGCAGAAATCTTGTGTTTCCCACTTCGGTCAGGGCATCTCCCAGTTAATAGCTACTTAAAAAGATTCAAGGTAGGAGATTCAGATCTGTGTAATGTTTGTCAGGCTGAGGAGACCATCCATCATGTTTTACTCGTGTGTCCGCAGTACACTGCTCAGAGACTAATCTTCTTTTCTGACGTTGCAGATGTTGGAAATGTTAACCCAACTCTGAGGAGTGTGCTTTGTCCACCGAAAAATGCAAGGTTAGTTTTAAAAGCTGTGAGGAGTTATTTATGTAGGATCCACAGATTTTAGGCTACAGCATTGTGACAATAGTTCTGCATGGACTGACTACGGTTGATTAGAGCAGCCTAAATCCCTGAAACACATCTTATTGCCTTGGCGTAAATAATTCTGTGGAATGGTGTCGCCATGTAAACTAATATATGTATATATGTCGTGTTGTCTGTGCCCGTCCTCTCTTCGTCACCATGTGCATGTCATATTTCACTGGTTACGTGTGACCCATTCGCCAACTATCATAGCGTCGTCGCTGCTCTGGTTTTACTCTCTATGCTGTATGCCTTTAATAATTCACATAACTTCCATATTTGAATTTTACTTGAATTTTACTTTTTACTATTAGTATGGGTGTTAATGTAATTTTTTTTTACGTGTTCGAACAATTCAAATTTACAGTGTCGCCTCTTGTTGTGATGCGGGATTTCTTTCTGAAATGATAACATATTTTATCTCATAACAGATTCGTAAACTCTTGATTCTCGCATAAGCTTGTATATAGAGGATACATGAAACGCTTTGGACTTATTTCTTAATGTTCAGTTTAGGACGTGTAATAAGATATAACACTACAAAAAATATTTCAGCCTCTGTTTTGGAGGGTAAAAATGGCTTTAAAGTTCAGTTTTCTTAAGGGCCCAGCGGTCAGTCTAGAAATTAAGCAGCTTCCAGTGTGACGTCAACGACGATCTCTGTTAAAAAGAATCGTGGCGTTGGAACTAACCTTATTTACCAATGACCTTCACCAATGTTGGCATAACTTACAACTTTATTGACCTTGCTACATGTATGTCTGTATGACGTTATTGACCTTGCTACATGTATGTCTGTATGACGTTCCTGGCAACTTTAGGAAACATCACTGACTGAAAAGCTTTTAAGGAAAATCAAAAATGAAAAAAATACAACGAAAACGATAAAAGGTTATTGACCGGTTGAGTCGTTGTGTATATCAAGTGCTATTATCACAACAGCCACAGTTATTTTCCCAAACCAGACGGTTTCCGGAATTTTTGTTTGACAAAAAGCTGTGTCAACAGGCACAGGATTGTCCTGACAGAGAGCAACACTCGTCAGTTGGCTGGAAATAAGAAAAAGAGGTTTGCGTATAAAGGTTTGAATTTGCCCGTGTCTAATAACAACAATCTATAATGCGTCGTTCCATGGACCTGTCACTGTATTAAAATATGTATGGCGTAGCACTGACCCCTGTATAATGCCAGCCTTTGAGTTTGCTTTGGGGGGTCTAGAGTCGGTGTCGTGACATTTTCTTTGTGTAAGCTGTTCGATTCACACACTGGTGTGGAATACAAGCCCTGAGGATTGGGCACGTCTCTTATCCGCTCCCAGCACGGTCATAAATTACGAACAGGCCCCGTACCCAGATAGGTAAACAGAAATTGCATAACGGGCCGCCATCTTGTCCCGGTTTTCAACTAGGTCATCAGTGCTCTGTTTCTACTGCGCATACTCCCAAGCATTAGAGTTCATCGCACATGCGGACTGATTTCAAATGCTAATCTTTCAGAGCATTAAAATTCCGTGCATGTGTAAAGAACAGCTGGGAGAAATGTGTCACGGGCATGTTCAAAAACATGCTGTGAACAAATTTTAATAATTACAACCTTTCTCAAGGATCAAGAAACTTTTTAAACGTTTGAAAGCCGAAGTTACAATTTTCGTCTTTGATAATCTTTAAAATAATGGCATGAATAATGAGATGAAGTATCTTGTTTAAATTAAAAATTAAACTAAGAAGTTCACCACTACATACATATCACTAACTCTCGGTTTTGTTATTTTATGTAATTTGTTTTGAAGATGAGATAATTAACCTTCATTGTTCTCTGGGCCTTGAGGGACGGCTCCTACGATGTTAGTCCCGAGCAGTTGACACCGGTTGTAGGATCTACAGCTGGCTCTCCGGATGAAGTTCTGAGAGTCACAAGTATGCACGAAGATTTATTAAAAGTATTTCATATTTTTAAAAATAGTTTTATCGGTTTATACAGAATAATGCCTTCATGATATGCTTGAATAAACACTTTACAAACATGCGAAAAGGTTGAGGAATTACAGTAAAGAAATAATTAAATAAAAAATGAATTATTCCTTAAACCGTCGATGACAATATTTATCAAGTTCATATTTATTATCATGGAGTCCAAATACAAAAAAGAACAACACAATGGAACCTAAAGCAGCGACGATAGTGTGATAGTTGGCAATGGTCAACAAGAAATCCGACCTCTCGTTAATTTGCCTTTATATAGTTGTATATAGTTTATATTCCAAATGCTTGAAAAGTAGCAAATGACGTCCAGAAATGGCTTAAGCAGAAGTATGTAAAGATTGCTAAGATGTTAAATGCAAATATTTAGATATGCTTTATGTGACTGGTGTTTTATGCCATCTCGAGAATATTTCACTTATACGACGGCGCCCATCATTGTGGTGGGGGGGGGGGGATCTAGGCAGAGACCGAGGGAAACCGGGAGAGGAAGCGGGCGAGGAAGCAAGCGGGAACTGAACTGAACTGAACTGAACTGAACTCACAGCGACAACATTGGTCAGAGGCTCTTGGGCCATTGCGCTGTGCAGGCGTGCTAACCACCCCGACCACGGAGGGCCCCGTCAATATTCAGATGTCACTGGTTTAGTTTATGAAGAAATATTCCTGCCTCACATGGGATTGACCCATACGAGTAATATAACCAAAACATTACTTTTGTCGTGGCTAAAAACTGTGTTGTGTTGAAAATACGAGAACAGAAAACTGTACGGTAAATAACGATGTGAACTGTACATGCTATACGTAGCTACGTTTTCACTTATCCCTGTGATATCTGGTTTCATTAAAAATGATCGTATGGTGTGTCAGCTGTCAGTTTGCAGTGAACTATATATGAATGCGGTCGCAGTGAGTTCAAGTCCAACTGCTGTCTTCCTCTCCGGCCGTACGTGGGAAGGTCTGGCAACAACCTGCGGATGGTCGTGGGTTCCCCCCGGGTTCTGCCCGGTTTCCTCCTACCATAATGCTGGCCGCCGTCGTATAAGTGAAATATTCTTTAGTGCCGCGAAAAACACCAATCAACAAATAAATAAATAAATAAAGATTCTATTAGTTTAACAGAATATTATGTTCAATATGACAGAATATTGTGTTATAATAACAAACTACATTCTCGCACCACGTACTCAGGCAACAGAGTGTTAAAGTCAACAGATCAATTTTTTTGAGTGAAGCATTGTTCTTATCTATACGACTATAAGACACACAATTTTAAAAACCTTCTTTATGTCTAAAGAACGACTCTCTCAAATGTAAAAAAAATCTGATGTCTTTTGACGGACACTTTCAAACCGGGAAAACTGGAAGTATGTATTTTGTCAATTTCCAAAGAAGTGCCAAGTAGTCTTAATGGAAGGAGTGTTGTACGAGAATTTCGAATTGCTAAAGGGGTACTTATATCGGAGTAAATGTCACCTTATGCGTAAACTAGAGCAATTTAATCTGAAAATATTGTTTTATCATTTAAATTTGAAATTATCCTTTACTCAACTACTAATTATACCATACAGAATATATAACCATCTAATTGTCTGTTTATCATGAAATCGTGTTTTTTTTAAATTTGGAGGTAAAAAGAGTCAGTAATTTGATCCTCCAAATGAGCAGATGTTAGACTACCCTCGGCTCTCGGCACAGCCCCTCCCTCCTTCTGTCTCTTAGCGCGTGTCAACGTGCCCACGAGACTTTGTTTGTCTAAGTTTTATTGGTCTTCTTAAAACCGTCGTTATCTTCCCAAAAAATAAGGACTCTTCGCCGGGCAACCGCATTTCTTTACAGGTTCGTTAATGTACCACAAAGAAATCTTAAACAAACAGTACCCCACCTGGCGGCGAAGCAGACGTCGCACAGTTCTTGCCCTTTGTTCAAGACGCTCTTCAAATGAAGAGGTGAAAAGAAACTGGAAATTAAACTCAACGAATCGTGCGATCTAACCCGTTGTAAACTGATGTTTGTGAGCTGTTCTTCAATCGTCCCCAATCTGGGGCTTACCTTCTCAACAAACTGACCAGCTCGTGTTTGAGGTTTGTTTTCGGATATTGTCTCACAGAGAAAGACTGTTTAGATCCAGAATGAAAAACGATCTGGCAAATTAAAGAAATAGAATAGGATGAAGACATGGATGGGGTGGTCTCTCTTTTTCTTTATCTGAACACCCACACATACACAAAAGAAATTTTTGAGTGGGGATTAAGATTATGCAGGGGAGGTGATACACGTGTTCTGTTTCTATGGTGTCTCGCGCGAGACTAAGACCTTTTCCCTTTCCGAACGGTCAAAGATGACCAGTCTTTTCAGCTTCTCGAAAAAGGATTTTCAGACCGTGTTTTGTCAGTTTTCTTCAATGACTTCAGCAGCTGCAACACTCCCTGACCGCCGCTTTGGGGAATGAAAGAGATTTCGCGTTTTTTTCAAGAGGTTCAAAAAGGGTGCGAGCATCCCATTGACCGGTTGGCCTCGTTAAGAAATGACCAGTACTATAACTCGCGCTTCAAACTTAGCCGTAGAGGAACAAAGTATATTTTCCGGGACACAGCCACAAGTTTTGACCACAAACAATAGTCACTTTCCTGATTTGCTCCAGAGGTCGATGTATCCTCACGAGAGCAAGCCTGGTGATTTTCACTGACGCAGACGAGAGGGGTGTAGCTGTCACGTGACGAGGCTAATTGGCGCCTATAACAATTCATCAAAGGAGAAAGCTTGGATCAAGTCGTTAAGGACAGGAAGTTAAGGAGGCCCCCTTGGACAAGTGCGTTTTGTCGCAATTTTCGAGTTTCACTGAATTTTGATAACTTTCCAAGTAGGAATTGTCAGGTTCCCGAACTGACCCCGGGTACCCGGTCACTGGTTGTCCTATCAACAATGGAAAAAAAACTCTTTTAACAAAGGCCCAATTAAAACGCCCACGCGTTAGAAGGCAATTTGTCTATCGTGTGTTAACAAAGGACCAAAATTTAAGAAATTCCAGCAAATTTTCCAGTTGCAAATTGGGCGTTGAGCGTCAATCACCGCGACACACGATACAAGGTGTTTAGACATGGGTGATTGTGCTCAGAGACATACAGCCGCTGAGGTAAACTTATTAGCACTTATTCAGCATCCGTGATTGACAAATGTAGTTTTAAGGGAAGTATGATTGCACAATTTTTCCTGCATAGCATATGTAAATTATCCTCTGAAAATATTACCATTTATTACCATTATCTTGTTATATTAATCTTACAAGTTTCATACTTTCCGACGACACACAGCGAACACATAACAGTTTCTTTCCACAACAATGCTGGCCGCCGTCGTATAAGCCAAACAACGAACCAAATAACACAAACAATCCCCCGCTAGGAAAGCTTAAAAGTGCGCATAACGTACAAAACAAATAAATCAGACCATTGTGTTCCAATCCATGTTGCATATCTTCATGCAAATCTGCCCTTACGCGAATGCAAATGCTTCCGTTATGCGCTCTTTTTCCGTGAATGTGCTGTACATATCTGTACGTCACGTTGGTAAGAGCGTTATTAATTTGCCAAAGGTTCGTGGTTTACGCCCGGCTCTCCGGTTTTCTGCTCAAATAAATCTGACCACCACGTTATAAGTGAAAAATTCTTGAGTATGACGTTAAACGACAATAAAAAAAAAAAAAAAAATAAATAAGTAAGTACAGTTGCTGAGCGAAGCGACCTGCTGGCTACGCAGGTTTGTTGGTGGTATTCTGGCATCCAATAACGTAACATTAGGTAAAAATCAAATAAATCAAATCAAACCAATTCTAATTTTACTCCTTAATTTTGTTCCGGCTCTTTGGTTTTCTATGTTATCTTGTACCTTCGTAAAATATAGCGATCGTGGCCAAGCTTCGTGTAGGTTAAACAAAGAAATCCGACCAAGGACACGTGTACTTGAAGCCTCTGGTCAATAATCTCCTGCCGCCTCCGTCTATGTTTGACAAGAAATTCGCTATCCAGCTGGTCTGGTCAGATTAAACATAGCTCTGGTAAGATTTATTTCTGTCTGCCGCCTCAGTTGCACTTTGTTTGCAAGTGTTCACATGTCCAACTCAAACCAGTACAATGAGTAATTCTATACAGAACACGCTGCATAAACCCGTTGCGCTGATTTATAAGAGGAATTCTGAATTTTTACTTCTCACTTTTTAAAAACACAATTATGAAATAGAGCGATATTTACTGACAAAGAAATTACATTCATTGTGAACTTCAAGAAACTTAAGACACAATTCAGTGTTTTATAAAAAAAATCCTTGAGACACTAGTTTTGGAAGAAATGAGCTATAAGGTATACTACTATCTATCAAAAAAAGAAACAACGAATCCACTTATATCTTAACAGGGACCTCCGTGGCTAGTGGTTACCGTGCTAACGCAGCTAATTGACCCAGGAGCTTCTCACCAGTGCGGTCGATGTGAGTTCAAGTGCAGCTCATGAAGGCTTCCTCTCCGGTCATACGTGGGAAAGTCTGACACCAGCCTGCGGATGGTCGTGGGTTTCCCATGGCTTCCTCCCACCACAATGTTGGTCACCGGCGCATAAGTGAAATATTTTTGAGCACGGCGTAAAATACCAATAAAATAAGTATATAAATATTAAACTTAATGATCCATTTAATCAATTATAAATCCATCCCATCATAAATTTGGTTTCCAGCTGACTGGCAATGTAATATCATCATCAAAGCAATTATTCGTTCTCTAAAACCAAAAGGCATTTATATATACACACTCTGCCATTTTGTCGATCCTTTTCATTTATTTGAATATAAAATATTGTTAACAAAAGAAAAGAAAAAAAACTTTGATAACGATACATTGGAATATAATTCTGCTAAATTCTCTGTAAAGAATACTGGAGTTAATGGTCACCCTTGTGCAATGCCAACGCCAACGCACCATTACCACGCATGCGCGCACGGCTGTGATCAATAACACAGTAGGTCACAATACCGTTGTATAATAACAGACCGACCAGCCACCGGTTAGCTAAGCACCATTTCTAAATGCAGACTGTGTAGTTAGCACACCTTACCGAGTAAATAGACCATCTTGACGCAACACCATGGCCTAGATCAAACCATGTTACATAATGGACTTGTGGCCTTATGTTGACAATTGTCGATTAGCCGAACTTGCTTTCACCACATGTCATGACAGGTAGTATTTTTGTCGCCCAAACGAGAGAGTCATACGGGTGTCACCAGAAGCTCGAAATATAATATAAGCCACACAGCGTAGAGGGAAAAACCAGAGCAGCGACGACATTGTGATAGCTGACGAAGGTTCTCACGTAACCTGTAAAACACCGGCTCTTGTCAGTTTAGCTTGGTTAGGATTTTATTCTTACTATTCATGTTAATGCTTAAACAGAAGCAAATTTCACGCCCCCTAAGACCATGGCTTAAGCAGAATTCGGTAAAATAAAATGCAGTGATGTTAACTGCAATTTATTAGACGTCACTGGTGTAGAATGAGTCAAAATGTTACGTTGTCATCACATTTAAACGCCTTTCATGGACATTAATTTGGAAAAAAAAGCCAGCAACCTGAAGATAGTCGCGGTTTTCCTCTGAGCCTTCGTATAAGTGAAATGTCATATTCAACAAATTATCCTGTTAGTCCTTTGTCGTTCTAGGAAATGTTTTTCAGGACAGAAACTAACTAGTGACAGCTGAATTCGAGTCCGCGACCTCACGATTCAACGGGTAATGATCGACTTCGGCGAATCAACCCTATCGATGAATGGATCAGCGAGAATCCCCTTTTCCGTATATAAATTACATTCTGAATTTACATTTAAGAAGCATGGCTGTGAGTCTAAAATCGCCTTGGATCTATTTCTCTGATTTATAGGAATAAATTGCCTTAGTGATTGTTGCTTTTACAGTCTGGCATTGCCGCTGACGTCCAAATTTCTCAGCTACCTAATTTCCGGATACCCGCTGGGGTCTTAATTAGGATATCTTCTGGTTTCTTTAAACGTTAGGAAACATGCTAAACTGCATATTACGAAATAAAAACCAAACGTTTCATGTTTTCTTTTAAACACGTCAGTATTGTCACCGCACTGATACACATGGATACCGTCATACTATTATCGGAACTAACGTCAAGACAATCAGAAATTGATAGTAAAAACTTACAAATCATTACACCAAATACCAAGTTACAAAAGGGCACGCTATATGTACAAATTCAAGGGAGGGTACTTTACATCATATTATTTGGTTGCATATAGAACTCTTCAAAAGTAGCCTCCCTTGAAAAGCAATTCACATAGGACGGCCACAGTCTTCTGGCAGTACAATGTACTTGATTTTGAGAGTGACCATCCAGGAATAATCATTGTTCTTGCATTGATGCAATGTCTCCAAAACAAAATACCTTATTTCGGTAACCTTTTTAAAAGTGAAATATTATGCTTGTAATAGAAGAACATATAAACAAAAAGTGATTATCCCACAAATAGAAGGTTGGCGGGTTTAATATTTTAATAAACTGGTATGGAAATGGATAGAGCGAGCGGTAAAATAATATTCGGAGCGAAGTCATAGATGTAGGTGAAGGTCGTCCTTGTCACGTACATTCAAGGTCACTCAAATCTGTTAATTTTAACAGAAAGATTGTTGTTTGAATGATGTTAGAATGTACGCTCTGTTATTATCACACTATACTCTATCATATTCAACATAATGTGCTGTTAGTCTAATGCAGTCTCGATGTGTCACATTTAACGGAATAATCTGCTGCAGTAACAAAAACATTCTAGCATAAACTTAAACAACAGACTTTCTGTTAAATTTGACGGTTTTACCGGTATTTATTTTTTGGGGGGGAAAAAACTGATTGTAAAATAAGAATCCATAATTAGCGGTTTACGTTGGTTCTCGTACTGATCATTTTTATTCATCATATATTTACAGCATACATAAACCGATTGATTATTAATTAAACTCATGTATGACTGGAATAATAAAAATTAAGAACGTTCTACTCCACACAATGTTTATATTGTAGTGAAGACAATTAAATTTATATTTAATTTAGACTTCAAAATATAAAAAAAGAAAATTGTTTTCTTGGGATCATGTTTATTCTCGTTGCGTGTATGGAGAAGACTTTGTATGATAGATCGGAATATGAAAACTTTTAACTCAGACAGCTGAAAAAGTAAGTGAGGAACTGCAACAAAGAAAGTCGGGGAATCCAGATCTAAAGTGATGCTTAAATAATATTCCGTCCATGCAGGGAATATAAAGCACTCGAGAAGACAATGATTTCTCCAAACTAACTTTTGGGCAAATCATATCAAATGAATTTTATATAAATACCAACAATACTACGGAGGTAATGACGATATATAAACTCCCAAGCAAAACAAATTGGAAACCGAAAATAAGTACTCACTTGGAGGGTGAAGACCAGCTTCCAAAACCATCTTCCTAGACAACAGCCTTCCAAAGATCAACCTCCAAGGCCACGGCCTCCCCAAGGCCAGTTTCCTAGACCATGGCACCCCTAAGACTAGCTTCCAGGACAACGGTTTTCCCAAAACCAGCTTTCTAGACCACGGGCTCCCAAAGCCAGTTTCCAAATCCACGGTCTTCCCAATGATAGTTTCCAAGACCACAGCCTTCTTAAGTTCAGCTTCCAAGACCACAGTCTTCCCGAAACCAGCTTTACGGGCAAACTGTTGAAGCGAAAGGATCCGTACTCCCATGTATTTATTTATTTATTTGATCGGTGTTTTATGCCGTACTCAAGAATATTTTACGTATACGGCGGCGGTCAGCATTATAGTGAGGTGAGGAAACCGGGCAGAGCCCCGACGAAACCCATCCCACATACGGTCGGAGAGGAATGTATGCATGCATTTGTGTGTGTGTGTGTGTGTGTGTGTGTGTGTGTGTGTGTGTGTGTGTGTGTGTGTGTGTGTGTGAATATCCCGTTAATTACACCTGTCAGGCGGCCCTTTGAATTAGGTCGTATAGTGTAATAAATGATACCATTTCGGTGGCTTAATTGTTAGAGCGTCCGACCCGAACTCTGGAGACCCGGGATCAAACCAGGGTCCGTTCATAAGACTTTAAAAATGGTGCTTGTTTCTGTTTTGCTTCGCGCTCAGCTCTGAGGAGATAAAGCAAGGAAACATGACTGGTTGGCCCAGTGTCAGTATACTGTGATAGGGTGAGACTTGATGTCTTCGGCTTGATATTTCAGGGGCGCCAGCATTTTGGCGGCATCGGCTCGCCTTGTCTCAAGCAGTCACGGTGTATATACACACACACCTAATGTTAAGCATAAGGTGTAAAAATGTTGATGCATTTTCCAATGGATCGCGTTCATATTGAGACGTGATGCTTGTGGGTTGTGTTCTGCCTGTATCACGTGAATTCATCGCATTCTTTTCACCCAACGTAAGAATTACAATAATAATATTTCACTTAAACACTGGCGGCCAGCATTTTGGTGAAAGAATTCCGGGCAGATGGCAGGGGGGAAACCCACTACCATCCGCAAGTTGCTGCAGACCTTCCCACGTATGACCGGAGTGAAAGGCAGCATGAACTGGACGTGAACTCACAGCAACCGCATTAGTGAGAGGCTTTCAGACCATTGTGCTGCGCTCGGGCGTTAACCGCTAGGCCGCTGAGGGCCCTCATTTGTCAGACTTGCAGGCTTGTACTATCAGCTGATTGTTTTCAGTTGACCAATTCGTCTGTCTTGCTGCAGCCGATCCCTCTCTGACCAATAAGGTCGCAGGTTCGAATGCAACTCTCGTTGGTTCGGTTGCGACAGGAAGCCAGGAGAAGTGTTGGAAAACTAACACAAGTCTGTATCCCTATTCGCCCCCAATTACATGAAAATTCTTAACTATGCTTTGAAAGTCAGTGAAATTAATAATTGTACAAATCAAACCTGATGACTATTGTGACGTATTTGTTTTATGTTGACTTGGCCTATTTGTTAATTCAGTTTAATCTTACTAATATAACAAATGTCACAGGTAGGAAAGCTTACCATTAACTTTGCACAGGTCTGTGGTTTACCCCGGGCAATCTACGTGTTGTTTTTATCATCCTTAAAACTGTTCACAATCGTATAGAAATGAAAACTATATGGCGTTAAATAAATAAACAAATAAATCGGTTGAAAATCTATAAAGATGTGCTGGAGAGGAGAAATTGATATATCTAGTATAGGTGCTTATGGGATATGCATTCTCGAATGTGTCTCACCAATGCTCCACCTGCCCCACTCGCAGACCTATGGTTAACCATTGTTTACTCTCGGTATTCAGCGTAGGCTAGAAAGGAATCAATAACTACATGTACTTTGCAGGCATTATCGGTACGTGAAGTCAAAACATGGAAATTCATATAATAAAGCAATGAGAAATGCACGAAGGCGTCATCAATGTAACGAATAGAAAAGGTGCGGTTGCCCACAAAGGCCTTTGTCCATATACGTGCCACATGCGCTTATATATGAATACCCGTTACCCCGCAGTTCATGAGTCAACATTATACCGCAACCAAAGAACGTATACGTCATATACATGTATTGTCAAATATATGCTATATATAACGGCAATTGGAGAGCAGTGTACATGTACATGCCGAAGAACGTTGGTTTACTCCACGCCCTCCGGCTTTCTCCGAAGACCTCCGGTTCTCTCTGAGCTCTCTGCTTTACCCTGGATAGTCCGCTTTACCCCAGACACTCCGGTTTTATCCGGGCACTCCGGTTTTCTCCGAGTAGTTTGGTTTTCTCTTGGCTTACTTCTGGTGGCCCGTTAACTCCGGGTTGTCCGGTTTAGGCTACTTCAGGTAGTCCGGTTTTCTCCGGGCTCTCCGGTTTACTCCGATTAATCCGGTTTACTCCGGGTAGTCCGCTTTTCTCCGATTAATCCGGTTTACTCCGGGTAGTGCGGTTTTCTCCAGGAACTCCGATTTTCTCCGGTTTACTCCAGGCCCTCCGGTTATCTCCGGGTAGTCCGGTTTAATCCGGGAACTCCGGTTTTCTCTACCTATTAACCTGCCTGGTCATCCTCACAATTGTTGGTTAAGACGTTAAACATCAAATAAATAAATAAATGAATAAACTTCACTGAACTTTGCAATTCATCGGCGCCGTTGGTTGTTTACCCAAGGCATACTCCCGTTTCATCCACTCATAAACAGACTGCCATAGTGCAATTCTTGGACATGGCGTTGAACAACAATAAAAAATTAATCAGTCTTTGGTATCAGGAGAAGTCTGCATCAAATATTTGAAACTTCACAAAACAAACAGAGGTGCACTTGGACAATACAAAGATCTCAACTGAACCCCGGTATACATAGCTTTACAGAGATACGTTATAGAGGCCCCTGGATCACGAAGCGATCTTAGACATTTGATTTTAGTCAAAGTTTTAATCATTCAATTTGGTATGTTCTTTTCTGTTATTTCAGCTGGAATTGTTTGTGCAATAACATACTCGTTACTTGTTACTTGTTACATTAGATAATAACAATTTTAAAGTGATTTAAAACTTTAACTTAAGTCTATGATCGCTTCATGATTCAGGGGTCAGACTCAACTTTTATTCTTTTTCAACCAAAGTATGCGCAACTTTCTTTTCTTTTGTTGTGAAATTTGACAATGAGTCGCTAACATTACTTCTACATAGCTCAGTTACAGTAGCAGACCTCTTTGTCTTACTTGAGAAAGCAAAACCTTTTTGGAACAGTTCTCTTTAGTATGTTAGTCTGCATGTTTGAGTAGAAATCTTAACAGGATACACACAAATGAAAAAAAAAATGGATTGTTTTTGTCTCGTACACGTTCAGTTAATAATATGCATAAAAACTCTTGGCTTCTGGTTAAGTCAAGACCTTCCCAATTCTTCTAATTTTAGTACAGATGTTAGTAGCGCTGAAAGCAATTAAGAAATACATTTCTCTCCCAGTTTTTTTTTCTTTTGGGGGGGAAAAGTAAATCTCGCAATATGTTGTTTAGTAGATGAACTAAATGTATGTATGAAAAACCCCACTGAATATTCCTGCTACAATTGTGCATCGGTTATAAAGAGCAAACAAGGTGTCCCAAAAATTTGCCCGTATCTACTTTATTAGCGACTTTCTTACTGATGAAAGATAGTAGACAGACATTGCTGCATTCATTTATTTATACATTTTATAGATGATTTACGCCCTACGTATATTGCACTGATATACGACGATGGCCGGCATTACGATGGAGGTTGGGGGGGGGGGGGGGGGGATGGAGTCGGGAAGAGGATGCATTTATCTCCAATGTGGGGTGAGAAGGGAAAAAAATAATTGTGTTGGTTGTTTTTTTTGTTTGCTTCCTTACTGAACGTGTGATCCCGTACGTACATTTGAACAGCACGCGGTAGGTCAGGTGCACGCTACAAACATGGCGTAACAGATTGAGCTGCAGCACTTATCTACACTTATCAGCTATTATAGTTAAAACAGTTGACATCAATGACATACAGTTGCTTATAGATACCGATCTTCACCGTTTTTTTTTCTGCACTCACCCAGTGCACAGTAGCCTGCAAGCTTTGAAGATGTTTCTTTTTAATATTCCTGGTGATTTTAATTTTAAAAGGGCGTTAGAAAATTAATGCATTAATTAATTTATTCTGTAAATACCTTTTTATCGGTACAGCGATTCCAAATTGGAATGCAGCTATTTCTGGCTCGGATGCGGCTTTAAGACAGAGACGTTGTCCAATAGCTAACGAGGAGCGGTAGTTTCCTCACACTAGGTGCCATCTACGCATATACCAGCCCCCATCATACCGCGTGAAGGCAAATCAAAGAAATAACGAATTACAGACACTCACACAACCACAAAGCTTATTATCACATATAATTGATATATTTTATACCGGTATCATTATAATGATAGACCTATAGTAAAAGATATTCGACGTATAAAGCCAGAAGATTTGTATAAAAACAGTGTGATAGCTGGCAAAAGGTCACGCGTAACCGGTGAAGACAGGCCTCTTGTCAATTTACCCCAGTTATAGTGTTTTATTCTAACTGTTCATGTAAATGCTTAAATGGTTACGCCCAGCCCCCCTCCAAAACAAACAAACAAACGAAGAACCCCCACCAAAAAAAAAACAGAACATTGGTGTTTTTCGCCGAATATTTCACTTATACGTCGGCGACCAACATTATGGTTGGAGGAAACCCTCAACGATCCGCAGGTTGCCGGAATTAGGTTTTTAAAAAATGCAGTGATTTTGATTGCAGTTTATGCAATCACTGGTCATTGGTCTAGAAATACTCAAAATGTTGTGTTGTCAAGACATTTAACACAAAATAACATTAAAACCAAGGAACAAAGAAATAGTAGCATACATTACATGATCCCACCATGCACCATATAATACTGGTCGCCGTCATATAAGTGAAATATTCCTGTTTACGATGTAAAACACCAATCAAATAATAAGAAAGATACATTACATGTTTCTCTTGGTCTGGCCCGTGAAGAGTACTAACACCAGTGTAATCAGTAGCCAAAATTTTAATATACAGTGAGAATCAAGTGTAGATGTTTAATTGATAGTAATAAGATTTTATTATTCACTATTTATTGGTACTTTGGAAACAATGCGCATCTTTTTTTAAAACCTCAGTGTAATTCAGCTGCTTTTTAATATCAGTATTTAAGTATGTTTACTCTTCCCCCTTTTTCCAGTTTTAAGGGGGAAATACGTAAAGAATGAATGAATGACTTTGATTTAAGGCCACCTCGGCAATATTGCAGCCATATATTGGGGGGGATACGGAATATTCACGTCGGCCAATACTGTAGTGTATAAAGTGATCCAAATTGAAACACGATGAATTGTTGGCACGGTGTCACCGTGGACGTGTGAATGGATTTTGGGGAGTTATGTTACAGTGAGGCAGCATTTAGTTATAACTTGGCACAACCAGGTCGGCGTTGACAATCTTCTATAGACTCCTGCACAGCAAGACACGCTCATAATTAGACCGAAATTTTACTGAAAGCGACTTGAATCCAAAGCGAGCAAACAAATGAACAAATAAGTATAAACGTGGTCTTCTAAACGTGCACAACGACAGAGGCTGGCCTATATGTAAAGACACCTAAATAATACGACGCTGCACAAAGTCTAGGCCTATTTAAATTCAGAGCCTACTGGTATGGTGACAGCCAGTCATATAGAGATAAACTGTGTCACTTCTGGCCTGAAGGCAAGCGTGTCAATGTCAATAAACCAATCCTCTTAATTGTAGTGAGCCTGGCTACTGGATGAATTTTCATATTTTTTACTCTTTCTTTTCATCTTTTTCTTTTTTTCCTTTCCATGTTCTTTCCCTTTTGTGAACGGTCAGAGGATCTGTTTCATTAAAAGAGGGTCTAGAGTATAATTCGCCCTACTGATGACGGCATTCTTGTCAGACCAAAATCAGTCAGGAGGGCTTGATCCAGAATCATATCTGCGTTTTGTCGAATATATTTGATATTCTTTAATTCATTGAGTGTATAAATCGAATATCAGTTCACGCGAAAAAGAACATTTTAAGCACCCACTTCGTACTGTATCGTCTTGAGCCTCAGTGGAATAGCGACAGAGCGCCATCTACTGTTTGCCCTTCATAAGCTGACCTATATAGCTATAATTATTGTGTCACTGTTATTCTTACGCAACTTTTTATGCACTACTTTCCTGTAGCTGGTGCCCGAAAAACAGCTGTAAATTCCATCGACAGTCAACATTTGGAATGTTTTTAAGAAACATATGCCCCATTTATTTGTTCGTTGATGCGTGTGACTAAAAGGTCGCATATTTCTCGCCAGTATAGCGGAGAAGAAATCCGCACTACTTGTTCTCATTGCTGCGGAAGTGGAATTCTTGTAAGTGAAGAGGCAGAGTTTCCGCCGAAGTACTTGTCGATGTTTTCGTCATTGAAGAACGAAAATGGTTGACGAAGTTTAGCCGAAACCTAGTGAGAATTGTTGTTCCCCCGGGCCTGTCTGTCAATGCCATTACGATTTTGTGTCTGCAAGCCTCTGTACAGTTTTTTCCCCGCTGAAACAGCAAGGTAAGTTCTCCTCTCTCACTAGGCTGATGTGTTGTTATGGTTTTTGAACTTCGCATCGTCGGAGAAATGTTGACACAATTTGGCGATGTCCCTTTCACTTGGCACGTGTGGTAGGCGTGGATCGTGCTTGGAGTCAGTGATTTTCCGTCCGACTAGAAGGACTGATTACCATTGTGGTGCGTAAAACTGTTGAATGAACGACCTAAGGGCGGTTTATGCGCCATGGATTTGTGGATAGGTCATTATGTTCTTGAACACTCGAAGCCCCTATACTACCAACCACCCACCAAGCATTGCTGAAATCAAAACAGTCACACGTGGTTGTTGTACCAGCTTTTCCCGGGTCAACAACTAGTAAACCAACTTTAATACGTTTTTGTGTTAAATCATGCATGCCTTTTTAGGTGTCGTGGCTTGACACCACATCATTAATTCTAACATCTAGGTTAATATATATATTTTTTAACACCATCAGTCATTCTGGAGAAGTATTGGAATGTAAAGGTTTAATTATTTCTAACTAGAAATTACATTTACCCTCATTCCTCAACCTTTTCGCGTAGGAAAGAGCAATTTTCAGTGCAATTTATGCACAATTTTACGTTGATTTTGGAAGCAATACTACATTGGCTGGATTGGCCAGTTTCAGGGCTTCACAAAAGGTACAATGTTGCCAGTCAACACAGAATCTGGCCCCGAAAGACTCCAACTCCTTTTCTTATGCTGAGCTAGCATCGTTTGAGGCCCAGTTCTTTAGGCTGGTGTATTTTATTTGGGCGACACTTGTTCGATAACAAAGACAATCGGCTTGGATTTATTAGTGTACATGTAACTTCGAGATAAGGTTTGCATGAAGCCTGCCAGCAATATAGAAGGAGTGATGCTACATGTATACCTTGTATCTAAACTATTATAGCTTTTACAAAGTGAAACTCGGTAATGTGACTGGGTGTCATGTCTGGTGTCTTCGGCATGATACTTCAGTGGCATCAGCACTTTGGCAGCTTGGACTCGTCGTGCCACAAGAACATATAGTATATGTACACTACCCTAATGACTCTTGGTCATCATATGACTGAAAAATTGTTAAGTATGACGTTATACTCCACGCTTTCATACATACATATTGTTATACATGCATATGAAGCGATTCTAGGTTTTCATTGGTCATCATGCACCTGTCACATGCTATTTCACAAAACCTTATGTGCTGCAATACCTGGAACAAGCAAAGTCACATCCCTCTACCTGAGTAATGTCCTGTAACACACTCCCACACCTTTGCACTCCTCAAACAAATCTAGATTACTTAATGTAGAATTTTGGGGAGTGTGGACACATGTAGGTGTCTGAATCACAGTCGTAGGCGTCTACAGAGAGTGTGTTAAATTATCAGACACCTGTTAAAAGCAAAAACGAGGGCCTGATGTTCACAGGGCAACACTCCCAGTGATCTTGTGGCAGTAATGATCAGTGCTCCCAGACATTTTTTACCACAGTTATTTCCCCTTGTCGTCTGTCTGTTGTTGGCTTGTTTGTAAAGTAAATATATGTAGTAGGACGTTGGCTGGCTCAGCAAGCACTGTACGAGTTGAACCATTTAGAATACATGTATGTATATGTGTACGTTTTTTCTTCAGTTTTTGCCTGTATTTCCCATCTGATCATGCCACAAGCTCAGTCTCCACCTTTCCCCATCTGATCATTTGATAAGCTGAGTCTCCACCTTTGTCCATCTGATCATTCCATAAGCTCAGTCTTCACCTCTTCCCATCTAATCATTCCATAAGCTCAGTCTTCACCTTTTCCCATCTGATTATTCCATAAGCTCAGTCTTCACCTTTTCCCATCTGATCATTCCATAAGCTCAGTCTTCACCTTTTCCCATCTGATCATTCCATAAGCTCAGTCTTCACCTTTTCCCATCTGATCATTCCATAAGCTCAGTCTTCACCTTTTCCCATCTGATCATTCCATAAGCTCAGTCTTCACCTTTTCCCATCTGATCATTCCATAAGCTCAGTCTCCACCTTTTTCCATCTGATCATTCCTTAAGCTCAGTCTCCACTGTTATTTCCCATCTTATCATTCCGTAAGCTCAGTCTTCGCTGTTATTTCCTGTCTGATTATCCCATAAGCTCAGTCTTCACCAGTTCACCTTTTCCTATCAGATCATTCCATAGGCTTAGGCTTCACTGTTATTTCCTGTCTGATCATTCCATAAGCTCACTCTTCACTGTTATTTCCTGTCTGATCATTCCATAAGCTCAGTTTCCACCTTTTCCTATCTGATCATTCCATAAGCTTAGCCTTCACCACTTCACCTTTTTCTGTCTGATCATTCCATAAGCTTAGGCTTCACCACTTCCCCTTTTTCTGTCCAATCATTCCATAAACTGAGTCTTCACTTCTTCCTCCTGATTGTTCTATAGCTCATTCCTCACCTTTTCCTTTCACATCATTCCATGGCCTTACTTTTCACCTGTCCCTATATATGATTCCTGTAGCTCAGATTTCACCTTTTTCTGTTCAGTTATTCCATGTGCACAGTGGTCATCTTTTTCCACTGCATCATTCCATAAGCTCTGTCTTCAGTACTTTTTGACTTTTGATTATGTCATACATGTAAGCCCAGTGTTTGATTCCGCTTTTTTGTCTGTGAAGTACACTTGTACATGTTGAAAGTCTGTGGTTGACCACAGGCCCTCCTCTTCTCTCCACCCATTAACTTGATTGCCTGCATACATGTTACTTGAAAGAGTGAAATCGTCTTGTATACATCTTGAAATACCAATCTCATTCAAATAAGCCGATGAATTTGCAAACAAGCTTTCCCATATCCACGATTGTCTGCTATAATGTTTTCTTCTTTTTCCTATTTTATAATTGGTCTATTTTACTTATTTTCCAGCCTTGATCTGACTCTCTTTTTATGCCCTTTCTGACACACGGATTTTAATTGATGTTTATAGGGGGAATTGGTAAATCATTTTTCAGTGTCTGAGAAAGGTACAGTATAATATAAAAATGAAAGTAACATTTAAAAATCATCTAATTTGGAGAATATAGACTCTTGGGGCAATTTTTCCCGAAAGACGTGTTTTAGACATGAAGATATGTTTACATGATCAAAAAAGGGAAATCATTAGAAAAAGACAAACATCAGACAAAATAAAGATATGGATTTTCGGTTTTATTTTTATTTCATTATTGGACTTCTTAGTGTCAAAAAGACATTTAGTCTTGTTGGTGGGGACTTAGAAGTCTGGAGTCAAATTGGTGTGGTGCTGTGTAAAATGTAAATGTAAATAGCAAAGTACAGTACTACGTTTACATGTACATTTGGACCATCATTGTTAATGCTCATAAAGTGTAAATTTGATCACAAAAATTCATATTAAAATGTGTGATTTCTGATTGGTTGCATACACGTGTACATAGTGTTAGCCAGGAATTGTTCATTTGGGAGGGCCCAAAAAATTCTGGGGAGAGCATCGTCTTTACACTGAGCGTAGCGATAAGGGAGTTGAAAGAGCGGAGAGCATGGAGACTACAGGCCAGGGTCTAGGGGCTGCCTAGGTCTCTGGAAGCTTTTGGTTTCTAGCTTATCTCTGATACCTTCGCAGTGAATTTAGTGATCAAAACAAATATAAACAGGGCATCAACTTTGTTGAGGAAAGAATGAGTTAAGGATGAAAATTTGATATTTTTGTTTCCTTTCATGGTCTCGTGCAAATCTGACCTATCATCTTTGAAATATTTACATATTCATGTGAACCCTTAATACTTGTATGTATAAAATTAAATGATAATAACAATGACAGTATTAAGAGAAAATTAATCCTGTAAGTCACACCCATAATTTAACTGGGCCCCAAAAGACGGGAAAATCAAGAGGCGAGTAGGGTTACTTGACATGGAAATCAACGACCCCTTCCTGAAAATATGAAAAAAAGTGCCAAGTGAATAAGATTTACCATTGTGGGTTGTTCAGATAGGCACCCTGTACAGAGTATTATTATCTATTTTCAGGGAATTACATGTACATGTGACTGGTTACTAATGACATGAAAAAAGGTCAATAAGACGTTAGATACTAAAGGATTGTAGCCAGGAGATCAGCTGTGACCTTTTAATATTAGGTAAGTCAAAGATGCTTGGGGGAAAGATGATCATTGCATAGTCCCTACATGTATCTATAAATACTGGTAGTAAAATATAAGTCTTCCTTGGACGAAGGCTTTCAGGTGCAGCAGACAGAAGTAAATTGTAGCTGATGAAGACCCTGGCAATAGTAATGAATTTTCTACATTGCTGTAACGTTTAACATTGCTGTAACGTTTAACATTGCATGTAGTATCATGTCACAACAAAGTCTTCCTTTAGTTCCAAAAATATGATCCATAGGTGTGATCAATTATACAAACAAAATGTTACTTCACAGTCCTTCTGATTCCTGCCACCTGCAGAGTTTCATCACTTTGTAATACTAATAGCCACCAAAATATTTTCACCAAAATGTGTTCACGCACCCCTTTTCATAGCTCTATGTTGCAATCTTCCCATTAGTTTTGGATATGTTTCGGTTTTAATCATCCTTTGTAGCTGGTCAGAACTGCAACAACAGCTGTAGCTGTCAAACATGTGACATTGCTGATAATTTGTTAGAAGCTAACTCATTGGCAGAGACACAGCCAATGGGATAGCGTGTATCATAGCTACATACTCTGTAAGCCAGCACATCTTTGTATCCACTTTTCTTTCACTTTTATGGGCATGCCAAAGATTGATTAAATTTAAGACAATGAACACCCACTTTGTTTACCCACCATGCCCTAATTCAGCAGGGCTTGTATATACATGCTCAAATCTTAATTTCTCCTCACTGCTGTTAATATTTAGCTGGCCTGCTAGACTTTGTGATGCAACTCCTGCCAGCTCTGCAAAGTTTTTACTATCCGCCGGCCAGCCAGCCAGCCAGCCAGCGGCTGTTTCGACTAGACAGACTACATCTGATTAGATAACAGCTGTTTTACTAACGGACAGTTTAAATGTCAACCAATCAAAGACCATCCATTATGGGATTAGTCCCCCGCGAAGCTGGCTCCTTGCATTGTTGTTGTCGGCCTTCGGTGACTTCCAGACTTGGCTACTCACTGCAAATTAAACTCGGACCCCACTGTTTGTGTGAACTGCCAAATTAAATTTGCAGTGAAAAAGGGGGGGGGGTATCATCGCCGTCCATTCCATTTAATTTCACAGGAAGGATTTAATAGATTTAATAAACATGGCAACGTGAGGTGACCTGTTGAATATGAGCCTATTTTCGACTTTGGCTAATATTTACAGGAGAACTGTGACGTAAAGGCAAATAGCGATTGTGGCCAAATGTGCGTAAATATTTCAGCTTTCAGAATTGCCGTGCTTTATGTGTACTCAGGACCGGTTGAGGTGTACAGCCACTTCCTTCATTCCAAACTTTTTACAGACAGTCATCTTTTTATTAAAATTACATGTATAATCCACAGTTTAGAAAAGAAAAGTCCCATTACAAGCTAAGATTTATTCAAACTCTGATTAAGCAGGTTTATCTGTAAAAAATAAAAAATTAGGGGAGGTGTATATGGAGTTTTTTTTTACTATTGATAATTTGACACAGTTTTGTTCTTGATCAAACCGGTTGTATTTCCTTTTTTTTTTAAAATGCTGACCACCATCATAAAAGTGCAAATTTTTGAATAGGGGTGTGACAATCAAATATTATAAACATATATGTACATGTAAGTGAGCACTGATTCAGACCATGCTTTTGTCTCACCCCAGTTCTTTGAATGAACACATCTAGAGTATGCCATTAAAATTATGGCATTAAAAGTGTAAAAACAGGCTCCATTTTAACCATAGTTATAAATTCTTTATTAAGGTGTTACAATCCGATACGTAAATGTGTAAAAACTTGTTTTTGTTCATGTGTTTATATGTAAAACGCTTTGAGCTAAACATTGCGGATATCACTGTAACGCAGTAAGTGGTTGTTGGGAGGAGCGTTACTGCCTACAGCTCTAGGTATAAAAAGGGAAATTAATTATAGACGGTCTCATACATCATCAGGATTGTCAGTGAAGTATCTAGGAGGGCGAACATAATTAGTATGTTCGCTTGCATCTTGTTAAGTACTGATGAAATTTACCTGAGGAAAAGGAGAAAAAAATAGAGGTCATGTCGTCTTGACATGTATTAACAGGCAGGACTTGTGATAACATGTGATCAGAGCCTGTCTAGCTTATTCACAGTCAGCCGTCTGTTCTAGGCTTCTTATTCTAGACAGGTGTGTTTTGATATACCTGTATCTTCATGTAATTGCATAAAACCAGGTACGAAAGTTTACCTGTTTGTTTAGGTGAGGTACGTATACACATGAAGACTGTACGTTCTAGAATGTGACAAATCAGCATTGTCAACCACCCCTTAAAGGTATGTTTTTGTTTGTATGTTTATCAGAAGAAATAGCGTTTGTATTCACCATTTCTGCTATATGTGTGTTTGCTTGTACATACATGTATGAGTTTGGTGAGTTAGGCGAAAGACATACAAGGAGTGGGTTCGAAATTGGGCCGTAGAGTCCACTGCTCTGACTGCTTTCTGGGGGGTGGGGGGTGGGTGACAGTAAGCAACCAGACTACCACGCTTGTGTAACCATTTGCGTAGTCTAGCATTAGTTAAAGACCACTTGTCTTCCACCAGGTATGTAAGTCAGACATGGAAAAGTTTGTCCTTAACTTGCCAAACAACAATCAGTTAAGTAAATATGTGTATTATGTGATTATGTGATTTTAATATGTGATTATCTTCAGTGCAATATATGCACATATATACACAAATTACAGTAGGTGGTTATCAGTGTTATGTAAATTCACATCATTGCTTTTTAGTGGGTCAGGAAGTACTTTAGTTCAACACCGAGTTGAATCTTTCAGCACCATGAATGCATACTGTACTATTATCTGAATAGAAATATTTCTTCAATCTAACAATGGCTTCAGTAGCATAATTGTCAGAGCCTCAAAGTCAGGAGACCTGGGATCATTCAGGTCATTCCTAACACTTTAAACATGTTTCAGCACGTTTGGCTCTTAGCACTGAAAGGTTAGAGCAAGGTGGTGTGGGGTGTCATGTCGGATGTCCTCAACATGATACTCCATTGGGGTAGCAGCACATTAGCGGCATTGATTTGCCTGCCACAGGAAGGCAGAATGTACATCTGTGTATAAGTTGTTAAGTACCACGTAAAACCCCAAACATACCTTCATACATGTATACATCGTTGAGTATGACAAAAAACCCCAAGCATACCTTCATACATGTGTGTATACATTGTTGTCTGTCTGTCTGTAAACAATTCACGTCAATGCACAGCCCAGTTTTTAAACCTAGGTTCATGAGCTGGCATCAGTCTGTCCGTCCATCTGTCTGTCTGTCCGTCTATATTTTAATAAACTATATTTTCATTGCATGGTTTACCGTACTTATACCACATACCTACACCTGGGCATTGTGGAAAACCCTTTACGTTGATTGTGAAAATTCTGAAGTATGGTGTCAGACACCAATCAGAGCAAGTTTTCGTTAAAACCGCATATGTACCACATGTGCTCCTAGTTATGCAGAAGTGATGTATTGCTTTCATTCACCTTGACCTGTTTTTCAAGGTCATTGGACCTGTGCCACTATTTACGTTGTGAACAATCTATTGAATGATTGTAGTCAGGTATACAGAACTTATACTGACCACTTTGGTATGCCACAAAGTTGGCAGATGTTGGATGAAACAATTCTGCGTACACCCAATGACTCCTTGTTCTTATATAATCAAAAATTTCCTATGGTACGGTACGACGGGAAAGGGTCTTTTTAAGTTACAGGCTTGTAAACTCTATATCTCTGTAACTCTTGAAGGAGATGTCTTCAGACTTGGGCGACATGTGCATGTAATCTTGTAGAAGGACTTTTGAATGATCTTGGCCATTTTTTGTCAAGGTCGTTAGCCCTGTGCCTCCATTATGTTTCTGTCAGGTTGCTTAACACTCTCTCCACAACAGACCATTCAATGTATCGACCTGAAGCTCTGTCAAGTACACCTGGTTGTCTGGTGTTAGCCAGTGATCGTGAAAAATGCCTTGGCAAACTTTCACTGGTGGACCGGTGGAAGTGTAGGTGTTTATTAATGTTCTCATCAATAACACAAATGCCGATAGTTGACTCTGTAGCCTTGCATTTCCAACAAAATGAAGACTACTTCAACAACGCCTTGCATCACTAATCACCCAGAAGTGGTCCATAAATAGTCTGCATGCCTAAAACTCTATCCCTGTCCACAAATTTGGCTAAATTTTGCCTGTATTCACTGTCCCACATTGTTCATTCTTGGTTACTTTACAACAACAACTTGTTCTGACTTACAGTGTTACAGTCATTTCCATTGGTCATTCTGGATTATCTTAGTTAGCCGTGTGTGTCAGGTTTGTGAGCTCTTTCAGCAGAGGATGTGAACAACAGGCTGCGGGCCTCTGCATGATGAAGGACGTGCTTATTTACCACAGAGAAAGTATTAAGAGATTATAGATCTGCCAGCAACCTGCGAATGGTTATGGGTTTCTCCCAGACTCTGGCCGGTTTCCTCCCACCATAAAAACACCAATCAAATAAATAGATTACCGCTTTTATGGCATTAATATAATGTGACAACACTCAGCTCACCTGGAAGATTGAAATCAGGCAGGTAATTGATTTTTCACAGGTACATGTATCATGTGTGTGTACAGGTGATATTGTGAACTGAATGAACCCAGTGATTATCAATATAGCACAGTGGTGACTCTGTACAGGTATCTGCAGTGATCTCATTAAGACATATGGTAAACCTATTAATTTCCCAAGCCTGGGTGAACACATCAGGCCTTGGCTCAGTTTGTATGACATAATCTCTACTCTAAACTCCAAGATAAAGTGATTAATCAGATTGATAAATACTCTGCATGTATTTCTTCAAGACAACTCTGAAGGTAATGTATCCATCAGGAGTTTTAGATAATGGCGTTAATTTATATTTTGGTAGGTTCGCTAGCTCCAGGGCTACACAGAAAATATTTTTTATGTATGATTTTTTTTTTTTGATCTCAGATGCTCTAAAAGTACACCTAAAATAACATCAGGTGAACATGCGAAAAGATTGAAGAAATAGGGTAGTTTTAAAGTGCCCCTGACACTGGTTGCATAATGCTAGTGTACAATAACAAGGTAAAAAGAACAATATATCTGATTAAATTTATTCAGAATGCATGAATGTTCATTAATTGTTTGCTTTAAATGTGCTTCTGGAAGCCCCCATGGCCTAGAGGTTAGTGTACTAGGGCAGCACAATCACCCAGCAGCCTCTCCACAATGTGATTACTGTGAGTTCAAATCCAGCTCATGCTGGCTTCCTCACTGATCGTACGTGTATGTGGGGAGGTATGTCAGCAACCTGCGTATGGTTAGGAGATGTATGGTCAGACCTAAGATGTAAATAACTTATTTATGATTCTTTATGATAACTTATTTTCCATGAAGTAAAGATTTTCCTAGCAACCTATGGATGGTTGTGGGTTCCCCCCTAGACTTCCCCCACCATATTGCTGGCAGCTGTCATTTAGGCAAAATATTCTTGAGTGCGGCATAAAACACCTATCGAATGAAGCAACGATTCTCAGTATATGTTATCCTAAATGTATTTTATCCTGAAAATGTAAATGTAGTCTTCTTTCTTATCAAAGAAACTGGCATAAATAATAATAATAAAAAAACCTGTTCCAAATTGTAAAATTCTTGAAGAAAAAAACCCTGACCAATTAAAGTTATGCAATTAATGAGTCACAATGGCTTATGCTTCACTGATGACTTACATGTAGTTACCTGATGACTTATATGTAGTTCCCTGATGACTTGCATGTAGTTCCCTGAAATTTGTTGACGCAGATGCTGTTGACAGACTTGGAAATTGTAATGATGACACCCTGGCACATGGCAGACTTCCCAGTATTTTCTGTGCATGTGACATTTTTTCTCGAGTCGCGCTGACCTGTTTTTACCAATGACTTTCCTATAAATAATCATCTCCTTGCGTCAGAGCTTAAAGGGGACACTGCTGCAAGATTGACTTTATGAAAACGGCCTTACATGCGCGACAGTAATCTGGTATGTTTTATCATTCAGTCCTTGAACTCCCTGACAACTGAAATGCATGCTTTACAGTACTTCACTTTGAGGACTGGTTATATAAAGTTTCAAAGTTCTAACTCCGTAACCTGTTGACAGACCCCACTTGAAGACAGTCTCTGTCAAGTCTTGAGTAAACAGATTGTCACAAAACTTGAACTGAGAAAGAATTTACGTGCGAGCTTTTGTTATTGATTAGCCTTGCAGTGTGTAAGAGGGCTCTCATTAAAGATTTTCATCATTTGACAGACTTTGTGATTAACACGGCTAAGGCTGTGTTTAAATGTATAACATACTGAAAACTAAAATAGCATCAAAATTGTGACATGTTTAAATGTATACATGTTTTCTTTTGTTGAATTAAGTGAAGCAAGTCTTGTATTAGAAGTCACTCTGTTTACCTGTTGATATTTTAATTATTACATTGATTACACACAAATCATTACATCGATTGTACACAATTCATTCAAAGTATGGAATCTTCATTTGTCTGAATTTGGGATCATGCAGATGGCATAGGTGTGGATATAGTACTAGGTGTATAAAAATATAAAGAAAAGCTTCCCTTATAGTTGTATGTATTAGCCTGGGTGATTTGGTGCGGTTGGCGTGACCCCCTGGTGTAGACCCTCGTCAGCTGTGTGTCACTGGGTCATCTTGACCTCCACATGCATACACTTCTCACTGGCCTGTTTTCTGGTGCAATCAGGCAGGGCGTGGAAAATGGCAATGGTGTGTGACTAACTGTGAGCAACCCAAGATTTCCTGCCCTTGTTAACTGGGTGCAAAGGGCTCCACTGAGGCACTAAAGGTTCCCTTTCTTGAGAACAGGTGAAGACACGTGGGTAAGGCGTTAGTGCTGTCATTGAGTCTTTCTGTGACATATCTCAACAGAGAATACATTTGTTGATCAAAGAAAGGTACCAGCCTATATGTACATGTATATATGAACATAAATGTAAGTATACAGATGGGCATGTATTGTGGGTCAATGTATGTATCTTATCTAAGGAATACTTGAACGAGCATGTATGAATATGTATGAATATGGATGTTCATGTAAACACACATAAATAAGCTTACAAATTTATGGTGCTGTTCAGTTAGCTTGAAAAGGACATTGAGTAGAGCAGTTCAATGTGGTTGAGGGATTTGGTTATATTTTAAGCTGTTTAAGTTGAAATCCAGGAATGTGTTGAACGATATAAATTTGGATATTCTCAGAGACATAAATTCTGATTTCTTTTCTGATTTTTAAAAAAAAATTTGTGAAGTGCGTGTAAAGTGGATTTTTAAGAGGAAGTGAAGAAGTGCATTTTTGAATTAAAATCTTACTAAGTAAAATACTTATTCTTTGGACATTATTACAGTATAGACTTGCATACTTTTTGTGCATGGTTTTTGTACAGTTATATATAATATCTAGAATGTTCACCTTTCCATATGGGCAAAGTTCAGAAAGAATGAATTGAAATTTTACCTTATGATATTAAGTTTTTGCTTTAGCACCTGAAACAGACTTTGTCTTTAAAAACACATCCACCTTAAATGACTTAAACACATAGCCTTTACTGTATGTGCTAAACCGAAGTAAAAAAAAGAAAAAGAAGACTTCGGTAAAACTTACTGCCGATACTGACATCTCTAAAACCTGACATCTTGTCAGTGCCGACCCTGTTGCCCAGTCCGCTTTTTATCTCCGTTTCATGTGTAACATGCGTTATATTTATTGAATGACCGAAGTGACACTTGTCTGTTCTGAATACCGAAGGGGTATTCCAGTCCTCATTATGCCTAGTGCATGTTAATCCACTTTGTTTAATCCAGCTCCACCAGACTGTCTTTTATCACCACTGGGGGCCAGAGAGGTCAGAGAAGGGAGATAATCCTATGTTAATGAAGACACTCTTGAACTTGATTTTAGTTGGTATATTTTTCTTGGTGTAAATCATTAGCTGAGATCACATTGAGAAATTCAAGATATCAAATGATGAAGTATAGTTGTTTTCTGCCACTTCACTTCCTATACTTCATTGCATTAACCAGTGCTGTTCATGGAGCTGCTCAGAATAAGAGACTTAGTGTGGAAATGTCCGAATGATACAGTTCAGTGTTGGACGAACGACAGAAGCAGTGGTACCTTGGCGAGTTTGAAACAAATTCCCCCGGGTGATATATAATGGCATATTTTTGTGTTGCTACATGTATACTCACCTGTTTTTTTCTAGTCCACTGCATATTTAAAGGAATAAAATTTGAGACAAATGGAGCTTAATTCACCTTGGTTTGGTATAAGTGACATGTACAGCTTGTACGAGGAAGTGACTGTTGTTGTTGTTGCAAATGGAGCTGTCCATAAACGGACATCTTCTCGGAATAGTATACACAGGATATGAACCATCTCTGTCACTAAATGAGGAAAATTTCTAAATGGTACAGACTTCAACAATTCAAGTCCACATTATTAAAATCAGATCTGAGGTAAATGATAAGCCTGGTTTCAGCTGCTGACTTTGAAATGTGTTTCAGGATGGCCCAAATAATTATTTTCACATAATATCTATCTCGTGTGTGCATATGTTACCGTTCAAAAGCTTCCTAAATTTGTAAGGCATTCACATTATCAATTTTTCAAAGTTTGAAATCAAATAATACAAAGAACCTTCACCTTGTGTGTCAAGAGATATTCTATTGTGCTTTTTCTGTTATCGTTGTGGAGTTTTATGTACTGCTTATTCCATCTTTGACTTAAAGTACTGTAATTCTTCAACTGTATTGCATCTTTGTAAGGTGTTTATTCAAGCATATCCTGAAGGCATTATTTTGGTGTAGACTGATAAAATTGTACTTTTTGAGAAACCCGTAAATTGGCCAATCCAACCATCGTAGTTTTGTAAAATTGCTTAAAGTTGCTCTTTCATAGGCGAGAAGGTTAGGGTATATGTGTCCAGAATTATAGACAGAGTTAGAGTGAGGGTTGAGGTAATGACTGATATCATTCTGTCTTTCTGTGAGGTTCTCTGCATAATGCCTGAGAATTTATACATTGGTATACATTTATCCTGTGACCTCAGCTTGTGTTTTCTTAATTTACATTTTTTTTTGCTTATATACATGTTAGCACAGGTACATCTGGTAGCATAACAGTGGTTTTTCGTATATAGGCATACAGGTAACCTGAAGGTATTTTAGACTTACTCATTCTAGTTAAAAAAAAAATGTTCCGAATTCAGTATTTCAGAATTTTTTTTTTTTCTATGTGATTATCGTCTTTTACTTGACGTTGATAATCCGCTAAAGTGAAAAAAAATAAAATAACTAAGAAATGGGTATTAAAGCAAAAGGGCTTTGGTTATAGAGTACATACGGCATGTCTTATATTAGACATATGAAAAGACATCCGGTGCATGTCTGTGTCAGTGCTGCGAACATCTCGAAGAAGTCACCGAGTTCTAGCACAATGAACGTGCATGTGAC
Source organism: Liolophura sinensis (assembly GCF_032854445.1). NCBI lineage: Eukaryota > Metazoa > Mollusca > Polyplacophora > Chitonida > Chitonidae > Liolophura > Liolophura sinensis. Next base: position 9,545,689 of record NC_088298.1, on the reverse strand, counting down.
TGCTGCCACGTCTTGATTATTTCTCTAGTTAACCATGCATGTGAGCGCCTTTTTGACTGAGCTAGATCTGACGACAACACAACTGGGAAATGAATTCCGTCAGATTTTCTGCGCGTGGGCTAGCTGGGTTATGATGACATAACCATGTCATAACGACCTCTCAGGCTCTCTTCACTTTGTTATCTGGTGTTCTTTATCAGGTACGTAGGAAGGCTTACATTTACATGGTCTTGTACGTTATATGATGGCATGTACTTTCCGCGTATATTGTACATGTGTATTGATATCTTTTATCGTCTTTTTGTGGACTAGGGTTTGTGTTAGTCCAGGTTATGCATACATGCTCCATTGGCTAACCCAAACACTTGTACTTGCCGGAGGAAAATATGGACACTCTTCAGATAGTTACATGTATATACCCAAATATGACCATGAATTTCGTCTATGACTAACTTGCCCATTTTTCCCAATTCTGAGAGCTCTGTTAAGTTTAGAAAGGTGTTTTAAGGTTTGCTAGAAACATGGGAGGATATTCTACCAGAAAATGGTAAGTTTCAGCACCAAAAAGTAAGATTTTGTGACCTTTATTTGCCTCTAAAAATGGACTTTTGTGGGTTAAATTTAAAGGTCATTTGGGGTACATTGCATGTGTTCTCTGTTCTGCCTTTGTGTGCAAATCAATATATTACATAACTTGGATTGCTGGAGGGTAACAGTGGTCTCTAATATTTCAGTCAAACTTGACAATACATGTATGAAGGCTGGCTCTGTAATGCTGTCTTATTTATGATGCTGCTTCATTAAAAAACCATGCCTGTGAAAGCAGGAAAGAATTTGTAAAGTTAGTGCAGATATTTCAGCTTTTCACATTATTAAACAAAGTTTCACAAAGTTATCAACATGGCAGTTTTGTCTGGTAACAAACAATTTGCCCCTGTGAGAATATTATTTGGTACTGGACATGTAATGGACCTTGTCTCCCTGCTTATTCCCAGGCTTAAAGGCCCCACACCTCACCAGTACATGTAATACGTGACACCTTATATACTGAGCTTTTGCCAAAGAAATTTGTACCCAGTCTTAGACATGACTAGTCCTGGAATTGAACCCGTGAACTTCACCAACATTTAGAGAGGCAGACACTCAGACAACTCTGGCAATTTTTTAGCTAGTGCAGGACAAAACTGGCAATGATCCAGCTACATTTACATGTACCCCACTTTTTTAAAAAAGATACTATATTGTTTGTGTGGCAGTTTTGTCAACTCTTGTTCTATAATGATTATGCAGAGACACTGCTTGCCTAACTCGGATCAAGCACACCTTTTCGCTTGAATTCCTTAGTATTTTCTACCTGCCTCTAAACATAACAGATCCCACACATCATACAAGTGTTGATGTATTTTCCAGCTGATGCTCACATTCCTGGCTTTGGTATCGAGGATCGAACCAGAACATGAAATTTATGCCAGCGGTAAATTTTTATGCTGCTCCTACACGGGCGTACATGTCAATCCGTCAAATCTACATCTATGTTAGTTTACCAGTGGCATAATAGTAAAAGTATACAAAGACGGGCAGGGCGTAAAAGTGGCCTAGTTATATGTAGTTCATGCACGCCAGCACAAGTGTCAGGTAGGCAACTCGTGAAAGCGCTTGATCACATGTAACACCTGAAGTGCAGCTTACCTGGCTCTCTTCATTTCTGTCACGCTTTGAGGAGCTCCTTTAGCAGTTTGATAAATTAGCTGTTATGAATATTTAAATATTCCATAAATACCTGGGACTGGTTGTATGCCTGTGCAACCTGCATGTCTTTGATCTTATAGGGAGCGCATGCCATACACATATATGTACCTGTATTATAGTGTATACCTGCAGGGGAATATCTAGAGCCATTTTAATTCTGGAAAAAGTTTGGGCTCTCATTTTGAGTTGTATTTCAGAAAATTTCTTTATGAACGGTCACAATGTCACGTTTAAAGTTTGATATCAGAACATTCAGTTTTTTTTGTAGATGATTTTGACATCTCGCCTGTATTTAGATATTCTGCTTCTCAATTTTCTCTCTCATTCTTCTCCTCTAAATAACATTTCAGACGGTCAGGCGGCCATCTTGTGGTATATGTAATAAAAAGTTGGCCAACATTTTTATTACATGTCACATGATGTTGTAGGACTTTTTTTACCCTCAGCAATAAAAGAGCTCGAACTTGGAACTCCCCAGGTGGTATATTAGATACATGAATCAGTAAGAATCAATCAATATGTGTCGAGTGAAAAATGTATTACGTAAGGCGAAACAGATATATGTGCCTTCATGCAACCAGGCAACATTTCAGCTGACTTGAGACAACCAAGTACACCTGTACATAGCGAAAAGGAAAAAGAAATAGTAAAATTTCAGAGAAGCAGGGAGCTTGGTCCTCAAAACTAACGTAAGTAAAATGTTATTAAATGATTTATAGACATACTGCATGTGTTTGTACAGGATTGATATGAGAAATTAATATTCTGGGGAAAAAAAGGCAAAAATAAAATGATTACGTTAGATACATGATACTTAAATGATACATGTTAATTAAACACTGTTGATTTAAAAAAAAATAGTATACTTATTGTACAGCTGAAAAAGTCTAACTTTCAATATTTTGAAGAAAATTAAAAATAATTTGTGTTATCCATCCACCTACATGTACATGTACATGTAGTTGGAAACAGTTGGATGCATTCCTCTCTTGGGTTTTGTTAGGGACATTCAAGTACAAGAGTTGGAGGACCCATCCCTATGGGGCCTCCTCACAGAAGCACTAAATACCAGAGCAGAATGCCTTGGGACAAATTTGACCAGTGGCCAGTTGTGTTTACAAGCTGTGAAGTAATAGCTGGAGTTACATGTACAGTCAGCAGAGAAGGAGGGCCTAGTGGGGTGGGGTTCGAGTTTATGGTATGCTGGACATGGTCATTTGGATCAATTGAGGGTCACGAGGGTAGAACACCCAGGAAATCTTCACCAACAAACTCTACATTTGCTCTTGTTTTATGTACATGTACTTACAGTGGATTGTGTGTCTAGCAAGAGCATAATGAGCAGGTCATGGTTGAGTGGTTTGGACACTGGTTTGTCAGTCGCTGAGACACAGGAGGGTATGAGTTCAGTCTTGGCCTTGTACAGCAAATTTGTAGCTTTCCCTGCAAGCCTTCCTTGAAGACCACTAATACCGTGTACATCACACGAGGGGAAAAATTTGTGAATATTTTGCCAGTGGTTAGTGGTTTTCCAGGGGGAATTTGATTTCACAAACCCACACAGATTTGTATCGACATCTTGCATTTATTTATTCATTTGATTGGTGTTCTACGCTGTACTCAAGAATATTTTACTTATACGACAGCGGCCAGCATTATGGTGGGTGGAAACCGGGCAGACCCCGGGGGTAACCCACAACCATCCGCAGCTTGCAGGCAGACCTTCCCACTTACAGCTGGAGAGGAAGCCAGCATGAGCTTGGCTCAATTTGATGTCAGCATTTTTATTTTGAGCTCTTAAAAGCGAGTGAATGACCAAATATTTCGACTGCTGAAATGCACCTAAAAATAAAAACTGAATGAACTATGTAGTATCCGCTTTATCATTTTTACTGCAAAATTAAACTTTTATCAGGTTTCATTTTAATTTTCCTTCATATTTTACGATCTCCCTTCTGTAGTTCTTCTACCTTGTGGCATGTTTACACGATGTTTGTTGAAGTACATATATATTCTGAGGGCCTTATTCTACATGTACGGCAAATGTAAACTGATAGAATCATGCTTTTTATAAAATCCTGAACTTGACTATCCATACCAGTGTTGTTTTGTCTCCAGTTATCAAAGTTACAAACGGTAAATTTATCTGACTGAAATTTGTTTTGTAAGATGGGATATGGCTCTCTGTCGAGAAATGAGAGTGTATATGCATACCCTATGAATGAATGAAGTTCTATTGAGTGGGGAGAACATGGCTGTTCTTAAGGGCCAGGAATTAGCAGGAAGTTATAGAGGAAGTCCATTCTCAGTTTGAAAATTGCTTCCCCGATGAAAACTAGGTGAATTGACTGGGCCACTTGATGACTAATATGAAGAGTCGGGCTGAGGTTTGTGAACAAACTCGACAGGAAGTGTTATGTAAATATCTCGCAGCAGTTTGGGTGGTGCTTGTACAGTACATAGCCTGTCAGTTAAACAAGTTATGCGGACACAAATTACATGTACATGTGGGACACTAGAAACATTCTTCTTTCAACATTGCTACAGAGTTTACGTGTAGTGTATTTCACCCTAATGTTTGGTATGTAAAAAAAAAATGCACTTTTCAGAAACACATTAAAGGTATTGAAATGATACTGCGATGCCAACAGCTAACTTTTTCTGATAAGAGAAAAATCCGGCTTTTCAGAAATTCATCAATGGCTTTGTAATGTGGATGAATCATGGTTAGTGCATCATCTGAAAAATGCTAAACTTTAGGTGACTAGCTGTCATTTGCTGTTTTAAATATAGTTTGAGAGGACACACATGATGAGGGACAACAGCTGGGCAGGGTTTGACAGTTAAGGTAGATCATGACATCAGGTATTTGTTCAGTAAAGTTCACTAGCATTCATGGTGGTGCATTTAAATATATACTAAAATTTACAGACATTAAAGTCCGGTCAAAGCCAACACAAATACCAAAATTTCATGTAATTTACTGAAAGACTGTTGCAGTTTATCTGTACATTTATTATATATCATTTTCACAGTTTATTTTTTGTTTTATATACTTTACAGGCGAATGCTGTTATTACTACCCTATTGTTTACATGGATGTATGTCCATGTAGATTGATAATATACATGTACATGTTTGATCTGATAACAAAGAACATTTCTATCTCTGCTAAACATAATTTTGTCTACGTGCAGGTTGTGAGTGTGTGTAGGGCAATAATTGTGGCTGTACATAAAGAAATTGGTTTCATTTACACAGCGAAAAAATTGCCTACTAATATTGAATTGACTTAGCAAGATTGAATGATTGAATGATTATGGCTTAATAAGAATGAATGATTATGGCTTAACACAAATGAATGATTTAATGATTATCGCTTAATAAGAATGAATGACCATGGCTTAACACGAGTGAATGAATGATTATTGCTTAACATGATTGAATGTTTGAATGATTATGGTTTAACATGAATGAATGATTGAATGATTATGACTTAACACAAATGAATGATTTATAGCTTAACAAGAATGGATAATTATGGCTTAACATGAAAGAATGATTGAATGATTAAGGCTGAAAAAGAATGAATGATTGAATGATTATGGCTTAACGCTGCTTTGGCAATATTGCATCACTGTTGTCGAGCACATTACTGTTCATTTGTACATGAAGTTGTCTAAGATGTCAGAAATGACTAAACTTCATGCCTCGTTTTGCAGTCTGATGTCAGTTTACTGTCTTCTTTTCAAGAGAGGCAGTGCTGTAACTAACATTACTTGTAAGTCACCATTGACAACTTTATCAGCAATGTTCAAAGCGACACCTGTGAGTGCAATCAACAAATTAATATTTGAAGTTGTGCTTAAACCCCGAAGCAACCTAAATGACCCATAATTTCATCCATGGATAAACTGCTCATGTTTCCAGATTCTGAGGGTTTGATTTATTTTAGAAAGGCTTTCTGATGTTTGTTTGGAAGATGGGATGATATCCTGCTAGGAAAATGTAAGTTTCAATTTTATGGGTAATGTCTTATAACGTTTATTTGCCTCCAAAGATGCATTTTGTTGGTCAAAATTTTAGGTCATTTAGGGTAAGTGACCTATATGTGTAATGTTTTGGTCTAAAAATTGCAATTTGGACGCCACTAAATGTCATAATGTTATTGCATTTATTGCTGACACTTACATTTTTCTATCAGGATATTATCCTACTTTCATAACAAACCTTAAATCGTAGATGTGCATGTACCTTGCTAATCCACTGAGGCTAATACATCAATTTCAAGACATACTGTGGACAGTTTCCCTTATTTCGTACCTGTATACCTGTGGCAGCCTAGGTTAAAATGCACTGATTCGCCCAGCTGTGCCATAAAGCACAAACGGACATCACGGTGATGTTGTAACCCCCGAAAACATAAAATAACAGTATTACTACAGTTGTATGTATATTTGCTTGTTTGTTGTGAGGGAAATATTAAGTGTTTCTGTGGGTAATACCTTTACATGTACACGGTGACCAAGGATCCATGCATCATAATTTATCTGTTTTGTCTGTTAATTTGGCCAGTGATAGGTATATAACACTGAAATCTTGCCACGTGGGGTGGTTAGCCAGCTTTGTTTTATTCCCTCGAAGACAGTCACTTACGTAGCTGTGTTTAAGTGTAGTTGTTGTGTTTGCTTCAGCCGCCAATGAATGCGTTATTACTCTAACGGGACCAGTTTGTAGTCAAACTGCTATTGATTTTAGACGTCCCGACGACATGGAACCAACTTACGTAATTGGAGTCTGTGTTGGTGGTGGAATCCAAGCCCGTGCCAGACAGCAAGATTGTTGTTCAGTATTCAAGATGAATGATGAGCAGTTTGCATGTGCTAATTATTATTTTTAAATGAATAAGATGGCTTGTAGTGTTTTCCGAGAAATCACTATGTCAAATTGCCCCTTTTATGAACTAAAATTTTTTGTTTGTCCACATTTTTTGGATTCCAAGGCTGTCTCCCAGGTGTAGACTCAAATTGCAGAACTATACCCAATTCAAATTAGAAACCCTAGAATTGAAATGTAGAACTTCCATGTACCTCCTTAAGATACAAGCGATAAGGTTTATCAAGCATCATAGGGGCAGGGGCATATGTAGAGTGTATAGCATTGAAACGTTAAGACCCAGTAGTTACAATTTAGAGGAAAAAGTATAGCCTGGGCTGAATGATGCCTAGAGGTTGAAGTCCAATAATACATCATATATACACTATGTAATACAGTTCCTAAGTAGTACAGTAGTTATAAATCTTTGATACATGTATTTATTATACTAAAAGACTTTAAAAATGCATTACTCTCACAGACAACCAGTGAAAGTGAAAGGTGTTTATTATTAAAGGAAAGCGGGTTTATCTGTCAACAAACCAAAGAGGACTATCACCCTCACCAGAATCTTGTTCATTACCAATCACAAATATGTTTGTCTCAATAATTTTTTTTCTTTTGCTTGAATTATATAGAAATTTCACCATCTTCTGTGCTATGTGTTTTCAAGGTATCACAGTATTATATTATATTATATTATATTATTATATACTCATACATGTACATGTCACCGGCCCCGTTAGCACTGTTGGTAGAGCGTCCGTCTTCGTGAGGCGGCAGATCCAGGGTCAATCCTGGGTCAAGTCACATTTAAGGCCTTAAAAGAGAAAGTTACACCCTTGCTTGAGGTTCACCTTGAAGGGGATGGTGTAACGACTGGTTGACCTGTATCAGTATACTGGCTCTGGCGGTGCGGCTTACTTGCCTTTGGTAAGTCGTCTCAGTAAGCAGCTCTACATAAAAGAGCGATGGAAATCCATCCTGCAAAAAGGAGGCACATTACATAGACTCTAAGGATTCCTTCGTCATCATATGAAAAATTGTTAAGTACGACATTAAACCCCAAGCACGCACTCAAATGTACATGTCAGTGAGTTCAAATCCAGCTATTTGCTGCCTTCCTCTCTGGCTGTATGTGCGAAGGTCTGCCAGCAACCCGCGGAAGGTCGTGGGTTTTCCCTCGGAGTCTACCTGGTTTTCCCCCATCATAATGCTGGCCGTCGTCATACAAATGAAATAGTCTTGAGTACAGCGTGAAACATAAAATGAAATAAATATATAAATAAATAAATAAATAAACCTGATCAGGGCCATGCATGTACATGTATGTAGAAAAAAAAAATTGAAGGCTCAGATTATAAACTTTAAAGATGGCATTGTGATAATGATTAAAGAAATTTTAGAGAATTGTAATAACAAATGATACTCTGACAGATCTTTATGCCAGTGAAGGAAAGAAGGTCGTACGAAAGTTTAACTTTTTATTGGTGAACTGTCATATTCTTTTTCTACAGTTGCTACTATTTAGTGGCCTTACTGTGTGATTGGTTTGGGTACGCAAGTGTTACATCCAAAACTTACATGTCTCTGATTATGGCCCATGCGATAATAACAGAGTTTGTGTTGAAGCTTCACCTGAGAGACGTTTATTACGCGAAAATTTATCATGTAAGGTGACACAGCCCACATAAAGTTAACATTACCTGAGATTAACATTGCTTCTACCTGACATTAGGATAAATGACCAAAAACTTCGCCCGTGACTGGAGTTGCATATTTTACCCAATGCTGAGAATTGTTGGTCTTAGAAAGATGTGTTCTATTTGTATGGAAGGATGACATCCTGATACTGAAAAACAAAAATATCAATGTCAGTTGCCAAAAGTAATATTTCAAAACATTTATTTGCTTTTAAAAATGTAATTCTTTTTTGGCGAAGTTTTAGGTTATTAACGGTACATCTATAGGTACACATGTACAAGTCCCTGATATTAACATTACCTGAAATTTAACCCTTGTTAATGAAACCCTGTAAGATTTAGTGGCCTTTGGGGGTGTATGTAGCAACTAACTGAAGCAGACTCGATGTAAGAGACCCCCAAAAGTTAAGGATGTGCCAGGTTGTGTCAGGTGTGTGTTGGTAATCAGACCTACCGGGAACATTGAAAACAGCACCCCGTAAATCTCTGTAATGACTGTATTTAGTGTAAAGCTAGTCCCTCTAGGCTACTGTAAAGTTCCTGATAATTGTAGTTGTTCCCTTGTCAGTTGGTGTGAATGTATTGCATCATGTCCATCTGGTATCAAAACGGAGCCAGGTAGGATCTAAATTGTTTCAAACTAGATTTTAAGCTGCTAAACTTGAATGTCACATGAATATAATCTGTGCAATACGTTCAATTGAAGCAACCATATTTTGTGGATAGCAAAATAATGGGACATTACTACTGTGCTTTAACTTGTTCTTTGTAGCCCAGACAGCCCATTTTAAAATGCCAAAAACACCTGATTCATCGAGGAAGATATCATGAAATAAACAAAAATATATTTGGAATCGAATGAAATGACCTTTCAGACAAGGCTGCTCATTTCTGGGTGGTTCTTTCTGGTGTGTGTTGAAAGACTTGGATGTTAGATGTGTATGTTGGACATCAGGGCCTGGTTGTTCAAAACTGGTTCAAGGCTTAATATCATACTTAAGTTTAAACCAAGTCCTCAATTTTGTACTTAGCTTAAAAAAAAAGGTGGGTTAACATAATATTAAATATGAACTAAATCTGCTGCTGTTATACTTTGGCTTTGGAGAACTGCATTGGTTGCATTGAGTTTGGCTAAAAAATTTAAATACAAAATATGACTTAATACCAGTACTAGTTAATACAGTTTCAAACAACGGGGCCCTGGGTTTTAGGTTTTGATAGGATGCTATGTACATGTACTTGTACAGTGTAGATTACTGCGATAAGAAAACGGAACGTTGAGAAAAATAGATTTCCGAAGTTTTGGAAGAGTACAAGCCATGACGGTTCTGCTAGTGATAAGTCGTGATATAAGTTGAATCAAGAAATAAGTTCAGTTTAAATTTAGTTGTTCATCCATGTGCCAAGGTTACGTGTATGCAGGGCTTTCAGTTTGAATTAGAGAGGGCGGCCAGAGATCAAAAGTGGGCAGCTGAATTGAAAGTGATTCTTGCACAGTTACTGTTGTTTTGAATGGTCAGAATATCCAAGGTAGACGGCTACAGCTACAACTGTAGACAGCTGTCTGCAGCCTGCTATGGTCAGAATATCCAAAGTAGACGGCTACAGGGATGGCTGTAGACAGCTGTCTGCAGCCTGCTATGGTCAGAATATCCAAAGTAGGCAGCTACAGAGGTAGCTGTGGACAGCTGTCTGCAGCCTGCTATGGTCAGAATATCCAAAGTAGGCGGCTACAGAGATAGCTGTAGACAGCTGTCTGCAGCCTGCTATGGTCAGAATACCCAAAGTAGGCAGCTTCAGAGATAGCTGTAGACAGCTGTCTGCAGCCTGCTATGGTCAGAATATCCAAAGTAGACGGCTACAGCTACAACTGTAGACAGCTGTCTGCAGCCTGCTATGGTCAGAATATCCAGAGTAGACGGCTACAGCTACAACTGTAGACAGCTGTCTGCAGCCTGCTATGGTCAGAATATCCAAAGTAGGTGGCTACAGAGATAGCTGTAGACAGCTGTCTGCAGCCTGCTATGGTCAGAATATCCAGAGTAGACAGCTACAGCTACAACTGTAGACAGCTGTCTGCAGCCTGCTATGGTCAGAATACCCAAAGTAGGCAGCTACAGAGATAGCTGTAGACAGCTGTCTGCAGCCTGCTATGGTCAGAATATCCAGAGTAGACGGCTACAGCTACAACTGTAGACAGCTGTCTGCTGCCTGCTATGGTCAGAATATCCAGAGTAGACGGCTACAGCTACAGCTGTAGACAGCTGCCTGCTGCCTGCTATGGTCAGAATATCCAGAGTAGACGGCTACAGCTACAACTGTAGACAGCTGTCTGCAGCCTGCTATGGTCAGAATATCCAAAGTAGACGGCTACAGCTACAACTGTAGACAGCTGTCTGCTGCCTGCTATGGTCAGAATATCCAAAGTAGACGGCTACAGCTACAACTGTAGACAGCTGTCTGCTGCCTGCTATGGTCAGAATATCCAAAGTAGACGGCTACAGCTACAACTGTAGACAGCTGTCTGCAGCCTGCTATGGTCAGAATATCCAAAGTAGACGGCTACAGCTACAACTGTAGACAGCTGTCTGCAGCCTGCTATGGTCAGAATATCCAAAGTAGACGGTTACAGCTACAACTGTAGACAGCTGTCTGCTGCCTGCTACATGGTCTTTTTGAATACCCTATATATATGTATATATATGTGTGTGTGTGTGTGTGTGTGTACAGGATCAAGAATGTAAAGGTGGGTTGGTAGTACAGGCTTGTGATGGTGAATCTACATTTCAATATCATGTGTAGATGTGCACATAATGTTGGCAATGGACAATGCCTCTGAGGCGATTTGCACAGTCTAATGTCTGTTGACCATTCATATCATGTGGTATGCATATCTCAACATCACAAGTGGGAAGTGCGTCAGGAGCTCGCCAAAGGTTGCAGTTTTTCCTGTGGCACTGCTGTTGCGTCTACCTATAAAACTGGCTACAGTACAGCTTTGAAGAACATATAAAATACTGTTCAAAATCAGAATTTCTGCATGTTTGCTTATGAGTATGTCATTCTGTGAATCAGTACCAGTGCCTAGCAACTGTACAGATGTGTATATATGTGTATGCCTGGCTTGATTGAACAACCAAAGATAACAGTTTACTCAGATATAGTCTCCATCGGGAGTCTTTTCATGCTCATTAATTTTATGGTTTATTCTCCAGAAGAAAAGGCAGGAGACGCAAAAGGAAAGACTACAACTGCAAGCTGAATGCTGGATGGATGGATATATATAAATGCATATAGATGGCTTGCCTTTCATTCTGGAACTATTTTTGTTCCTCTCTTTGTATTTTGAAAACCGACCACTAGACGAAGCTCTGAAAGTATCGTTGTCTTGTGGATGTTTGTCCTGTGTCGTAATAGGCAGTACATGTATCACTCTTGCCTAATGACAAATTGGCTTACATTTGCGGTGTGGTGGATTTTATCAAGTGGAAATTCATCCTCAAGTTTGAACGTGTGTATTTCGGCAGTGTTTTCCAAGACCTTAGTGGCATAATGCCATCACAAATCAAAAGCCTGTTAGCTTGTGCCTGTGTTTGTCAATTCAGCACAAGATGGTGTTATTTATGGCATTGCATGACGGATAATTTAGCATCTGACAGTTTCATCGATCGGTTTCTTGTTGAGAAAAGATCTAATTTGACGACGTGACTGTAGAAACCGCTGTTGTTTAGAATATTTAAGCTGTCTCATTTGTTAGGAGTTTAAATTCCATCAGTACATCGTGTAGCTCTGATGACCTTAAGTAATGGTTGCTTAACCACTCCTTTAAAAACCTGACTGCTCAGTTAAACAATAATGAACATGGCACGAAATGCCAGTCAGATAAAGAAGTATTTTACTAATAATGTTAAAAGAAACAGAAGTACTTTTTGAGTGCCATTTGTTGTCGAGAGAAAGTGTCGCCTCACCAACATTGAGAATCTGGGAATGTGTACACGTATATATGTTGTTTTTTGTGCATTCTGTCTGTAGATTTGCTGTAAAGCTTCGAATATGCCAAATCTAGCCGTAAGACAAAACTTGATTTAGCCGTTGCATCAGGTGTCAAGCACCTGTTTGTGTGACATAGCAACGCAGCTCCACTGGAATTGACGCGAGTTTTACTCGGTCATATTTTTCTGGCTTTTTAAGAAATCCGCGACTGCATCTGACTGACTGACTGACTGGAGCCTTGTCGCAATCATGTACGTACATGTATGACACACAGTCTTTCTTTAGAAAGGATTGCAGCCAATCACAGTCAGTCATATGAAACGTCATCGAAATGGGAGTGGCAGAAAGTTTATTTGCTATTAAGGAAATCCAAAGAAAAAGTTTCTACCAGTTGTCACATGTACATGTACACAGTGTGTGCTTCAGCCTTAGTCATCTGGCCATCAGCAACTGGAACCAACTCCACATGACCAGTTGAGTTGGATGGAGTTGTATCTTTTAATTCTTGCATTTGCTGAGCTCAAAATCATGTTGTCATTTATTATAATATCAAGTGGTCTTCTCCTTTGCAGATTTGTTTGGTAAAACACTGATGCTAGCAGTTTTGGTTTTTTGAATAACCAGCCAGAAGTTTTCACTGGGAGCACACTTCAGGTAAGAATTTCAGTATCTAGGCATCCTATTCATGATTTTTTTTGTGGTTCATTTCTTGGAATTTCAATGTATGTAGAAGTACCTGTATAAGGCCTACATGTACATGTAGTTTAATTTTAAAAACTTGGGACAAATACCATAAACAGAACTTTACAAACAGGTGTAAATTTTGTTTATCGTTTAGTTCATACACTGATTTCTGAATGAAGTTCCCTTATTTTTCAACCTTTTCAACCACCTCTGCAGCCAATATTTTGAAACATTCAAGGAAATAATTTGCAGAGTTTTAATTAGTGATGAAAAAAAAAGATCATTTTAGTGTCATTTTTAAAATAAGTGTATGCATAAATTCCACTGTGGGTTGAAGATTTACAGTAGTTACTAGTATCATGTCTTGCATGTACCGAATGCTATCATATATTCCATAACAAGGGTTAATCGGTGGGTGATTTGTTACGTTAAGAACACCTGTGAATCAAGAGGTAAATGGAGGGTGTGAGATTTGGGTTAAGGGCCTGGGGACATTGGCAGAGGTAATTTTATATCTACTTCATGTTGGTTTGAAATGGAGGAAATTTGTTGAGCAAGTTACTGTGGAAGGTGAACTCACTGGGAGGTGTGTGTGGTGTGTGGCAGAGGTTGCTATCCATCATGCTGTCACTGTGAGCAGTGTAATGTGGCAGAGGTTTACAGCCTATCATCCTCCTCACAGATTTATGGTCCATGAAAGATTAGATTCACAGCAGGTGTTGCTGTAAGGACTAACTGTATCTTAAGTGGGAAAGTTTTGCTGGAAAGAAACAGTATGAAAAAAAAAAAAGTATAAACTGAAAAGATGTACGCATTTGTGTGTACCTGTACTGTATAAGTTTTAAGAAAATATGTTTGATCTATTGGCTTCAAAAAAATTGTTTGTGAAGGATTAGACTAAATAAACAGAAATAAATCTTAAAATGAAGTCTAGTGTGAGTAGACTTTCTTCTGTTTTTGTGTGAATGCACCCGAAACAGAAAGAATGGAATTATTGACTGGCTGTTCAATGATGTCACTTGCCTATATTTTAACCAATCGTGTTCCAGTACAGAAGTACCGTTTACATAATCACGAATGTAATCTCACTATTTTAACCGAATTGATGGCTTTCCTACTCAGTTTCTTGGCTTAGTTTTTTATTATCTTCCTTAACTGGCAAAAATGACATCAGTGGAGATATCCAGCTCAACAACTTGACAGCTGGTGTTTTTCTTCTTTCACCAAATGGGGAGTTCTAAGTAGGGAAGCTGTTGTAGTGATAGGGGTGCAGTTTGTATCCTCACAGCCCAAGTCAGGGATGAGTGTCAGGTGGAGAGAATATTCCCGGCAGAGGGAGGAACAGTCTGTGCAGTAACCAATCAGGAAGTTGTACATCTACCACTTTGATTGATGACCAAGGGGCAGTTCATTGTCTTTACAGCACAGCTCCGTTGACTTTTACATGTAACACCCAGTTTGGTGACCTGTAATATTCTTGCGTAGGATGAAAAGACATAAATGTAAACATGATGTGAGCTTCCTACATGTGAAAAGTTACTTGTAAATTTGGTCTTTGTGTGTCGCATTCATGTGCCTCTTACAGGCAAGCTATTTTATGTTTAGAGCTGTATTAATTTTGTCTGACAAGTTGTATTTAGACTCCCCTCCCCTCCTCCCTCACCCCAAAATATACTGGGCTAAATTGATTTAGAATCTCTCTGACATCATGTTACATTCAGAGCCACTGACTGAATTCTGACATCATGTTACATTTAGAGCCACTGACTGAATTCTGACATATGTTACATTCAGAGCCCCTGACTGAATTCTGACATCGTGCTATGTTCAGAACCCCTGACTGAATTCTGACATCATGTTACATTTAGAACCCTTGACTGAATTCTGACATGTTACATATAGGGACCCTGACTGAATTCTGGCATGTTACATTCAGAGTCACCAATTGAATTCTGACATCATGTTACATTTAGAGCCACTGACTGAATTCTGACATCATGTTACATTTAGAGCCCCTCACTGAATTCTGACATCATTTTACATTTAGCGAACCTCACTGAATTCTGACATCATTTTACATTTAGAGGCTACATGTATGACTGAATTCTGACATCATTTTACATTTAGAGCCCCTCACTGAATTCTGACATCATGTTACATTTAGAGGCTATGACTGAATTCTGACATCATTTTAGAGCCGCTGATTGAATTGATGTAGATTCTCTCTGGCATTGCTTTACATTCAAAGCTTCCTGGCTAGCCTGTTGGAATTGATGTTGATTTTCTGTGACATCATGCTACATGCATGTTCAAGCACACTTTTTTGAATTTATGTTGAGCTTCTGTGACATCATCCTATGGTCAGGCCCTCGTGTTTGAATTGATGTAGGATCTCTCTGATATCCCATTACATTGAAAGCTTCCTGGCTGAAATGATGTTGATTTTCTGTGACATCTTGTGTTCAGGATGAATGTAATCTGTGACGTCCTCTTATATTCAGGCCCATGTGTGTAAAATGATGTAAAATCTTTCTGATATCATTTTCATAATCATTCACCCAACTCAGTGATATGATGTTGATTTTCGTTGTCATGTTCAGGCACCCTAGCTAGCGGTTTGAATTGATGAATTGATCTCTGAAATTATGTTACATTTAAAGCCTACTGGCAGAAATAATGTTGATTTTTTGTGACACCGTGCTACTTTCCTTGAAGGATGCCTGTAAGAAGAAGAGAAAGGTTTGTTTCCACAGCCTGGTACTGAGGACAGGCCATTTTCCATTGCGCTGTCACTGGATATTAACGATGCGCTGGTAAAACGGACATTGAGCCGCAATACAAGATAATTAGCGCTTTAAGGGACTCGTGCAGCATTGATTTTGTTTGATGAAGAAGCCATTATGCGCTCATTCATTGTATGCTGAGCATCAAGTAATCTGCGTGTGTAGCTGGCAAACAATGCCATTGAGCGAAACTATGTGTGTCCAAAAGCCACCGTAAACAACGATGATGTGTTTTTAGAGATGAAAGCTTTATTGAGCTAATCAGAATGGGGGGATGATTATTATTTCAACATGAGTTTGGTTTGTGCCAGTTTTGTCGTGCCAGGACTAAATAAGCCTGAAGTGGTTTCAGTTTAGATTTGTAGACATTCAAGCGTTACCGTATTAGGCATTTGTGTAGGGCATTTTGCCTGCTACAGAATCTATAAAGATACTTGCATTGATCTGGTTAGTCATGCATGATTTGACTGTTTTTTTACTCTGACCCGTGATTGTTTGGTGGTGGTGGTGGTGGTGTGTTTGTGGAAGGGGGAGGGGAGTCGGGAGAGGGGGGTTGGGGGGTGGGGTCGGGGGGTGGGGTCAAGGCGAAGGGATTCTTATTCCTCAGCCTTTTTGTATATATGAAAGAGCAAAAGTCAGTTCTATACCTGTGCACATTTTTCTTTGATTTTGATGACACAACTACATTGGTTGGATTGGCCAATTTCAGGACTTCACAAAAAGTATAATTTTATCAGTCTACACAGAATAATGCTTTCAGAATATGCCTGAATAAACACCTTGCAAATATGTGAAAAGTTTAAATAATTACAATAGATGCATTTTATAGTGGCGGCCGAGAGATTAGCTTAGTGTCTGACTTTTGTCAGACATCTGTAGGTGCTGAAGTTGGTTGAACCAAATAATGTGCTCTGAAAACTAGCTGTACTGCACTGAAGTCTTTACATTGAAATCGCGCAAGTTTGCGTGTACACTGGGTTTTGTATCACATACATGTACATAATGTAATAAATGTTTGTAAGGGTTATGTAAGTGAAGTGATGAACTGAGCTTGAGCCAAACATACGTTTTGTAATTTGAACACATCTGGCTGAGATGAAATTTAGGAGTTAGGAGCAGGCAGTACATTTGTTTGTCATTCTGATGACCTGACATTTTTCAGGTAACAAAAAGAAAAAAAAAAAACTTACGGTAGTAAAAAGATAGACAGTCACTAGATTTCATAGACAACATCACAAATTACATTGATTTCATTTTCGACGTGTATACAACAACTCAAGTAGAAAGATAAATAATTTGTGGGATCAGATCCTACTGTCTGTAATACAGTTAAACATAGACCTGCAGTTGTATCCAGCAGTTATGGCAGTTGTACAGGAGATATTTCATTAAATTCAATTCAAAAGCACATTTAAATTTATTCTGTCATTTGTATTTGTGTATGCATGTAAATTTGTGTTGTAGTTATTGTTAACATCTCTTCCCGCTAAACCATCATAACCTCTATAATTCATCAACAGCCAATGATTTTAGGGTATCCAATGTATATGTATGTAGCTTTTGTGGCTTTTCTCTAGCCAAAGTTTCTCTTTGGATAATCTCCTGTATTTTAGATTTAGTCAGTCATTTCTATTTGTGTTATATATGTAAAATTGTGTTGTAGTTACTGTTAACATCCAGCTGGAACATCGTGACCTCTCAATTGTGTATAATTAGGCTCTGATTGAGGAGTATATCAAGTATTTGTGGATAATTCTGTAGCAATCGTTTCTAATTGGATAACCTCGCGAGTGGGCCAGATGGAGTTTTAATTTCAATGTGAACTGAGTGCGGGTTGAAGATTGCGAGAATCATTGAAGCTTCAGTGAGCCACCAAAGATCCCCAACCGGCTACACAGCTTGATTTATTCCCTTCCAGCATGCGTGCAGAGGTTTTTATCGTATTCTGCGTTTTCCGCTAAATTAACCTAACAAAGTAGGTCGTATCAGTTTGTCCATGTGTACACATGCGATGTCGTAATGACTGGTGTTGAAATTCCAAGACTAGTTGTGTACTGTTTTTGGATTATAGTTTCGTAAAGAAACTAAGAAAAGCTATTCTGAATATGTACTATAACCATTTTGAAAAGGAACAATAAGGATTGTAGTCAGTCTGCTGCAACCCCTAAAAAGAAGTCTTTCTAAAAAAAAAAAAAAATGTATCAACAAAAGGGAAAATTAGAAAACTGCTTTGAAAATATCTATGAAAAAAAATTTAAAAAAAAATTCCTATGTGAGGTACTTAATTTTTTTTTTTAATCATTTAGAGTAGTCTGCAGATTAATCCGAATATGGATCCATGCTTCTACAAGTACGTGTATATACGCAGACTACGTTTCTCTTTAGTCTATGCCCCCTGGGCCTACATGCACTACTTTAGGTTGTGATGTGCTGGTTCAATCCCAGCATTGGGAATTTGTGGATTCCTGGGTTCTCACTATTCTTGGAGTCTTGATGACAGTTGACGATACCTGTTGCTTGTATTGCCATTTGCACAGTCCATCATTTGTTGCAAACCACTGCTCTTCTACCCAAAGGGGATGCATATATAACGTGGGAAAGTTTGTCTGTAACCTGCCCAAAGGTCGGTAATTTAACACAGGCACATTTTACATGTGAGTGTAAAATTCTGGCGTGCGGTGTTGATGATCAAAGAAGTAAATAAATAGATAAATATACATGTTGACCCTTTTAGTCTACAGTTCATGTTGATATATATGGAGGACCTATACCCATCGGTCTTGCACGTCTGTAATATGTACCTGTTATGGTATCAGGGTCATCCAGCAAATTGCGGGTGGACATGGGGTTCCGTCCACCATGATGCTGGCCGTCGTTGTATAAGTGAAATAATCTTGAGTACGGTGTAAAACACCAATCAAATAAATAAATAAATAAATATACATGTATTATCAAGGTACATCTGGAGTCCTCAAAGGTCAATGAAGCATCTGGGTAGGGAACAGATCTAGGGCATAAATTGAAACATTGGGCACGTAAGGCTACTAAGGGGAGATTGAAAAGGGCGATTGGTCAGTAGACTATCCCTGAATGACAGCTTCTCCGTGTTAATCTTAGTCTGTATGTGTTACAGGGAGATCTGATGGTAGACATCTTCCTAAACCTGACTGCAGAAGTTTACTTGATACTCATGTCTGTAGGGATAGTTGATGATTTGACAACGTAGGTGCTTGCTTGTGGAATCAGAAGTATGTTTTAAGACGATATGGGCTTGTGGGTGGGGAGAAGTTTATACGTTATTTCACCTACATGTGAAGTTGAGCATTTGTAAGTCGTACATTTTGCTTGATTCGGATTCATCCACCTTACAGTGCCACTTAGGATTTTTTGTGAAGTTTGATTTATATGTACTTATTTTCAGAAAACTAAAGTCTTAACAAGAGAAATGTTATTTTAAGGCCTTTATGTGCTTCTGAAAGTGCATTTTAACTTAACTTTGGATGAATTACAGTACTTTTTTCGCAATACATGTACTTACTGTGTGTATTTTGAACTGTGACGGGGCCTCCATGGCTCAGTTGGTTAGCGCACTAGTGCAGTGTAATGACCCAGGAGCCTCTTACCAATGTGGTTGCTTTGAGTTCAGGTCCAGCTCATGCTGGCTTCCTCTCCGGCCATAAGTGGGAAGGTCTGTCAGCAACCTGCTGATGGATGTGGTTCTGCTTGGTTTCCTCCCACCATAATGCTGGCCGCCGTCATATAAGTGAAATATTCTTGAGTATGGCGTAAAGCACCAATCAAATAAATAAATAAGTAAATAAAATTGTACATGGAACTGTGACATGCCGCTCCAGAATTGATATGCCAGTGGGTTAGTCACATTTTTGGCACCCTGTTTTTTTTTTTTGTTTTTTTTTTTAACATGAGCAATTCACTCAAGGAGGTAGGAGACATTGTACCAGATGACATTGACTTTTCATCGGATAATCATACATGTAACAGCTATTGCAAATTTGTGCTTGTTTTCGGAATGAAAGCTGCACTCTTTTTATGGGAAAGGCCATAATGAAAGAATAAACAGGCCGAAATATAACGGGATTAAAATGGGGAAAATACCCAGTTATGTGTGTGAGTTATGTGTGAAAACAGTGGCGACTGGGGGGGGGGGGGGGGGGTTATACAGGTACATTCTCATGAGTTATGTGTGAAAACAATGGCAGTCGGGAATACAGGTACATTCTCATGAGTTACGTGTGAAAACAATGGCAGTCGGAGGAATACAGGGTACATTGTCATGGTTTTGGGTGAAAACAATGGCAGTCAGGGAATACAGGTACATTTTCATGAGTTATGCGTAAAAACAGTGGCAGTCGGGGAATAGAGGTACATTCTCATGAGTTATGCGTGAAACAGTGGCAGTCGGGGGGGGGGGGGTGGTGGAGAGAATACATGTACATTCTCATGAGTTATGTGTGAAAACAATGGCAGTCGGGGAATACAGGTACATTCTCATGAGTTATGTGTGAAAGTGGCAGTCGGGGGGGGGGGGGGGGATGCAGGTACATTCTCATGAGTTATGTGTGAAAGTAGCAGTCGGGGGGGGGGAGATGCAGGTACATTCTCATGAGTTATGTGTGAAAACAGTGGCAGTCGGGGGGGGATGCAGGTACATTCTCATGAGTTATGCGTGAAAACAGTGGCAGTTGAGGAATAGAGGTACATTCTCATGAGTTATGCGTGAAAACAGTGGCAGTTGGGGAATAGAGGTACATTCTCATGAGTTATGCGTGAAACAGTGGCAGTCGGGGGGGGTGGGGGGAGAATACATGTACATTCTCATGAGTTATGTGTGAAAACAGTGGCAGTCGGAGGGGGGGATACAGGTACATTCTCATGAGTTATGTGTGAAAGTGGCAGTCAGGGGGGGGGTGCAGGTACATTCTCATGAGTTATGTGTGAAAACAGTGGCAGTCGGAGGGGGGGATATAGGTACATTCTCATGAGTTATGTGTGAAAGTGGCAGTCAGGGGGGATGCAGGTACATTCGCATGAGTTATGTGTGAAAACAGTGGCAGTCGGAGGGGGGGATATAGGTACATTCTCATGAGTTATGTGTGAAAGTGGCAGTCAGGGGGGATGCAGGTACATTCGCATGAGTTATGTGTGAAAACAGTGGCAGTCGGAGGGGGGGATACAGGTACATTCTCATGAGTTATGTGTGAAAGTGGCAGTCGGAGGGGGGGGGATGCAGGTACATTCGCATGAGTTATGTGTGAAAACAGTGGCAGTCGGAGGGGGGGATACAGGTACATTCTCATGAGTTATGTGTGAAAGTGGCAGTCGGAGGGGGGGGGATGCAGGTACATTCGCATGAGTTATGTGTGAAAACAGTGGCAGTCGGGGGGGGGGGGGGGTACAGGTACACTCTCATGAGTTATGGCTCATGAACTGCACTTCTACATCTTTATAATGTGTCACCCACTATTTTTACTGTGTTTACACATTCCATTTGTTTGTTTAGGTTTACTGTGTTGTGGGAAATAGCTATCAAAATAAATAAGGCCAGGCCTTTTGGAAAACAGAAGTGTTATAAATCACTGGAGCATGAAGATAAGCATCATCGCCTGCACTGAGCACTAAGCTCCTGGTCAATTCTGCCATATCTGGTTTATTTAACTGGTAGTTCCCCTGCAGCCCGGTACAACAGATTTATGGCTTTTTGGACTGACCACTAAAGGATGGAATTCAACAAATTAGTCGTGGGTTTATGAGTGAAGGAGAGTTGCTGTCAGATTGAGTTGTTACTGAGATCAATTTAGGCTGGGCTAAGGCATTCTGACAGGCTGGACATTGGGCTAGGATGGCTGGATGGTCAGTACACCCACTCTGGTCAGAACCACTCTCCCTTAACAGCTCACTACTGAGCTAT
The DNA here is from genome assembly GCF_032854445.1 of Liolophura sinensis. NCBI lineage: Eukaryota > Metazoa > Mollusca > Polyplacophora > Chitonida > Chitonidae > Liolophura > Liolophura sinensis. The sequence continues at coordinate 9,523,973 of NC_088298.1, read as the reverse complement.
GTTTGACCAGGCACACTGGTCAATACTGTAGAACAGATGACCAGTGGTGTCCCTTTGCACCAAATCTTACATAACCAGCCTGAATTGGCTCAGCTCCAAAAGCTGACTGGCCAGTGGGTTTGGAGAGGGCTGAAGGGGTATTATGTAACAGCCTGGCCCTGAAGGCAAGGTTGTTCCCATTACTGGATGCCACACATGCATGTATTGACCCTGTTTATAATGAAACTGGCTGCTGGCCATACACTGAAGGGTTGCAGATTTCCAGCCAGTCTTACATGGAAATCTCCTTAAATATTCCATTGTAGGCTGGAAAGAGAGAGAAATCATAATCTAGGTCAAGTTTTGTAAACTGGGTCGGTTAGTGGTGCCTGCCTTGTATAGTACAACAATGGTCTCTCCCTCAACCCTCTTATAACATGGTGAGAAGCTGTTAACATAGAAGAGCCCGTGGGGCTCAGCTACTCTATTCACAGTCACAGTGGTCAGCAACACTGGCCTCTGCAGTGTCCTGAGCAAAGTTTACACAGATGGTACTGGTCAGTGGCTTACAGTGCCTGTAGCTGGGGATTCAGCTATCCTGCTGAACTTGACCTAAAGCCTGACCACAAGGGATTAAGGCTTTAGCTGCCCTGTTCTTCTCTGAGGGGATAGTGCTTCTAGGGAGAAGAAAGTGAGTTTCACACCTTCCCACTGCCGGGCTTCCCAACTTGTGTTAACTCTTCAAGAACCTTGGTAGTTTGGAGTAACTTTTTCTCCTGGATTTTTACACTATTTCCTGGGATTTTCTGCTTTATTTCACCAAACTTCATTGTCTTCATCCAGCGTTTGTTCAGGAAGAGTGGCGTTGAACTTCTCTCCTCTGTGGTAGGTGAGAATGAATGTGATTTATGGTTGCTGTAATTGGTCTATCCTTTTTTTCCCCCCTGCTTCCCTTATCCTTTAGCCACTTTGTAGCTCATACGTTAAAATCCTGTACTAATCTTTTACTTTGTACTCATTCAGTGTTGTTATTTTACAAACACCATGGAAATGGGGGAAAACATCAGTTCAGCATTTACCTTCCTTCTTCTTGATCTTTTTTTGATTTTTACATGTAGGTTTGCAGTGAAATAATGTCTAGGACAATATTATGTCCTCAGAATTTGTCATAATATTGATATTTGCTGCTTTGTAGTCATGAACTTGATGGTAGTGTGTATTATTTAGATGGAAATTGTTGGTTTTAATAGTTGTGAAGACTAGCTTGTTACTTTTGTTAAGCAGTGACCCTTTTCTCAGAGGTTCATTCTGAAAAGGTGGGGTGGTCGTGGGTTTGCTCCCACCATAATGCTGCCCGCCGTCGTATAAGTGAAATATTCTTGAGTACGACGTAAAACACCAATCAAATAAATAAATAAATAAATAAATATTCAGCCATAATCTCAAGGTATAATTCTGTGGAGAAGATAAAATTATACTTTTTGTGAATGTAGTTTTGTCTTCAAGATCAAATTATGTTCTGTCATATATGATAAGGTCGAGGTTAGGTAAGACTGTTTCCTTTGGTGCCCTTTCTGTAAATGGGTGTTCTGGGGGCAACAAACGGTCAAGGGTACTCGTGAGGGTTCATTTGTAACTTGTGAATGAATGAATGATTATGGCTTAACGCCACATCGGCAATATTTCAACCATATCGTGGCGAGAACAAAGTGAAAACATGAGACGGTTTGTAACTTGCGAAAGCAAAGCGTTGTTTGTTTCCGAGGTTTCCCCTTTTCTCCAGTCTTCATACTGATAGTCATTGTATAGGTGAGATATTTGACATTAGATCACACCACCTTAATTTTTGTTTTATCAGTAGAACGAAACTTGTTTCAGTGTCTTGAGAGGGTGTGAAAACAAAGAAGTTAAAAATCAAATAAATAAATAAATATTGGTATTTTCGGTAAAAAACCTTTAAAGTTTCGGACGCAAATAAATGCCATGAAAGCTTTTTTTTTTTGTAAGCTGAACTTTCCACTAGAATATCCTGATAGCTTCCAGATAAATCTTAGAATACTTTCAGGTGACTGTAATTCACAGAATTAGACAAAATATGCAAATACCCGGCAAAATTATCGGTGATTTATTATAATGAGGATACATGTGATACTAAACTGTATGGTACTTGTTGTGTATAATTGATAGTTCAGACCTGTAAACTTTACTTTATCACAGTTAATGCAACAGTGACAAAAAGATAAAGAATTCAGCAACTCCAAAGAAACCTGTCTTCGTCAAAGAGATGTATTGAAATCTTCAAAATGTCATCCTTTGTAATACTTTACTTACCTTAATTCCCTAACCTTTACGCACATGATAGGCTAACTTCCAGTGTGATTTGTGCAGCATTTTGATTTGATTTGGAGACAAAACTGCATGGGTTGGGTTGGCAAATGTCAGGGCCTGACAAAAATTACAGTTTTATCAGTCTACACAGAATTACATGTATGTCTTCAGAATATGCTTGAATAAAAACCTTGCAAAGATTCAAAAAAGGTTGAAAAATAACAGTATGTTTGTCATGCCAATCTTGCCATGACATGACTACAGTATTGCCAGAGTGGTATTCAATCATCTTGCCATTGATTCTAATAAGCACCAACATAAAAATTATTTCTGAGCTTGCACAGTACGATAAACAACGAATTGTGAAGACAGAAGAAAGCTGCTTAGCTCATTTTTCTGTGCACAGAAGAGCGTGAAGTTCATTAGTCTAAGGGAGAAATTAACAGCCTTGTTTGAGTCATCACAGCATGTCTGAAGACTGCTTTCTGGTGACGACCTAGGGTCTGTGTGCATGTAAATGTAGAACCAAATTGTGTTTTCTATTACGTAAGAAAGGAGTCCGGCCAGAAGTTGTGACATTTATAATTTTGTTTGACGAATGAGATGTGAATATTCTGCTTTGGGCTGGAGCAATGGGCTGTTGAGGGTGTAGAAGGGGTGTCCTCTTCTCCTGTCCGGACCAAGGTGTATTTCTTATCGTATACATAAATAGTAGTAAAAAAGTAGATTGCATACATGTACACTTAAGTATTTTGATTTATTTGATTGGTGTTTTATGCCTTACTCAAGAAATATTTTTACTTTTAAGATGGGGGCCACCATTCTGGGGAAGGATACTGGGCAGAGCCAAGGGGAACTGAAGTATTTTGATTTGGGCGCATTGACACATGTATAATGAAAAAGTCCTGTATAAAGCATTCAGCTACAATCAGATAAATGAATGTGCGGCACAATGTTGCAGCAAAACTACACTGAAAATATGTCACTGTTGAAATGCACCTCTATCTTTTGTAAACATAACAAGCAAACAAACATCAATAAACCATTGTGTTGATAATAATAGGCTTTGAAAAGAGCTGGTTATGCTTGTGGGTTTCCTGTGGTTGCTGAGGTCTAGCGGATGAATATCATTGGATGAAAGGTAAAAACCAATCAGAATCAGGAAGCATAAGGCCTAACTGACGCTCTCAAACATGCTTCATACGTTACAGATCAGACAGATTAGGCAGATCGACAATTTGAGTGTGATTTAATTGTCAGTGCCACGTTCAGAATCAGTGGAGCTAGTTTTTCAAATTGCAGAGAAATTGATGCCATTGGACTTGCTGAACCTTCAGCGTTGGCATGCCACGAATGTTCTATTTGACTTAAGCTTAGGTTTGGTTTCCCTGTTTTCCTCCCACCATTATGCTGGCCGCCGTCATATAAGTGAAATATTCTTGAGTACTGCATAAATTTGGTTTACAAGTTTATCCCCTTACAAGAGAATAGGATTGCTTATTTTGTTCATATCAGAGGCATTTGAAAATCAGTTCATGTGGTTTGTTAGACAAATTACAAAATTTACAATAGACTGATTTGAAATCTGAACCTTGTCTAATATGACATTTGTGTGACACCTTTCTTCAGTAAAAAAAATTCACTTTGTCAGCTAGTACAAAGCTGATCCAGATATATCTCCAGAGGAGAAAAAAAAAAGCCAAAAAGCAAAAACAATTCATGTGTATAATTTTGTTAGTATGTCATTGCCTCCAGATATATTGAGATATGACCTATAACCTTTGAGCTGAGAATAAATACTGCAAAGGTCAACTCGGGACATTCTCTGGGGTGTTTTCTTTGTGAAGTTCATGTGTACTCTTGACATTATCAGAGCATTTGATTTTCTCAGTTACATACGTGTACATGTCAGTACTGCCAAACAACACAAATGTTACAACATTAAACTGGTTATTCAACTTGTGAAATTGTGGGAAAAATTCCATTATGCAAGCACAACATGGATGTATTGTCGGGTGTCTTACATGTAGATTAGAATTGTGAAATAGTTACGAAACAGTTAAATCTGCGTGCTGTATGTTATGCTTTATATGGCATGTCCTAACGTGTAGGATAGCCCAAAGCTAGGCTCAGCATTCCTACTGTAACACCCAGCTTCGGTCATAAAGACTTCCACGATGACAATTTCCTTAAAAAACAAAAACCCCCCAAAACGCTCGAACCCTGCATAATATTTGCCAACCACCAAATCCCTAAACTGGCCAAAATGTAATATGTTAATGCCAGCATTGGTAAACTATCTTTAAACAGTAATCCAGCCGTGTAAACGGCGGTGGTGGTGCTTGCAAAGGTGAGAGATAAGACAGCTGATTTTGCATTTACTTGTACAATATGTTGTTATTATCTGTTGGATTAGCACCTGATGTCATGTTCAGAAATACCCAATAATATTGACCAAATATATGTATTAAACATTGGAAATATTGATATATTCTTAAACAAGGCTTTTGTTTGTATTTACCTTGGTTAGAACAAAAAATATCTGTATAGATGTATTGATATATCTACCATGAGAGTGTGACAAGTTGATAGGATTACAAATCTGCACGCTTGTTATACCCCCTCCCCTGCTTTCAAACCTCCACCCTCTGGGTGTCAGTTTGGAGATATGCCACAAGCTGCATCCAGTCAGGTGTTAAACTAGCTGTAAATATAAATGACTACATTTTTATGCCACATTGGCTTTTATGTCAAAATCATAACCACATACAGTGGGAGGCACTTGTCAGAGGAAGCTTTGTTCAGGGTGATTTGTTACTTGACGGGAGAGCTGGGCTGGACTGTATAGCACCTATCAGAAATGCTTGTCTGAACACATTATGATCTCGCATACAGATTGTATTAATCTCCGCACATCTGTCATAATGGATCATACCACCATGGCTCTCCTATTTATTAACATATCTGCCTGTTTGTGAGACAAATTCTCTTTATTTCCTCTAGTAAGAAGTTTACCTGTTTATGAAAGAGTTGTTCCTACATGTGTTTATTATTTATTTATTTATTTGATTGGCGTTTTACGCCGTACTCAAGAATATTTCACCTATACGACGGCGGCCAGCATTATGGTGGGTGGAAACCGAGCAGAACCCACGACCATCCACAGGTTGCTCACAGACCTCCCCAGGTACATCCGGGAGCCAACTGAGCCATGGAGGCCCCCCATGTGTTTATTAAACAATTTTCCTACTGTTGACATTGTGCTACATTTTATATTTATGAAGACTGCTCCTATTTATTAAGCACATTTCATGTTTGGTGAAATCTTCCTACATTGCATACTAGTATTTGTTAAGACATGTTCCTATTTATTATACAACGTTCCTATTTGTTGACCTGTTCCTACATTGCACATGTATATTTTTTTAGGAAGTTTTCCTACACTATTAACACATGTTGCGATTTATTATTATTATTGTATTTTCATTTCTGTGGAAATCAGTTACCTCACAGAGAGCAAAGAAAATATGTACAAACTGGTGTGTGTCAGACGGTATGTAAACAGCACCTGCCAACAGCATTCATTTCACGGCAAGACAAGTGTCATTGTCAAAGATTACCTTTACCTACAAAAGTTTCATCCTTCAGAACAGTACATAGATTATATCCAACAATCGCATTTGCAGTTCATTTCATACTTGTTCAAGCAGAAATCAGCGACCATGTTACACCTTTTGTTTAGGAGCAATGATTTTGCCTGGTGTGTACGACATTTGAAGCCGTGCGATATTTAGAGCGTTACTGTGCCGGGATTTTCCAATGCTACTTCGCATGGGTGTGCTAGAGTTCTTTTCATTTTGTTTCTTATTTAACTACTTATTACCCGCATTAAACGTTTTTGGGAGGGTTATAGAATAGAAATAATGTCCCTGATATGGGTGTCTAGCGGCAGATTTATAGTCGACAAGGTGGATAAGGTTGAAAAATTAAAAAAAGGATATAAAAATGACACCCAAGAATACATCTTTCCCAGCCAAGTGATATAGATCCGACTTATGAGTCATACCTTGGCTTGAGAAGATTACAAGGACATTATTTCTTAATTTTAACTGATTCTAAGAGGGCTTTTTCCTGATCTTAAGAGGGTGTTTTGAAGTTTACTTGGAAGGTAGGTCAGTACTACTTTTAACAGCAAAAGTTACATTTTTTATAACATTTATTTGCCTCTAAAAATGCATTTTTTTTTTCAGGAGAAATTCCTGTAGTAAGACTTGCATCTGGTGGTGGAGTTTTTGGAGTAACATGAGGGAATGCTCTGCTTCTCTAAATAAGGTCTAAAATTACTCCAAGTGTACATGTAGGTAATGAAGTGTCTTTTGTATTTAAAATCGGTACATTGATCAGCCTTCTACAACTAGTTTAATACGTCTTTAGCGTGCCATATTGATCCGTACATTCAGCTATGGTGCTTTCAGGTTATTAAGATAGATACGGTACCTGGTACAGTTGATTCTGATTGATAGTCAGAAGTCAGGAATCAAGGTCGTAGGTTATGTCACAGCGGGTCACCGTGACCTGGGGCTCTGGTAGGAATGTATGGGCTCCAATGGGATAAGGCTTTGTTGCCCCAGCTTGTGTGGCGGATCTTAATATAGCCCATATAGTCAAGGATGCAATTGGTGTTAGTCGCAGGTTGTAGAGTCGATGCGTTAAAACCTAAGTCACCTGAGTTTGTGAGTTAATTGATGTCCGTATGAATGAACGAAACCTTTATTTTAAGAGGGTAACTTTGTCAGATTGTACAGTTTGCTTATCCCAGAAGCCCTTTACAACGATACTTAAAGAAATAGAAATATATACAAAAATGTAAAAAGAAATGAATGCCTTTTTAAGATACTTGGAATGGTAGTCCTTCAGGTGCTGTCTTTCACTCTAACTGATTGTTTCTTATCAGTGTGCTTATGAATGGGCCGTATTAGCAGAACAAAATGGTACAATGTAGATACAGACCACTTCAAGTAGTGCTACAGTAATCAGTATAGTTGTTGTAACTGTGCTTCTCTTGTTCTGGGAGGGGGAGGGGGGATGTGGGAATTAGGTCCACCAGCAACCTGTGGATGGTCGTGGGTTACCCCTGGGCTCTGCCTGGTTTCCTCCCACCATACATGTAGTGGTGGTTCCTCTTTTAGTGGAATGTTCTGGAGTACGACGTAAAGGAGCGATCAAATAAATAAATAAATACAAATCCGTTTTTGGTCAATACTACATCATTACATGTACATACAAATTTACATCAGCTCAAATCATATTATTTGTTTGAAATTAGATTTCATGTTACGATTTACTGGTTAAATCCTTTTGCAAATAAAGTGACCTGTAAGAAGAAGGTGAAGGCTGTTTTTGTTTTACAGTATAAAAATATATATTATTGGGTAAAAACATCTGTTAGAAGTTTTAATTTGAACACAACATCAGGCTAGGTTCATGTACGTTGCACATGTGACAACAACCAAAGGCCATCCTCCCAATTCATGGTGTCAAACACCTGGGTTCCTCACAAGGAGAAGGAGGTGATAAATAAAGAAGCTAAATAGGCAAAATCCTGATTTTTTTGCTCATTCATAAAGTACCACAGAACATTGAAACTACCATATTTGATGGCTAGATACATTCTGATAGATTTTCCAGTAAGAATTTCTTACCTAAAAGCTATATTTTTCATTCTTTATTTGAACACCTTCTTCAATGCCTGGGTTAAATTCACTTTGTTTTCACCTTTAATGCTCTAGACAGGTATGCCGATGACTGGCTCAGAGAAGCTATGACATCACTTGGAAATTACAAATTTATCAACCAAGTTTTTAAAGGACAAGACAGCACCTGGCTAAAATATATTTCAATCGAAAGCAGGATTCTCAAGCTTTCTAAAAAGTATCATTTTAATGAGATTTCACCGAATAGCATCTAGAACAAAGTGACAATGCTGCACATTTGGTTGATGTGAATCGAGACAGACATCTGGAGAATTTTGGAACATTTTGCTATCAGATGGCGCAGCCTAAGCTGTGACATAGCCTTTACTATTCACTCCCTGAAGTGACATGTGATAACACAGAACTATTGCATAAGACATCATTTTGAGATCGTTTACAACGATTTAGTTACGTACAGTCGAGGGGCCATTCCACACAATATTGTGGGACAGGTCTGTTTCATTTATGCACCACCACAGACGTAAATTCAATTGATTTCTAAGCTGTGTAATATTCAGCGAAGTTACCGTATCGGCCAAAACCACATTCATATCCCCAGTAGACCCAAGGCCAACTTAGACATGCTCTTCAAATTACTCAAATACATTTTTTTGTCGTTCATTTTACTGTTTACTCAGCAGTTTCTAAGTAACAGATATCAGAATCAGTGAAAAATTCATTAGGGAATGCTGAAGGTGGATGAGAAGGCTTAAAATCACTGACAAGGCTTAAAATTAATTAAAAATTACGATATCAATTTTTCAAGTTTATGAGAATTCAAAAATTTTAATTTTGCTCCTTTGTCTTTCTTGCACGCAAGGGAGGATTTTTTTCTATTTCTTTTATAAAATTCAGTAAAATTATTGAAACGTGGTGTCCGAGCCGAAGTGCTTTCTCTGATATCCGCGATAACTAGGTCAGCACTGCTTTCATTTCAGAAGCCACAGCCAGAAAACCGAAGCATAAAATTCAGCGACAGTCGAATGTCTAGATCAGCCTTATTGGTGCTTAGGTTTATTTCCATTTGTTTCAGGACTGAGCTTGAATCTACATGTAGTTGTACCACAGTCCTATTGTAATTTTGTAAATGCTTAATTTAATAAGGGTCCAAATCACCAGCACAACCCTGCTGGAGGGTAAGACCTGAACCAGTATACCCTAGCCGTGCGTCTGCAGGGTACTTAAACTGTAAATGATACGGCAGGCTTAACTATATCAAGCGATCAAGCAGTGGAAGAAATATCCTTCCAGCATGTCCAATTTCCCAGAAAACTATTTATCACTGGACGTTCATCACCAAAGTCCTGTCATAGGCTACTGCTTTGACTATAATATGGAAAATACCTTTGACGATAGAGAGCTAGTGTAAACATGACGTCACCTTGCTGTCAATAATGGAGACGCGCTCGGGCTGTGTCAAGACGAGGTTTCACTAAACTTTTGCTGGGTTGAAAAAAAAGTCTAAAACATACTAAATGCCTTTTTAAGATACTTTGAATGGTAGTCCTTCAGGTGCTGTCTTTCATTCTAACTGATTGTTTTATGTGAGTGTGGTTATGAATAGGGCCCTATTAGCAGAACAAAATGGTACAGTGTAGACACAAACGTTTTTAAGTAGTGTTACAGTAATCGATATAGTTATTGTAAGTGTGCTTCTCTTGTACCCAGGGATTACCCTAAAGTACCTAAAAGTCTGTATGCTTTTTAGTGAAGTACTAATTCTTGCAGGCTAAATTTTATTTTGTGTAATTTTGTGGTCAAACCAAACCTCCAAAAGTGGAAATTAAAATCAAGCTGAAAATCCACCTTTTCATTTTCTGGGATCTCTGTTTTCATGATTATCCTGCTTTTCTAGATTTGTTGAACTTGCAAATATGTATTCAACAGCAAAAATTGCCATGATAAAAGTCCACATTTTCTCAAGTTAAATGAAAGGTTTTGTTTTTCTACCTTCCTCTGATACTGAAAGAATTATTTCTGCTTGTAAAAGAACAATTAAAACTGGGGTGGCCTAACTAACAAAACAAAAAACATCCACAGTGACAACATATTGGAAAAGGTGTTGTAATTGCACTTGCTAAGTGAATGGCCCATGTTAGAAGTACATGTGAAAAATTTGAGTGACCAACTGACAGACTAAGAGTTTGCAGCTGAAAATACGTGTTTTATATGGGTAATGAACATTCGTGAAAAACTGTGTTATGATCACTTGGTGAAATCTTGAGTCATTGATAGGCTCTCAGCATTGTGTTGTATAGAATCTAGTACCATTATTATCTGTATGCATAGGCCTGAATCCCTTCACTTATAACTAATAATAATACCTTATTTCCTAAACATATTTCACATTTGAAAGAGTAACTTTCAGCACCATTATACCAATTTCAGGGCTTCACAAAAGTTTAATATTTATATTAATAGTCACATCTTTTTAAAAATTATATGATGTCTTACATTGGTTTTTTTTTTTCCTTTGGCATAACATTTTTTATACATGGTAATAAGAAAAATAGCCTGCATATGAACCCTGTGTACTATAGAGCTTGGACCTGAAATCAGTATTTACATGCTGAAAGGTGTTGTGATTTGTGATCACATTCTCACAGTCAGTGTAATAATGTGTGGGCAGTAATCAAATTGATACAAAATCACAACGTACAATTGTTACAAAGTAAGGAGTGGTATTTGGGGGTGATGTGGGGAGGCGGCAACTAGTGTTCAGTGTAGTTGCGTGGTTAGACTAGGTTGGGTGTGTCCTTGTGTAACATACCATCCAGTACATAAGAACGTACTTTTTCACTCCTAGAAAACCCTGCGGCTGTTGTACATGTATGAACAATGGACCTGTGTACTGTCTGGAAGTTGTTTACATGTAGATGTATTGTGGGTATCATGTCTGCTGTTAGCGCAGAGCGACAGGTGAAACAGCAAACTAAAGGAGTCAAAGAATAGCAACTTGGCTTGTGCATATTGAGCCACGTCTTCGTGACAGGCCATGCTTTGACTTTGACCATCTGAAGACAAAATGTGAGGTGTCTACAGAGATAATGGCCCACCAAACTCAGCATAATAATAATAATACTTAATTCTCTGAGGGAGATCAATTAGTTACCAAAACCAAACTTCCCCGAGTCCCTCATGCATACACAGATTCACACAAAACGATATTTACAAGGTCTATACAGTATACATGTATATAAAATATAGATGAACCTGATGTAAGATGATCAAAGACTATATACAATGTAGCACATCATAGACAATTTCATACTTGATCAACAGAGATATATTATGACATGATAAACATTTCCAATTTGTTTTTTTTGTTTTTTTGAAAACATTGACATGCTGTGATATTTCATCATGCATAGGTAGTCCGTTCCACAATGTCACACTAGAATATCTGAAAGAATTTTTAATGGCATTGGTTGTAGATTTTGGTGGCATGAACGTGATTTGTCAAAAGAAATCATTGATAGATTGAGTCACAGGAGGTCAGATTATCTCCTGCTTACTACATTGGGATATTACAAGCCTTCACACCTCAGGAGCCTATCCCAGCTGGGCCATGGGGGTCAGGGCTGGGGCTAAATTCCTTAAATTACAAAAGCTTTTTTCTAGAATTTATCTCTTCGTTGTAATGGATGCTCCGTTGAAGTGGATGCATCTGTCACACATGGGAATACAGTATAACTTTCTGTATAATCTACTCGATTTATTCTCAGACGATGTTGGCGGTTTGTTGAGCTGTCTCTTTGCACATTGCACTATAAATGTTGTGTGTCTTTATGTAAAGTCATTCGGTGCATATAACTAGACTCTAACAAGCGAGACGCGCCCATCTGGCTGGATAGCGCCTGGAAAGGTTTATACCCATCTCGCCTACTTTTTGAACTCGCTTATTTGCATTTCGCCTAACTGGGGGATTAGGATTAACCCCACACGGCGCTGTTAACAGCATGAGACAGAAAGATGTTCACGTCTTAGATTGAGTGACACATTTAACGATGTTCAGTGGATTACAGTGACATTTACCACTTTTGGATTATCTGATCATCAATCACAGATAATATAAATAAGCTTCCCATGGTTTGGAAAATTCATTTCACATCTTGTTGTAAGATGGCACAGGTAGCTACAGAGATAAGCTTTAGGCCTTCCCAATGAGGTGGACGTCTTCTTGTCCAGAATGGCTATACTCACAGGGTTAACCGTAGAAAAGATGACTGGATATGATAGAAATGTACGGTAAACAGCTGCCTGGAACACTCTGCTTTAGACACTACCTCATCTCCAAAGTCGGTCGAGATCTTATCCATGTACCAAAATACTGATGACAATCTTCTCTCCTTGAAAGCCAGTGATTGAAAACGCCCATCCAGTCTGCAGATGCAGCGTCGTGCATGATTAAAGCCGACCCAATATGTCACTGTATACATATATATGAGTAGTTTATTGTTAACTTATTCCATTCTTCATGTTGTATGTGACTTGTAAATAAACTTGTAAAAAACAAAATGTAACATAACGTTTCATAATTGTGTTCTGCTGGCATAATGGCATATGCATGTATGTATAATCTTTGTGTTATTATCCGACTGATACCTGGTGAGAGGCTCTCATCCATCTGGACTACTATTCGCATTTGGCCTAATTGATTTTAGGTGAGCGAAATGCTAAGTAGAAATGCGAAGACACTCATGGAAATCTTATCTAGTCGATGTATTTCCGGGCAATTATTGCAGCTATAGGTTACATGTAGATATCTCTGCTTGAAGAAAACTCTTGTTGTTAGATGTCATGTATCATAACTGAATCTTTAAACAGTTGAGTCGGTTTCATGAAAGTTCTTTTGTATTTGTTACAGGTAACCAAAAGCTTGTGAAGGATGGACAGACAGATTGGATTGTCGTTACCGTGACAACAGAGTAAAATTCCACTAAAAATAGCCATGGTGCCATTGTATTGAAAAAGGTAAGGGGCATTTTTTTGTGAATGTAGAGGAGGGTGTGGGCTACTGTCTCCGGTTTATTGAGCTATTAAATCATTACTCAATGCAGCCAATGGGTCTCTAGCCAGAGAAATCAGTGCCACCATACATTTACAATCCCAAAAACAGCACAAGTAAAATAGTTGCAATCAAGTTTCAAATCTTATGGGAGAAAATTTATGGGAAACACACCATTGTTTAAATTGGTTACCACCCTATGGGAAGACAATCTCCATTACTTCATTAAGTCAAATCAGACCGATCCATGCCTAGAAAAACAGGGAAACGGATGGACTGAGCTGTACGCTCAATATATCTGCGTGTGTATTTGAAAAGAGGACAACTTGACTGGCATCAGATAATTCAGACAACTGAGAAATGGCTGTGTATATCTGACTTACCTGTATACTGTGTGTGTACACAGTGGATATTTTAAGAAATAATTTTGACTTTGTCATGCGAAGACAGTTTCAACAACTAAGTTTCGATAAACTGGCAAAAAAAAAATTTAGTTTTAAATATACATGTATGTAGTTAGATAAAGAGCTGTAGTAATATTTTGCTTTAATTATGCTAATATTCATAACTATTTGAAGCGCCCACCTGTAAATGTATGTCTCAAGTACACTGATTTCAACATCTTTGCAAACTTTTACTGCAAAGTCACATATTTTATGTATACAGTTAATTCTTGAAGATTGTACAGTGTGAAAAGGAGCTGTAAGAGTTATCTCCCTTGATGAACAAAGTTTGATGTGTAATGTCCTAATGTTGTGAAACAGACACCTACTTTTCCTCAAATTTGTATCGAAAAATGTCTTGGGCGAAAAATGGATTTTGAGAGGCTAATGTAGGTCATAAAATATTACTTTTGGTGCTGAAACTTATTCTATCATCATACCTTCCGTGTTAACCTCAAATCACATTTGCTTAGTGTTCTAGTTGAAATTTTGGGTCAAATGCAACACATGCACATCTCTTTGTTTGAATGTTGGGCATAAAATTTCTCCCACTGTACTGCTGACTGTCATCATATAAGTGAAATATTCTTGAGCATAAAATGCCAATCAAATAAATGTATAAATTTGGTGTATGTCACAAAAGACTTTCTTAAGGACAAAATTATAGTTGGAATTTTTGGTTTGTTAACATATTTTTGCACAAATTTGAGCTATTTTCTGTATAAAGCCTACATGTACATGTTTATGTGCTGAAAATTTTAGGTCCATTTTCTGTGTCCATTAGCGTGTGGAATTAATCTGGGAATGGCAGCAGATGGCCAAGTGATGACCAGTGGCTGTAGAGTGGTTGAAGTGGTCAGTGAGATACCTGTAGATTAGCTGACCGTTCTGAATCACTAGCTTTGTCTCCATCTTTATGATATGAAGGATTATGAAGAATGGCACAGAAAGCTTTTTATGTGGGTTTTGTGAAGGAAGATTATTGATTTAATACAGCCATATCATTGTTCTTCAAAATGTTTTGTAAAAGAAATGGTGTGTATTGTAACAGAGCTGTTTGCTGTGATTCCATTTTTTGATTCCAGGCTATGTCTGAGCACACCTTTCTCGACTATTGCTTTGGAGTTATCTGCGAAAAGTGCAGATTTAGAGGCGAGTGTTTTTTGTGTTGAAACCTTCATTTTTTCTTATAGGCTTCTAAGCCATCGTTACACTAACACAGATTTTCCGGACCTAAAAAACTTCGGCTTTGGAGCCTTCAGTTTACAAATTTATCATTGGGGCTGCTGACATTTACACGTCAGTCAGTAGATCTAATGGTTAATTCGTCTACACAGAGCGTGAACTTGCACCTGTCACATCCTGAATTGAGATGCATCTGATTGGGCCATTGCAATGTTGTATTTACGCAGACTAAACATTGTGGACTCAGCCAATCCATTCTACATGTAATTTAAGCCACCAAAATTGATAGATTAACCCCAAAAAAGGGGTATGGCTTCTTTTGGGTCACCTTTTTTGTTGCTAGTATAATTTTCCAATACAGCCTTACAAGATCAGTAGAGCTCTCAGATTCCAGCAAAAATTTAAGCGAAAATTTAGGTCAGTTGCCAGGGCCAAGTGATAAATTTAGCTTAAATGCTCTTAAAAATTCCTAATATTCATGTAAATTGTAAACTAAATGTACAAAAAATTGTAAGTCTTTCAGACTCTATATTTTGGTATGTAAGACATGAATTTTAAGTTTCTTAATATCTGAAAATATTTTAGCCCAAATTATCATAATGCCCTAGTTTATAAGCTGTATTTGACGCTGGTTACCATGTTACATGACATAAAAATTTGCTCACAAAAATGCATTTTCAGAGGCAAATAAATGCCACAAAATATAATTTTGTTGGTGCTGAAACTACAATTTTCAAGTAGAATATAATTCCATGTTCCAAGCACATCTCAAAACATCTGTGTAAAAAAAACAGAGCTCCCAGAATCAGGAAAAATGGGCAAATTAGTCATGGACAAAATTTATGGTCATTGTTCTTACTTATTACTTAGCCTCTCACTAATGCGGTTGTGAGTTCAGAAGGTCTGACAGCTACATAAACCTACGAACGGTCATTGGAGCTATCCTGGTCCCAGTCCAGTTTCCTCTGACTATAATGTTGGCCGCTGTTGTATAAATGAAATATTCCAGAGTACGGTGTAAAACACAAGTCAAATGAATAAATAAATAAATAGATCTCATTGGTGCATGAGAGGACACAGCTGTAGTACTTCACCTAAAGTCTGGTACCAGTATGTAAAAATGCACTTTCAGAGGCACACCGAGACCTTAAATTGATACTTTCGATGCCAACATGTCAATTTTTCTGATAGAACATTAATCACACTTCACAAGAAATAATAATAATATAATGGCTCGGGCAGGCATCTCAGTGAAGCAGCACCAGGTAAAAGAGAGGTGGAAACCCTTCCTGGAACAAGGAGGCACATTACCTGCTCTCTAAGGATTCCTTCGTCATCATATGACTGAAAAATTGTTAAGTACGACGTTAAACCCCAAGCAAGCAAGCACTCACAAGAAAGGCTCTTTGGTGACTCTATAAGGGGGAATGGGAATCAAACAGTTTGTGTCATTTGAAAACTGCTAAAGTTTAGGTGAAATGTGACACACATCGGTAGGTATTGGTCACAAGAGGTCACAGTGTATGGTGTGTATCACATGACTGAAAAATTGTTAAAGTATGATGTAAAAAAACTGAAATCATTCATTCATTCATTCATTATGTTAGAAATTACTCGTGTAATACAAAGCTCATGTTTAGAATCATATTAGATATATCAGAGAGCAATTATTGTGTAAATGGCAATAGTCCTGAGCAAACTCATAATAAAAAACACCAATTGTATTATAAATAAACTGAGTTTTTCCTGGTAGTCAACCTGTGGCAACACCAAACAAATCAATATAAACTGATTAGTGGAAGTAAAAACATGACTCCGTCACTTTCTGTGTGGTTCCGAGTGTACCTCATGGAGCACGTACATGCATGCATGTGTACCTCATGGAGCACATGTTTGTGTGTGTACCTCATGGAGCACATGTATGTATGTGTACCTCATGGAGCACATGTTTGTGTGTGTACCTCATGGAGCAAATGTATGCATGTGTACCTCATGGAGCACATGTTTGTGTGTGTACCTCATGGAGCACATGTATGCACGTGTACCTCATGGAGCACATGTATGCATGTGTACCTCATGGAGCACATGTATGCATGCATTTAAGTGGTTTCCTCCCATGACACACAATGCTGGCCGCCGTATCAGTAGTGAAATATTCTTGAGTATAACGTAAAACGCCAATCAAATGAATTAATAATAAATAAATTCAAAGTATGAGTTTTACTGTATTGTGCACAAGGGCATTTAAAAATATTTCAAGTGCATGTTCTCTGCAAGTGCAAGTCTTTCTCTGATTGAAGATCATATCATTCAGTTTGTGCATTCCTCTATTCTAAGTATGTAGTTACCATTTACCACAACCCTTTCCACTAAACTACCTGAACCCCTTCCACGACCCCTACCCTGTTTTTGGGTAGAGGAGATTTCGGAAACCATGTTAATTGTCAGAATCCAAATTCCATTTTTTGCCGCTTCAGAGCTGTTAGTTATCAGCTGGGGAACAGAAGTGTAATTATTCTTAGTTTGGTTGAATTCAGGTCAGGCTTTGTTCTCTTCTACCCCAAACAGAAGCCCTTTTTGGGTGGGTGGAGATTGGAATCTCTGGCTACTGTAAACTCCTGAATAATTGTGACAGTTAAAAATCTGTGTTTAGGACAAAATATAATGGTTGCCCAGATGGTCAACCAACCTGAAAGAAAGAAAAGGAAAAAAAAAAGAAAGGAAATGAAAAAAAAAAAGGAAAATGACTATATTCAGGTTATAATGTTTCCTAGCTCCAGATTGGTGCTGTTATGATTTTATTTTTGTTTAATTTTTTGACAAATAGACCCCCATTAATTCTGAAATATCAAAGTAAACAAATTTCACTGTGCTCGTTGTACAAAGTATTCATTGTTGTTGCGAGTTTTTTGTGGGTTTGTTTTTTGTATTTTTTTGTCAGGTAGTTTGTTTGCTACTTGTTTGTTTTGGTGATCATTTACTTTGAAGTAAGCAAGCCTGCATTTAATGTCCTTAACCCCTCAACCTGGCTACTATTCACTTGATTACTGTTTAATTGATTTTGCTGTTTAATTGATTAACTGAAGCATTCTCAGCACCCATGGAAATAATAAAGAACTTGATCTGCCATTGAACAATAACATAATTAAAGACAGTAACAATTTTCAGTTTACTTTCAGCTTTTAAGTCAAAGAAATTTTTATTATTCACTCTTTTTCTAACCTTTAAAAAAGACCATTGTCTACTTAAAATGAACAATTTGTTAGAAAGTCGTTTCCAGGCCAAGGAGAAAAAAATGGAAAAAAATTATTTAAACATTTACGGTATCGCATCTGTTAATTGTACTGCTTCTGGGTGCAACTGCTGTTTTCTTCTCCGGGAGGGATTTATGATTGTCTGTGAAGAAATGCAGCATACTCATCATGGGGGAAATCCCAAAGTGCATTTGTCACTGATTATCTAAGCTCAAGTTACAGTGTTCTTACTGCAACCTTACCACCCTTGTCCCCTTCTCCCCTCCTCTCTGCTACCCCACTACATCTCCCCTGCCCTCTTAATCCCAGCCCCCCCCCCCCCCCCCTCCCCCCCCTCTATGTGAATGCCCATCTCGCTACACGATTGATTTTCTTTAATCTACTCGTTCCACACGTGGACAGAATGAATGACTAACGGGTCTCCTGATAGAATGTCTGTACACAATTGTGTTGTAGTCTTGTCATCATCTTCTGTGTCCAGTCTTGTGGTCAGTCTGTGTCCGAGTTGTGGAGAGGGGAGAGCTAGATGTATGCGTACCCAATGGTATGAAAATGATGTTAATGAATTTTCTTGTGGTCAGTCAGTGTCAAGTTTGTAGAGAGGGGAGAATTTTGCATTACCAGTGGTATGAAAATGGTTTTTATGAATCGTCTTATGGTCGCTCGATGTCCAGTTTGTAGACACGGGAGAAGTATGCCTTTCCCAGTGGTATGAAAATGTTGTTTATGAATTGTCTTGTGGCCACTCAGTGTCTAGTATGTGGACAGAGGAGAACTATGTGTTCCCAGTTTTATGAAAATATTGTTTGTGAATAGTCTTGTGGTCACTCAATGTCTAGTATGTGGACAGAGGAGGGCTGTGCGTTCCCAGTGATATGAAAATGTTGTTTATGAATTGTGTTGTGGTCACTCAGTGTCTAGTATGTGGACAGAGGAGAGCTATGCATTCCCAGTGGTATGAAAATGTTGTTTATGAATCGTCTTGTGGTCACTCAGTGTCTAATATGTGGACAGAGGAGAACTATGCATTCCCAGTGGTATGAAAATGTTGTTTATGAATGGTCTTGTGGTCACTCAGTGTCCAGTATGTGGACAGAGGAGAGCTATGCGTTCCCAGTGGTATGAAAATGATTTTTGTGAATAGTCTTGTGGTCACTTAATGTCTAGTATGTGGACAGAGGAGGGCTGTGCGTTCCCAGTGGTATGAAAATGTTGTTTATGAATCGTCTTGTGGTCACTCAGTGTCTAATATGTGGACAGAGGAGAGCTATGCGTTCCCAGTGGTATTAAAATGTTGTTTATGAATGGTCTTGTGGTCACTCAGTGTCTGATATGTGGACAGAGGAGAGCTATGCGTTCCCAGTGGTATGAAAATGTTGTTTATGAATGGTCTTGTGGTCACTCAGTGTCTAGTATGTGGACAGAGGAGAACTATGCGTTCCCAGTGGTATGAAAATGTTGTTTATGAATAGTCTTGTGGTCACTCAGTGTCCAGTATGTGGACAGAGGAGAGCTATGCGTTCCCAGTGGTATGAAAATGTTGTTTATGAATGGTCTTGTGGTCACTCAGTGTCTAGTATGTGGACAGAGGAGGGCTGTGCGTTCCCAGTGGTATGAAAATGTTGTTTGTGAATGGTCTTGTGGTCACTCAGTGTCCAGTATGTGGACAGAGGAGGGCTGTGCGTTCCCAGTGGTATGAAAATGTTGTTTGTGAATAGTCTTGTGGTCACTCAGTGTCCAGTATGTGGACAGAGGAGGGCTGTGCGTTCCCAGTGGTATGAAAATGTTGTTTGTGAATGGTCTTGTGGTCACTCAGTGTCCAGTATGTGGACAGAGGAGGGCTGTGCGTTCCCAGTGGTATGAAAATGTTGTTTATGAATGGTCTTGTGGTCACTCAGTGTCTAGTATGTGGACAGAGGAGGGCTGTGCGTTCCCAGTGGTATGAAAATGTTGTTTATGAATGGTCTTGTGGTCACTCAGTGTCCAGTATGTGGACAGAGGAGGGCTGTGCGTTCCCAGTGGTATGAAAATGTTGTTTATGAATGGTCTTGTGGTCACTCAGTGTCTAGTATGTGGACAGAGGAGGGCTGTGCGTTCCCAGTGGTATGAAAATGTTGTTTATGAATGGTCTTGTGGTCACTCAGTGTCTAGTATGTGGACAGAGGAGGGCTGTGCGTTCCCAGTGGTATGAAAATGTTGTTTATGAATGGTCTTGTGGTCACTCAGTGTCTAGTATGTGGACAGAGGAGGGCTATGCGTTCCCAGTGGTATGAAAATGTTGTTTATGAATGGTCTTGTGGTCACTCAGTGTCCAGTATGTGGACAGAGGAGGGCTGTGCGTTCCCAGTGGTATGAAAATGTTGTTTGTGAATAGTCTTGTGGTCACTCAGTGTCCAGTATGTGGACAGAGGAGGGCTGTGCGTTCCCAGTGGTATGAAAATGTTGTTTATGAATGGTCTTGTGGTCACTCAGTGTCTAGTATGTGGACAGAGGAGAACTATGTATTTGCATAGTTTTGTTGTAGAAATGTTGTATGTTTTGGAATGACTTATCTTGTTGTAATCACTCATGGTCCAGTATCACTGTATGTAGTCAGAGGAGAAGTTGTTGTTGTTTAGTTATGAAGGACTTGAGGGTCCTGTTCTCACTAGATGTCTTTGTAGACAGGAAAATTTACATTCTTATTAGCAGAAATGGTAGTAAAATAATGTGGAATTTTTGAGAAATGTGAAATTTAGAATTTATTTTAAAACTTTTTAAATGATTATATTTAAATAGTTTTAGATTTAGTAAAACAGTACTATTTTTTTTTAATAACCTTTTTCATATCGTACGTGGGAAGGTCTTCAGCAGCCAGCAGATGGTCGTGTGC
This sequence comes from Liolophura sinensis, assembly GCF_032854445.1. Classification (NCBI taxonomy): domain Eukaryota; kingdom Metazoa; phylum Mollusca; class Polyplacophora; order Chitonida; family Chitonidae; genus Liolophura; species Liolophura sinensis. The sequence goes on along the minus strand of NC_088298.1, from coordinate 9,503,151 downwards.
TTCCCCCGAGCTCTGCCTGGGTTTCCTCCCACCATAATACTGGCCGCCTTTGTATAAATGAAATATTCTTGAGTACGGCCTAAAACACCAATGAAGTAAATAAATAAATCTTTCATATCTTACACAAGATTGTTCAGGGATTTGAATGAAAGACCAAGAATCCTCAATAATATTTCAATTTTAGACGGTACGTTTAGCCTTGTGGTATATTTTGGACAAAACTCTTGCAGTGCAGTACAGCACCACTCAAGAACATTACCACCGCTATTTATTTGGATGATATGTTTTTTTTTCACTTTGTACTCTTTCTTGAACAAACAACTTTCATAGCCCTTTGACATCTGAGACATTTATTGCCTTTTTAGTGTGGTGTTTTCACAAGTGTATTGGGGTACCCTGGTCATTGTTTGGGCAATTTCCTGTCCAGCCTTGTTTTGTCTTCTTTGTTTACAGAATTGACCAGCACAGGTCTGAGGATAAGGTTTATGATCCATTATACAGGTCACTCAGATCTAACTCCAGAGTGTGGCCAAGTTTTATGGCCCTTAAACTTGTTCATCCAGCACTAAACTTAGTACTATAGTGTAAAAGCATAGACTCTCTGAACAAAGTGAGAATTCAGCAAACTTTTCAAACTTTAGGTCAAATACAGGGTTTATTTTGTCCGTAATTAAACTGAACTTATATTTGTTGATCCTATTTAATTCTTAAAAATATTGTTCCAATTTATGAGCAGATGGCATAAAATTTAATTGACCATAAAAGGACAGTTTAAGCTCAGACCTCTAACACCAAAATGTGAAATAAAATTTGGCTTTCACATACATGTGCCATATTTGGGTTTCACCTTGGATTGGTCAAAAGTGATTTCAAAATGATAAATTATCCAAAACTGTTTGGTAAAAATTAACTAGATTTGTACAGATGTAAAGAACATAGATGCTTGTTAACCTCATTTGAACAAAGCTGTTAAGAACGTTGATCTTTTAGGCCAAGCTTTCCATGTGAAAATACATATTCATTTGCATTTAGGTTGTAGACAAATAAGGGCAAACATGTAGGTATTTTAGATTGTGTACACAAACGGGTAAACATAGCCTCTTAAGTGTACTCAGCTGACCTAGAAATCTAATCTGCTGGAGAGTGTCTGGGATCACTTCAGGTCAGTTTAGTGCGAAGACCTCCCCAAAGGGGAGTTAATTAGAGACCCTACTGCTTTCTGGGTGAGCAAAATAGCCACTTAAGTTCTTTGCGTGCACACTGGTCATTATCATTTGAGACTTTGCAGACATTTTAGGGAGTGTAATTGACTAAAAATAGCGTTGCTTAACATATCCTACCAGATATGCATGTGTGTACGGCATTCTGATACTCTTAAAGAGGGTGCCCAAATTACAGCATACCCTAAAAAAAGATGAAATTATGGGGAATATTACCTGATATATTTGACTTACATTTTTTGAAGCAATTCCTTATGTTTGTATATACTGACTGTACACAAATTTATAATTAATAATTTGACAAAATAATTTGGTATATTCATGTAAATCAATATTTTTTGGTGTCTTAATGTATGAAAATATTTTAACCCAAATTAGTTGGGTTTGGCACTTTTGATACTTTTTTCATCTTGCACAAAATAGTCATTTTGGTGTGTGTTTTAATACATTGAAATATCAGATTAATACATAAACAAATACATGTAAATTTGTGAATCCAGGTCTGGTTTCATGAAACTTTTTAGGTGTGTTTTGTAACATAATATTTTACTTATGTAGTGTTGTACATTAGTTTTTTCGAGACACATTTCATGTTGAACTTAGTCAAAATACTATGTAGTCAAACAATTTACTGAACTTAAGAAGTTTCGTTAAAAGGGCTCAGGTGAGTGTTAGTCAACCAAGTGAGCAAAATTGAAGTGACATGAAAATGTAAAACTAAATGTAGATATACTAGATTAAAACGCCCTTTTAATCAGCAGTGTTCATTTGTCATTGTGCCTGCTTATAAAAGGCTGGAGAATTTCTATATTGTTCGTGGGTCATAGTGAATAATTTGCCGTATTTGATCTAGAAGGTCACGAAAACAAAAAGTAGGGGAGAAAATAGGTCACACCGTTTTACTTTCCAAACAAACCACAAAGCACCTTTCTAAGATCACTAGGCCTCTCAGAATCAGTTCAGATGGGTCATTTTATGGGCGAAATTTTATGTCTTTTACAGTAAATATGTTAAAAATATTACAGTAAGCCAGCTCAAAGCCTCAGAAACCCACACATGAAAACATACAGTTCCAGCGTTTTTATTTTACCTACTCCCCAGAATTCCACTGATGACCCTGCCAAACAAAAAACAAAAAAAAAAGAAGAAAAAAAACCAACCAGGAATATACAGTAGCATTGTCTCACCAACTCGATACTGATATCTCATATCAGGTTCATCCAAACTATCTGATATATGTCTACTTTGTAATATCCTTCTGTGTGAATGTGTGTAAGTATGAGGGACTCGAGGAACTAGTTGATCTCCCTCAGAGAGTAAAGGTATTATTATTAAGTTATAAAGTAACCCCTGTGATAAATTTGACGCACCTTGTCATCAGTTGTGAAATGGTAATGTATGTGTATGCACAGATGAAGATATTTTGTAATGGGTAATTATATCTGGGATGCATGATAAAATATTATAGTTTTGTTTATGAAAATGACTTCAAAAAGTTAATGAAGGCCTTAAAATGGTACATTTCGTGCAAATGCTTGGGTTTTTTCTGTTTAGGAATTAAGCAAACATTACCAGAAACTCGTAAAGTGGCCCTGTAAGGTGGTTGAATCAGAATTAGGCAAAATGTGTTACTTTTGATCAACTTTATGTGAAATATAGCAATAGCAAAAATTCACCTCAATTTGAACTGCTTGAAATTTTGTCCCAAATCTTTTTATAAATAGTCTGTTCAGTTGGAATGTACATGGTGTTTTTATTGGGGATTTTACCTTGGCCTCAGGTGCAATCTATCTGTGTACCTGGTATTTTCTTTTCCCCTGACAGTCTGTTATGAAATACAACACCCCCTGTGGCATGTTTCTGCCAGCTATTTAATGGCCCTTTCTTTAGATCTACCTGTTATTTACCTGCTTTGCTCTATTGACCATACCTGCGAAGGAGGCCTGGCTGGTGTGCGTGTCCACATGGCTAGCCTTTAGCTGTATGGCCAGTCTAGAGAGGCAGTGGTCAGTTGCTGGCAACCTGCCAGCAACAACCAGGTGTTATGTAACATTTGCAGATTTGACCTATGGAGTGTGAGGTGAAACAAGGCCATAGCAATTAGCAGTCTTGTTTCTGGTTGATCCCACACCATAGTTTTGAACTTCAGGGACTATTGTCTGTAATTCTTTGACCTCTTCACATGCTAGGAAGGTATTTATTAAGGCATATACAGATGGCATTATTTGCGTAGACTGATAGAATTATACTTTTGGTGAAGCCCTGAAATTAGGCAATCAAACCATATAATAAAATAAATAAAATATTACCAAAAGTTGTACTGAAAGTTGCTCTTTCATATGGGAAAAAGTTGAGCAAATACGGTATGTGAGAGTGGGTGATAAACAGCATAGAGCTAAATGGGTGAAATGCTGATTTTTGCATATATCTATAGTTGTATTTACATGTACTATAGCCCAATGGAACTGTGATATTTGAAGGCTAGACACATTGTGGTTACTTTCAAGAAAGTTTCCTAAATTCTTCTCTTTTTTTAAAATTATTTTATTGTTTTGCGTGACCGGGGTGGGGTGGTGGGGGGTTGGTGGATATTTTGCAAATCTGAAGTATAGGATGAGGCCTGTGCAAGGCCTATCATGCCAAATTCTGTTTGTTTACACCTCCACTACTCGGTCTCCTCACATGACCACAGAGGGTGCTGTTGATTGGCTCATGGGAGCTATGACATCAATGCAAATTAAAACAATGCATTGATACTTTTCCGTGAAAACGTTTACAGGAAACATACGCTGATTCATATCCAGCCACTGGCAGATATTGCGTATCTTCCTGCGCGTATACATTTACAGTGTCGCCTAATATGGTCGAGTACCCTGAATGACCATAAATTTCGCCCATAACTAACTGATTCAATTTTCCTGGTTCTGAGATTCTGTTGAGTTTAGAAAAGTGTTTTGAGGTTTGCTTGGAACATGGGATGATATTTTGCTGTTTCAACACCAAAAACAATATTTCGTGACATTTATTTGCTTCTGAAAATGCACTTTTGTGGGCAAGATTTTAGGTGATGTAGGGTAGTTCACTTAAAACGTTAATAATCTCTCATTATGTTGAACAGAGTAAGAACTGGCTCAGCCAACTTCCACACAACTGAACCTTGTCTATTGAACTGTCAATCAACACCGTGTGGAAATGGTAACGCCCATATTTGGCAAAGTCTAGCGTTTTCATGGCCTTGGTGACTGTGGTGCTCATGGTGGTGTTATACTGTAAATGACCTTAAATTTCGTCTGTGACAAACTTGCTCATTTTTCCGGTTTCTGAGAGTTCTGATGATTACAGAAAGGAGCCTTATGGTTAGTTTGGACGGTAAGATGCTATCCTGCTGGTAAAATGTAAGCCTCAACACCCAAAAATACATGTAATATTTAAGCACAATTATTTATCTCTAAAAATGCACTTTTGTGGCCAAAATTTTAGGTTATTTAGGGTATGTGACCTTGCACAAACTTTATTGGAGATAAACTTGCCTTCATCAACATGGCATGTATAGTGAATTTGGTATCGTTTTAGGGTAGGTTCCTTGTTAATTAAGGAAGCAATTAAACTTTTTGTAGTAGGTATGCCAAGTTTTGGTTTGCATATTCAGTTAAGAATGAAGAAAAGAATTCCTTTCATTCTGTTCCTAATCAAATTATATGGAACATCATGTCAGTACCTGTAGGTGGTTTTCTCTGGGATATTTGGTTGAGTGGGGTTTAACATCGTACTGATATTTGGTTGAAGAAAAAGAGGTCTACAGTATTACTTATTATAGTAAACACCAGATTGTTAAACGGATTTGTGAGTAAGGTTGGCCTTACTGAGGGAAATGTGTTACCAAGTAGAGATTAAACCCAGTGCCCACTGAACAGTGGTCAGTCCCACTATGCTGTAGTATGGCATAAGAGAAGTGTCCAGCAGTAGGAGTGACCAGTCATGGTCAAGCTTAGAGTGGACATAGGCTCACTAATAGTTTCTCTGGCTGCAGGGGTCACTAATACGCTGACCTTTCGTTAACTCTCATTTCCTCAGTTCAACTTTTCACCTATTTGGTGGAGATAAATCTGGTGTTAACGAGGGAATGTCAGGTAAGCTGTGTTGTGTACCTGTACAGATTGTGACCACCTTAGCTACATGTACATCTACCTGAAGGACTTACCTGTAAAAACCTGTACCCAAGTGTGGAAGTATTAGCTGAAAATGTGGCCTTGGGCTTTTTTTTTATATAAAATATCTGATGTGGCATTGAAAAAAACTCTCGCTCTGCATTCATGTTTTCTTCCTTTCTTTTTGTCCTTTTAAGGAGTTCCAAATATTGCAGTGAATGTGAAATTTTGAATAACCAGTCAGCAAAGAAGTGTAATTCAGAAGTTTCTTTTGTCTTTCCTTTTACCTTAATTTACCTGCACATGTGTAGTTTTGAAAGCTGTCTGATATTGGTTGTGTTGAAATTATAAAATCCATTGTGAGTAATGAGTTGTCTTGTATTCTTGAAAAGCTTGGAAAATCAGGATTGTTATGGTTAGGTCTGGAAACTTTGCCCTGATATGGAGAACCAGGTTGGCACTCATACTATGGGCTAATGCATAGATAAACTACGAAACCCACCAGAGATTTATACTTGAAAACAGTGTAAATGTATACATACAGCAATCAGACTTTCTCCTGGCGGAATATCTCCGACAGCATCTATGGAATTGCTTGATGCACAACTGTGTTTATGAGAAATTAAATCAGATTAGTTTACATTTACTTGAAGCTTGTGTAAATAATTCAGAGTTGCTCGGAAAAATGTGACTTTTGGGTCAGGAAAAGTGGGGGAAACAGCCTGCACATTTGAAATTATTTAACTGTGTAATTTAACACAGTGGGGCAGAGACCGTGTACTGGACACTGCAATGCTTTAAGGTTATAGTATAGAACCATCATGGGACTCTAATCAATGCTGACCATGCCTGTGGTCAGTTTAACAGATAGCTCTACCCAGGTAGGTGAATACCTGACCACAGCCTGTGTACAGCTGATGTTTGCCTGGTCCTTGACCGCTGTGCAGTAGACAGCTATGCTATCTGATATAAGGATTAACCCAGTTTTCACTGACCACAGACAGATGGACACTTAAAGAGGCTGTACTGGAGAAATGATCAACGCAAATTGAATTACATTTTTGCTGTTAATTTTGAGAATACCCTATTAAGTCCTCAGCAAATTTGATCACTTGCATTGTGCAAGTTTTTTGGCATGTTAGAAGAGAGGTCTGATTTGGACAGGTTATTGTACACTTTCTATTAAGTTCATATGTGCCTAAACAGTAAATTTTTAGTGTTGAAAATCTTAATCATTCTTTCAAATGGCATACTGGTCTAATTTGTTGAGGACTCAGGGTAGTCCAAGTAATTACCCATCACAAAATATCATCTTTGCTTGTGCCGTTGCTGCCACGCAAAATTGGTACAACAGTTCTCAAAATTCATAAAGCAGGTCAAAATATATCTTTTTTTAAACTTCAGAATCATTTTAATTATATAAATAATACAGTTGCGAGTGTGATATTTACTGGAAAGGCAATAGTTTGATGTGTTTGGTAAATATAGACAATTTGATATGATTACTGAATATGGATTTGTTTTTTGACAAAAAAACTCTGGTATAGCCTTTTTAACATTGTACAAGAAGTTCAGCCCTTGTCAGAATGACCGTAGACTGTGATGGCTTGAAAACTGCCCTTTCTGCAATTCCTAGTCTTTCCTGGTTTTTGACTGTTGAGGTTAGGAGAGAGTATGTGTCTACATACTTTGACTGAGATGAATTCTCTTTATCATGTATGCACGGTGGTATTGGTCGGGCTGAGCAACTCTTAAGCACTCAAGTTAATGATGTGTCAGTGATTAAGACCCTATCAGTACACGTATCGCAGTGTCATTTGTTTTTAGTATACTATTTATAATGAGACAGGTTTTGATATAAGTATTATATGACTGAGCACTCCCGTCCTCAAAAGTAGAATGAGAATGGATGATGTCACTGTTTTTCTTAAATTCATTCCATCCCACCTAGGCTGGGTTGAACATGGTACGTGTACTCATAAACACAATTCAGTGTACACAGAATGGATGCCATTGGTCATCGTAACTCTGTCTTAACTCCTTTGTCTGTGTTGCCTAATTCGGTAAAGGCGACATATTTAAATCAAATCAAGAAATTGTTTCAAAACTTTTAAGAGTGCATTGTCATTGTTGAGGAACCGTGTCCTGTTCTCGCCACGATATGGCTGAAATATTGCCAATGTGGCGTTAAGCCATAATCATTCATTCATTCAATCATTGTTGAGGCAATGGTTGGGACTGCTTTTGGCTGTGCTTCATGATACAAAATGGTGAGCATGTTGACATCTTTTCAGCTGCCTGTCTGGCTTATTTACACTGTGCTACTTGACACTGTTTCTTTCAGCACACTTTTTAAATGACTAGCCTGTTCTACAAAATAAAAGTTAACATTATTTTTTTATTGTGGTTTTGTTACCTCAGTGTAACAAAATTTCCTTCATTGTTAGAATACATGTAGTAACACAATATTCATTTTCCGAAAAGTTTAACTAATTTTGTCTAAGTTTTTAAGTAATTACCTGGACACCTTGTAAAATTGTATTGATGGAGTAGAAATGGTTTGTGTGTTTACAGGTATACCTCTTCCCCAGCTTGATTGATGGAATCTCAGGTGTTTTTCCGTGATCCAGATGTCAGAACTCTCCTGATCGTGACAAGGAGTTACTCCCCTTTGCAACACTGAGTCGCAAGTCTGTGTTTACCATAAAGGTAAGGCATTATTTCACATTTTCATCTGCAGTAAAGCGAAGGATTCTGGTAAAAAGAATATGTGAAAAACATAGATTTAGAAGGAAAGTAATCAAAACAACAAGGAAGGATTGTGAACACGTCTTGAGGAATCGTATGGGGTTTATGTGTGTACTGTAATTCTTCAACCTTATGGCCTGTTTGCAAGCTGTTTATTCAGCCATAATCTCAAAGTATAATTCTGTGGAGAAAATAAAATTTAATTTTTTGGGAATGTAGTTTTTTCTTCAAGATCAAATCGTAAAATTGTTCTGTCATATACGAAAAGGTTGAAGTTAGATAAGACTGTTTCCCGTGGTGCCCTTTCTGTGAATGGGCGTTATGGGGGCAACAAAACAGTCAAGGGTGCTCGTGAGGGTTCATTTTTAACTTGTGAATGAATGATTGAATGAATGAATAAATGATTATGGCCTAACGCCACATCGACAATATTGTAGCCATATCGTGGCGAGAACAAAGTGAAAACAAGAGACGGTTTGTAACTTGCGAAAGCAAAGCGTTGTTTCCTCTTTTCTCCAGTCTTCAAACTGATAGTCATTGTATAGGTGAGATATTTGACATTGGGTCACACCACCTTAATTTTGGGTTTATCAGTAGAACGAAACTTGTTTCAGTGTCTTGGGAGGGTTTGAAAACAAAGAAGTTAAAAATCCTTTAATTTGTGGAAAATGTGTAGTGTCTCACAGGAATTGTTCTTGTACATATTTATGTGGTCGGAAAATCGAGGATAAATAAAATAAAATCTTCACTGTTCTGTTTCATTTTTTGGATTTTTTTAGTGTTGACCCACGTGTAAAACAAAATAAAATTGGTGGCTCCTTAAGGAAAATGAATAAATATAACTGGCAGGTTACAGGTAAATGATCACAGAGAGACACTCCTACATACATTAACACTGTGTTCATGATGCCCAGTGATACAAATTTACACCTGTATTTTTGTGGGGGTTGAATTCAGGTCTAAGGCATACCGCTTAACACGCCTTGATTAAAGGTCCTGAAAAACACCCAAAATACAGTGATTACGAGTCAAAATTAAGACTTAAAAAAAGGTCAGCGACTTAATTCACTTTGAGCAATCCTCCTAATCTTAAGCACACTTGAAAACTTGTTCAGTTACAACAACAGCGAAGCAGTTTTCATTTTCATTCATCTGGATACAGTAGAACAGACATGGGCGTCTAAGAATTCAGTGCCAGTAGTCATACAACCGATGCTGTGGAGAATGTCAGCCACAGGTTTAACCTGGGGACGTCTCAGTGTCTTTGAGGCACCCAGCCTATTCTAGTACAGTTAAAATTGGAAATGAGAGACCCTGATTTCAAATTCTGGCTAAATCTACGCCTTTGACACACTGGAATTTAGAGGTCACATGATCAACACATCTTGTTCCCGTGACGCATCGCCTTAAATTCTTTGAAACTTATTTTAAGAATTTCGAAATTTTCATTATAAATGATTTCAGTTTACGAGTCTAAAATCCTGATCTAATTTTGCATTGGTTTTAGATTATTAATATTGAAAAGAATTGAAGATTTTGCAAATGAAGACAAGGAGCATTTATATGAAGGGAGATAACCCTTGTCCATTTTAACCCGTTCTGCCGCAGGTATTGTTGGTGTGAGTGCGAAGTCACCTCGATAAAGTTGTTCTAATGAAGCCTATAATCATGAATCCACCCACTGGAACTGAGCCTCACAATGGGGAGTCCAAGGTGAAACCCAAAGAGGACACCTCCAAAGGTACCACCTGAACCACCCGCTTCAACAGTGTGCACTACCTGTTGCCATAACAGTGGCCATTATATGGCTGTGTTGGTATAGCCTGGCCAGCCCATAGCGTAGTGCTCAGGGGGAACTGCACTGTGCTTGTCTGTACTGGAATGCCTGCTGCTTTTTTGCCTTTATATGCTGATCACTCATCTGATGTGTATATAATGTATACATGTAATACTTATGTGCTTATTAAGGTTAAGCAGTGTAGGCTGCTATGTGGCATTTTTCCCCCCTCTAAATTAACCTGGGCCTAAACTTTATCATTCATTTCTGTGTTTGGTGACGATTTGTGTACCAGCTGGTTACACAGTACCAAAGTGTTACCAAGACCAATGGTCATGCTGGTTTAGGCTTAAGTCACCATAACTGCAGGGGGAAAGGTGTCCAGTTAGCTTTGTGTAACAAGCATGTAAATGCTCCGGTACATGTTTCGCTTGCTTCTGTGGTGGAGACATATATGCACATTTAATTTACTGTATACATGTATATAGGTGCTTGGAATAGAATATTCATGAGAAAGACTGTACATGTAGTTGTTCAAATGACTAGTTAAGAGGAGTAGCGGTTAAAAGGAGTAGCATTTAAGAGGAGTAGTTGTTAAAAGGAGTGGTAGTTAAGAGGAGTACTTGTTAAGTGTAGTTGTTAAAATTAATAGTTGTTAAACACATATTTGCCTTTGAAAAAATATACACACAGACATTTAACTTGTACTTCTGAGTATGGCGTTGTGCAACGGTCAAATAAATAAACGAAGAAATATACTACAGTGGAACTTTAAAATCGAAAGCTGTAAGTGGTGCATAAATTTCAGGGTTCAGAACTGTGAAACTTTTCCAGGCTTTTTTTTTTTTTGTAGTTATCTTTCAAAAAGTTGACTACAGAACCACCCTGAGCTACTGTTTATAGTATGCTGACATTATCTGTAGAAAGTTTCCTTTACATCATTGAAACAGCTTACTACACTGCTGTATATATGTGAAAGACTGGAAACTCAAATAATTAAGGTTATTTTACATTGCTTCAAGCTTGTATAAGTGTACAGTATTTGTTCCATTTTTCTTGAAAATGGTAATTTTAATCCGGGAAATGTGTTGAACATGCCTGAAATTTCAAATCTTTAGTGCAAGGACCTTGACATTTAGTATAACAAACATGGGATACAGATAGTAGGGGGAAAAGTCCTCCTGGCAGTTGAGTTGATCTAACTGAACACGTAGTTTGGGACTCCCGATTTGCCGTTTTCATATATATGCTAACTACGAAGCTTTCATCATTTTGAATATTCTATCCCCCTCCCCCAAAAACTTATTTGACAATATTTAACAATTGCAGCTCTGTGATTTTCATAACATCGTCATCATTTTTATAATTTGAATGGTAATTTGCTCTGTAAAATATTTTAGCATTTTAATATGCTTATAGAATATTTTTTACACTTTTTTAGTCAGATATAATGCAAGTTGTCTGTAACTGAGAGATTTTAATTGGTTTGAATCGTGAATTTTTTTGTTAGTGATAAATCTAGCTGCACGTGCAGAAAATTAGCCAAACATTGGTGATAAAATGACAGTTTGATAGAAAAGCAGGCTAATTTTTGTCAAGCATGGGAATGTTTTAACTGCAGCTACATGGAGTTGCTGCAAGAAACATTATCGGCAGTTTTTTGAACATAAGCAAAATCTACCGGATTAAAAACAAATATTTTACAGTGGCCTTTGCTATTTTACTCAGCACTAAATATATGCTGTAAATCTTTAACCTTTTCAACCACTAAAGCACTTTTTTTCTCTGGAATTTACATGTATGCATATAGTTATTATGAAAATGACACTAAAATGAGTTGTTTATGTTACTAAAGATGCAAGCTTTGTAAGACTGTGCAAATTATTTCTCTACACTCTATACCTCTCTCAGAATGTTTCAGAATATTGGTACCAGAGACAGCTGAAAAGGTTGAAAAATTAGGGTAGTTATTTTGTCTAGACAATCTGCCCTTGACCTTTGGGGTCAAATGAGCTCTGGATATTAAAATCTGATTTGAGCGTGTCTACGTACCTAGCAAAAAAGAATTGAGAAACCTCTCTACCCAATACCTGAAAACAATCGCACAAACTGAACATTCTTTGTAATCGTGACCTATGGGGCTGCTGACTCAAATGAGCTTTGTAACTTGTTTGATTTGGGCTTGTCTGCGTACCTAGGAAAGTAAGATTGAGAAATTTCCCCTACATAAAATCGTGAAGGCCATCATACAACTGAAAATTGTGTTAAATTGTGTTAAACAACGAAAATAAATAATCAAATGAATATTTTATTGGTCTGTGCGCTACGCAGAAGAAAACATATATGTATGCACCCAAAAACAAAACATTCTTCTCAAAAGCTTTTTACCTCTATCATTAAGTGCTTACTTTCTTCTCTTGTATTGCAGATTTTTCGTTTTATGCATTTACAGACGGTCCATTTTACGTTTTGCTAACTCACTCAATCATGCATCTTGCCATTGCTTCATTGTTTTAATTTCAGCTTTGCTTCAGCTTTAAGTGCTCATGTACATGTATGGTGGGTGACACGTGCCTTGTGTAATTATTAAATTGGGTACTTTAATACTCCTTTGTTAAAACAGTGTGGTAAAGATTCAGGCGATGTTGTATTTGTATAATATGTGCACCTCAACATTTTGGTTGTCACAAAAAGCATTTTTGCTTTGTTTTCTGCGAAAATTTTTTGACGTTATTGTGAGGTCTGAACAAGGAACAAATCTGCAAAGCACACGTTTGGCAAAAACAAAATATCAGGTAGCTGAATGATTTTTATAACTCACACAAAATCTGTATTTTTTACATGTATAATCAAGGAAAGGAAATTTTGAAAGTTTAAATAGACTACGGGTTAAATTAAAACTTCATTTCATGGTTTAAATGAATGTTGATCTGCCTGTTGCCAGTAGTGACTTGGTTTTTGACCATTGTTGTTGTTGCAGCGGTACTTTTGTTTGATAGTCGACGTTGTTGTTGCAGACATGGAGATGCCACCAGTCAGTGACTCATACGGTATGGGTCAGACAACATTTACAAACCCTGAGGCATATGACAACTATGTCTACCGCATGACGTGCCTCGCCCAGCAAGGTGACCCCCAGCGTAAGTTCTGTAAGAAAGATATCGGCAGTTAGCCAGCACCGGTGTATTCAACTTCCAAAAATATATCCGACCAGGTTAATGGGAGCTTGTTTCACCTTAAAGGCAAAGAACACACGAGCATGAAGTACATGTCAGATGAAAGACCATTAAATATTGTCTGAGAAAATAGTTTTTGGGGAATATTTTTCGACCTTGTAAAATACATTTAAAACTTGAGATTCATCAGTGACCTTTTCTGACCTTTTCTGGTACCAGTGATGTCATGTTGGCCTCTTGATACACATAGCACTATATTTCATCATTCAGAATGCATCTTCATTTAGAGCTATGAATGTATTTAACAAATGGACCTTGAAATGAACTATTTCAAGCCCCCAAAATTGTTGTGAGGTGACTGATGCGCTCTGGGTCCCGCAACAGATCACCATAGAATCCTGTGTTTTAAATGCATTTTAGTCCGTTTCTAATAAAATTCTAATAAAATAAAGTAAACTGTTTTCCTGGACAATGTTTAATGGTCTTTCATGTGATAAATACTTAACTGTTTTCTTTGCCTTTAAGGCTAGCCTTTTTGAAGTAACACATTTGGTTTGAGTCTGATGGATTCAGCCACCTTATGTGGTCACTTGAGAGGTTTTTGTGAAGTTTGATAAATATCTAATCAGGAAAACACAAGAGTTTGGCATCAGAAGTGTCATTTCAAGGCCTTAACATGCTCCTGAAGGTGCATTTTTACAGGCCAAATTTTAGGTGAAATACACGAGTTTAAAAAACAAGGAATGATATAACCTTAGTTACCTTAGAGGTGTGGAAACAGACTTAAACGGCCTCAGTCATAGTTTTCTGAAGTGCTTGAGAATTCTTCAGGGTTTGTGTGACATCAGAAGAAATTACTTTTGACATCACGGGGGACCTGCGTGGCTCAGTTGGTTAACGCACAAGTGCAGCGTTTATAACCCAGGAGCCTCTCACCGATGTGGTTGCTGTGAGTTCAAGCCCAGCTCAGGCTAGCCTCCTTCCCGGCCGTAAGTGAGAAGGTCTTCAGCGGATTGTCATGGGTTTCCACCAACCTCTGCCAGGTTTTCTCATACCATAATGCTGGTCGCCATCATATAAATGAAATATTCTTGAGTACGGCATAAAACACCAATGAAATAAAATCAAATAAATAATTTTGACGTCATAAACCACACTGCTGTTTTGTTAATGAAAACACACTTGTCGAAAAAACTATATAAGTGGTTGTTGTTGTTGTAATCCTCAGGGCACCTGTACGAGCAGGGAATGTACCGAGTGGACTTGCAAAGTCCCACCACGCTGTCAGAACCTAACCAGTCTCCGTCCCCACCCCCGCCACCACGTGTGTATAAACCCTGCGTCGTCTGTAACGATAAGTCCTCGGGGTTCCACTACGGGGTCAGTTCCTGTGAAGGCTGCAAGGTAAGGTCAGGGGTCAAAGTTCATACATCGTTTGGAAGTAATCCTTTAGCAAAAAACTCATTTTTGCTTGGACACATACGAAATATTGTTTGCACGAGGTTAGGCCATTTTGCTGCATATCGACCAAACAGCTCTGAAGTATTGTATAATCTGTTACCGTAGTTTTATAATACTTCGGAATTGTTTGATCTATAAGCAGCACTGTGATGAATAGACTGCATGATTTTGTGTGGGTTATTGGAAAAAGTTGGATATTTATGATGTAAAAAGCCTTTTTTCCTTCTTGTCTGAAATATATGGAAAAATTCTAATTTGATCTCCTCCGTACACGTATGTATTTTGTGCTTAAGTTGAAGTCAGTGTTGTATATTTCAAGTGTCGTCTCTTTCAGGGTTTTTTCAGAAGAAGCGTTCAGAAAAATATGCAATACACATGTCACAAAGACAGAAACTGTCCAATCAATAAGGTGACGCGGAACCGATGTCAGTTTTGTCGACTTCAAAAGTGTTTCGCCACAGGCATGTCCAAAGAAGGTATGTGAAGACTTTAATGAACATGGGGTTTTTGGTTTTGTACTAGGGAATTACTGCTTGTACTTCCACGTAGTGAGCCTCGCTGGCTCAGATGGTTAAAGCACCTGCTTGCTGCATCTCACAGGTCCTGAACCAATGAGTTCGTGTGTTCAAATCTAGCTGTTGCTGTTTCAGCTACTGGGTCAGGTCACACCGGAGACCTAAAAAGAGGTTGTAATTTCTTCGCTTGGCGTTCTGCATTAAGGGAATAGTGCCACAACTGGTTGATCTGTACTCAAAACATGTAGAAAATACGCTCCAGGGCCATGCACGGAAGAAAATAAAACCCGAAATCCAATTCCGTTTTTTATTTTAACACAGATCAGATCCACAAGTTGAGCATTCACATTACTGCCCGGATTTAGTAGGAAACCCCCAACTTGTGAATTAATATAGCTTAAATGTAGCGCGCAAAGGGTTTCCCAATGGCGACCCGTTTATTCCGTCTTTTTAAGTCAACCCTTGTGGTGGAGCACACTTTCGGTGACAAAATGGCTGGTGATTAATTGCCTGGTGATGATGTTGACAAAGAAAGCAGATGTAAAAGCATGAAATCACTTACAGTGGGAAATTCTTGAACAAGCACCCCTTGATCATTACATGTCCCCGGTGTAGAACGGCTGTCAAACTCATTGAATTCAAGATTGCTCCTGTCATGAATATTTTAGGGTATCCACATATCCGATGTTTGTTCAAATCCGCAATTTTTTTTTACAGCGTACTAAGCAATCCGTCTAAAAAAGAACGTGTCAAAAGCATTGAAAAATTGAAATTATACTTTTAAGCACCAGCTCAACATGTTAAATCATTAATAACATGATTATTTTGAAATTGATCTAGAACATGCATGATTTTCCTCTAATTGACCCAAACTAGCACACCAAACATGTCGTTTTTTGTCCTCTGGGGTACCTTAGCCCCCTGTTTTTTTTTGGGGGGGGGGGGGGGGGAATTCCTGACAACTCTGTTTTAGTGACACAAGTAAAATGTTACTCTAGTTAAAACTTTGCTTGCAAGAGATAAAAATATATCTGCCACAATGTTGTCGCGATTTTGTACACATAAGATTTAATTTGTACATGAGTGTTTGTACACATTACATTCACAAGGAGTAGGCACGTCTGGTATCAGTATAATGGCTCGGGCGGGGTGACTTACTTACCTTCAGTAAGTTGTCTCAGTGAGGCAGCACAAGATAAAATAGCGATGGAAATTGCGATAAAATAGTCCTGCAACAAGGAGGTGCATTACATGCACCCTAAGGCCTCCTTCATTAAGTAAATTGTTAAACCCCAAGCACTCACTCACTCACTCTTGCAGCTGTAGCTTTAAGTCAGGAGGTTTGCGACATATCTAGCAAAGATTTTTTACTCTGGGCACTCTGGTTTCCTCCACACATATACCTGACCTGATTTGTGAAAAATTACAGCGTTAAACACAAATCAGATAAATAAATAAATGAATAGTCATTTCTCAGTATACAGTTTTCTCATTTTGTATTGACCTTAGCATCACTGCTTTATTAGATTTGATAACATTAGCAGGGAATATTACTGTCATCATTGGTGTATACTTCATGTGTTTCTAGATATATATACCTGCTGATGATAAAACTCTTTCTTGCCATAATGGCCTGGTTTCAAAAAAGGTCTAAGGCCTAGCCTTGGCAGACTGCGTTATATGTCCTAGTTGACTTAGATATTTGTCGAAGCAGTTTCATGAAGAGGGGACCTCTGTAGCCTAGTTGTTCGTGGCCTTGGGCAATACAGTGAAAGATGGAGCTTCACAGTTGTGCAATTGCTGAGAGTCCATCTCATGCTGGCTTCCTCTCCCGCGGATGGGCATGGTTTTCCCCCAAGCTCTGCCTGTTTTCCTCCCACTATAATGATGTCCACTGATATGTAAATAAATACTCCTGAATCCTTAGGTTGAAACAATTGTGTAATTAAGATGTTTTCCATGTTTGTAAATGAACATTTCTGAGTTATGTTTATCAGCTGTAAGAAACATTCGTGTCCATGCATTCAAGAATTATTTCTTTACAAAAATATAAAGACTTTCAGTAACAATTCTTAGTTACGCTTTTTCAGCTGTGAGGAACGACCGCAATAAGAAGAAGAAAGCCAAACAGCCAATGGACTCTGGTTCCACATCGTCATCATCTTCCCAGCATTCGGAGGACCTGACGGACAACGACACGCACATAATCCAGGACATTCTGGAGGCACACCAGGCGACCTTCCCTCGGGGTGACCTGACGGACGAGGAACAAGAGGAGGATCGCAAAATGGTGGTACGTAGATACTGTGTGGCAGGGGAGAGTGAAGGAAGAGAAGGCAGATGGGAGAGGCATTGGTATAGCTACATGTACATGTATACCAGTTCAGATGTAGGAAATTAAAAGAAAAGACAACAATATAACCTGAGTAAGTTAGGAAGATCTAATTAAACACATGTTTTTTTTCTAGCGTGACTGCATATTCTGATCAAGTTTTAATCAGGAATGACAAGGCCATGGGGTATGCCATGTTAATATAGCAAACAGAAATACTGTGTTGTGTCACTTGTACCCCATGCACACATGGTTAAAAGGCAGAACTGTAAGTGGGACAAGCTGCATCTTAGGGCTATAGATATAAAGTTCATCTGATTGGTTAAAATTAATAGGATGGCATCACTTTCGATTTTCCCAGTGCGCTCGGTTCACTTTACCGTGATATCTCGGTTGTGTAACGTTAAAGAAAAATCAAGTCATCCTTTTTAAACGTCATGAGGAATGCTTTATCAGTGCATATGTGCATTTGGTTGTCTTTTATTGTAAGGTGAGTTTTGGGAGAGAGACAAGTGGGGAGTAATGGTAAGGGTGACACTTTCATCTAAATTAACCAAGCTGTTTTGTTTTTTTCAGTAATGATTCTGTGATTAACTGAAAAATTAGCATGCGTGTATATCTGTGAAATTCCATTTCAGGAATCCTTAAAAAAGCCAGACGGCCCGAGTTCGATGTTGTGGGAGAGGGTCACCGAGCTGTCGTCCAAAGGAATAATCAAAATAGTGGAATTTTCCAAGAAGATTCCAGGTTTTATGTCCTTAACAACATCTGATCAGATCACGTTGTTAAAAGCGGCCTGCTTAGAAATTATGGTGAGTTGTAACGTATTCCCTTGTCAATCTGAGCAGTGAAAGAGCCACACACACACGTACTCTGGTGTTTACTCTATGGTGAGTTGTAACGTATTCCCTTGTCAATCTGAGCAGTGAAAGAGCCACACACACACGTACTCTGGTGTTTACTCTATGGTGAGTTGTAACACATTCCCTTGCCAGTCTGAGCAGTGAAAGAGTGGTACGCAGATATACTCTGGTGTTTACTCTGTGGTAAGTTGTAATGTATTCCCTTGCCAGTCTGAGCAGTGAAAGAGCCACAGGCATACGTACTCTGGTGTTTACTCTATGGTGAGTTGTAACACTTACCCTTGCCAATCTGAGCAGTGAAATAGCAACACGCACATGTACTTTGGTGTTTACTCTATGGTGAGTTGTTACACTTTCCCTTGTCAATCTGAGCAGTGAAAGAGCCACAGGCACACATACTCTGGTGTTTACTCTATGGTGAGCTGTAACACATTCCCTTGCCAATCTGAGCAGTGAAAGAGCCACAGGCACACATACTCTGGTGTTTACTCTATGGTGAGGTTTAACACATTCCCTTGTCAATCTGAGCAGTGAAAGAGCCACAGGCACATGTACTCTGGTGTTTACTCTATGGTGAGCTGTAACACTTTCCCTTGCCAATCTGAGCAGTGAAAGAGCCACAGGCACATGTACTCTGGTGTTTACTCTATGGTGAGCTGTAACACTTTCCCTTGCCAATCTGAGCAGTGAAAGAGCCACAGGCACATGTACTCTGGTGTTTGCTCTATGGTGAGTTGTAACACTTTCCCTTGTCAATCTGAGCAGTGAAAGAGCCACACACACACGTACTCTGGTGTTTACTCTATGGTGAGCTGTAACACTTTCCCTTGCCAATCTGAGCAGTGAAAGAGCCACAGGCACATGTACTCTGGTGTTTACTCTATGGTGAGTTTTAACACATTCCCTTGCCAATCTGAGCAGTGAAAGAGCCACACGCACATGTACTCTGGTGTTTGCTTTATGGTAAGTTGTAACGTATTCCCTTGCCAGTCTGAGCGGTGAAAGAGCCACACACACACGTACTCTGGTGTTTACTCTGTGGTGAGTTGTAACACATTCCCTTGCCAATCTGAGCAGTGAAAGAGCCACATACACACGTACTCTGGTGTTTACTCTGTGGTGAGTTGTAACACATTCCCTTGTCAATCTGAGCAGTGAAAGAGCCACACGCACCCGTACTCTGGTGTTTACTCTATGGTGAGTTGTAACACATTCCCTTGTCAATCTGAGCAGTGAAAGAGCCACACACACACGTACTCTGGTGTTTACCCTATGGTGAGCTGTAACACTTTCCCTTGTCAATCTGAGCAGTGAAAGAGCCACAGGCACATGTACTCTGGTGTTTGCTTTATGGTAAGTTGTAACGTATTCCCTTGCCAGTCTGAGCGGTGAAAGAGCCACACACACATGTACTCTGGTGTTTACTCTATGGTGAGTTGTAACACTTTCCCTTGTCAGTCTGAGCAGTGAAAGAGTGGTACGCAGATGTACTCTGGTGTTTACTCTATGGTGAGTTGTAACACATTCCCTTGTCAATCTGAGCAGTGAAAGAGCCACAGGCAGGTGTACTCTGGTGTTTACTCTATGGTGAGTTGTAACACATACACTTGTCAGTCTGAGCAGTGAAAGAGCCCCAATCACATGTACTCTAGTGTTGAGAGAAGCCAGACTGAATTTTTAAAGTTAATTTAAAAAAAAAAAAAAACTCCAGGAGAAACCTGACAGCATTTCTGAAAAAAGCTGTTGTGTAACACCATTAAACAGGTAGAGCTCTGGGCCTACTTTTACAAAACTGTTTGAATCAATTTTTGGTAACTTATCCCGAAAATCACATGGTGCCTAAAATACTTGTGCTACTGTAATTCTTCAAGCTTTTTGCATGGTTGCAAGTGTTTAATCAGAGGTATTCTGAAGGCATTATTCTGTGCAGACTGATGAAATTATACTTTTTGTCAAGACGTGAAATTGGTGAATCCAGTCATTGTAGTTTTGTCTAAAAAAAAATAAAATATAAATGTGCATAAAATTTCACATGCGAAAAAGTTGAGGAATTAGAGTAGTATGATGATTACAAAGTGATTTACATAGCTACATATCAAAACTGCCGGCTTTGTATAAGGGAAATATTCTTGAGTAGGGCGTAAAACAAAGTCAGAGTAGTAAATAATTCATATCAAAACTCCCCATTCGGTTATTTATCTCCCTTTGTACTTGACATACTTCCAATATGACAATCTAAGTGCCCACCAATTCACCAATTTAGGAACAGATTCAGGTCTGCTGGGCGGTACTGTGTAGTAATGCGTCTTATTGTACAATCTGGTTACCGAGTATCTGCTCTGCTGTAGGAATTAAAACTGCCTGTGGTCGTGGTCATGTGGTTAATAGGGAGCTCAGTGGAGTAATAGTGTGTTGTTTCAATCCCATGTTGTGACCGGGTGTAATCATCAATTCCCCTGATTCCTCTGTTTCTGGGGTCTGTTGTTTCAATCCCATGTTGTGACCGGGTGTAATCATCAATTCCCCTGATTCCTCTGTTTCTGGGGTCTGTTGTTTCAATCCCATGTTGTGACCGGGTGTAATCATTGAATCCCCTGATTCCACTGTTTCTGGGGTCTGTTGTTTCAATCCCATGTTGTGACCGGGTGTAATCATTGAATCCCCTGATTCCACTGTTTCTGGGGTCTGTTGTTTCAATCCCATTTTTTGACCGGGTGTAATCATCAATTCCCCTGATTCCTCTGTTTCTGGGGCCTGTTGTTTCAATCCCATCTTTTGACCGGGTGTAATCATCAATTCCCCTGATTCCTCTGTTTCTGGGGTCTGTTGTTTCAATCCCATGTTGTGACCGGGTGTAATCATCAATTCCCCTGATTCCTCTGTTTCTGGGGCCTGTTGTTTCAATCCCATCTTTTGACCGGGTGTAATCATCAATTCCCCTGATTCCTCTGTTTCTGGGGCCTGTTGTTTCAATCCCATCTTTTGACCGGGTGTAATCATCAATTCCCCTGATTCCTCTGTTTCTGGGGCCTGTTGTTTCAATCCCATGTTGTGACCGGGTGTAATCATCAATTCCCCTGATTCCTCTGTTTCTGGGGTCTGTTGTTTCAATCCCATGTTGTGACCGGGTGTAATCATCAATTCCCCTGATTCCTCTGTTTCTGGGGTCTGTTGTTTCAATCCCATGTTGAGACCGGGTGTAATCATTGAATCCCCTGATTCCACTGTTTCTGGGGTCTGTTGTTTCAATCCCATCTTTTGACCGGGTGTAATCATCAATTCCCCTGATTCCACTGTTTCTGGGGTCTGTTGTTTTCAATCCCATGTTGTGACCGGGTGTAATCATTGAGTCCCCTGATTCCACTGTTTTTAGGGTCTTCTTGGCTCTAAGCACAATTAACAATTGTTACATGAAATTCATTGAAGATCACTTTCTACCAGTGTAATATACATATGTACATGACCTGTGGAAAAGCTTGTAGATTACTGAGCAAAGGTTGGTGGTTTATTTTGTATTTCCTCTTGAAACTAACTGTGAAAATGTCTTTGAGCACAGTGTTAATCGTGAATCAAATAAGTAAGTAAATAAATCTGTTCTATATTGCGCAGGGACCTTTCTGTTAATTACCGTGCTGTTGAGTTTTTATTAACAAAAGTTTATAATTTTCTGTTCTTCTTCAGATATTACGGTTGTGTTTGCGATACACGTTGGAAAAAGACGTCATGATGTTTTCCAATGGGTTAGAGTTGACGCGGAACGAGCTACAAGCTGGAGGATTTGGATCTTTAACAGACACGATTTTCAACTTTGCAGCTTCGTTGAAAAGAATGGACGTCGATGAATCAGAGTTCTCAATTCTATCAGCAATATGTTTAGTAAGCGGAGGTGAGTTGCAGTGAACTCTTTGGTTTTGGAACAATGCCTGTTGCCCTTGAATTGTTAGCAGGTGGATTATATCAGGGGGGGTCGTCAGGTATCTGGTGGAGACGTGGTGGAGACCACCTATCAGCGAATGTCTCTTTGGTGTTTTCACCAATGAGTGACTACTCTCTCTCATCTCTCCAGCAATCAGCCAATCGGTCCCTCTTGTGATTTCACCAATGAGTGACTACTCTCTCTCATCTCTCCAGCAATCAGCCAATCGGTCTCTCTTGTGATTTCACCAATGAGTGACTACTCTCCCTCATCTCTCCACCAATCAGCGAATCTGTCTCTCTTGTGTTTTTACCTATAGGTGACTACTCACTTTCTTCTCTCCACCAGTCAGAAAATCTGTCTCTCTTGTGTTTTCACCAGTGATTGACTACTCTCTCTCATCTCTCCAGCAGTCAGTAAATCTTTTTACCTTGTCTCTCCACTAATCAGTGAATCTTCCCTCTTGTCTTTCCATCAATCATCGAATCTTTCTGTCGTGTCTCTCCATCAATCAGTGAATCTTCCCTCTTGTCTTTCCATCAATCAGCGAATCTTTCTCTTGTGTCTCTCCATTAGTCAGTGAACTCTCTCTCTTGTCTCTCCGCCAGTCAGTGAATCTTTCTCTTGTGTCTCTCCATCAGTCAGTGAACTCTCTCTCTCGTCTCTGCGCCAGTCAGTCACCCTGTTGCTTCTCCAGCAATGAATCTTTCTCTACTCTCTCTGAAACTTTCTCTTTCTTCTCCACCAATCCATGTTCTTCACAAGACAATAACACGAGTTACTAATCATTCTGATTATTTCTCACACCACCCCTCTGCACCCCACCCAACCAGTAAGTCCTGAAATGTCTTTTTCAGATCGCTCTGGTTTGGGAAGACCCCGAGAGGATAGAGCAGATGCAAGAGCCAATCCTGGAGGCCCTCAAGCACTATATCAGGTCACGCAGACCCACCCAGCCACACATCTTTGCCAAACTGCTCATGAAGTTGACTGACCTGAGAAGCTTGAGTGTTAAAGGTAAGTGTTACCATGGTAATAGTAATTGGTCCCATAAATCTCCATTTGCATTGTTTTTTTTTTTTTGTTTTGTGTTTTTTTTTGTATGTTAAATATGATGAGAAGACAGTTATTTGAATTATTCTAGATCATTGACTGCATTTCAGTATGTATACTTAATCCCGCTTAAGCCATGGTGCTAGAGCCGTGTAGTTTACTACCCTAATTTCTTGACCTTTTCTCCAAAAAAAGAGCAACTTCCATTGCACTTTATGGACCCTTTTAACTTGCCTGTGGTATCAAATCAACATCTGTTGAGTTGGCCATTTTCAGGACATCACAAAAAGTATAATTTTGTTAGTCAACACAGAACAGTGCCAGTTGTCAGATTTGAGAAGCTCGAGTGTTACAG
This sequence comes from Liolophura sinensis, assembly GCF_032854445.1. Taxonomy (NCBI): domain Eukaryota; kingdom Metazoa; phylum Mollusca; class Polyplacophora; order Chitonida; family Chitonidae; genus Liolophura; species Liolophura sinensis. The sequence continues at coordinate 9,479,587 of NC_088298.1, read as the reverse complement.
GCAAGCATTACCTTTGCAAGTCACTGGCCCTGTAGCTCTTCATAGCCCTTTGTAACTGCTCACTGATGCACAACTGCTCATGAAGTTGACAGACAGGAAGTGATGCCCTATTTCGTCTAATTTTTGGGACACCTGGTCTGCTCATTTTGGCCAGTATATATTTAATTGTAGCAGGAATATTGAATTTCGTTTTTTCTCGCATGATTAGATCATCTAATGAACAACATACTCATATCTTTACTTTTCCAAAAGGCTGGTAAAGAAATGTAATATTCTACTTTCAACACTACTAATATTTGTCACAAAAAATAGAAGAATTAGGGTAGTGACTACTTGCCAACTGTCACAGTGTCGTCTCAGTTTCCTCGTACCATAATGCTGGCCGCCGTCGTATAAGTGAAATATTATATTAAATATAAAACACCAATCAAGTAAATAAATAAATGAATCAGCGTCGGTTTACTCTCTATGCTATAGTCTTTTATAGTAGGAGTGTCTGAGTGTTAGAGATAAGTGACATGACGCGACACTTCCTTTTAAATGCAGCATATCTTCATTTGCTAAGGAGGGCAGCCGCAGTTAGGAGTGAACTGTTAATTTCTTTGGGTGGTAAAACTGTACCTAATGAGGTATATAATAATAATATCTTTATTTATTGAAGGTAGCTCGTTCAATTTACAATGAACAATTTTTCCTCAAAGCCTTCATAGATAAAACAGCATATAGGAATTATTAACAACACAACCAATAGTGCTGTCCCCGCAACTGTGACAACCAACGGGAGAAGTAGGGTAGTAAGAGACGGCCCACAGCTTTACGTCAGCTACCTGGTGAGGTTTTTATGGATATTGTCATTGGTGTCGTTAATAAAAACCTGACCAGGTCTCATCGTTCATGGAGTCTTGGTGACAGTATGAGGTTGACACCCGTGTGGCCATTAGCGCTGTTTAACATTCGTTGAAAACCTCTTGACTTCCACCAGTATGGTGTGCATATTTTACCTCCTATGAGGGAGAGTTCTTATCTAACTAGTCAGAGGTCATTGGTTTACCCTGATAATTTGCTTTCTTCCTCCGGTGAAACTGTGAGCTAGTGAAAAATTTGTGAGTATGGTGTTGAGCAGCAGTAAAGCTGACCACCATGGTAGAGGTGTTACCTAGTTATGGTTTAGTAAAGCAAATGGAACAGGTGTGACCAGTGTAGATGTGGTACTTGAGGATACCAAGTAGACACCAAGTCTACACTGATCGTTAATGTATCACCTGTAAATGTTATAAAGTAATGAATGAATGATTACTTTGTCAGTATTGCAGCCATAACGCTGTAAGTAGTAAGGTAATGAAGTGATTGTTTCGAAACAAAACAGAAATAATGTACATTGGAAACTTTCAAATTCAGCGTTTACTTGTATATGTGTTTTCAGGTGCTGAAAAGGTGCTTCATCTGCGATTAGAAATGCCAGGAGACTTACCTCCCTTGATTGTTGAAATGTTGGACCGTGAGGAGAACGTTTGCATTCCATAGTGATGGCAGAGGTTTTAGCCCGACACTACAGGGAGACAAAGAGAAAATGGAGGCTGGGTGGATGAAGTGGTGGAATGTGCTGGTGATATTCCTGGAAAGACAAACTGACAAAATATGTGATCCAATTTTTGAGGCGGCTGAAAACAGTGGTGATATGGTAGAATTTTTGTAGAAACCGGTTAAATATGAAGAGACTTGACAAAGCTGGAATGTCCTACAAGGCTGGATATATTCATGATTTGAAAGCACGGCATATTAATTTTTTTTCTAACTTCGCTGGAAAAAACTAATGTTTCAATGGCTGCTGTGCATTTGCGTATTTGTTTGATTTTTGCTATTGTTGCTAATTCTGCAAATAATAATTGTATGAATTCACTTGGCAAGGTAGTAGCTGTTAGATGAATTTAAATTTTGTACATAAACATCAGCTTCATTTATTTTATTTCATAAATCCCACTTCTGATATCAATGTCCATTTTACTGTGTTTGTGCTCTGGTATTTTTTGTGTTATCTTTTTCCCTTCTGTTCTGATTTACCCACTTTAGCTGAAATCTTTTAACAACAGCTTGATTTTATTCTAACTTGTCGTCCCCTAAAATCAGGTTCTAGGTAGAGACTTCTTGTCTGTTCAGATTTTCTGTGACTTTTGCTGAGGTGAGCTTAAAGCGTATTGTACTTTTTTGGGGCAGTGATGCAACAATGATACAAAATTAGTCCATGCATGGATAGGAGGTGTGTCTAAGTACATGACAGTATGGCTGAACATGAAGTTTTATTATCACTGACTTCAGGCTGTTCCATAAGATATATACCGAATTCCAGTTCCACAAAAAAAGTTTTTCTCAAGTCAAAATATGTAATTTCAGTATGATGCAACATATATTATTTTTGAAAGATCAAATTGTGGTAAATTAATTGTGAACATGACTCATTTTAGGTGACTCAACAGTTCAAACTGCTGTTATCCAATAGGAAACATTTCTGTTGCCTTCAAAATTTTTTACTCCAGCGAAAACAACATGGCTTTGTTGGATTATTCTTCTCAGTCTATAAAACATTTTTTTCACAAATGCAATTGTAAGAAATGACCCATTTACTGATGATAGGAAAGGTCATCTCCAGTAGTCGGAGAAATTCTGCATCATTTTTTCAAGAAACGAGACGAAATCTTATTCATTTATTTGAAGTAAACGAAAATAGAAAATTTGTGGTTGCAAAATGACCAAATTTTGTGTTTCGACACACGCACTATGTTTTTACTTTCTGGTAAGTTTGAAAAATAAAGACAATGTACTTCAAAATTGTTTTCAGCATAGTGGTCTTAAATGACTTGATTAAAGAAGTTGTGTGTTTTTGGAACAATTTTTGGTGGAATAAAACACTGAAAACATTGGAATTTTGGCCATTGCTTACAAGTGTAGTGAATCAAAACGGCCGACATCTAAATGTGGCACTGTGGATAGTGACACGTCTTCATGCTAGGCTGTAGACTGTTGTTCCAATGGAACTGTTATATAGACCCACTGCTGTCCAAAAAGTAAAATATTCTCAGGTAAATATTAATGATGCAAAAATATCATTGAATAACAAAACATTGTTTTCCTTGTGGGAAAAATGGAAAATTGTGCATATCAAGTTCAGTCTTCACAACACATCATATTTGCCTTTGTTTTTTTCTTTACGTGTTAATTTTTTTGTCGTAAATAAATAAATCACACGATAGCCTCTTCATTTTTTTCATGCAGATGTGTGTAATTAAGACGTGTTACCATGGTAATGGGAGACCTGTTCTCTGTAATGCTCTCAGGGGAAGATTTACTGTAACTTTGAGAAATGTTCTATGGAGATACAATGTTCTGTTCCAGGAAATGTTCTCATGTGAGGAAAATGTTCTCAGTGCTGAGAAAGAAATATTCTCCTTTGTGGCAAGATGTTTTCCGCTTGTGAGGAAATATTGCTCTGTATATGGAGAAGATGGTGTATGTTTTTGTTTTTTTTATTTGGGAAAGCAATCCGGCTGTTGTTGTTGATGATGATTGTGTTAATTTCATAGCCCAGGAAACATTTTAGAACTGAAGACTACAGAATGTCCTTCCCGTTGTTGTTCCCTTATATCTGTATATAGACCATACATGAACCTGTATACTTTATGTTATATTGCAAATATTCATAGCGGTAGACAGTTTGACCAAATTCTGTAAATTATCCGGTGCCTTCCCTTGTTCATATAGCAGTTACAGACATTTCAGTAATGTTTGTTACTTTTATTATTATTATTATTATTATTATCATTGTGGAATGTATCTGTAGGAAATATGTGACGCCATTATGCTCCCCTATATTAAATGCTGTGTATGTGTTTCGATGACTTTTCACATAAACCTTTGATCATCATGACTGATCATCATGATCATCATTGATTGACATGACTGTAAGGTTTAACTCACAGGCTCCCGGGGCTTATTTCACAAAGCCATTTCTGACTTGAGTGAAAATTTGCAATGTGTGTAGTAATTATTATTGCACTGTAGTATTTAAAATTTGGAACATTTAAAAAGTATTAAAATCAGGTAGATCAGCTGAGACTTTTCACTTCAAGTCCAGGTAGTGCTAATCTGAAAAATGAGACCCTTTTGCACTCAGATACGCTTTATAAAGGTTTTTGATACTTCATGGGTAACTGGATCAGTAGTCATAAAGTAGAATAAAACACGGGTAGTCGTAACTTGAAGAATGAGATCATTTTATGAGTACAAAATTGACGAAAGGGTATCATTTTTATGAGCGCAAAATTGGCAGGAAGATATGTTACGAGTTCAAAATTAGAAGAAAGATATTTTATGAGCGCAAAATTGAAAGGAGGATATCATGTTAAGGGCACAAAATTGAATGAAGAATATCATTTATGAGGACAAAATTGGAAAAGGATATCACTTTATGAGCCCAAAATTGAAAGCAGAATATCATGTTATGAGTTTAAAATTGAAAGGAGGATATCATGTTAAGGGCACAAAATTGAATGAAGAATATCATTTATGAGGACAAAATTGGAAAAGGATATCATTTTATGAGCCCAAAATTGAAAGCAGAATATCATGTTATGAGTTTAAAATTGAAAGGAGGATATCATGTTAAGGGCACAAAATTGAATGAAGAATATCATTTATGAGGACAAAATTGGAAAAGGATATCATTTTATGAGCCCAAAATTGAAAGCAGAATATCATGTTACGAGTTTAAAATTGAAAGAATATCATGTTACGAGTTTAAAATTGAAAGCAGAATATCATGTTACGAGTTTAAAATTGAAAGCAGAATATCATGTTACGAGTTCAAAATTTGAAGGAGGATATTTTATGAAGACAAAACTGAAAGCAGGATATCATTTTATGAGTACAAGATTGGAAGAATGAGTTGATTTTATGTGTACAAATCATTTCAATCTTCGGATTAACTATAGCGTTTAAGGTGAAAAGTGTTATGTTGAGACAAATAGGTGCAAATTTATATGCTTAGGTTTGTAATTTGACTCGAGTCAAAAATCTCTTTGTGGAATCGACCTCAAGACTCATGCCCGAAAAGTGTGAATTTTTCCCTCACGATTTTGTAAAAGACACTGTACTTCACGCCTAGAATCAGCTATTAAAGTGGCAACGATGGACGTGAAGCTGGAGTTCTTCAGTAATTTGAGGTGACAAAGTTGAGTTACAAATTCATTCACCAACAGTCTGGGATGGGGAAAATGGGGGAGCGTGTTTGCTGTTATTGTCATTGGCATTAGATACATACTGATATTTTACTCATTGCGGCATTCTGATTGGTCATTGAAGCAGTCATTAGCATACTATGGACATGCATGTAGTCTTCAGTTGTGTCAAATATGAAATTTGTTATGGAGCATGGCTAGGAGTTTGTATATATATTTGAATGTTTCGTTCGTTTTCTGGGGTGTTTTTTTTCTCTGTACAACAGGGTTATATGTATAGCAAAATACCAAAAAAGAGCAATGGAAATATAGTGGAACAATCCAACCCTTGCTCTTTTTGAATTTCCAGATGTGATCAGCTTTTTTTGCCAAAGCTTTTTGTCAGTTGTTACCAGTGTCGGATTTTCAAGGTATCTTATAATAATAATAATAATCAGATTTTCATTGGGTGATTTGAAATGAATTCGAGTGATCCTGATTGGCCTAGAAGTCATAGAGGGTTGGCTTGATTGGCCGGTTTTGAACTTTTGTAGAAGCTGTTGAGTGATACGATTGGATAATGCTGTAGCACAGTCCATTCGCCCTGTCCATTAATATATGTAGTTCAGTTACACCATGATCTTTTTTTTTTTTCGATAATTTACAAAACGAATTCCCGGTGAATCTCAGTGAATCCTTCTTAATAGTAGAAAATGTGGACGTTGACACTTTTTCAGGTGCTTTGTTAAACTGCGTAACTAAGTGTAATTGTGGTTGAACATACCATTTTCCTAATCGATGCATATCTCTTGTGTTCCATAATGTGAATTCCACCAGTCTGAGAACTTATGGTTGCATACTCAGTTAAATATCCTTCCTGTCTTTCTGGCCTATTCTGTCAAAAACCATAAGTACATATGATAAGAAATTCTGTATGTATAGAGTTACTTGTACACCAGAAGTTCCAGTTCCTTGTAAATCCAGCAGTTTGTCATGTACAGCTTGGAAACAAGGCACAGCGTTGTTTTGACCTGTTATAATGTTATGGCTAATCCTTTCTTGGACAGAGTTTGTTTAAAAAAATGAATAACATACCTTCAGAAGGCATTTTCACTCCATTTAATACTCATAACTAACTCTCTAGTTAGTCCTCGTGACTTAGGAATTTTGATAGAGATGACAACTTCTTACGAAAGATGAAGGATTTTTTGCTTTTTGAAGGTGAGCTCAAGGTTATACGCTCTTTGCAGCATATCCAATCAGGACGCATCACTCAAACAGTGCATCATTCACAATGGCATAATACAAGGCGAAAATACCAACCTGGTGAAGAAAGTGTTCTGTGGTAAAACTATAGATACGATAGTTTATTTTTGCGTTGAGACCTTAACGTTATCTTTGGACAATACTGGACCTTATATTTTTCATCTTTGTAGCAAATATGTTCATGTGTAATGTTGATCATATTATAGAAGCATTTTCAGCTAAAGGAGTAAATACCAAATGACTAGTTGGCTACAGGCTTGTAGAGATGAAGAGGTTATCTGTGGCATTTGTTAGGGAACACTAGGGAAAACAAAGTCTTCATTGTTGAGACATTGAGAGTAGAATTTGATGTAGCTTAAGTTTATCACTTGTGGTTTCTTTCTGTATTTGCTTTACAAAACTGATTTTCTAGGAATCCAGACTAAACAGGCAGGCTTGTTAGAGCTGGTTAATTTGAATTTAGTGTTTTCAACAGATACGTATAGCTGCTTCATCAGATTAGCTTCCTGTATTCTGCCGTTTACATTTATGTCCAACTGAAAGGGTTTTTTTAAGTTCAGCATTACTTGCGCCTGGGATTAAGATAGACAGCAGTCTTAATCCTTGCTTGCATCTGCTCTGATCAGATTCAGTCGTAGAATACTGTATCTCTTATTTTAGGACAGATAGTAAAAGTGCTGAAGCTAAAAATTGCATTTATCCTCATCAGTTTTGTGATAAAGGAAAGATCATGAATGGATATGCGTTCTGTGGATGGACTGAAAATAGAAACTGTTACAATTATATGTGTATTGACATGAAAAGGGCAGACAAGATGTCCTAAAAACTAGAAGAATTTATAATGTCTGCTAATTAGTGGTGTTAAGTAAACGTGGATGGTACAAAGGCTTCAAGCTTTTATGTCTAGAATCCTAGAATAAGCTTGCATAGTCCTAATACTGAGAACATTAATATTAGTTTGATTTGTGGTTTTGTTTTTGTTTTGTTTTTTTGTTTTTTTCGCTCTCTCATGTTGGTTAAAGAGGAGGAAGAATGGGGCTGTTACACATGTTTAAATGTCCTTAGTGAAATGCAGTGAAAATTTCTAATATTAGACTGACATGCCAATGCACCATTTAATGATTTTGGAAGCATTTTGGTTTGGTAATAATGTAAGTTTTGCTTACAGGGCAGTGTGAGGTTTTTAAAATATGGTACAGTTTAATGAAATTCAGATAAATAAGTTGGATTGGAATAGATTTGCATTTTGTTTCGTATTCCACTGTCATTTAATGAAAGCTTCTCAAATGAAAATGAATAAGTGGTATGGTCAGACTTTGTCACCATACTAACTATGGGGGTAAAGGTCTGAAGGAACCTTTTGGTTTTGTGAATACTGGGAAATCATGTCTCAAAACTGCAAGTATTGTCAAAAGTATCAGATGTACATTATTTTCTATGCAGAAACCAATTCAACACGGGTATTATGATACTGATCAAAATGATTTTGGAAAAAAAACAAAAAACAAAAACAACAATGTATTCCAAAAGAAAACAATATGCATCTACTCGAGTATTAACATTCGCAAGGAATACTTTATCTTTATTCGTCTCCAGAATGTGTTTACCATGGCAACCACTAGCCACTGCCATTTTGGCTAAGTGTGTATTATTACATTGTTACATCTGTCAGATTATGTCTACATTATTCATTTGTCATAAAGTTGATGTCATTATACGTGCCACTGTTCCGATTTACCACCAGCTTGTTAAGTATTTCATTATATACTGTTAATACAAGATCTATTGTACTATGTTTGTGTACCATTGCTGCAGGATCCCTTGTACTAGTTTTTGTACCATTGCCACAAGATCTACTGTATGAGTGTCTGTACCATTGTTACAAGATCCATTGTACTAGGGGGTTGTACCATTGCTATTGCATCAATTAATTGCACAAGTGTCTGTACCATTGTTACAAGATGTGTTGGACTAGTGTTGGTATTATGCTATGGTATCTGTTGTACTAGTGTTCATACATTGTTACAAGATCCGTTGTCTGTGCTATTGCTATTGCTATGGCAACTATTGTACTAGTGTCTGTACCATTGCTATGACACATATTATGCTAGTATCTGTACCATAGTTACAAGATCTATTGTACTAGTGTCTGTACCATTGCCATAGCAAGTGTTGCACTGATATCTGTACAATTGCTAATGTGTTCATTGTACTAGTGTTGCCACCATTGCTATGGCATCTATTGTACTGGTGTTGCCACCATTGCTATGGCACCTATTGCACTAGTATCTGTACCATTGCTGAGACATCTATTGTACAGGTACCATTATTATGACACTGGTACCACCAGGGTTTCATACAACTAATGTTAGGTACCATTACTGTGGGGTGCAGCGAGCTTAAGTGTCTTCATCTGTATGAACACCACTACCACATGAAAAACTCCACGGGGTAAATGACCTGAAGTCTTGCCCATGACAGAGTTGCACATTCTTCCTGATTCCGAAAGTTCCTTTGATTGTAGTCAAGTGTTAAGAGGGTTTTCCTTGAAATTAAGGTAGGTTTATATCCTAAGTTTCAGAACCAAAAGTGACCCCCTATAACATTTAGTTACTTCTAAAAATGTCTTTTTGAGGCAAACTTTTAGGACATTTAAGTGATGGATTTAGCTGGTTTTTAGTTCATTGTTTTGGGGATGTCGCTTTGTGAAACATGTACCTGAGCCCAGTACTGATTTGCTTCACTTCATTTAGATCATTTACCAGAAGTTAAGGTTTTAGCCTAAATCATTGTTTTCTGGATGTTGCTCTGTGGCAGACAGGCATAGTGGACATGTATTTGTTCCTAGTTCTGATCTGTTATGACTACCAGGCTAGTGGGATGTTGTTGGTATGTGTGAATATGCTTGCCTGCATTTTCATTAAATCCCAGATGTTAATATAACAGCCATTGATTGATATTATCACAAATTTGTACACTGAGATCAACATCATTATTTTGTGGGCTTCATTGCTCATCCGTTGTTCGTAGATATGTACGTGCATATTTTCTTTTCTTTTCGCAAAGCTGTTGAAATCCATGACAGATTTTCTAACTTTCAACATATCCATGTATTTTTTTTGTTGTTGTCGTTGCTTAAGGAACAGCTTTGCAAACTATCATTGAAAAGGTCTGTGTTATATGTTAATGTGTCTATTATTTCGATGGCATCTGTTAACACTGGCATCCATAATGCACCCATGCAAAGCCTTGAAGGGTTTCAACCTTGAAAAGTAATTTTTCAAGGTCAGGACCAAAAACGGCTGTTGTGTGGTTACACACTGTGTTGTTGACCCTGTTAATTGTCTCACGATACAAATCCATGCGTCATTGTACAAATCATCGACTCATTTCATCTGTCAGGGTAATAATGACTGTATCGGGTCTTTTTAAATAAACCTTGATTTGTAAAGAAAACTTTTGAGGCTTTTTTTGTTGGTATAAAACATTCAGTGATAATGTGTCATTTAACTTCAATCATTCAGCAGTAATCTTACCAAGACAAAGTCATTCCTCTGCATGTAGAGCCATTTGTTTAGTGAGACCAATTAAATTTCATAGCGTAGTCTGAAGTAACCTTATAACTCCCTTGGTGCAGTCATCATATCATACAAACCTCCAAAGTGTAGTTGGAAAGCTACTAACTCCCATTATGTAGCCAGATAGCTACAAGCCTCTATGGTGTAGTCAAAAGCTACTTACATCCTAGGTATGGTCCAAAAGCTACATGTGAAACACCCAATGTGTGGTCAGATAGCTACAAACCTCTGTGGTGTAGTCAGAGAGCTACAAACATCAAAGGTATGGTCAGATAGCTACAAACATCCAATGTGTGGTCAGAAAGTTATAAACATCTAAGGTGTGGTCAGAAAGCTACGTGTACAAACACCCAAGGTGAGGTCAGATAGCTACAAACCTCTATGGTGTAGTCGGAAGCTACAAATGTCCAAGGTGTAGTCAGGGAATCTACAAACATCCTAGGTGTATTTGGGAAGCTACAAACATCCTAGGTGTAGTCAGGAATCTACAAACATCCTAGGTGTAGTCGGAAAGCTACAAACATCAAAGGTGTAGTTGGGAAGCTACAAACATCCTAGGTGTAGTCGGGAAGCTACAAACATCCTAGTGTAGTCCGGAAAGCTACAAACATCCTAGGTGTAGTCAGGGGAATCTACAAACATCCAAGGTGTAGTCGGAAAGTTACAAACATCCTAGGTGTAGTCGGAAAGCTACAAACATCCTAGTGTAGTCGGGAATCTACAAACAATCTTGATTTAGTCGGAAAGCTACAAACATCCTAGGTGTAGTCGGAAAGCTACAAACATCCTAGGTGTAGTCAGGAAGCTACAAACATCTTAGGTGTAGTCAGGAAGCTACAAACATCCAAGGTGTAGTCGGGAAGTTACAAACATCCAAGGTGTAGTCGGGAATCTACAAACGTCCTTGGTGTAGTAGGAAAGCTACAAACATCCTAGGTGTAGTCAGGGAATCTACAAACATCCTAGGTGTAGTCAGGAAGCTACAAACATCTTAGGTGTAGTCAGGAAGCTACAAACATCCAAGGTGTAATCGGGAAGCTACAAACATCCTAGGTGTAGTCGGAGGCTACAAACATCCTAGGTGTAGTCAGGAATCTACAAACATCCTAGGTGTAGTCGGAGGGCTACAAACATCCTAGGTGTAGTCGGGAAGCTACAAACATCCTAGGTGTAGTCGGAAAGCTACAAACATCCTAGGTGTAGTCGAAAAGCTACAAACATCCTAGGTGTAATTGGGAAGCTACAAACATCCAAGGTGTAGTCGGGAATCTACAAACATCCTAGGTGTAGTCGGAGGCTACAAACATCCTAGGTGTAGTTGGAGGCTACAAACATCCTAGGTGTAGTCGGGAATCTACAAACATTCTAGGTGTAGTCAGGAAGCTACACTATGCAACCAGTGAATAATGTGTCCTAGGTGTAGTCAGGAAGCTACAAACATCCTAGGTGTAGTCAGGAAGCTACAAACATCCTAGGTGTAGTCAGGAAGCTACAAACATCCTAGGTGTAGTCAGGAAGCTTCACTACGAAACCAGTGAATAATGTGTTTAGACCAAATCAGCCAGGAAGGGTCACAAGGTATATTATAGACTTTGTTCATTTGATAGGAGGCATAGGAAGTACTGGACAACTGTTCATTTGAATGAAGACAGTCAGTGATCTGGGTGGGAAAACTCCTATTGCCCGCAGTAACCCACCAGCTTCTGGATTGTATGCTAAAACACCTATTATAGTCCCAAGGATGTTTTCACCAATTAATCACCATGCTGTACGAGCTGGGAGTAAAATTTGTATGATTTTTCACCAACTTGGTATTTATTTATTTAACTGGAGTATACCCCATACTCCAGAATATTTCACTTACACAAAGGTGAACAGCACAATGGGACTGCTTCGGTGTCCTAGTGGTAAGAGTGTCTGCCTCAAAGTCAGGAGACCCAAAGTCGGGTCATACCAAAGACTTATAAAATTGCTGCTGCTTTGCCTGGCACTCAGCAGTGAGAGGTTAGAGCAAGGAAACATGACTGGTCGGTCCAGTGTCGATATAATGTTACTGGGCGGGGTGTCATGTCTGGTGTCTTCAGCATGATACTTCAGTGGAGGCAGCACTTTGGCAACATGGACCCGCTGTACCACAAGACACAGTATATGCACATACACCTACTGACTCCTCCTCAGCATAGCATAGGGCGGTTTGTTACTGGACGATTCACAGAAATATTGGTAATTTACAGACAAACTTTTCCACAAGTAACCCCCTGAATGCTAACGATGCCAGGCACTTTCAGTCTACTCACCACCACATCAACCTTTCTGATGAGGTGTGGGCTTCTGTAATCTTATCTAAACTTCCAAAAATAAGTAATAACAAAATTGAATTTTTGTGAAAGAGTGAAGATTTTATTTGAGAATGCATTACCCCATAGCACAAATCATGGCAACGAATTCTATACATTTTTCCTTTTTTTTTTACATATTTTATACATTTACAATTGACATTTAATCACTGAGTAGTTTTAATAAGCAGTATATCAGCAATTATAGATGAGAAGCTAACAATGGACTCAAAACATGCAGTGGAAGGAGGAAAAGTGTAGTTGTATGCTGCAAAAATATTATCAATTCAAACATGACACATCATCAGCACATGACTGAGCCTACAGCCGAGCAAATTAAGGCTTTGCACTCCTGTAATGAGATGAGCATGTTATCTCCTGTTCGCCTGTCATTTCTATCATTTGGAAGAAATAATTTCACTTTACACGAGTTGTAACCCCAATCTGACCTGTTCAACCATGCATGGCAAGTTTACATGTCATATTCTTTACTTTTATAGCTACAATGGTTACATACTCCAAGCCTTGTTCGCAAAGCAATATGAGGTTTGTTTCAAAAAGAGACATTTCATATACTAGTGGCTACATTCTTCACAACTGCATACTCTCTGGTCTTGAACGGAATCCACTGACAAAATGTACAGACATCCGCAGTTATCTTGCATAAATGCTTTTGTCTGGGTAATAACACAGTTGATTTGCATTGTCTTTATCTAAACAGGCAATACAACAGATTTCTAAAGTTTTTGTGCCAGGACACAAAAACACAGAAAAATATGAATAGTATATAATACAGGATCATCATGTAAGACCACACAAAAACGTTCCCTGGCTACAATTTCTTCATGTATTCATGCATGCTGTCTTTACACACTGCTTGTCGCATTGTTGAATGTGAATCAGTTATTTACAGATGGCATCTGCTCTCTTTCTTCATACAAGAGGATGGACGAACATTTGGCGAATTACAAGCTTCTACACTTCGCTACTAGGAATGACCACTTTTGATCATGTTCACTCTCATCAGTGACATTTAATTCACGGTCACAATTCTCATAACAACAGTGAAAAAACACTAACTAGCCATGAGTGCCGTGTCAAAACCATTTCTGAAAATAAACACCAAAACGAAGATTGACCACTTTTGAAGTAAGATCTACTTTCAAAAATACAAACTAACCCATTTTGAAATTATCCTGAAATTAATATTAACCACTTTTGATTGAACTAAGTTCCATTTTTGAAAACAAAAAATTGAGAAATTGAGCATTTATGGAAAAAAGCATGTTTTCATTTCAAATTTGGAAAATCATCAAAGTAGCCAGCATGACAAACTGAGTCAACTTTTGTTTAACTGGTATTTATTTCAAAAACAGCATCCAAAATATGACAAAAAGAACAGAATTGTCATTCCTCTGGCACCTCCCAGGAAGGAGTGAGTGAGTGAGTGAGTGCTGGGGTTTAACGTCTTACTTCCCAAGAAAAAATATAATGCACACTACAACTGACAGCAGTCAAAATCCAGTGGTGAGAAAGGGTGTTCACTACTTGCACTAATAAATGCTCTCTTGTGTTTCCCACGGATATATGATCAAAACGTACCAGCTACATAAATAGAAGAAGCCTGCTTAAACATCCCCACTATATTAGTTAACCTACATTATTATTACTATCTTTTAAAACTACTTTTGTTACCGTCCCGCACTGTGTCAAATGCATGCAACAAGAACAATTTTGAGAGGCAGCGTATGCATGTATATACAGCACTGCAGCTGAAACGTGTGCTTTTTTGATCTGTGTTTCTCATATGCACATCTCTTATCAAATCATCCGATTGTGAAATGTGAATGGATTACATTCTGATTACTGGAATCTTATGAACTGAACGCTTTGAGATTCTACGAGTGTACCATAATACTGGATATTATTTACTTCTTTGATTTTGGTTGTTTTCATTAAAACACGATTCAAAATGCATAATGCTAGTCAGTGTTGTACTCATACAATGAAGATGTCTCCAGTTTTATAAGAAACTCGACAGAATTAGAAAAAAAAAAAGTTTCAAGAACACCTTATAGAAGAGCTAAAATGGTTTATAAGGTATAACTGAAGTGTGATCAAGAATAATATCAGCGCTATTTGTTAAATTTTCAGCACTTCAGTGCCACCTCACTACGTTAATGCAAGATAACGTGCCAAGGCCAGCCTTAGAATAAGGACCTGCTAACGTCCAGCAGCAGGACCATAACATCACTTTGTTGACATCAAATGTTTCTTTCCCAGCTCATCGTGGCGAACAGCATCACATTACAGCAGAAACTGACACATTGTAACATTACAGACGTTTTGCTAAAATCCATTTTTGAAGTAACAATGGCTCAAAGTCTATACAAGCTTCACACTTGCGCCACCTAGCGGGATTAAAAAATATGTGGCCTCCCCAGTGTGCTGGGAATAAGGCAGACATCACCTTACATAAGGCAAATATGACCTTACGTAAGGCAAACTTGCTGGAATGACGTCAAAAGCACCACAAGAGGATTACCTGTGGCCATACTTCAACCCTACTTGAGGCTGATCCAGATTACCTTAATCCTTATCTGTTAACTATTGTTTTTAAACCAACTGAATAAGCTCTTTAAGAATTATTGTAATTTTTCTATCTGTTTTGGTTGGAAAGGGGGGGGGGGATGAAATGATATCTAAAAACTTTTCAGCTCTTTTTGACAAAATGGGTTGTACAAATACATGACGCAGCCAGGTTCCATTATTAGAACTGTCTATTCGTTTGTCATGCATGTTACCATAATGGTTGAAGCAAAACAATAACAGTAAAAACAGGAATGACTGTTACAAATCCTACAAATAACAAACAATTTTATCCAAAGTTGCAGCCCAATCATTGTATTCACACCTCAGTATGATCCCAACGAGGAAAAAAATTTGTACAACAACTTGATTATCTGTGAAGTATTCAAATTGCCACAAAAATGCAAATAATAAATACGTATTTTATACAATCCATTACTTCTCTGTACATCATGGAATATCTTAAATCTGAAGCCAGTAACTACCATTGAAATTCAATGCTCAACTAGGCTGTATCAAAATGTCTACATTTTGTGTATTGTATGTACCCATTTTGAGGAACTCTTCCTGGACTCACTATTTCCACTTTCCAGTATTCCACTTCCATGTTTCCCGATTTTCTTGAATATTTCAACAGTAAAATCTTAAACTATTCCCAGTAAATGTCAACCTCAAGATTCTTCTTATAAAGTTGTTAAATCTATTTAGTCAATTCTTACACAGGCATCCAGGACGCGCTACAGGCATCCAGGACGCGCTACAGGCATCCAGGACGCGTTACAGGCACACCACAACTGCACCACATGGAAACGACAGGCAATTGGCCAGTCTTTAAAGAACTTGCATCCTTACTGCAGTACCTTCTGCAATTCTTCAGCCTTTCCGCATGTTTACAAAGTGTTTAATCAAGCCGATTGTGAGTGCATCATCCTCTGTAGACTAACAAAGTTATACTTTTTGTGCAGCCCTGAAATTGGACAATCCAACCAATGTAACTAAGTTTTCAAATTGCACCGAAAGTTGGTCTTTCACATTTGAAAAGGTTGAGGAATCAGGGTAATTCATGTTATATTTCACCTAATATTATGAAGTTGCCATTTTTATAAAGTTATGAATACAGGGTACAGGGGATTCTCACAGACACATACGGGTTATCAAAACAGCATTCACAGTGAGCACCATTCCGTTATCATTTGACAACACCTTAGTCTTTGTTGAGCAGTTTACTAGCAGGGGATGTGTTCATGGGTGAAATTAGGGCATGGTGTGTGGGTGAGTGGATGCAGAGAGGTGGGGGTGGATGGGTGCTGCAGGTTTTTACGGTTGGTGGTGCAGGGTTTTGGGCCAGGTGGGTGGCTGGGTATATTTACAGCACAGGGAGGGGAAAAAAACAGAGGTAAGAGAGATAAATATTCTCACACTGGAATTTTGAGGGTATTCCAAGAAACTCCAACACAGCTGGGAAGATAAACAACACAGAAACTATCTGTGATGTCTATAGCATATGTACAACATTCATGCTGCATACATGTTCAAAAAATGATAAATATTAAGAAGCATTTTTCAAGTGGTGCTTGATTCTTGATTCTGATTGATTCATCCACCTTAGGGGGCCACTTACAAGTTTTTTTTTGAAGGTGTTGGCATCAAATATTTATTTTAACTTTTATTTTTACTTCCTGCTGAAAAGGCATTTTTGGGTGAAACACAGTACTACAGAACTTAAAGCTGAAAATTTAGCCTGAAAATTAGAAAATTCAGAAAACTAAACTTTTTGGATTGAATGCTACGTTAAGGTTGGTCACTCTTATACAAAATTCAGGACCAAGTTTCCCAAAGATGTAGTACATTTACGATAATTGTACACATAGGAAAACGGTATGGTAATAGTGATGTACCAAATATCGCACAACAAAGGTACTACAAAAAAAAATGTTGTGCACCACTTTGTCAACCTGGGCCCTGATTTCACAAGTTCCTTTCATTTGGTCTCTGGATGGCTGTTTTTCATTGACCAGACCACACCAGACAACCTGGGGGTACTCCTCATTTGTATTTACCATGCATTTGATACTGTGTTTATATACATCTTTTGTGTTCATGTATACTCCATGTGTTCATCTTTGCCAACTGACATATTACTGTGTTCAATTATTTGTACAGGGGAAGCCATCTTGAGGAAATAAAATTTCATAACTTGGTCACAGATGTTACATATAGACGTATGTATACATATCTAAAAAAACAAAAACAAAACAAACAAAAAAACTCAAAACAAAAACATCCTCTTGGTTTGTACAAAAGCTGGTTCAAAGTCACAGTGTATATTATCTTGGGTAGTTGATCATGAGGCTGCTGTTTGGGGCGTTTCAACAACCGACGCCGGTGTCGTCGAGTTTATCGCAGAATTGGGCTTTGATGATGTATCTGCAACTGTGTTTGGTGTAGCATTTGAGGGTACTGATGGGGTCTGCGCCGGAGTGGACGAGGTTGCGTCCTTGATGTGCGAGGTAACGTTTACCCCTGGGGCAGCTGTTGCTGTGACTTCTGGGGCAGCAGTGGCTGCTACTCCTGAACCCTCCGGCACACCTGTGTTATTCATGGAGAAGTTAGGTAAAGGTGTTGGGGTGGGCAGCTGTAAAGGCATAGCGGGCATCGGCAATGTGCCTGGTAAGGCAGCTCCTGCAAAGTGAAAGTGAAAGTAAGAAACACTACACTGTTTTACATGCACAGCTACATGTAGTTTGTTTTCCTTTCAAGAAAGGAACACTTAATCATATGCAATGAAAATCCCATTTCTTCTGAAAGACACATTTAATATAAAAATCATTTTAATGAACGGCATTTGTAAAATTTAAATGCATTATTGGCTGACTGACTAAATATGGCGTTATGTTGTATTCAACAATATTTCAATTATACCACAGTAGTAAGTGTCACAGGCTGAGTACACCAGAGACCCTGGTTTAAACCAACACCTTTTGGCAGGCAACTGACAGACTTCCAACATATAAGGATCAGGATTTCACCTACCAGCGCATACTCAAAAACTAATGTGCAACAGCTACGACAAACCCCAAAAAAAGTTTTAATGTTTTCTTGCATTTTGGCACCTCATAAACTAAATAATGTCAAAAATGCGACCGGCTAACCACCATTCCCAACCTATATACCAAGACTTATTGGGGGGCTAAAAATGGAAATTAACAGCAAGCCTGGAAAAATTTTGTTGGTTAAGAAGACGAACTGGCAATAACAGCGTCATAACAAAGCTGATAATAACTTAGAATTAGTGGCAAAGTTACCAAAGGGCTCCCCTGTATGAGACACATGAGTGCAAAACTTCAGCTCAATTCATACATAACTGAAAACGTGAATTTGGGTGATTTACAGTCATTAATATGCTCACAGAACATCAGCGATGGAACATCCGCCATGCGTCATTGTGCTTTATATGCATGTAAAACTTCAGGTCAATACATACAATACTTTTTGGGATGCCACCCATAACACTTTGTTTAACTCTGATTCTAATACAAAATACACTAAGTCAGGAATTCAGTAATGTAGGGTATTTAATATGCACACACCCAATCATTGATGAAATATCCCCTCGTGTAATTGTGCTCTACAAGTGTGCAAACCCTAAGCCCGATACCAACCCCAACATTTTGTTCAACATTGATACTTATACACAACACACTTAGTAAGAAATCACTGATGGAATATCTCAAACGTGCTATGGTGCGCTACATATGTGCAATCACTGTGCTGAATACCTGCTGTACTTTTAAAGATACAACTCCTAACATTTTGTTTAACATTGTTTTCTCTATTACTGGACGCTGACGCCAATGCTTGGGGTACGACATAAGCTATGCCTGTACTTTATACAGGTGAGCTAAAAAGCCAGTAGGCAGTAATTGCAATCACTTACCTGTTGTCGGTAATGTGCTCATGGATGATAAGGGTGGCATTGTCATCCGAGGCATGGGCATCGGGGGTAAGCCTGCTATAGATATGGGAGCCGGCAAAGGAGGCAAGTTATTAAGACCTGCGATATTTGGTAACGTGGAGGGTGGCGGCAGACCTGAAGGATAAACATACAGGGCAAAATGAGATTCTGATAGCTTTACTGGTCACACAAAGGTTTGTTTGATAAGTACATGTAAAATGATACACTAGAGTGACAATTTTAGCTTTGGCACCAAAGGTAACATTTTAGGACATCTATTTTAATTTTAGGTCAACCAAAACAATACTGAACACGAATAGTAACACACACTGACCTTGCACTGTCACCATTCCACCTGGTGTCGAGTTGAAAGGAGGGACAACTGGTATTGTGGGACTCGCTGTTAAACAGATTGAAACCAATATTCCAAATGAAGCGATTAACAGTTGTTTAGGATGATGAATGTTTCTACCAACATTGTAGCGCATTAGTTTCCTTAGGAACACATTGAAAATGGTGTATGATATATATTTACTTATTTGATTGGTGTTTTACTCTGTACTCAAGAATATTCCCCTTATGCAATAAGAGTCCAGCATTATGGTGGGAAGAAACCGGACAGAGCTCAGGTGAAACCCAAAACCATCTGCAGGTTACTGCCAGATCTTTCCATGTGCATCCAGTGCTGCATAATAAGGAAGATAGCAGATTTGACAGCGCATGACTGGGATTTCTTTGCTGTACGACAATCACACCCGTGTGGCTGGTCTGTAAATACGCATTACAACCCTTGGCAGGGGGTTCGTACATTGAGACACTGGACACTTTACATGAGCTCTAGAATACTGTAGTTTCAAGTCAAAAACACCTAAGCCTTAGACATTGGCTGAATTCTGGGCTGTCACCAAATTCAGAGGGTCGGTTGTTCAAAAGTGTATTATATTTAAGCTGGGCTGAAATCTTATATACCAGTCTGATCCTAATACAACTTAAATGATGCTTTAGTCTGGACTAACGTCGATACCAGGCTGAGGTCCTGATACACTTTGAACAACTGAGCCCTGTAATGTTGTGGCATAGCTGGAAGTAGCCAGGTACAGTGGCATCACTAGCATGCGCAGATGTGTTTGCAGCTGTACTGGAGACTTTATGTACATTAGGCCACATCAATTTTAATTTTTGGTTTATGCACCTCATTTTTTGGAGCAGTGTGTTAATATAATAATAGTCTAGATTGGAGGCAAAACAATTTTCTCTTGTTTAAAATGAATCTATATGAACGGAAACCCTTCAAAAGTGCAAAATTATAAAAACATCAAGGTAAGACAAAATGTATATATTTCATTTCAACTGTACGACAACAGCCAGCATTATGGTGGGAGGAAACCGATGGCCATCCGCAGGTTAAAATGAAGAAGTAAATTTTTCTTCTTTCATTTTTACATTTTTTTACACCAAAGAAGCACAAACCAATATAGGTGTCCCCTCACAGGAATATGTTGATTAACATCACTGACTGAATACTGATTTCTTATAGTAACAAATCATCACAATGGTCAACTCACCTGTACTCAAGGCTGGGTTCAGTGAAATCTGTCCAATACCTTGACTTAATGTCTGTCCGGATGCACTGAGAGGCACCTGAAATAGAAGTAATATTTACTTATCACACTGCTTCATTGTTTTGGAGTTTTTGAAATGTTTGGGTTTATTTCTTAATATGCTGTTTACTGGACTTGGCATGTAAAAATTGCTTTGATTGGTGTTTTATGCTGTACTCGAGAATACTTCATGCATACGATGGCGGGGGGTTCTTACGTCTGAGAATCCATCTGCTTGTTTTCCTGGGGCTGTACTGTTAACCACCACGCCCCTCCAGCGGGGGCTTGTCTGTCATCTGGCCCGGGGGTATCGAGGAGGGGAACTGACGCTTGGGAATGCGATGCAAATATCCATAGCCTATTCCACAACCCATGCTGAAAAAACAATTCCAAAAACATAGCATATTATCTGCTTTTGTTTCTTTTCAGAGACATTTACTTTGTGTCTTTTTCTTTCCTCTCTCGCCACTGTTGTTTAATGCCATACTCAACAATTTATCATTCAATGATGGTGCTCAGTTCTGTGGATGGAGGAAAAGGGAGTAAGGGAGAAAAGGGAGTCAAAACACCTTTCTAAGATTTTTTTTTTTTTTTTTGATTGGTGTTTTACGCGGCCAGCATTATGGTGGGCGGAAAACCACGACCATCCGCAGGTTGCTGAAAGACCTTCCCACATACGGCCGGAGAGGAAGCCAGCATGAGCTGGACTTGAACTCACAGCGATCGCATTGGTGAGAGACTCCTTTCTAAGATAAATCTCTCTTCTTCCCCTGTACACTTACCTGCCTTCTCCACCCCAGGCTCCATTAGGTGTGATAGTAACCTCCCTACAGGAATCTGTATCTGCGTTGTACACATATAACTTTAGAGGTTTCCCTTCATGTGATTCAATGAGCGTGAACAAATCTTCAGACTGAAAGAAAAACAAATTCTTCAGTCTAACTGCAAATTGTAAAGTGTGGTAAATGGAGGGCGTGTACATTTTCAGGCAAAAATAACCTTTTTCTGTTAAATGTAAAAGTTGGATGAAAACAATGAAAACAATGATCACGATGCCATTATGTGCTATACATCACTGATGGGTGACGCCATCAGTTCCTGGGTGACATCACATCAGGTAAAACATGGAATGAACAGAAAATCTTTTGTTTCTGTATTGGATTTAATACGCTGCAATTTTCCAACAATTAGGCAGAGCAATTCACATTTTCTCAGTCTTTATCATTGTTTTTTAATACACCAAGGTTTTAACGCTGAAGAAATCCTTTAAAATGGACTTTCACATGTGACAACATAATTCCAGAGGTCAGCTGTTCAAAAGAATATTAAAAGTTAAGCCAGGCTTAACCCTTAATACCTCAAACAAAATTATTGGCACTTAATACTGGTCGTAACTGCTAATACACTTTTGACCAACTGGCCCAAGGCCCTCAAAGCGCCATCTCGCCACAGAGGATCCCATTTTAG
This sequence comes from Liolophura sinensis, assembly GCF_032854445.1. Taxonomy (NCBI): domain Eukaryota; kingdom Metazoa; phylum Mollusca; class Polyplacophora; order Chitonida; family Chitonidae; genus Liolophura; species Liolophura sinensis. The sequence goes on along the minus strand of NC_088298.1, from coordinate 9,457,585 downwards.
TCTGCGCTTATGATGTGTATAATCGACCTTACAATTTCCTTACAACACAAAAAAAAATAAAAAAAAAATAAAATGAAACTGACCTCATGAAGAACGGAATCTGCCCCTATGATGTAATCTGTGTTAGCTCGGAGTCCCGCCAGGTCTGCAGGGGAGTTTGGATGAATGTCCTGTAAACCACAACACAAGCTTGCGAAACACAACTCAAAACATCTCGTCATTGATACAGTTTTAAAACTAAAAACAATGACCTGAAATTGAGCACAGGTCAGTGTAAAGAGGAAATTAATCATAATTTTAGACATATAAATGGTTGTCAGTTTTATCCTCTTCTGTGTTGTTTTAATGCGATGTAGATGAAATCTAGTTCATTTCACACCTTTAAATCTTAATTTTTGAGAAGATCGTCACTTTGATCCTGCAAAAATTTTTTAGTCATGTCAGTGAATGACTGATATCGACATGCATGAATTTAATGATAACAGTGAGTTTTATGGAAGGAGACACGGCTTAATGTCGTGGCTCACCCATTCAACCAGTCAATCGAAACCAGGATAAAATGTTCGCAAGGTGCAATATGTCTTATTCTACAAACTGAGGGCAGCTTGGAACCTAAGCAGTACCAACTACAACTGCATCTGAAGCCCGATTTCAACCCAACCTTATCTGCAGAGAGAGTGACTCCCTCTTTTCAGTCAGCAGGGGCCCAACAGTCTTACTATTGCTATTCCATGCGGCGTAATTAAGAAAAGTACTAATAATTATGTTGTTGTGAACTGGGGTCGAAAATTTAAGCGTCATTTCTCAAAGTCAACTAAAACCAACTCACCAAAACATGCCAAACATTTTCATTAGCACCTTCAAATGAGCAGAACCTGTAAGGCAAAATAATGCATATTTTTCAATATGGTGTTTTGTATAATACATATGGAACAGATCCTTATTTTATTTAAGAAAGAATGGCTTCATTCACTGCGTAGACGCTGTGATAACTGCAGCAAAAACGGAAGTGTTCATTGTTTTGGACGAGGCCGCAAGTTACATCTGATCTGAGTTTTCTTCTTTCCTAAGCAGATACAATGAGCCCCTCACCTGATGCTGACCCCTAGCAGACCTTGACCTCCCCAGGTCTGGCTGGGGGTGATGGTCACTTCTCTCACGCCCTGGGTCTTACTGCTATACACTGTCATCTTCACAGGTCTTTCCATGTTAGACTTTAGCTGTTCCTTTAAACTGTCATTGTCCTGGTTCTATAGCAAAAAAAACACAGACCAAGGTAATTCTGAAGAGCTACAGTAGTGTCTTAAATTATATGGACCAAGCTGCTGTCTTATGAGTGAAATATTCTCGAGTATGACGTAAATAAATAAATATAAGACCTGAGAAAGTCTGAATTGCTTTCATACATTGAAAAAAAGCAAAAAAAAAAAAAAGAAATAGCATGTGCATTCTCTTTACCTAAGGTATGCACAAGATGATTCTACCCAACACTGAAACAATTTTTGTGAGAACTGCTGATTAAATAGTTTCTCACGAGGACACCAGTCATAAGGTTAAGCCTAAGCAAGCAAATGCATAACACACAACACTTGCACTGTATGCATTATGCAAGAACACATGGCGTCTATCAGCAACTACATGTACATGTAGCCACAAATGACTCATTTGTGAAAACACAACTGACAAATGTAACTGACACTTCTGACCTCACAGTATCCCACATTCATGACGCAATATTCCCAACAGTTTTGCAGCAATACCCAATCATCTTAGGCATGTATTCTATAAGTTATCTCCCTTGTGTGCTTGTTCGTGAACATTCAGACAATGGCTAGCATAGGTTTATCCACAGAGGGTTGGGGTGTTTGGTGGTGGGTGATATCTCCCTACTATGACAAAATTAACACCTGAACGATAAAGAAAATAGGGGAAAAGTTGGAAATGAGACATCTGGATTTTGTCTTCTCGCTAAATCTATGATGGTTAACAACAGACAAGGTCAGTGACTTCAAGCACCAATTGTCTTCTTTTTTATTACATTTCTTTCTTTTCTGTATAACAAACCATATGATGTCCTGGCAGAATATCAGCTCTGTACACTACTAATGTCTTCAGCTGACTATACCAAATATCAGATCCAAAATCTGAGTGTGAGACTACCCCAATTAAACTTGTTGGATGTGTGCCTTACTGGATGTGTGGCTTACTGGATGTGTGGCTTACTGGATGTGTGGCTTACCGGATGTGTGGCTTACTGGATCAGTTCTTTCTGAATGAAGTATTTGTAAACTATAATATGCAGAAGCAATCTTGAACAAGTGTTTAACTTGTGTGAAGCATTACCCTCTTCCAGCTCAATTACTTGTTGGAATCCTCACACTATAACAACCAACACACTGTCGTCTTTGCTCTTGTGTTACAAGCAAATTATGTGCACTTTCATATCCTACTTTATATCATGTTGTATCACAGAGAACAGCCAGCAAAACTCACCAATCTGTTATTTCCTATGGCAACAATAAAATCAAAGAAAGCCTCCAGTCCTGCCGCATGGCCGGGCGATCCATCCTGTACCTGTTATACACCAAATACAATCATTTTTCAGTATAATGCTTAACGAACAACATACTCGCTTACATCACAGTAATTCTTCAATAGCTTCTTTCATTCATAAACACAGCACCCATCATACAACTTATAAGTGACAGCAGCGTAATGACCCAGGAGTCCTGTACCTGTTATACACCAAATACAATCATTTTTCAGTATAATGCTTAACGAACAACATACTTGCTTACATCACAGTAATTCTTCAATAGCTTCTTTCATTCATAAACACAGCACCCATCATACAACTTATAAGTGACAGCAGCGCAATGACCCAGGAGTCTCTCACCAATGCAATCGCTGTGAGTTCAAACCTTGCTCATGCTGGCTTTCTATCCGGCGTACGTGGGAAGGTCTTCCAGCAACCTGTGGATGGTCATGGGTTACCCCCGGGCTCTACCCGGTTTCCACCTGCCATAATGCTGACCGCCGTCGTATAAGTGAAATATTCTTGAGTACCGCGTAAAACAAGAATCAAATAAATAAATAAATATAAGTGACAAATTAGAATATTTACGATGCTGTAAAATCACACATCGGACAAACGAATGGTTCTGTTTCTTTACTTGCTTGTTTCTGTTTAAATGTTAATTTCTTTAAAACTCATTAACACATAAACTTAGTGGGAAGCTGACATAACCTAACAATCCATGGAAAACATTTCCAATTTGACTAAATATAACAGTGTATATGTGTCTGTGTGCATCTTGTGGTAAACGTTGTTTTATGTACCTAGCCAACAACAGGATTGAAACAACAGACTTATCCACTGAGGCTATGATTTAGAGGAAATTTGGGGTTTTGGAGATTCCTTTTAAAAAATGAGCCCTGATTCGGTCAATGTGATGTTTCAGAACAGGAATTGAGCCCAGAGACAAGTAAATGTGAAATTAATGACTAAAGATTTTGGTTGAAATAGGCAAATGCAAAAAAATCTGCTGCAACATTAAAAATAGTCTACAAATAATTAAGACTTCCGAATGACATCTGACACGTATCTGCCTCCAAGTGGACAATCGCATCTTCAGTCTTATCTGGGGTTTCCTTCTACCCATACCCTCAGGTTGCTACATTTAGAAACATGGCGAAAGATTTACTTTTTCTGACTGATTTACCTCCCCCTTGTAGTGTAGATGACGGGAAACGTTCAGCAAACTTCCAATGTTATACACGACAGTGGGTTGTAAACATGCAGCCTCTGATGCAACTTGCTCTATTTTCTACATGTAACTTTATTTCTATCGAACAGAGAACTACCAATAGTTTAAACTACATGGTCATATTGTGTATACTCCATGGTCATACTGTTTAGGCTAGTACATGTGCCATCCACAAGCAAACGTTGCATTGTGGGGCACATTACATCAGTGACAGATTTCCCCTTGTAATTTGACTTGACATTTTTTCAACAAATATTGGCCTAGGGCACTTGGTTATGGGTCACATGCAACTCATTTCTGTATTTAGCTGAACCGACTAAAAAGATTTAATTTCTTTTGACAACATTTTTAAACTGCTTTCAGTGACAGTGTATTCGCTGGATTTGTATAATTATGATCTATCGAAATCGTAAAGCTCAAATGATGTTTTTGGTACAACCAGGGCTGACTGGTTGCTGATGAGAGTGGCAAAATAGGTGTTCTTTGCTTCAGCCCTTGCTGGGGCAATTGCTTGATCTCGGACTTCTGTGCCATATTACAGAATAGGCCTACACAAAAATGTCTACTTAATTTGGCTTGTCAGCTTACATGTAGTGTATAAAAGTGCTGACATCACACTTGCTCAAGTCAAAATTACATTTTCCCAGAGTCACACTGCGAATAAGGTACATAACTGCAGAGTAGGCTGCTTGATTTACTTTGAACATAAGGTGTCATTTCCTATAGTGTCACATATGTAATGGTTTTTCACCAAAATGCTGTTGTGCCTAACGCAAACTCTTTTACGCGTTAAGAACGAGAGATCGGTAATAAAATTCAACTGTCTACATCAAACACCAGGATTCAGAGGTTGCTGGGAATCGGACATTAAATTGAGTAAACAGAAAATTGTTGTTGTTGTTATATGGAATTACAACCCTGCAGGGTGCCACGACCGCACCGGTAACAAGTATATTTGCTCATTTATTCCGGCACATCAGGTGCCATGACACTTACTCTGAGGACATGATAGCCTTCTGTCCCCCCGCCAGGCACCTCAACGCTCTGCGACCCTCCCATCGTGCCAGTATGAGCCGAGATTTGTTTTCCAACTCCGACGCAAACACGTCCAAGCAGAATTCAATATGGCCGTTTACGTGGCAGCGCGTTGCGTTCTGGGACATGATGAGCCAACTAACTTCCGGTCGTCTGCAATGGACTTGGGAAAAAATGTGCGGGAAAGGCTGTCAAAAAGCATGTGCTTGCTTGTTTGTGGAATCAAAACACCACTTGCCTTCTTTAGTGCAACCACGCTGTTTTTGTGACACCTTTCTTCAGTTGAGATAAAAAGTAGAAAAAAAGGAGGTTAAAAAGAAATTCGCAATCTGTCATTTCAAGAAATGAAAAAATAGAGGATCTGTCAAAGCCAATCATCAGTTGTTTTCAGGGTTACACGTGTGTTGTTGTTGTACTGTGGTGCGTGGACGTCCCATAACAACCACGAAACCAGAAAGGTGCATGGCGCCGGTGGCGTGGTGTCGTTTGAAAGTGTAAAGGGATAGGTATGTGACTTGTATGTGCTTTTCTAAACAGGCGAAGTACAAGCTAGTTAACATCATTTGAGAGAATTCCTGCAGAAATCTGAAAGATTGACACACGATGATGACATTGCATTTGTATGATTGATAATCAACTATTTGCGGACCGGAATAAAGGGGTAAACCAAACCGCTTTAAGTACCTTATTCGAGATGTCTACAATGTCAACAAGTTCTTATAGAGGCATATATAAATATATTAACACCACATGTTTAATAACGATGGTTTGATATGTAAGCCCTTTTTTCAAAATTCCAATTTGTCAATCTGATACAGCAAATAGGCACACAGAATTAGCTACTACAGTTTGCAGAGCTGCATTAAAAGATTAGCAAAAGAGGCAAAAAAGAATTAGAGAAAATAATTGACAAGACTACATTAACAATGCGCATACATATATCAACAAGGTTAACTAAAATCACATTACTTGCTATTGTGTCAAAAACCCTGTTGGAAATTAAAGGTTCTAAAGCTCATGAAGTGTCTTCATTTGTATCAAAATTTTACTGTGAGCTATTGACAGCTACTGTGGCCAATAATGGTTAGATTGTCTGCCTCAAAGTCAGGATGTAATTGGAAAGGTCTGCTGCAACTTGCGGATGGTCGTGGGTTTCCGCTGGGCTCTGCCCAGTTTCCTCCCACCATAATGCTAGCTGCCGTCATATAAGTGAAATATTCTTGAGTACAGCATAAAACACCAATTAAATAAATAAATCAGAGTCAGGAGAGCTGGGATCAAATTTGGATACTTTTGAAAATGGTACCTTAATTGGCGCTTCACTTGGCGCTCAGCATTGAGAGGTTAAAGCAAGGAGACAGGACTGGTTGCAAACTGTCAAGGTGGGGTGTCGTGTCTGGCCACATAGGTATCTTCATCACATTGGTGGCATGGACTCTCCCTGAACATGTACACATACTTAGTGACTCCTTGTTGTCATAATTTTTTGAAAAATTGTTAAATATGACAAACGCAAGCATACATACCAGTACATACTATGGATTAAATGTCATCAGTGTTTCATGTTGCTCTCAAAAAATTGCATTTATATTGTTATAATTTGTCAATATTTGTCATTTCAGGAACATCACCCAGATATTCTAGCATCTATCGTCTATCTCAAGTTATCTCCCAGGAATGATGGGCTGTAATCTTTGTCATCAGTATGGAATGTACATTTTGTCCTGATGGACATGGTTCATCATATCAGCATACAAGAGAGGTAAGCTTCCCAGCATGAATTTCGAATCGCAGAAGAAACCACCTTGTCAGCACCTAAAAAAACACTCAAAACAAATATTGAACTGACATTGAACTTCTGTAATTTCTGTTGTATATTAGCTCAGTTTCAGTTTTGGTCTGGAGCAGTCATTTCTTTATCTTAATGTAGATATTGAAAAAGAGTAGTGGATATTCCGACTCGTATTGACGTTTCTAAAAATTAGGAGACCTATATAGCAAGGGATACAGTTGTGCTGTTGACGGCATATCATATACGTGTGCTTGAAAACTCTTGAAATGTGGATGTGGTTCATTACCATATCTGGTTATTTGACACCAGAAGACCTCAATCAAATAAATAAATGGTACATTTCGATATTTTTGTGCAAACTTGTCAGCATTTTTTCTTATATTTGACTGATAAATCAGGAGGTTCTGAATTAAAAAAAAATTGTCCATAGCTCATTTCCTTTCATCATTTTAATATTTCATGGTTTAATTGATAAACTGTTTCAATATGTATAAATTCAAGATCTTGAATATTAATAACTGTGACTCATAAAACAGAATATATTCCACTTTTTACCATACAGTAAATTACTCAAATTTCTGCCTCAGGAAGTGTGCTTTCAGAGGTGTAAGATGTTAACTTTGATGCTGAAACATGCATTTTCCAGTAGGATATTTTACCTTCCAAACAAATATCAGTGACCTTTTTAAGATCAATAGCTGAGAATTCTCAGAATAAACAAAATTTGCAAACTTTGTGTGTGAAATTTACCAAAGTGTCTGTGTAATCCGAACTAATTCGTCAACCTTTTCAGTTGCCTTTGCTGCCAATATTTTAAAACATTCTGAGAGAACTATGGGGTGCAGAGAAAAATTTGCCCAGTTTTATGAAGCTTGCATCTTTGGTGATACAAAGAAGTCATTTTTAGGGTCATTTTCATAATAATTGGATGCATAAATTCAATTGAAATAAGTGCTTTAGAAGTTAAAAAGGTTGAAGATCTTCAGTAAATGAACATTTTGTCATCCAAAAGTGAAACCTTAATGTGCAGTTGAAAGGAGCTACCCTGAGATAAGGCACCCACTTTAATTAATCACTTTTGAAATAGCCATTTGTGATATAACCAATTATATTTCATTCATATTAATAACCCTAGTCTCTGATTCGTACGCAGACTTTTCCTTATATACATGCATCAAAGTGTGAAGTCTTTATCTGATTTGGATTTGATTATGTCAAAAAATTAAGCTTGTTCAAATAATATATACAGTAAGTAAGTTGGAGGCTACATGTATATAGCTTTATTTTGCGTTAACACAGGAAAGCTCTAGCCTGTATTGCCAGTGTGGCTAGAAATGCCCGGATAAGCATTAAATTTATCTCTTTAAAACTCAGATGACTTGAAAATGAGCTGCCTAGTCACTGGTATAACAAAGATTTTTTTTTTTTTATTTGTCAGGATGGGTTATAAGTGGGCCTGTGCAACCTGCTTAGCAAATTGTGAAAGTATGCACAAGGAAATTGAAAAAAAGCCTTCTCCAGGTTGAAAACATGTTGGTTGTGTCAGCTGAGCATTATGTTGAAGAAAGTTTGTCAATACACTTACAGGTAGGTGGTGTTATTTTTCACATTGTTTTTCTTCTTTTTTTGTTCATTGTTGGTATATTCTGTCATGTTTTCAGGTGAATGGTGTTCTTAATGTAGAATTCATTTCATTTTTACACGTTTATTGGTGTGAGTTTAATAGAGTATGAACAACGTCTCATAAATTGCACCATTCCAGTTTTGTTTTTTTTACCTAATGCTGCTTATAGGCTATGGTGCTAGAAGGTGTGTATGTGTGTGTGTATGTTGTTACTTTTTGGCTCACCGTTGCTAAATAAGGCGAGGTGTTGCGAGTGTGGCAGAAAAGTAAGCTTTTTTGTTAGTGTCACTCGAGTGAGGTTTTATGTTCGGGTCTGCTAGTCTCACAGTTTTCACATCGCCATTATGAAACTTGGTATGAATGATGAACATGATGTGGACATTTACTCATTTTGATTGTTGGTGATTTTATCCAAGCCAGTACTATAGTAGAGCAGGGTAAGGTTTTTTGTTTTTACACCATCTTGCTGGGTGTGATGGACATGCTTTGAAGACTTCATGAAATAAATCATTTTAAATAATTAGGTATATTTGTATTTTTTACTCAAAATTATCAGGACTGTGTCATTAGATCTTAGCCAGTACAATTCAGTTTTGTTGGCCAGGGAAAGGTTTTATGTTTGGGTCAGATATTCTAACAGTTTTCACATCATATTTATGATACTTTGTGGGAATGATGAACAGGATTTGGGGATTTACTCATCTTGCATAATTAGGGATATTTGCATTTTTAACTCGCCATTAGGAAGTAGACTTTTTTGTTTGAATCAGCAGTTGTCAAGGTTTTCACGATATGTTCACAAAAGCTCATGGGCTTGAAAAACATACTTTGAAGATGATGTTCCATTTTATTTTTCTGTTTTGCTAAAAACTACCGTGTTTTGGACATTCTGTGTTCACATTCACTTTACAGGTGAATATGTAGCCTCAGAGTAAGGCTTTATGTTTGGGTCAGCTGTTATTAGTTTTCAACAAATCTTTATGAAACTTAGGCTGCCATTTGAATCTGAAGCCATTACCTGCCAGCTGCCGCGTTTCTCATAATTCTTGTGAAGTTGAACAGTTGGAATATTAAACTCTAACTGATGTAAATGGACAAGAGATGAATTTCATCATTTCACTATTTGCTAACTATCACGCTGTCATCGCAGCTCTGATTTTACTCTCTTGGACATAGTCTTTTATACTAAACATAATTACACATACCGTTGAGCACAGGTCTGTCAGATGTTGAACTTTTATGTGTAACTTGGGGTACTATATTTCACCTGAGCTTAAGTATGTAAAAAATTAATGTGCTTTTGAAAGCACATTAAGGCTTTAAAATGACTTTTTTGATGCCGAAACTCAGGGTTATCTGATATGAAATGAATCAAACTTCATAAAAATCTTTTGTGTGGCACTAAAAAGGTGATTGAATCAATGCGGATGAAGCAAAATGTGTCACTTCAAATGTGTTAAACTTTAGGTGAAACTCAGTGGTGTTTGTAGTGTTACTCAGTAGTATTTGTAGTAGAACTCCAAGTAGAGTGAAGAAAAAGTATGGGTTCGCAACTATGGATCCAGCAATACTTACTTTCTTCTCTTAAAGTAAAAGACAGCATCTGACTAATGTTTATGTCCACTGAAAGACCAGCATTCAACATATCTTAAACCAACAATAAATATTTTTTTAGATTTTTTTCAACATAGTAAAAGTTTAGTGAAACTTCGTCTTGACATAGCTTGATCAAGTCTCCATTATGGACCGAAAGGTGATATCAGGTTTACTCTAGCTAGCTCTTTAACGTCAAAGGAATTTCCCTGCAATAGTCTAAGCAGTAGCCTTTGGCAGATTAAAGTTGTGGACTTCGGCGATGAAGGCCCAAGTAATAAATAGCTTTCTCGGAAGTTGGACATATTGGGAGAATATTTCTTCCGCTGATTGAACTGTTGATACAGTAGGCCTACTATATGATTTACAAGGAACTCTATCGACCCTGTTTAAAAAGCCTGCAGATACACGGCCTGGGTTTTGCTGGTTCTGGTCGTATCCTCTGAAGGGGTTATGGTGGTGATTTTGACCCCTATTAAATATTTTCAAAGTTGCGAAAGGATTGCTGGATTCATGCTCAGTTCTGAAATAGGTGTAAGCACCGCTGATCTAGGCATTCGACTGTCACTGAATTTTATGCTTCAACATTGTAGTGGTGGCTTCTAAGATGAGAGCAGTGCTGACCTAGTTATCGCGGACCTCAGAGAAAGCACCTCGTCTTGAACATAGTGTTTTAATAATTTTACTGTATTTCATAAAGAAAACAGAAAGACAAATCCGTTGTATGCGAGAAAGACGAAGGAGCAAAATATAAATTCTTCGGTTGTAATAAATTCAGAGAAAAAAAATATAAATCATTAAGATTTAATTTACTTTATCATAAGATTTAATTAATTTTAAGTGTTGTTCGGTGAGATGCCATCTTCTCATTCACATAAACCTTCGGCGTCCCCAATGAATTTTGTTATTTAGAAACTGGAGACTAAACACTAAAATGAAGGACAAAAATGTAGTTGTATAGTTTGAACAGAGTGACTAAGTAGGCTATTGGGGAGATGAATGCGGTTTGAATGTAGCCCTTCGGCTACATGTAACTAAATCATTGTAAACCATCTCAAATGTAGTAGTTCTGTGTTACATTGTGTCACTTCATGGAACGAATGGGTGAAGGCCACATCACAGCTTAGGCCGCGCAATCTGACATGTCTGATAGTAACGTGCTTGATTCTAAAGACGGTTTCCTTGATTCACACAAGCCATTTGTGCACAACTGTGATTTTGTTCTACGTGTTATTCGGGGAAATCTCATTGAAATAATGAAATATTATTTTAATAAACATCAAAAATGGCTACCCATTTCTGCCGGGCAGTAAGCTTCATGGTTTTACGGGTCTGGCGGATGTATGGAAGTAGCACCTCGTCAACATATCTTAACACGGGTTCTTCAGTGTGACTAGGTAATGTGTCACATCCCAGCCCCCAGGAAAAGTAAAATGGATCGATCTGACTTCCTGCCGTAGATCGGCTGGGGCGGAAGGAAATCACCTGCCGTACTGACTGCCAAAAGAGCGGTGATCTGCTGCTTGTCATCAGTGCCGTTCACGCTTCCATGCTTCTCCATCGTCCACTCCTCGCCAGTCTGGTTCCAGTTAATGTCGTGCTTTCGGACCGCAGATTCCACTCTCTCTTCTGCAATCTGTCGAAGTCTTTGGGAAGCCGCTTTACATCTTTCGTATCCTTCCACTTGACGTATCCTAATCAGTGCAGGTATGACTTTGCTCAGGAGTCGGTAATTGTCACATGACTGCCATACTTCGGAAGTTTTGTTTTGTCGTGCTTTAACAAAACTCCTTCAGCAACAGCCATGACAATCCTACGGTTAATGACACCTTTGCTGATCCGGACCTTTTCCACCCAACTTCTGAGCATCCCTTCGTACGTCTCACCTAAGAGAAGGGGAGCACCACATGGTTCTTTGGGGAGTGCTGATATTGCCTGTAGGGTGGACTTCTCTCGTTGAAGATACGATTTCTTCATCACACGCACAGTACTTTTGTTGACAGATCTGTCAAGTTTTGTAGAAAATTTGCGAACAGCGCGTGCCACTCCAATTTCTACAGCAGTTCTTGCAATTTTGGCGCTGATTTCATTATCAAAGGAATTGTATTCCGCACGTTTTCATGGCCGTTTGCACGACTTTTATGGCTTTCGTCTTCTCAGCTTCTGCTAGGGTCTCATAGAGTTGTGAGTTTGGCAAGCCAGGCGTGGTCGGAGGCTTGGTAGTGGTTATCCATTTCCAAAGAGACATTGTTTTATGTGATTGCGATAATCAGGTATGGATGGATGGCTCTCATAACAGTGTGTTTATACGTTTGAAAACAGCAGGTGTGAAAGTCTTACGATACGTGGTGATCTTAATCTCTGATTAAAGTTTTAATCTCTGATCCAGATTATAAGGATTAGCAACACCCCATAAGAAAAACAAAAGAGGATTAAAGCTGGGCTTATCAAAACTTGTCTGACGAGACTGAGTAAGTTTGGCCACATAATACTTTGGTCAGTTTTTACGACATTTTTTAATTCAGTGGATTAAACCTGCGAAATTTAATTCCCACAAATCAGTTTTTGAACAAAAACCACGAAAATAAATTCCGGCGAATAATAAGTACTTTACAATATAAGACGTGCGTCACATCATTTAGAAGGAAGTGCTTCTCACTGATGAATCTAGCCGGTTATGGCTACTCTCACTAAGATGATGGTCAAGCCTGTTTATGAGTGGAGGAAATGGCAGTGTCCAGATTGAGCCATTAAAGGCACCCAGCAAACCTTGTGACGATGCTGTTGAAGAATCAGGAGATGCTTGACACGATGATTTTTATAAGTTAACTGAATCAAAGTGCCTTCTAAAACAGAAATCTTCAGTATGCTGTATTTCACGGAATTAAAGTTCAGCACATTTTTCAGGTGACATATTCTGATTAAGTCTTTATTCACTCATTCATCAAACAAGACCGTTTAGTACAGTTTTTAGCCATTCAAAATTTTACTTTGTGAATTTATACTAATTTCTTTTCAGGAAAAACTTAATTAATGAATTAGAAGTATCATTTTAAGACAGTTATGTGCTAATGAAAGTGCATTTTACATACCAATAATCTTTAGGTAAAATACAGTAGTTTTTATAGTAAATTTGAACAATTTGTCTTTATCGTGTCGGGCATGTGAAATGATGCCAAATGAGACAGATAGGCCTGCACATGTACACAGGTAAGATGTCAAATACCCTTTTACTGTAGGTCTACCAGAATAACGCAAGAAGCCTTTTAGAAGCCCCATTGAGTCTCTTCTAATGCGTGATGTAGCCAGAGAGAGGATGGATAAGTTGTTTCTGTGTAATTCTTCAAGCTTTGACAAGTGGACTATGATACTCTGTAACCGTGCGCGGCTTTATAGTGAATATCCGTCACAGTTGTCTCCCTTTGTTCAGTAATGGAATGGTATTGATTTTTCGCCTGTGCACATCTATGGAACCCAGGCTTTTACACACCGCAGCATGTGGTTGTTGGGGTTGTACGGACCACAACCTCCACATTGTTTTTACCTCCCTCTGGATTGCCTCCCATTGACACACTATTTTTGCGCTTTACATAAGCCCTCGTTTCGCACGTGTATCACTGGCACATGACTGGGTTGTTTAGAGGTGTGTAGGGAGGGATGATTCCCAAATTTTTTTAACTGTGATCCATCAGCGGTGTCTGGTGCAGCCAGGGATTGCACCAGGGGCTTGTCAACCACTGATTACAGGTGAAAAGCAGGTGCAAATTTGAAACCTGGCTGTCCTCAAAAAGTAAAATATATCTCCTGGGTATAGCCTGATTGATCTATCAAAACCATGCCTACTCAAAACTTTTCTTTTTTTTTGACGTCTTACAGAATTTTTTTTTGGTAGAAAAAGTCATGATAGCCTCAGTTATGGTCCCTTTTGTGACTCGATTGGAAGCCCTGTTTCTTGATTTTTGCGTCATGTTCTGATCGTGGGAATGGCAGTCATTTACTAAAAATTGAATAAAAAAAAATTTGCTATTTGCACTTTTAAGGATGGCCCTAAATATATGCCTAGTATTTTTTCTTTTTATGCAATTTCTTACATATATATAACCCCACACACATATATATACATATATATATACATATATATATATATTTGAAGAAATAGAGAAAGATCCCCTGGTGAGGAGAATTTACATAGGAAAAAAAAATAATAAAACGCCTTCTTTTACATTCTTTTTTTACATTCTGTTATATTCCAATATATATATATATATATATGTGTGTGTGTGTGTGTGTGTGTGTGTGTGTGTGTGTGTGTGTAGGTGTCCTGTCTTTTGGAGTATCATATAGAGTCACTTTTTACAATCCACAGATTGTCCTGATGGTGATGTTTTAAAGCCGTTGTTGGTTTTGGCTTTAGGATTGTTCTCATCATGCCTGATCCGCCAGTGACAAATGTAATCGCAGACTCAAATCCAGCCCTCACTGTTTCATCTTTGGCATGAAAGCAACAGGTTTCCTTTATAGCCAGGAAAATGACACCAGCTTACTTCTAAGTGAAGTTATCCTGAGGGCAGCCTTAATATGTTGAAGGAACAAATTCGAAATTCTTCATTTCCGCTGTGGGCCCTGCCTGGTTTCCTCCCAACATGATGCTGGCCGCCATTGTGTAAGTAAAATATTCTTGAGTACGGCGTAAAACATCAATCAAATAAATAAATAAATAAGTAACAGTACATGTATATGGCACTATGATCAATTTACCACTTGACTGTATACAACAAGGTGATGGCTGAAGCCACATTCTGCTGACAGATACTTGTAGTGAGTTGGGAAACTTTTAATTAAATCTAAAGGTTTATAATCAGAGCCCTTGATCTTCTGAAGAAAATAATTATGAGACACTTTAGAACCATCACTGGCTCAGACAGTTACAGACGTGTTTTTTTCTTGATTGCTATGTCCTTAATTGATGAGATGGTGTAGACATTCACAGTTTTTTAACTGGCCTTGTGTGTTGTGGACATCCACAGTTTGTTAATGGCCTTGTGTGCTGTGGACATCCACAGTTTGTTAATGGCCTTGTGTATTGTGGACATCAACAGTTTGTTAATGGCCTTGTGTATTGTGGACATCCACAGTTTGTTAATGGCCTTGTGTATTGTGGACATTCGCAATTTGTTAATGGCCTTGTGTGTTATGGACATCCACAGTTTGTTAATGGCCTTGTCTGTTGTGGACATCCATAGTTTATTAATGACCTTATGTGTTGGATATCCACATCTTGTTAATCGCTCTGTGTGTTGTGGACATCCACAGTTTATTAATGGCCTTATGTGTTATGGACATCCACAGTTTGTTAATGGCCTTGTGTGTTATGGACATCCACAGTTTGTTAATGGCCTTGTCTGTTGTGGACATCCATAGTTTATTAATGACCTTATGTGTTGGATATCCACATCTTGTTAATCGCTCTGTGTGTTATGGACATCCACAGTTTGTTAATGGTCTTGTGTGTTATGGACATCCACAGTTTGTTTGCTTGTTTGTTGTGGACAGCTATTTTCCTTGACTTGCCAGTGATGAAATAAGAGAAAAATTATTGAGTATTTCACAAAACACCAAACAATTAAGTAACTATATGAATGTGAACGGGCACTCTTATAAACCCGACCAGCAACATGTAAGAAAATAATTCTGGAATGTAGCATTAAAAACAAGACTATAGCAGTTTTGTCTGGAGAACTAGAGAACAAACTGGAGAATAATAATTCAATAAAATAATCCCCCAAAAAATTGTATAAATAAATATCAGTTAAATCTGTTAAAGAAATATATATGTAAATGTATATATAAATTTCAGTTAAATCTGTTAAAGAAATATGTAAATTTATTTCAGTTAAATCTGTTAAAGAAATATGTAAATAAATCTTAGTTAAATCTGTTGAAGAAATATATAAATAAATTTCCATTAGATGTGTTAATGAAATATTTAAATGCATAAATAAATTTCAGTTAAAACTGCTAAAGAAATATATACATGTATAAATAAATATCTGTTTGATGAGGGATTGTTTTACGTGGCTGGTTTTGCTATCATCACAGCCCACTCATTTCTGCTGATGTCATAGATACCTCGAAAAAAAGTGGCTGTGTACAATCGTTTCTAACAGATCGTTTATGGTTACAATGGCATATCTCACCTGAGGTTGGGAGGAGGAGAGGGGAGGGGGAAAATATGATTTTGTATTACTGTTTCGTTAATGATCATCAGAGTTTGTAAAGGTCACTGTCTCCTATATTACTGATAGACAGAGGCAAGGGCAGGTGGGCCTCGGAGATATCAGGTGAATTTCTATGGACAAAGTCAGTGCAATATAGCTCTTGGAAGTGTTTTTGTTTTCTCTGCAGGTGAAAAATGATTCCCTTGCCCTTCAGTCGGGAGTGTACAAGCCATCTAGGGTAATCAGATCCCTCTTACATATACGCCGGAGTTTCAAGGCCAGAGTGGGCATCTCTCATATATGGTCATGTCTGCCATATATGGGCATTTCTCCTGCTAGTGTGCACCTGATATTTCCCCGTGCTCATCTTATCGTATCTATGGGCTGATTTTCTCCAATCCTTACCAAATACACTATGATATAGCTATAAATAGTTGCTACCCGTGAATTCCTTTTCAGGGTTGAAAGTCTTGCAGTTAAAATCGCAGCAACTTGCCATTTTTTTTTCTCTGGTACAGGACAGTGGAGTATAACTAGTGCAAGCAAAGTGCACGACTCCTAAGGACGCGTATAAGGTGAGAGTTCAATCCCAGTCTTTGACTGAGATTTTGTGCATTACCTTGCTCTCTTTCTTCTTAGGGCATTTGTGAGAATTACGATGTTATTAATATTAAGCGGTTCAAGATGCCGATGTGACATTTTGCGTAGTCTACGCTGTCGTATCAGTGTATTGCGATTTGTTGTCCTACTATCCAATGGCATGTCAAGATTTGTTCGTTCAAAAAAAGATTACTCAAAGTATTTGTCATAAAATGTACCTCATAAAATTGTAAATAAATTCCAAGCTTTAAAATTCTAGCCTGTGTATCAAACCATTTCGGGTTTACGGGTAAAGTTGAGTGAGAGCACTACTGAGCTCATTTATGCAAGACGTGCTATGATTGGCTGTTTGTCAGCATCATAGCTAATCAAACGACCTGTACTAGAGTCACGACCAATCAAGTGATCTGTACGGTTTAACTTTCACGTAAGCAAAGAAAATGGTGTCAGATGAAGATGTCGAAAAATTTCCTGACATATGTAACCTTGAAATTCCCACCAGTGCTCAATGTAAATTGTGAGTTTGGAAACATTGTGCATCCTAGCCATTTTTTTTCTTGACCTGACGACTCTGTAGCAGGGCTTCATCTTACTTAGGAGATTTGAAACTCTTTTAAACTATATTCTTTCGGCATGATTAGACCAAGACCTGTCCGGAATTCATGGAAGCTCAAATTTTATAGTCGAAAACAAAAAATTGCCCTTTTCCTGGTCCAGATTGAATTTATTATTATTTTAAACTGCGACAATAACCTGATATTGAGTATCAGTATATATTTGAGAGAGAGGACAGTTATTTCATTTGAAGCTTATTCTGATGATGATTTTATTATTGGTACATACAGATACTTTTTACAAGTATATTATCCTCACCTGAGATATACATTGTGTATAAAACAGTTATAAACCATGGTGATTCATGTTGAGTTGTTGATTGTATTAAAGGAAAGAAAGGGACAAACAAACATTATATCAAATGTAAACATGTGCAAAATACAGAGGTAGGATTATCCTGGTCAGAGGTATTTGATGAAACAGTTATAAACCATGCATGTTAGGTTGTTGAGGGGCCTCCGTGGCTCAGTCGGTTAGCACGCTAGAGTAGCGTAATGACCCAGAAGCCTCTCACCAATCCGGTCGCTGTGAGGTCAAGTCCAGCTCATGCTGGCTTCCTTTCCGGCCGTAAATGGGAAGGTCTGCCAGCAACCTGCGGATGGTCGTGGGTTTCCCCCGGGCTGTGCCTGGTTTCCACACACCATAATGCTGGACGCCGTCGTATGAGTGAAATATTCTTGAGTACGGAGTAAAACACCAATCAAGTAAATAAATAAATAAAATGTTGAGTTCTTGATTGTATTAAAGAAAGAAAGGAACAAACAAACATTTTATCTAAAGTAAACATGGGCAAAATACAGAGGGAGGCTTATCCTGCTCAGAGGTATTTGATGAAACAGTTACAAACCATGCATGTTAGGTTGTGATTGTTATAAATGTTAGAAGAAAATATTACGTAATAAATAAACACATATAGTCCAACAAACACAAAAGACAAAGGAGGTTTGTTCTGATCAGAGGTATATACTGTAAGTATTTATTATTCACTGGAATAATATGAATAAATGCGAATGGACTCTCAGTTTGTTATATACCGGTACTCATTAAACCTTATCACTATAGTTTGAATATATTTAAAGCCTAATTTTAATTTAATTACAGCCAATATACGCCTGGCCACGTCAGCTTGTTGGTGGATGCTACGCATATATTTTCGAATGCAATTCTGTTTTTATCCAAAAATTTGAGTATTTGTACTAGAAAAACATGTAATAGATTTTTTTACCCCAATTTTCTGTTTTAACTGAATTTTACAACTGAATACCGGGCCTAAATCGACGTGTATGAATCCCTGCCTGTGTTCAGATAGCTTATTCTGGCATGTATGTATTTTATCGTGGCAGGACCGTATCTGTACATCCCTAACCAATGTGTATATATATATATATATATATATATATATATATATATATATATATATATATATATATATATACACATACATATATATGTGTGTGTGTGTGTACCTGCCAGCCAGATATACATCACTCCCACACATGTATAGTCCATATGTCCCCCGCTTAAATTGACACTAGCATGTCGTCGTCAATCATTTTCAACCAATGGTGGGGGGGGGAGGGGGGGGGAGGTAGCAGTAACGGGGATCCAGGTGTGGCGTATTAACAGTAAATCACCTGAGATTCAGTGCCAGTGTCACGGCCAACTTAGACTTTCATGAACATGACTGTATATGGCTCTGTCATCAAGATATGAGGTCACTCTATGTGGGAGGGCTGGCATTATTTGTAATTTATCTCAGCTTTCAACATTGTCTCTGTGTTTGTAGCACACTCTTAGGATTCAGGATACTAAGGTTATCATACTCCCTGATGGAATTTCTGTGAATGTGCATTTAATAATACCCCCAAGATACCACTGTGACAGTGCCCCCAAGATACACTGTGACAGTGCCCCCAAGATACACTGTGACAGTGCCCCCAAGATACACTGTGACAGTGCCACCAAGATACACTTTGACATTGTTCCAAAACACATTGTAACAGTGCTCCAAGATACACTGTGACAGTACATCCAAGATACACTGTGACAGTGCCCCCAAGATACACTGTAACATTGCCCCAAGATACACTGTGACAGTGCCCCCAAGATACACTTTGACAATGCCCCAAGATACACTGTGACAGTACTCCAGATACATCCTGACAGTACCCTCAAGATACACTATGTCATTGCCCCAAGATACACTGTGACATTGCCCCAAGATACTCTGTGACAGTGCTCCGATACACTGTAACATTACACCGAGATACACTATGACAGTGCTCCAAGACACACTGTGACAGTACCCCCAAGATACACTGTGACAGTACCCCCAAGATACACTGTGACAGTGCTCCCAAGACACACTATGACAGTGTCCCCAAGATACACTGTGACAATGCCCCAAGATACACTGTGACAGTACTCCAGATACATCCTGACAGTACCCTCAAGATACACTATGTCATTGCCCCAAGATACACTGTGACATTGCCTCAAGATACTCTGTGACAGTGCTCCAATACACTGTAACATTACACCGAGATACACTATGACAGTGCTCCAAGACACACTGTGACAGTACCCCCAAGATACACTGTGACAGTACCCCCAAGATACACTGTGACAGTGCCCCCAAGACACACTATGACAGTGTCCCCAAGATACACTGTGACAATGCCCCAAGATACACTGTGACAGTACTCCAGATACATCCTGACAGTACCCTCAAGATACACTATGTCATTGCCCCAAGATACACTGTGACATTGCCCCAAGATACACTGACAGTGCTCAGATACACTGTAACATTACACCGAGATACACTATGACAGTGCTCCGATACACTGTAACATTACACTGAGATACACTGTGACAGTGCTCCAAGACACACTGTGACAGTACCCCCAAGATACACTGTGACATTACCCCCAAGATACACTGTGACAGTGCCCCAAGACACACTATGATAGTGCCCCTAAGATACACTGTGACATTGTCCCAAGATACACTGTAATAGTGCCCCAAGATACACTTTGACAATGCCCCAAGATACACTGTGACAGTGCTGCAGATACATTCTGACAGTACCCCCAAGATACAGTGTGACATTGCCCCAAGATACACTGTGACACTGCCCAAACATACACAGTGATAGTGCTCTAATGATCAAAGATTCACCCTGGCAGTGCTCCAGGAGACACTGTGACAGATTTACAATGCCTACATGAACTGATCTCCCACACACAAGCTGAGACCACCTTGTGTAATGGTAGTGTGATGATAGAATGGTCTAGCCGCCATATAAAGAGGTCTGACAAGGGTTAGAGGTTATCTGATATCAGTTACCCCCCATTCATTTCCTTCTGACTGAGCTACCAGCTCAGCAGGTGTACTCTGGTCGCCCTTGGCGCTATACGCAGGCGCTATGCAGCGTGTGCGTAACACAGGCACGCATCAGGCAGTTAAGTATACCGTAGATGCAATGAAGAGCGGCTGACGTGTATGCTGCTATTTTTAACTCTGCGCTGTCGCTGTCGGTATTGATCTTGTGTTGAGGAAATCCGCAGCTGTGGTGGCAATTCTTCAAGTTTAAGGTTAGACCATGTGGGTGTGTGGAGAGCATATGACTGCAGTCCTCTAGCTGTCTTGAAAATGATTGTACAAATAATCTGATACAGTGTTATTACAGCAAAATATACTATTGTAATAAAATGTTACTTTCGTGATTTATTCATATTGTTTTGTATTTTTCTTAACACAGTCAAAAAAATATTAAGAATCCAAAGTGTTTTTGCACTGTTTTGATTATATTTAGGAAAAGTAAACAGAAATGGTACGGCAGTTACAGAAATGTTGTAATTAAAAAAATTCATCCTAAATTTAATTTTAAAGCAGTTACATCTTCTTTATTGGGGGCAGCCAGTCCCAACGCCATTTGTTGTGGTTTTATTTATTTTTTGTTTAATTTTGATGTTCAATTCCAAGCATGTCAGAAATTTTTCACTGATGCGATGGCGATCAGTTTTATAGGTGGAGGAAACTAGAGTGCTCAGACTAAACCACTGACCATTGGCAAGTTACTGACAAACTTTCCTGCGGGATATGCCTTGCCGCATTGTTAGAAGATAAGATAGGCTGTGTTAACAGCTATACAATTAAGCGTCACCAAGACCCCAGTTACAGTTAGATGCCGTGCTTTAATTGTGAATAACTGAGTAAATGGATATGGACGTGCTTGAAACCTAAAAAAGCTGCTGTCACTATTCAATTGCTTCATGGTTGACTGCATGTTTCTCCACCCCTGCATGGAACTTACTGTTTCTTACTACAACTGATAAATAAAAATGAATAATTTAACAAGTTTCGTTGACAGATTAGATGATCAAAAAATTCTTGTGATCATCTAGTTTTAAAGTTGAATTTCTTATTTAGATTTTTCACCAGATTGCTTGTAATTTGTCTGGTCAAAACTGTTCTTTATATATATATATATATATATATATATATATATATATATATATATATATAAAACATCGGTATAAAGCTACATGTATTGTACCACAGTTGCCATCTTTGCTTTATATTAACCACTTCACTATATGTCTCTCATAACTCGCAGAGATATAGAACTCTTAGTCAAGCTGACAAAGTTGATATCTCTGAATCATGAATGGACTTGGCTTGAAAGAACCCGCCTGACCTAGGCAGACGAAACCATATAGCACATTTGCTGGGTTTTCACTGCCACTCTGGCACTGGTTAGCTGTCTGTCAGTCAAATTAGCTGACAGGCGACCTGATTGGTCAGGGGTGTGGCCTGCTCCAGTGACTGCTGGGTAGACTTCAATTCACTTGAAGCTGCATGTATCTAGGTCATTGTGTAAGTAGGTCAACCATTTACGCACAGACTGACGTCAATACTCTGTGGCGATAAATGGAGCAATAGTTAGTACAGTCTCCCTGGTCCAGCTTGCGAATCCACACAGTATTTAGCATCAGTTACCCCGCTCTCCGCCCTCCACCCCTTTTCCCCTGTACACCCATTTTATCCCCGCCAACTCTGATCTTAATGGGTATTTACCTTGTGGAGAAAAGACTGAATGAATTTGGGCATGTAGTGGCTTGACTATGTCAGTGTGTCTATAGAGCATAGAGCATGGTTGTAGTGTTAAGGTGCATGTTATACACATGTACTTAAGTTGTGTGGCAATAATAAGACATGTATAAATATTACTTAAATGATATATTTCAAAGTGTTTAATTGTAGCTAACAAATAATTACTGTATTTTTTTTTTGATGTGGCACACTTGAATTTTTCAAGTATAATTTCATTTTCTAATAAAAACAGTTACACAAATGTTTTGGTTACATATGGCAATAAAAATCAATCAGTAAATAATTGAACACCAATCAGATAAATAAATAAATTACGCAAATGTATATCTAAAGGATGGAAGTATATACTTCGGTTTAGCTCACCTGTTAGTCCTACATCTATAGACCTCAACTTCATCACATAAGGTTAAATTTTTGGTTAAATATGGCATTAAACTCAATCAGTAAATAATTAAGACCTCATGAGTATGTGAGTACATAAATTTTTGGAAACATCATCAGGTGTGAAGTTTTGTCTTCAGTAACCGTTAGACTGTGCATCATCGATCGTTTATTGAAAAATAATAATGAAAAATATTGTAGTAATTAAGGTCTCATTAACAATGAAGGGGGTGGGGGGTAGGTGGGGGGTGGGGTGGGGGAGGGGGAAAAATGACCTTTCCAAGGCCAGGATTGAATCCTTGCTAGTTCCATTTTTGCTCTAGCAATTGAAACACAAGTACCTTAACCACAGGCTGCTTTCCTGCAGTATAAAGTCAACAACAACATGCCTACATCTATCTACATCAGGGTGGGCTCGGTACAAGCGCACTGCAGATGTGTGTCTTTAGACAATGTCAAATAAACACAGTCGCTTTGCCAACTTGTGGTGTATTACGTCCACAGTGGAGGTGCAATTAGGTTGTGAGCCACGCACGCTATTGCTATATTTACAACATCAGACTTAGGCATAGAGAGTAAGGTTTACTGTATTGGCAGCATGTGTAGAAAGGTTAAAGTGTCTGCCAAGTGCATAGCCATTGGTTAACTGTCAGGATGTTGCAATATCTTAAGAGTCTTACGTAGGAATCCAGAATAAGTTCTCAAGAATTTAGCTGTGTCTAAATTTGGGGAGACAAGAAGATGTTTGCTCAAAAGTTTTTCTTGGTTCATAATACTAGTCAAACATTTAGGGTTGGGCGGCTGAGTATCCATAGTGGCAGCCGAGTGTTTACGATGTTGCAATATCTCAACAGACTCTACATGTTTACTTGTATATACGTGTATTTTGGCCAAAAAAAAAAACAAACAAAAAACCTGAAAACAAAAAAAAATGATACTGTATTGTGCTCTTCCAGACAATATGATTACATATTGATTGTAGGGATGTAAAAAATGGATTTGGTAGCAAGGCTATGACACAGGTGGACTGTATTGTGTAGCACAGTACAGTATTGGATATTTTTATAAACTTTCCGTGACAATAAGAAAGTGTTTTAACAGTATAAAAAAATAGGTATGGGTGTAAATTTCAGAGAAAAACTTATTTATGTCTTTTCTGTTGTAAGGTCTTTACTTTTTTGGTTTTCTTAAATTTATTGTGCTTTAACAATTAGAGAAGAAGAGAAGTCTAGATGTATTGAAAAATGCTACAAATGCTGATAGAAGTTTACCTTTGTAAGATCCTCTTCAGTCATATGTGGGAGGATCTTCCAGCAACCTGAGGATGGTCAGGGTTTCCCCAGGGCTCTGGTTTCCTCCCACTATATTCTTGATTTATGATGGTATACCAATCACACCAATCAAATGAATAAAGGAATTGTAAGATCTTCCATCTTTTTGCTCATTAATACAATAATTAATGCAAACAATTTTAATAAGATTTAGGTATTTATTTGTTTATTTGATTGGTATTTTACGCCGTGCTCAAGAATATTTCACTTATACGACAGCGGCCAGCATTATGGGGGAAACTGCCCGGGGGAAACCCATCCGCAGGTTGCTGTCAGACCTTCCCACGTACGGCAGGAGAGGAAGACAGCTTGAGCTGGACTTGAACTCACAGTGACCACGTTGGAGAGAGGCTAATTCTAATAGGATGATCTATTTTCCTTTATAACATTTATCAGAGAAAGTTGACCTCTCCCAAGGAACTTTGCAGAAATTATGAATAGGGAGGCACAGAGTGGATAAATTTAACAACCATGAGTCAAAAGCAATGAAATAATACCTTTGCCCTCCAGTCTTTATTGACCATGGTTGGTGTTAAGAACAAATGATGTTGACCACAAAGAAATTTCCTGCAGATGTGGCATTAAGCCATAACTGACTGGGGGCACATGTTATTGGGGCCAGGTGTCTGTAAACTTCATGTAAGCTCACCTGTAAAAATATGCCACAGGATGCAACATTTACAAGGCACTGGCAAACAAAACAATTGATGGCACATATATGCTGTCTTGTGCCGTGGTATGTATATGTGATTAAATGATGTGAATATGTGAATTGAAACCCAAGGCTTGTAAACTCATGCAAGTACACATTATATACATGTAGTTGTTATTGAACTTAAGCACAGCACATTAGCTCAGGAGCCTCTGACCAATGCTGTTGTAGTGAGTTCAAGTCCAGCTAACTTATAAGTATGTGATATTCTTCCAGCAACCTGTGGATGATCCAGTGGATTCCCCTGAGCCCTGCCTGGTTTCCTTCCACCATAATGCTGAATGCTGTTGTAGAAATGACGCACTGCATAAAACAACAATAAAATAAATAAAATCTCTTTTTTTCATAGGTGGGAAAGTTTTTCAGTTATTTGTCGAAGGCTGTCGCTTTACTCTAGGCAGTTCACTTTTCTTCATCTATTAAAACAACTACCATTGTATATGTGTATACATGGAACATCCATTTTGATTGATGGTTGGTAGATGGATGTCAGTTGCTTCTGAGGCCTAGATGTAAATATGTGTAGAGCATCAAAACTCAATGTTCCAGTTTAAGAGCAAGTGGAATTATGAAGAAATGCTAGAAGGTGTGAAAAATTTATCCTGAGATGAAAAATCAATTAGTACCTGTATGTAATTGAATTCATTTGGTTTATTCTTGTGGAAACCAACAACAACATAAAAGAGGAGGTTGTATTTTTTCATTTGATTGGTGTTTTTCTCCGTACTCAAGAATATTTCACTTATATGATGGCGGCCAGCATTATGGTGGAAGGAAACCGAGTAGAGCCCGGGGGAAACCCACAACCATCCTCAGGTTGTTGGAAGATCTTCCCACTTATGGCTGGAGAGGAAGCCAGCATAAGCTGGGCTTGAACTCACAGCGTTGGTAAGAGGCTCCTAGGTCATTACGCTGCACTAGCGTGCTAACCAACTTAGCCCAGAAGGTGGGTTGTAACGTGTTCGTACACATACCCGTGTTCATACGGATTTATTCTTACAAGTGAAGGAAAGAACATACAGCACAAGCAGTTAGCTTTAACTTGGATGAGTATCACTTAGAGTATTACTTAAAGTATTAACGAACTCTTACAAAAATCACTGATGTATATATGTAGGTGTTAATACATTCTCAAACTGGGTATGGTGAGTGATATCTTTATTTCATCTTTCTTGGTATCATTTATCATCTTACCGTAATCCCATACACCTGAAGCTTGTAGATAATCCTGACACATTCACCCACATGCTGAGGCTAATATAGACATTTTGAGGCTGGGCTCTCATTTCCACCTTAATGTTTTCGTCTGTACCAGGTGTAAACAGGTATGTCGTCTGGTGACACCTGTATACCGGCCTCTCGAGGACGTGACATTAGCGACATGTGTTCAGGTGACACGTGTCCTGATAGTATGTATTAAAGTAGCCTGCCAGGCACATGTTCAGCCCTAACCCTTCTGCACTTTGATGTGTACACACACATGCCCTGCTGCTATATTTGATGTGTTTTGCCTTGTTTTCAATTACAGCACAATGTATTCTGTAAGCAGTTGAAGTTAATGAAACGTTTGCCTTAATGGAATATGATGTTAAGGAGTGGAAGACGGCAATGGAGTAATGTGCGTGACTCTCAACTCTCAGATCAGGGGCACGTGTTTAAACCTGGCCTTGGACAGAAGGGAATTTCTAGATTTTTCATTCCATGTGGCACCGTAGTGACACTAAGTGGTTAACAGTTCTTGTGTGGCTTTCAGTGCAGTCTAGCATTTGATGAAGACAACTTTGTCTAACTGCCATATGGTGGGGAAATATTGCACTATTTCATATTTTGTGGGAAAGTTAAATTGCCAAATGAGGCCAGTGCTGCCAAGGTGGTTAGCAGGCCACATTGACGTAGGAGTCCCTCACCAATGGGTTGTAGGTGGGGATTAAAGGTTTTCCCGCAACCTGCAGATGGTTATGGGTTTCACATGGGCTCTGCCCGGTTTCCTCTGGACTTTGTAGGTGCACGGCATAAGTCAAATAAATAAATTCATGTACTTTAAAAGATGTTGATATTGGTGAATCAAAGCAGTTCAACAACTTACTTTTCTTGTTTTTCTTCTTTTTTTTTCTTGTAAGTTTTAAAACAGGGTCAAATTAACTGTAACATTTTTATTAAAATTGTTTTGATCCACTTTGATATGTTTTGGTGTGAAGGTATATGTAATAATTACTGTTTATTCTTATGAAGATGTATATTTGTTTTTGTTTTTTTTTTCTCACTGTTTTTAAATTGTGCACATTGTTATGTCATTGTCATTCTTTTGAAGAGGGGCTCAAGGGAAGAGCAAATTGTCAAACTGATTGAATGTAACTAGCTCTAAAAAAAAGATTTGTCTTGCCGACGGTCTGTTATTGTCAACTGGCGGAAGTTCCCTCGAGCCACTGATCAAAGGGCTCACCAGGCTTCTTTGGCTGCACCTTTAATTAATTAAGCCATGAGGTTTTTGTGGTCTCTGACAAGGTGTGGTTCTTTCCCACCCCACCAACCTACCTCCAAATACATCTATAGACCTATATACCGTACATGTGCTTCATCCTTTCACACGAGTTTACAATATATAAACAGAATCTAATACATGTACATGCTCTTGCCCTGCATGAGGACACCTTTGCTGCGATATTATATTTTTTAAGTCACTATGGTACAGCCATGCATCCTTATATCTATTTTTCTTGGAGTATAGTTACAGATTTGTGCCAATTCATATTTGAGGCCCTTATAGTGTGAAAGTACATACCTGTACAAAACATGCATGCTGTAAGTTCAGCGGCCTTACATTAGCATGCAGGACTTTATGCACACTTATAGGCAATGTTTTTGTGACACATTACAATAGGAACCAGGGCCTCCGTGGCCCAGTTGGTTAGCGCACTAGCGCAGTGTAATGACCTAGGAGTCTCTCACCAATGCTTTCTCTGTGAGTTCAAGTCCAGCTCATGCTGGCCGTACGTGGGAAGGTCTGCCAGCAACCTGTGGATGGTTGTGGGTTTCTGCTGGGCTCTGCCCGGTTTCCACACACCATAATGCTGGTCACCGTCGTATAAGTGAAATATTCTTGAGTATTGCGTAAAACACCAATCAGATAAATAAATACATACAATGGAAACCCAATTAAATTTATTCAGCAGCTTAAGCAGATGGATTGACAAAATTAGGAATGAAATTCTGATACTGTGTTTTACTTTGATTAAACATAGTAGAATTCTAATTCAGTGTGATTTAATATTTTATATAATTATTTACTAATAAGTTGCATGTTTATAGGGCAAAGTTGTGGAAATTATTCAGAACTTTTTTGATTAAAATATATGCTTGTATCAAGAATCTCTGTATAGTATTCTGTTCTGATGACATCAAATGACCTACTGTACATGTACGTATTTTAGAACTTTTCAGGTGGCACTCTTTGCTTAATTCTGACTGACTGACTCATCCAACTTATTATGACCAGCTACATGCTGGTCCTCCTAATAATTCATGTACATTAACATGCAGAGTTAAGTAGATTAAGTGTGCAGAGTTAAGTAGGTTAAGTGTGCAGAGTGAAGTAGATTAAGTGTGCAGAGTTAAGTAGATTAAGTGTGCAGAGTTAAGAAGATTAACTTTCCACATGTACGTTTTACTAATCAGTCAGTGTTTGTTATTAAAGAACAATTTTATACCTGAAACCAGCAACTGTTAGTAATAGTTAAGTAAACAAACTATTGTATTTATAAATATGGTTGTTTCTCAAAGAGAAGAGGAGTTTTAGGGAGTTGACCTGTAAGGATCTCAGAGTCTGGTCACTCCCATGTTGTTATGTGTAATAAATGAATGTTGTTACTGAGAACGCCTTGGAGAGTTTTCTTATCTATGTTAGACATGGATTGAAGATAAATGACAGTGACCATCCCGGTCGCAATTTTACTTAAGACCTTAACCCCGGTCTTATTATAGTGCAGCTTAAAGAGATACAAAATCGACGCTGATTGGCTGACGGTCAACCCGTGGTCTGAGCATGAAACACCGACCATGTAGCTTCATATACAAACAAGGCCTCCATGGCTGAGAAGATTATTTCAACAGCGTGGTGCAATGACCCAGGAGGCTCTCACCAATGTGGTCGCTGCGAGTTCAAGTCCAGCTCATGCTGGCTGCGACCATACGTGGGAAGCCAACAACCTGTGGATATGTGTGGGTTTCTGCTGGGCTCTGCCTGGTTTCCTCTCAACCAAAATGCTGATTATTGTCGTCCAGGTGAAATATTCTTGAGTGCCGTGTAAAACATCAATCTATCAATCAATCAAATCATAGGTGTACCATGATGTGATTGTCCGGTTATCATGCATGGACCGTTGGCCCATGATCATCGGATGTTTAATGCTATATACGGACTGGTTTCCTGTAAACAGGCATACCTCTTATGAACACCATGATGACTCACAGCATGAGTTTTAATAGCATACTGTCTGAGATCTGTAATGTTTTTGTCCGCCACTTATATATGGTGTATGCAAGTTCACCACTTGTATACACCGTATATATATATATATGTATATATATATATATATATATGTATATATATATACATCTTAAATCTTGCAAGCTATGAAATGTATTACATATTTTGAAAATATTCCTCTACCTATCAATGTATAAATGATGAAAATACACCAAAGGAAGTAAAAATTAAAACCGGATATTTTTGGTAGTGGTAAAAAAATTATTCGTACATTTCCAGTCCAGTTTTTGCTGTTACTTTAGTGTAACCCTAATAACTACCTTTCACAATATGAATGTATCAGCCTTTATATGTGCAAATGTTATGTACAAAATTGGTAATAAAGTTCCAAAAATTTATAGACCAAGTCGCATTATAACTTTGGAATTATTTAACAATTTAAATAGTACAGGTTTGAGCATTTACGGCTTGAAACTTGATCGGGCGAATAATACGAAGCCTACAGTGTACTTCCGTTGTTGGTACATCACAATTGCAAGTAAATGAATGTTGTAAAATTATACGCTGACCATGGCGCCAGCATGCACGTACTGGCGGCAGACACTGGGCCGACGATACGCAGATGGTTAGCGGAGGATGATGGCGTGTTTGATCAGGGTCCGCGTGTAGTGGGTGTATGATACACGGACCGTCCGACAACAGTGGGCGTAGGATTGGTTGTCAAGATCTGGCTGTAGTGCACTTTAGGCTTTAGGCTTGATGCTTTAAGGAATATACACTTGAAGGCTTCCGCACACATTAAAACAGTATATGGTTTATTCATTTGATGTGTTCGAGGATGAGGGGATGTTCATTGCATATTGCACGGTATTTTTAATTTGAGCTGTTAAACGTAATTGAATGACTAAACATTTTGACTCCTTGTGGGATTATGGTCAAGTTTACCAATTTCGGCCCCAGGCAAACTTCCTGACATTTCAGAGACTTACCTGTAATTATACATGTTGAACCAGAGTAAGTAATAAGGTATATACAATGTACGTGTAAAAGCTTCACTTAATCATAGGCTATTGGGAAACACCTTGAAAGGAAATCCATGCTGATGAGATGGTATTGGGCGCGATACATTATTTTTGTGGTATAATTATATATGGCAGTGAAAACTGGTACACATAACACTTTATTAACAGTTGAAATTATTGGAATGTCGTTAATAAAAGCTGAGTAAAAACTTTTACATCTGTCTTCTTTAGCTGTTTGTTTTAGATAAGAGGTTTGTCAAGCACCTGGCAAAGGGCAACATTTTGCTTCTGTAGTCTCTGCAATGTCTCTCTCTGCAAAAATACTACTTTTGGCACTGAAACTTACATTTTTCAGGGGGATATATTATCTTGTTCTTAAGACACCTTTCTAAGATCAATATAGAACTCTCAGCAAAATGTGCAACTTTCAATAGTCATGGATGAAAGCTTTAGATCTTCGTTGAGGTGGAATCTTTTTCATTCTTCCCAGCTTCAGCTTTCAAAAATACATAACTGTAGTTTTCCTTTCAACTAACCTAAATTTCGAGTATGCTTTCCTCAGCATGTCAAAGGTCAAACCTTCATGTGTGCTGAAGAAACATTGTTTTTTAATGATACAGTAATTCTGACACAGTATACCCCACCCAAATGTACCAGAAGCAAGCCAAACTTTGTCAAGCACCATTTTTGATTTTAGTCAGCTGAACACAGCATCATCTGGAAAAGATAAACTTGTTGATCGATCAGATTTAAATCCAGGAGGATGTACATCAGTACACGGGCAACCGATAACTTGTGTGATAGTATGAACTTAGAAGGAACACTAAGTAATTGTTTTGAAAAAAGGAGATAATTTTTGGAAGAGCAACCGAATTCACCTTAGTAACGGATTTGAAAATGGTGATTTCAGACGATGTTCAAGTGGATACGCCGGTTTCATTTCATGTGCTAATTGTAAAGTTATGGTTTTTCGAATTTTCCTGCATACAGTGGTATGAGTTCAGAATGACTTTAAAATGACAGGAAAGCTGTTTTCATCACATACAGCGTTGACACTTGAGGACGGGACAGGCGACAAGGCTGTAAAGTCCATTTTAGTTCGGAAACTAAGATGGGAAAGCGATCAACCAATCTCAGAGCTATCACGCAGCTGAGTTAAAGGTCGCACTTCAGACAGTGGCAAATCATCCGCTGTCATTGGCTGATGACCCTGAAGTCATATGTTCACCTGGACTGCCTGATGCAGGTAAACCACACCAGATAGATAGTCTTCTGAGATGTGTTTATTGCTGTGTAAAAGGTTAAACTCTAACCGAAGGCTCTGTCTGTTAATTAGGATTCGAATTGGGCATTCAAGACACCTGACATCTAGTATGATCACATAATTACGATTTCCTTCTTAATTTGTGCAAATGTTATGCTGCACCCTTTTTTCTTTTAATGAATACCATACATAGCCTGTCTCCTAATATGGTTTGTCTATTGACCCCACACCTTAGTTTTGTAACCAACATAGTCTTCATTTACTTACTGTTGACATCTGGGTATATTTACTAGCACTTATGTCTATATCTCCAGGCCATGTGATAGTGTTTGTCTTGTTTTACATGGTATGTAGTTTGTTTTCAGCATCAGACTAATTTCGTTTTATTTTATTTTCTTCCAGGGCATTTCCTTGAATTTGTGTCTTTGAGAAAACATGTTTTCCCTAATTTGCAGATCCAGATAGATTCTGAACTGGTGTAGGCTGACAAGTCCATAACTACCATAATCAGAAAGAAGGTCTCCTAATTATGCTTGGAAATTACAGTTGGCCGGAATATTGTGTACAAATATTCTGAGATAGTAGTGTTCTCTTTAGATCTGTAAAGTGTACATTAAAGTAAAAAAATAAAGAAAATGAATTTTTAATTTTTAAGAAATCCCTCCCCGCTCCTCCATGTCTTAATGTGTTAGGATTCTTAAAAATTTATGGAAATTATTCTCACTGGGTGAACAATTTAGGGATTTTCGGATTTGAGATAAATTTTAACATTTTTTGCAATTTACAAAAATATTACCCTCATTATGTTTGGCTTCCGACAAGGCTAAGCTAGACTTATGTGTGTACATTGTAGATGTGTGCGTGTGTTTTTTTTTTGTTTTGACTGATTATACTTGTACTGTGTCTCTGTACAGTAATTTGTCTTTTTCTGACTTGAAGAATTGAAATTATGTTAGTTTCTCACTTGAGGAATTTAAGAAAATTCAAGGACATGCTCAAGAAAACATTTTTAACTGTTTTATATAATCAAATACTGTAGGCAAATGTACACAGCTACATGTAGGGTTAGGTCAAGTATTAATGGAGAGGGTGGGGTATAAATGTTTGTTTATAATAGCAGAGAAATTATCCTTACAGGGAATTGAAACTCAGATATGATGGACATGGAAGAAATGTTGTAATGGTTTGGAACATTTATTAGGGCTACAGCAAACTACCTCCCTTCAAGTCACTCTCCTGTTTAAATAGTGTGTTTAAACTTAGGAATAGGCCTGAGTTGTGGGACCTCAGAAAATTGCTGCTGCCGAGTTTCGGAGTTAAAGCGATGTAACCCAGAGACACCAGACATAACAGCCTACCCAGTCACATTATACTGACACCAGGCCAACCATGCAGTCCTATTTTCTTGCTCTATGACCTCTTAGCGCTGAGCAACAAACAGAGCAGCAACAAGCACCATTTTTAAAGTATTTGGTATGACCCAACCCGGGGTTGATCCCTACTTTTGTAAGTGTACGTCTGTAATATGCGTGTTCACCTATAGCTTAACAGCAGTCCAATGCATGTGCATGTAAAGAAAGAAAAGATAGAAGTTATATCTCTGGGTTTGCACATAATATATGTCAGAGGTTGTGTGTAATATCTCAGATTTGGGAGGGGGGAGGGATTATGTGTTAATGAAGTTTAGTAAATATTTGTACCTGAGTATGTCGTCCTCTTAAAAGGCTATATATGCAATACCAAACCATGTTATCTGGAATGGAAACAAGCAGCGGGAAAATGGCAGTTTAATGTTCTTCACTTGGCAAATAGTATTTTAACATGGGCCAACTGTAATTGGTACAGAACAAGGCTTATGTGCCACATGTAAATAAGATAATAGCTGGAGAATTTGCTATGTCCTTCACCATGCAACTTAAAAATTATTTACAGGCTTCGCCAATTAGCAGGTTGTAGGAGTATTAATTACATCCTGTGAATTGTCAGGGCCATATCTTTACTTCCGGTTCTGGAAAACGTTTGGGCTCCCAACCTGTTGGCCGCCTAAACTAAACAAGCTGTAGTATAAAAACTAAGAAGTAAATTAAACAAAAATAGGATGGGTTTTCGATAAAAAATTAAGTATTCTTATAAATTTCTTTCATTCATTACTTTGAGTTGCATTTTTTTTAAATTTCACACTATCACAGTCAGAATGTCACCATTTAAGTTTGGGATCAGAACATTTAATGTTTATCTAGAGATGGCCCCCGTGGTTCTTTTCAAATCTGTTTAGTATGAATTGTGCATCGCAACAGACTTTTTATTGTTTCATGCCGGGTTATTTTCACAATGAAACCGCAGGTGAAAATGTACGTACGTGCGCCACACATTAATGCACATTTAAACCATCCAGCAATTTACGTTATAAAAGTTATTGCCGTATTTTTTGCGGGATTATTATTTCCAGCATTGGAAAGGTTTTAAGTTTAGATGTACCTTAATGATTCCATCTCCCTATAATTAGGCGAAATACAGTGATGATAACGTTAACAGCATATTAAAAGGCAAACACCAGATTAAATATGTACATATATGTCATTAACAAAGTATCGCTCATGAACTTTATAAAGCGTGACCGCTTTTTGTCTTTGTGATTTTTTTTGATCTCATAACAGATATTTTTTCAGTTCAAAGAAATCAAAATGGCACACATTAAGAAAATCAAAATTTGCCGTCATGTTAAAAATTTTGATCAGTCAGACTGTAATCAGATAACACAGCTGTTTCCTCTTATGTCACCATAACCCTGTTTTGCCTTTTAACTATATGTGCTTGGGATATTAATGGGGCGACATTGTGTTGCAGGTCGCTCTAACATGGCCCAACTCATGGCCCGGAAAGAATACCTGTTTAAAAATTTATTTCTTGATTTACCATGCAAGCACGTCAGGAAAAAATAACCGTGGTCTTTCGGGTTTTCCAACACTCTACCTGAATAATTATAGGTGATACTATTTGTTGTCTTTTCTTTTAAATATAACAACGAGGAAAAGAACAGAAAATGTATCAAACCGTGATGCATCAACTGCATGTTTCTTTACAAAATTATAGAAGTTACACAGATTATGAATGAAAACTCAAAAATGGGTTTGTTATCGTAGAGCTACATTTGACTTGAAGTGTAGGTTAAATTTGAAATATTGTGAGAATCTATACAGTTACAGGAATAATAATAAAACCAGTGTTTATATTTAGTCACCAATTTTTCTCATTTCTTGATGTTACATAATATTGTAAGGCATCGGTGCACTAAAGATGTATTTGACTAAATGTTTCCACAATGGTTACCTTGAAAAGTTGAATTGTTTTGTCTAATATTGCTGCTGCGGCTGTTTTGAATTGGTTTTTTTTTTTTTTGGTGGACTGGGGAAGGGCGTGGACATGTTCAGTATATAATTAATGTAAAATATAAAATGAAATCTTCAGATGCATGTATATACAACATTGTTGCTGTCATAATTTCTGAACAACAAATTTGGGCAGGTACAGTTGCAGACATTTTGTTTCATGTGAATCATACATATACATGGTAGATTATAATTGCTTCTGTGGCCGAGGGGCTTAGCATGCCAGCGCAGCGCAATGATCCAGGAGCCTCTCACCAATGCGTTCGCTGTGAGTTCAAGCCCAGCTGATGCTGGCGTTCTCTACACCCGTATGTGTCAAGGCCTGACAGCAACGTGCAGATGGGCGTGGGTTTCCCGCAAGCTCTGTCCTATTTCCACCCGCCATATTGCTGGCCGCCATCACATAAGTGAAGTATTCTTGAGTACAGCATGAAACATAAATGAAATAAATAAATACATACCTATATGTATACATGGTAGATTATAATGCAGAGACTCCATGGCATTTTGGTAGACATGTACAGCATTGATTACTAGAACTGTGAAGTAATCTGTGTATTGTGTATTGTTTATTGTGTGTACTGTGTATTGTTCAAATCTCACTCCAGACACAATTTTCACTCAGCGTTCGAGATAAATTGATTCAGTGTCAGAAATTTATTATATATTGTTGTACCTTTCACCTGTAGAATGTAGATGCTCAAGAACAGTCAAACTTAAGCTGTCCTCAGGCTCTAGGATCACAAAGCTGCCTTGGACTTAATAAAGGGATACAAACTGGATAGTGATTGGCTAACAGTGAAGATAGGGCTTCATGGGTTAAACACTGCAGCCTTGAGTGAGTGAGTGAGTGAATGAGTGCTTGAAGTTTAATGTTGTACTTAATGATTTTTCAGTCATATGACAGTAAAGGAATTCTTAGAGTGCATGTAATGTGCCACTGCTCATTTATCTAGTGCTGCTTGGCTGAGATAACTTACCGAAGATGAGTAAGCCGCCCTGCCCAAGCCATTATACTGATACAGGTTAACCAGTCATTGCACTATCCCCTCCATGCTGAACGCTACGCGAGGAAGCCATAACTTCCTTTTTGAGGTGTGAGGTGTGACTCGACCCAGGATTGACCCTGGATCTACCGCCTCCTTAAGTGGATGCTCTACTAACTGCGCTATTGGGACCGGTCCTGTAGCCTTAATCATGCACTTGAATAAATCAGCCATGTCTAAAATTTCAGCCAATCATATTTGATTCTGTATCCCTCTATGTCAGACTTTAAGTCAGTTTACTGCTCTGAAATTGATACTTATTTTAATAATTTTATTTTTAATATTTAGAATTGTTCTAGACTTTCATGACAGAATCGATTATTAGCGCTTAAGTTTAAAAATAAGCTCAGGAATTAAAACTAAAATAAAGACTATATGTCTGAGACAGCTTCTTGATTCTGAGTAGTAACCTGTGTTACTACTAATAAAGTGTGTTGGTAACATTGCTGTACGTCACAAATGGGAAAGTTCATCTGTAACCTAACTGCTACCAAAGTTTGGTGGTTTATTCACAGAGCATTCCTATTTTCTCCATCGTTAAACAGACTGCCATTGTCATGTGAAATTATATTTTAAATGCAGTAAATATCACATAGATGTGAATTTCTTGCTCCAGATTCAGATTGACCATGCAGACTTTAGTGGATGGAGTCACAGGAGACAAACCTGGACATATCTCAAATACTGGCATGCCTAGGTATAGAAGTTTCTGGAGTCGATCCCTCCCTGGAGAAAAACTTTATCTGGAAAGCGCCTCAATGCAAACTTAACACAGTTTTGCATACAGGGCGTCCCTGTATGCTTCACAGGTAAGGACAGTCTGGGATTCTCATGAATCCAGTGCTGTGGTTCTCATGAATCCAGTGCTGTGGTTCTCATGAATTCCGTGCTGTGGTTCTCATGAATCCATTTCTGTGGTTCTCATGAACTCCGTGCTGTGGTTCTTATGAATCCAATGTTGTGGTTCTCGTGAATCCAATGCTACGGCTCTCATGAATCCATTTCTGTGGTTCTCATGAATCCAATGCTGTAGTTCTCATGAATCCAATGATGTGGTTCTCATGAATCTAGTGCTGTGATTCTTATGAATCCAATGCTGTGGTTCTCATGAATCCAGTGCTGGTTCTCATGAATCCAGTGCTGTGGTTCTCATGAATCCAGTACTGTGGTTCTCATGAATCCAGTGCTGTGGACCTCATGAATCCTATGCTGTGGTCCTCATGAATCCAGTGCTGTGGTTCTCATGAATCTAGTGCTGTGGTTCTCATGAATCCAGTGCTGTGGTTCTCATGAATCCAGTACTGTGGTCCTCATGAATTCAATGCTGTGGTTCTCATGAATCTAGTGCTGTGGTTCTCCTGAATCTGGTGCTGTGGTTCTCATGAATCCAATGCTGTGGCTGTCATGAATCTAGTGCTGGAGTCGATCCCTCCCTGGAGAAAAACTTTATCTGGAAAGCGCCTCAATGCAAACTTGACACAGTTTTGCATACAGGGTGTCCCTGTATGCTTCACAGGTAAGGACAGTCTGGGATTCTCATGAATCCAGTGCTGTGGTTCTCATGAATCCAGTGCTGTGGTTCTCATGAATTCCGTGCTGTGGTTCTCATGAATCCATTTCTGTGGTTCTCATGAACTCCGTGCTGTGGTTCTTATGAATCCAATGTTGTGGTTCTCGTGAATCCAATGCTACGGCTCTCATGAATCCATTTCTGTGGTTCTCATGAATCCAATGCTGTAGTTCTCATGAATCCAATGATGTGGTTCTCATGAATCTAGTGCTGTGATTCTTATGAATCCAATGCTGTGGTTCTCATGAATCCAGTGCTGGTTCTCATGAATCCAGTGCTGTGGTTCTCATGAATCCAGTACTGTGGTTCTCATGAATCCAGTGCTGTGGACCTCATGAATCCTATGCTGTGGTCCTCATGAATCCAGTGCTGTGGTTCTCATGAATCTAGTGCTGTGGTTCTCATGAATCCAGTGCTGTGGTTCTCATGAATCCAGTACTGTGGTCCTCATGAATTCAATGCTGTGGTTCTCATGAATCTAGTGCTGTGGTTCTCCTGAATCTGGTGCTGTGGTTCTCATGAATCCAATGCTGTGGCTGTCATGAATCTAGTGCTGGAGTCGATCCCTCCCTGGAGAAAAACTTTATCTGGAAAGCGCCTCAATGCAAAATTGACACAGTTTTGCATACAGGGTGTCCCTGTATGCTTCACAGGTAAGGACAGTCTGGGATTCTCATGAATCCAGTGCTGTGGTTCTCATGAATCCAGTGCTGTGGTTCTCATGAATTCCGTGCTGTGGTTCTCATGAATCCATTTCTGTGGTTCTCATGAACTCCGTGCTGTGGTTCTTATGAATCCAATGTTGTGGTTCTCGTGAATCCAATGCTACGGCTCTCATGAATCCATTTCTGTGGTTCTCATGAATCCAATGCTGTAGTTCTCATGAATCCAATGATGTGGTTCTCATGAATCTAGTGCTGTGGTTCTTATGAATCCAATGCTGTGGTTCTCATGAATCCAGTGCTGGTTCTCATGAATCCAGTGCTGTGGTTCTCATGAATCCAGTGCTGTGGTCCTCATGAATCCTATGCTG
The DNA here is from genome assembly GCF_032854445.1 of Liolophura sinensis. NCBI lineage: Eukaryota > Metazoa > Mollusca > Polyplacophora > Chitonida > Chitonidae > Liolophura > Liolophura sinensis. The sequence continues at coordinate 9,418,989 of NC_088298.1, read as the reverse complement.
TGGTCCTCATGAATCCAGTGCTGTGGTTCTCATGAATCTAGTGCTGTGGTTCTCATGAATCCAGTGCTGTGGTTCTCATGAATCCAGTACTGTGGTCCTCATGAATCCAATGATGTGGTTCTCATGAATCCAGTGCTGTGGTCCTCATGAATCCAATGCTGTGGTTCTCATGAATCCAGTGCTGTGGTTCTCATGAATCCAGTGCTGTGGTTCTCATGAATCCAGTACTGTGGTTCTCATGAATCCAGTGCTGTGGTCCTCATGAATCCTATGCTGTGGTCCTCATGAATCCAGTGCTGTGGTTCTCATGAATCCAATGCTGTGGTTCTCATGAATCTAGTGCTGTGGTTCTCCTGAATCTGGTGCTGTGGTTCTCATGAATCCAATGCTGTGGCTGTCATGAATCTAGTGCTGTGGTTCTCATGAACCCAGTGTTGTGTATAAGTTGCATCAAAAAAAAATTAATAAATAAAAAATAAATTCAGTAAATGCTACGTGTATGTCACCCAATTTTCCGTTGTTCTCAAGGTGACAATCTCTTTGCCCCTTACCATTGAGGCAGTGCAGGCTCAGATCCAACTGTTTTATTGTTATCAACAAGGAACTGTTGGACATAACCAACAAGAAACTGACAGACATTATCAACATCAAACATGGTCGCTATCTACATATATGTCATCCAGTTTTCTCAACGTGACAACCTCTTTGCCATTGTAGGCTCAGATCCAACTAATTGATTATTATCAACAAGAAACTGCAGGACACCGGGTTTTCATTTAAAATTGGAGAAGGAGATCAGAGTTCAAAAGTAGGAGGCTGAATTGAAAGTAATTATGCCACGATTACTATTGATTTAAACAGTAAGAATATCCAAAGTAGGTGGCTACAGGGACGGCAGTAGACAACTGTCTGCAGCCTGCTACTTGCCCTTTTTGAACACCCTATCTACAGGATACAATGCCTGAGCAGTGTCATGGGCATTGCCAGCATAAAACTTCAGGACTGTCAACAACGAACTGAGGGACATCATCATCATACAGCTCCTGAACATTATCATCAAGCAAGTGATGGACATTGCCAGTATAAAACTGCAGAACATCATCGACAAGAAACCAATGTGCCTAACTGTCAGCAACGAAGTGAGGGACATCATCTACATACAGCTCCTGAACATTATCAAGGAAGTGATGGACATTGCCAGTATAAAACTGCAGAACATCATCGACAAGAAACCAGTGTGCCTAACTGTCAACAACGAACTGAGGGACATCATCGACATACAGCTCCTGAACATTATCATCAAGGAAGTGATGGACATTGCCAGAATAAAACTGCAGAACATCATCAACATGAAACCAATGTGCCTAACTGTCAGCAACGAAGTGAGGGACATCATCATCATACAGCTCCTAAACATTATCAAGGAAGTGATGGACATTGCCAGTATAAAACTGCAGAACATCATCGACAAGAAACCATTGTGCCTAACTGTCAGCAACGAAGTGAGGAACATCATCATCATACAGCTCCAGAACATTATCAAGGAAGTGATGGACATTGCCAGTATAAAACTGCAGAACATCATGGACAAGAAACCACTGTGCCTAACTGTCAGCAACGAAGTGAGGGACATCATCATCATACAGCTCCTGAACATTATCAAGGAAGTGATGGACATTGCCAGTATAAAACTGCAGAACATCATCGACAAGAAACCATTGTGCCTAACTGTCAGCAACGAAGTGAGGGACATCATCATCATACAGCTCCAGAACATTATCATCAAGGAAGTGATGGACATTGCCAGTATAAAACTGCAGAACATCATCGACAAGAAACCACTGTGCCTAACTGTTAGCAATGAACTGAGGGACATCGAACTGACATGGACAAGAAACCAATGTGCCTAACTGTCAACAACGAACTGAGGGACATCGGACTGACATGGACAAGAAACCAGTGTGCCTAACTGTCAACAACAAACTGAGGGACATCGAACTGACATGGACAAGAAACCAATGTGCCTAACTGTCAACAACGAAGTGAGGGACATCATCGACATATAGATCCAGAACATTATCATCAAGAAAATGATGGATATTGCCAACAAGAAACTTTTGAACATGGTGTCCAAGAAACTGCAGAACATTACCAACAAGAATGTGATGGGTGTAACTGTTGTCAAGAAGAAACTGCAAAACATTATCAAGGAGAAACTGGTGAACAATATCAACAGGAAACCTGTCAACATGAACTGCTTTCATGTCATTATTTGACATTGATGAATGGGAGACTGGTGCATATTGGCAAGATGAAACTGGCGCATATTCAAGTTAACATGATGAAACTGGTGCATATTCAAGTTAACATGATGAAACTGGTGCATATTCAAGTTAACATGATAAAACTGGTGGATATTCAAGTTAACAACATGAAACTGGTGCATATTCAAGTTAACATGATGAAACTGGTGCATATTCAAGTTAACAAGGTGAAACTGGTGCATATTCAAGTTAACATGATGAAACTGGTACATATTCAAGTTAACAACATGAAACTGGTGCATATTCAAGTTAACATGATGAAACTGGTGCATATTCAAGTTAACATGATGAAACTGGTGCATATTCAAGTTAACAAGATGGAACTGGTGCATATTCAAGTTAACAACATGAAACTGGCGCATATTCAAGTTTACAAGATGAGACTGGTAGATATCGGCAACAGGTAAGTGCAATGTTCCTATGTCCAGTTTAACATGCTGTTCGTTGCTTTATTATGGTGTTGTTAGTTGTTGTGTCTGTATGTAGCTTGTATTTATTTGGCAATGTAAGACTTATAGTCTTACGTATAGATCGGTAAGAGCTATAAATTATCGATGCTTAAAAAGCCAAACTGAGAACAGGAAAGAATTCATTTGTGTTTGGTATGTTGTTCTCCAGTGAAGCATCAGTGTGGAAATTTTACACTTCCTACTGCAAAACATGTTTGAAGATGTTTGATAAATATGGCACCAGATTCACATACAGTGAATGTACATTTCTATAAAAGTGAGTACATCACCTCATGCCTGGCTCTACTATGGAGGAAAGCTTTTGGAAATTATGCCAAATTGATTGAATATAATGACAGCAGAATATTGGCTATATGTGTAAATTCAGAATGTTCGAATGTACTCATCTTAAGTTTGTACTTGCCTTCGGACTTTCCTGATAGTGTGGATTCCTTCCTTGAATATCACGGCAAACTTAAAGCCATAATAGATGAATCTTATACCTCAAATGTTATGCTTATAGGTGACTGAAATGCTCATCGAACTTCTGTGTTTACTTAGGAATGTCATGACTTCTGTAAAAATGGTAATTTAAAAATTGTTGATATTGAGCGTCTACCACCCAGCACGTACACTTTGGGAACGTTCCAATCTACCGTTTTCTTGTCCAGTTTTCTTCAATTGCTGAAAACAATTGGCTTTGGTCAGCGACCTGCTGTGAAAGCGAGCTGCTCAGCGGGAAAAGCTGTGACCGGCTTAAGGCAGTCGGCTTTGGAATTAGTCGAGGCAAGAGATCTGCGATTATCAACATGTCTACAGCACATGTTCATGCGCATAAAAGTCATTTCACATATAAATGGCTCTTAGTTGAGTATACAATGCTTGTATCTATGTAGGTAAATAGGGAAAATTACCTGGGAAAAAATATAACTGTGCTGATTTGAGCAGCCCCAATATCCACGAGCGAGATGGCGGTAAAAGCAACGTATTACAACAATATATACCATTATAACAACAGATACGACAATATAATAGTCAAGCGTTTTGTTGATGGATGCGCCTAGAAGTTTGAAACTTGCTACTTGTAGTTTGTTTATTTTGCATAAATATATACCCCTGTACGCAGGGATTAAGGGAATACTGACCGCGGCTTTTACAAGAAGGGGTGTGATACTGTACCTCATACTGCAGTGTTCAGTCTTTGGACTACATAATCCCAAGACCCCAGGATAGTGAGAGATTAACGGAATCCATAACACATCAGCATTTACAATAGAGAGTTTGACAGCTGCTACTGTTCATCTCTGTACAACAGATCAACAACAATCATTATTAGGCCTACTCTGGTCAAGCTTTTTTAAAATACATTTATCGTGTGTTCAAATGTTGTTCTCGCATTGTTTTGACAGCTGAGTGACGTACCAGTACATCAGTAAAATTGAATTGAAAGACTTTCTTTTTTTTCTGCTATTCTCTTCATTTGAGGAAGAGAAACCTGTGCGAGTTTAATCTCCGGACAGTTTGAAATTCTTAAAATGGTGATTATAATCTCAACTTTGCATTTCATGTGCGGAAATTGATGCCCATTACCAGCTTTTTGCGACAATTTTAGACGTTGTTTTAAAATTAGTGCAAGGCCACTTTTTTTGAGAATTCAGAGTCACATGTGAGTAATAAAATGTTTTGACAGGCAACTGACATCTTCCAGAATTTAGTATTGACCAATTGTATGAACTTATTTTTACTGACCCGCCCCTTGAAATAATGAGTCATCACGATTGTGAAATCCTCTACCAGATCTAGACCAGCAGTCGGGGGTTGATAATTTTACACACTGTCATTTGTGCAGAGAAGAATCTGTACAATTCTTCGGACTGAGTTTGTTCACGGATTCATAGATGTACAAATTTTTACAACCAGCAACTCAAAATTGAGTTTTTTCTGGTCCGGATTAAGTTTATTTATATTTTAAACACTTATTGTAACCTGGTATGAAAATGAAAGTATATATGATATATATATATATATAAGAGAGAGAAAGTTTTATTCATTTGAGGTTCAAGATCATGATTTTATTGTTGATACATACATATATTTTACAAGTATATTATCCTAATCAGAAATAGACTTTGAAAATGGAAAATGATATGGAACGTGAAATGGAACATATATAAACCATGGTGACACATGTTCAGTTGTTGGTTGTTATATTAAAGGAAAAGACAGGGATTAACAAATATTGCATCAAAAATAAACATATACAAACAACAAAGTAAGAGGCATATACTGTGAAGTATTTATTGTTTGCAAGAATCAAGGAAAAAATCTTAAACTTAAATTTTCCGAGTTAGAGGCCATATATGGCTGGAATTACTCAAACAGGGGGCCTTCGTGGCTTGGTCAGTTAGCGCGCTAGCGCAGCGTAATGACCCAGGAGCCTCTCACCAATGCGGTTGCTGGGAGTTCATGTCCAGCTCATGCTGGCTTCCTCTCTAGCCGTTAGTGAGAAGGTCTACCAGCAACCTGTGGATGGTCATGGGATTCCCCTGAGCTCTGCCCGGTTTCCTCCCACCATAATGCTGGCCGCTGTTGTATGAGTGAAATATTCTTGAGTACGGCGTAAAACATCAGTCAAATAAATAAATAAATAAATCAACTAAACATCTTGCTGCTAATAATTTGCAAGAACCGGGTAATGCACGATTATTTGTTTCTGTAATTCCTATCTTATAAAAAAACGAGGACTATTTCACCTGACTGGAACAATTACTTCTGATTTATATGGAATGCTAATGTTTCCAACTACTCTTGCTATGCGAGATTTACCTCTAGCATCGCCATTACCCGCTAATGGTACTTCCACCATCCCATTTTGCAGAAGGATAGTTCCTCGAAATATGTTGATACTGACTTTGTCATCGTTGAGGAAATCTGTTCCTATGATCACATCTTTAGTTATTTTTTTTGAAACATGAATCGCAGAGAAATTTGATCTGATAAACAGTAAGTTTACCAATTTCTAAAGGTAAGATAACTTCACCAAAAATTATATTCATATTTACGCCTATACTGCTAATGTGTTTAATGGCCGAGGGTTGAATTTTACACTTCTCTGACAATCCTCACGCCTTATAAAAAGAATTTGATACACACGGTATAGTGACACCTTTATCTACTAATGCTGGAATCACTTTTGTTCCAAACTTTGAGTTAATAAATGCTCCCCTTGTTATCTGTATTTAGGGTAAAGCACTTTTCTTCATTTTGTACATGTACCTTTTTCTTAATAATGGTCTCAAATTAGTCAGGCTTTATCCTCCCTATCACATCTATTAATATTTATCTTTCTTTGACCATTATATTTAACCTTAGCATTAAACTTATTTTGATCAGGGACCTGATCACGCCCACCTTGATCATTTTTAACAGCTCCTTCAATTCCAGAAGCTAATTTAGTGAGCTCAGAGACAATTTAGAGTTCATTTTCTTCAGTTCTTTTTCTTGCCAGTGTCCTCTCATTCCATTTCTTCGAGGTGTTCACCCACAACACCTCTGCTGATGACATCATCAAGAGTGTAGGCATGGCCGATCACTAAACTGCGCCTAAAAATGTCTGGGCACAATCCATTTATGGCTACGGCTACTTACCCTCAGAAAATCCAGAGTTTTGAGACTCCGTCTCTTGAAACCTGTGAGATAGTCTGTGACACTTTCCTTCAGACCTTGTGTTCTGTGGGTGAGATTGTGTATGTACTTCATCTGATTTGTCAGGTGTCCATTTCCATACTGCCTCAGGTGTTCTGTGCCTAGGGTTTGGAACTCACAGATTTCGTTGTGTTGTCCCTGTGACCATTACTCATACGTGTACCAGATTTGAGCATCTTCTTGCATGCACAGGGCGAATAAGTCAGATGCATGTTCATCTGTCGTTTTGTGGAATCCGGCAAAGATTTTAAATTTTTTCAGCAACAATCCTGCGTCTTCATTACCACGACCCATAAATGGCGTCAGACCAACACTGGCCAGAAATGCCATCTTGACCGAGAACAACACCTAATGTCTGCTATTAGCTGTTGACATCCACTTCAGTAGGATGGTTTTTTTTTTTCACCAAAAATTTAGCACTAAAAATATATATACCTCTACAAACAAACACATACATTTTGTCACACAGACACAAGTAACAGAACATGAAGGGTAGCAAAGATAGAGCATACATGTTACACATATATAAACGAAAGAGAAACATATTTACACATATAATGCAATATATATATAAATATTTTTTATATATATATAAAAGTAATTGGCATGGAGTTGGGCATATACATTAGATGCCGTAGATATAAATCTAGTATTAAGACACACATATTTACAAACAAACACATATATAGATAAATAGATAGGAATGCACCTGTACAAACATTGAACAAGGAGATAGAATCATAACATAAATTCAGACTTCTCATACATTTATCTGTCAGGCGCATTGGGAAAAGGTCTTCAATTCATTCCATTTGTCTTTAACATATATTATTCTGTTTGAAATTGTTGCAGCATATTTTTTAGGTGAGTAAAGATTTTGCAAGATTTTCAGTAATCCGGTTAAACAAAGTTTTGTTCGTTTAAATTTTGAGGAGTATATATATCGTTTTGTAAGCAGCATTACTGTTTCTATACATTTGCTTCCCTCCCCCTATCCTGCTATGTTATTGTCAGCTGTTATTGTATATTGTAAGCTTGTATCATTTTGTCCCTAGTTTTTACCAGAGAACCTTAACCTCCACACAATCAGTCATCAGGTGCTCTGTTGTCTCAGGAGATATCATCAAGGTGCTCTGTTGTCTCAGGAGATATCATCAAGGTGCTCTGTTGTCTCAGGAGATATCATCAAGGTGGTCTGTTGTCTCAGGAGATATCATCAAGGTGCTCTGTTGTCTCAGGAGATATCATCAAGGTGCTCTGTTGTCTCAGGAGATATCATCAAGGTGCTCTGTTGTCTCAGGAGATATCATCAGGGTGCTCTGTTGTCTCAGGAGATATCATCAAAGTGCTCTGTTGTCTCAGGAGATATATGGCAAAAGTCGCCTATATCATTGTAAGATTAACCAGTTCTATTATGAAAAGGATTGGTACTTATTATTCTGTGTAAAAATCTATCATTAAAGTTCTGTAGATAAACAGAATTAGTAGATTTATAGGAGGTTTAAGATACCCACTTCCAATTAATATCTGACCTTCCTAGATAATTCTCCCATTTGGGGCATGATTTTATTTCTACACTTCCATTACTTAAGATATCATAGAAACCACGACAAGCTTTTCTTTGGTGTAGCAGAAGTTTAAAATATTGAGAAAGTATGGGTTGACCTGACTATATCTCTAGCTGCTGTTGAGTAAGTGTGTTGTCCAGTGTTGTGGGATGCATCTTTGTAGACTTTCATGGTCGAAAAATGTTGCATGTAGTTTATATTTTTGTTTTATGTATTGCAGTGGAAGAAAATCTCCATTTGTATCTGTTAAATCCCTTATATATCTAATTTGGTGATAATGCCAGCGTTTTATAAAAGGTTGACACTTCGTGAAGAACAGATTATACTACAGATGTTCATTATATATTTCAAATGCACATTTGGTTTTCATTTTAATTGGATGTTCAACCATGCTTGGAAGCACTCTTTCCTGAATGTGTTATTCGTATTCGTAATTGCCATATTCATATATTTAGGACCAACATTAAATTGCTTGTCATAGACATTGTTAGCTACCAGACTATGCCATTTTTTACTCTTCACAAGTAGTTTTCTAATCCATGTACTTGTTAGTGAGTGTACAAATATATTTAAGTCTACCATAAGCACGCCCCCATTTTTGTAATCTAGTTCCAGTGCTCTGTGATGTACATTACTGTCATTCCAAATAAATTCAAACATAGTTCTGCTGATGTCGTTCATAATTTGTCATGTTGGGTTTGGTAAATTTAAAAAAAGATGTGTCAAATTGGACATTGCTAGTTAAAGTGACTTTACATAAGAGCATTAAGTTTCTCAGTCTCCATCTGAGCAGATGTGTTTTTATTTCATCGATTTTCCTGATGTAATTTATTTTCCAAATATTCTGCAAATCTGAGGAGGAGAAATTAGTGCCAAGTATTGTAAATTTGTTGCACCAGTCAAGTTGTATCTCTTTGCCTAACGATATCTGCGAACCGCTCATATAGAGCCTATCCAAACTGCCTTAATTTAATTTAATTGATTGGTGTTTTATGCCGTACTCAAGAATATTTCACTCATACCACAGCGGCCAGCATTATGGTGGGAGGAAACCGGGCAGAGCCCGGGGGAAACCCACAACCATCCGCTGGTTGCTACCAGGTGAAGTGAGTTGGTTTTTTACATTTAAACATGATGTTGGCCTCCAATTTTTTAACAGATGAAGTGGTTTGTTGTGTTGTGGTGGACAGGTGATTACATCTTGCCTGAAAGACAATGGTAACTCTCCATTTTGGAGGCTTGAGTTAGCAATACGAACTAAAAACCTCATAATTTGCTCCAAAATATTTTGTAAAATTCTGACAGAAACCCATTGAGGCCTGGACTTTCATCGTTTTTTGTGTTTCTTAATGTTAATGTTAGTTCTGCATATGTTGTGTATCTTTCCAGCTTACTTGCCTCTTCATCTAAAAATTGTGTAGATTAATATTAGACAGAAATTCAGAAGTATTCTCTTCGCCATTTTGTTTTTTGAAATATAGGTCATTGTAGAAATTTTTTTGGCTCATCTAATATATCCTTAGTTTTGAAGTGTTTGGTACCTTTGTTTGAAGTTAATTTCCAGTTTATTTGTGTAATTTCATTTTTCCATACTTAAAAAATATTTTGTTGGTTTTTTTTCCCTTTTTCCATCCATCTGGATTTTGTACCTGCCACAATTCCCATTTAACATTTTGTACAGCTTGAACACCTTATGACAGCATACGTGATAGACTGTGAAAAGGCAGTCACTGGTCAGGCTAAAATATTTTTACATAGTCATAAACCAGAAATTATATGCCTTATTGAAGAAATTTTAGTCTCAATATTACTTGTACAACTTTATAAGGTCAGTTCTAATCAATATAGAGAATCTTTGGGCTGTGTTAGGGCATCCTGTAATTTGGGCTCTTTTTAAAGGGGTCTAACTGGCCATGCATTTGTCTCTGATGTGCCTTATAGCATGACTGTACCAACTCTTTAAGTCTTGAACTGTGTTGTGCATAAACTGCCAGTTTCTTCCCACCATAATGCTGACTGCCATCATATAAGTGATATATTTATATCAATATTTTTCAGTTTGTGATAAAACATCAAGGAAATAAATTAATAAATGATTAATAAATTTTTTGCACACCATTACACAATTGAAGTAATGAGCCTCTTAGCAAATAATGTAGTAGCCAGGTTATATTTACATCAGGCTGTAGGTATATGTCATTGTAACTGCTGTCAGGACTGATAAGATGTTCCCTTGGGGATTATGTAAAAAATATGGATTTGTAAAAAGAATGACAATGCTCCAAAAACCATGACACTGATCTCCTGCATTATTGATAATGATCATGGGTTTAAACAGGGCTTCATTTTCAGTGGGTTAATTTCTCACCCTGAACCTGGTAATCCAATGCTTTGAGGAATCTGCTTGGATTCCACAAAACGGAAGTCACATTCAGACTCATGTTTTTATTTTATTAGAATACACATTTGCTTCAGGTCGTTGAAGTACTTGGTACCTAATAAACACAGAATCCCGAATCCTGCTTACTGGTTACGTGCATCTGGATCAGAACTTTTATTTTGAGAATTGTTTGGTGGTACACTCCAGATTTGTTTATTTATTTATTTATTTGATTGGTGTTTTATGCCGTACTCAAGAATATTGCACTTATACGACGGCTATCAGCATTATGGTGGGTGGAAACCGGGCAGTGCCTGGGGGGAAACCCACGACCACCCGCAGGTTGATTTTAGACCTTCCCATTTACGGCCCGATACTAAGCCAGCATGAGCTAGACTTGAACTCACAGCGACCGCATCGGTGAGAGGCTTCTGGGTCATTAGGCTATGCTAACTTGCTAACCAACCTCCAGATTTGGACTAAATTCTTGTGGATTCAGACAAAGCAAGACATCATAGCACAAAGGGAAGTCACAAAACAAAGGGAAGTCACAAAACAAAGCGAAGTCACAAAACCAAAATCTCAACACAAAGAGGCGTCAATGATACAAAGAAATCACAACACAGAGACATCTTATCGTGAAGGGCATTAGCAAAACAAAGAGATATGTCTCAACACAAAGCAATGTCAGGACAAAAGAAATCACAAAACAGAGATATCCACACAAAAGATGTTTCAACACGCAAACTTCTCTAAACAAGGCGATGTTTCAACCCACAAGCATGTCTCTACACAAAAAGATGCTTCAACACTCAAACACAAAGAGACGCTTCAACACTCAAACACATCTCTACACAAAAAGACGCTTCAACACTCAAACATGTCTCTACACAAAGAGACTTCATGACACAGATGTCACAACACAGAAACTTCGCCACACACAGAGGCATCGCCACACCAAGAGACATCGCAACAAAAACGTACGTAACCACACAAACAGACGTCAAAACAAGGACATATCATCACACGAGTAGACATCCCAACAAAGAGATATCACCACATAAAGAGACATCCTAACAAAGACATATCACCTCACAAAGAGACATCCCAGCAAAGATATCACCACACAGAAGGCATCCCAACACAGACATATCAGCACACAGAAGACATCCCCACAGAGACATATCTCCACACAAAGAGACATCCCAATAAAGAGACATCCCAACACAGAGATATCCCAACACAAATTGATCACAACAAAAGAGGCATCACATCACATGACTTTAAAGAAAATATCACCACACAAACTGTAAATAAGTGGAACACAAAAGATGTTGAAACACGTAGAGACATTGTAGCACAGAGAGACTTGGCACTGTGGCATGCTTTAAGTCGCAACAGTTATGATGTTTAGGTTTACATATACACTTGTACCAGCTTGTGCGTCATTATACATGCGAATACAGAAAGGTTAGAGTGTCTCTCAAAAGAGTGATATTCAAAACACTGTGGTTGTAACATTTTGCAAGCTTTAAGTTTTGAATTAAAACTGTGTGGTAAATAGAGCAAATAGCCAGGTAATCGTCAAAGCCAGGCACTTGTTGACATTAGCAAACACAGGTAAGAAAATGACTTCTGTTTTTGGGCGGTAGGATATAATACAGAGTATTTTCTTAACTGAGGACGTGCAGAATTAATGAATTAGCTGTACATTATCTCCTAGAGGAAAGTAAATCGCCTAACTTCGTTTTGTTCAGAACACTGTATTTAACCTAAAAATTTGCTAAAAAAAAAATTGCATTTGTGGATACAAATAAAGGTCTTAAAATCATTTTTTTTGGTGCTGAAAATTATGTTTTTCAAGAAGGATATCAAACAAACGTCAAAACTCCTTTGTAATAAGATGAACAGAACTCTTACGATCAGGGAAACTGATTTCATCTTCAACAAGATTTTAGGTTAGATATACTGTAGCTCACCTGTTGTGGAAAGCTAGGCCAGGCGTCATGGATGGTTGGCTCAGTAACCTGGATTTGATGACCTGAAGTCTGTCGTTTGTAACATGTTTTCAGGGCCCGGTGTATTTGTGCCGACACTTTAATAGATATGCACTTTTACGCCTGTTGATACCTGCATGCATACTGTACTGCCTGTCTGTCTGATGATCGCATGCTGACAGGCCAACTTTGATCCTGGCTGGAACAATCTGTAGTCGAAGTTTTGATCTTGCAGTGGTGACAGTCATATATTCATTGCATCAAATATAGCTATGCTCGTACATTCAGGTGTGCAAATTATTGGCTTGTGATTTAGAAGTCCTGGTCCAGTAAGACAATGACTGCTTGACACCTAGTAAACATATGTGGCGTCACTTGTGCGCGGGCGATCTTTTAGGAGTTGTTTAGTTGGATTCAAATATACTTCCTGAGTTCCAGCTGAACTAGAAGCGGTATTTTTGGGCTGCGGCATTGGTCAGTATTACTTTTTTTTCTCATTTTATTAGTCATTAAACATAATGTTGGCTGGATTTGAAATTAAGAAATGATGTACACCTTGTGGACAGTTTTTCAGGTGACTGGTAAAATGCCTTTGCTAACTTGTCACTCACAGTTAATATTTTATGTACACGTCAGAAAGTTATTTTGTGTGCCTTGATGACTCAGACTGTTAAATTTAAGTGTTGGCAAACCTGAAATGTCATCAGGTCTGTGACCAATGAGATTTTCAAATCCAATTTACGGCGTAAAAAACCAATCAAATAAATCAAATCTAGCTTTTGGCTGCAAATTTAAGAGAAAAGAATTGTCAGGTACCTAGCGAAGGTCGTAGGATTTTCTCGTAAAAATTGACCTTCCTGACATCATGTGGGTGATAAATTCCTGAGTTCAGCACTGTAAGCACCAAACAATCATTCAGTCACTCCATCATTCAGTTTTCATGCTGATTTAATTGTGAATGTTTGAATGTCGCCCATTATTTCAAACTCTGGCCTCTGGGTAACGAAGCCATCTTAGACTTCAGTCAAATTTCAAATCGCTATAAAATTGTTATTTCTTACGTAACAAGGTCAAAGGATTGCTTGACATCGTAAATTCTGGGTGAGTTATTTGAGAACAAATGTGCTGCTAAAATAACGGAATAACGAAAGTGTAATTACATGTAACTGAAATTTTGACTTTAGTCTAAGATCGCTTTGTAACAGTAGAACTGGGTAAAGTACATGGATATCCTAAATGTTATGAAGCTTGCAGACTGTAATGACTAGCCCGGCCATCCTAAATGCTGTATGCTGACAGTGATTTTGAAAAATTACTCGTCAAGTTATTTGTCGACGTGTATTTTATATTCGTTACTGGTGAGCATGAGAAGGTTTGATGAGAAGTCATTCTGTGAGAAATGAACGTATACCCACTGTAATACATGTCTTTTCAGAGAAGATCGAAACCGATCGATGTTCATGATTTTGTAATTTCAGTTTCGTAAGCGAGACTGCTAATTATGGGACTGAGATGGTTGTGAACCAATTCCGTAGCAAGTCCTTGTAAACTAAGGGAATATATTGGCCTTACAAGTGAAAAGTAAATCTCCACTGGCCTGGCTTTGAACTAGTGGGAATCAGATACTTGTAAACTATGGAACACATGTAAAGCCTTACTAGTGACAAGTAAACTAGTGAAGTTAGACTGATCAGGCTTTGATGATTTGCACAGTTTTATTAGGCAAGTGTCTCAAATCCTCCTACGTTATTAAATGAAACTTATAGGCTTGAGTCTGACAGACGAAACAAATGCCACACCTAGAAAAGTTCTGTCAATATCTTGCCAAAGGTAGGTAGTTTACTCAGGTGCTTCATTTTCCTTCACCCATAAAACCGACCACCATCATTTTACACCTGCACAAGTACATGCAAATTGTTGTAAGTGTGGGCAGGCATAAAATAACAGTCAATATGAATAGGGGCTTCGATGGCCATTAGCATGCCAGCGCAGCGCAATGACACAGGAGCTTCCCACCAATGGGGTTGCTGTGAGTTCAAGTCCATCTCATGCTGGCTCCCTCTCTGGCCATACGTGGGAAGGTCTGTCAGCAGCCGTGGGTTTCCATTTCATCCACACTACAAACTGTTCATTTACTGATTGAATTGCTCCCTTTGTTGAGGAATTGCTTGAATTGCTCCCTTTGTTGAGGAATTGCTTGAATTGCTCCTTTATTGAGGAATTGCTTGAATTGCACCCTTTGTCTTTTTTTCTTAGTACTGCACTGACTGTTATACAGGGTGTCCCAGAAGTCGCGCACCATCCAGGTTGAGATTGAATGCTTGAGCTATAGAGCGGTGTGTTGCCCCATCTCTTCCAAACATAAAAACAAATTCAACTCTTTCTTGTACTGTTAGTTTATTAGCCATAATTAACTCTGAAAGAGAGAAAAAAATTTAATATCAGTATTAAATCTGAAACACAGACAAAAAAAGAAAATCAGGATGGTTCAGTATTTACGTTATGTAAAGGAGCTCTCACACGTAGCCGAGTTTGGCTGATCTCAAGTGCTGAGTGTCTCACGTGTTAAATTTGTGAAATGTCGTGGAGATTTGGGCACTGTCGGTGAAAGATCGTGGAGTTGTCGTGACTTTTTCCTGGCAAGGTCTTGCTGATCTGGCCCAGTCCTTGTGAGTAAGGTTTTTTTTTTTTGAACATGTTGAAAATTTTGAGTACTTGTGCTAAGTCGTAAATATATCATGTGGCAGTCGTAGAGCAGTCGTTGTATTCGGACTCTGTCGTACTGGTCATTCTGCAGTCCTGCGGTTGTTGCAGTACGGTTGTATTGTCGAATTAGGACGTTAGTCCTAAAACAGTTGTGACATTGTCGTAGTAAAGTCGTTCCACTCGTAACATTCATGGATTAGTCATATTGTTGTCATCGTCATGTCCTACTGTTGTCATCATCATGTCCTACTGTTGTCATCATCATGTCCTACTGTTGTCATCGTCATGTCCTACTGTTGTCATCATCATGTCCTACTGTTGTCATCGTCATGTCCTACTGTTTGTCATTGTTATGTCCTACTGTTGTCATCGTCATGACCTACTGTTGTCATCGTCATGTCCTACTGTTGTCATCGTCATGTCCTACTGTTGTCATCGTCATGTCCTACTGTTGTCGTACAATACTCGTGTGTCTGTCATAGAATCTCATTGATCTCATGATCAGACATTTGCCTTTAAAAGGAGAGTGAATTGAATTTATCATTCAGTACTAAAAATGGCTCCAATAAGGAAGGGGAAATTTCGCGTTAACAGTAGCCATTTTGAACAAAAGTGATAACATGATTAATGTCTAATATCAGTGAGAAGTCCTACTACTCATGGAGCAGTCATACAGGACGTGCCTCTGTTTTACTGCACTCTTACTTTACTCTGGTCGTAGAAAGGTCTGGGTTAGTCGGGAACAAGTCGTGGCAGTATCTTCCTGTAGTCTTACTACAGTCCTGATTTGCTTTTACCTAGGTCATCTTTCATTCCCGACCAATGAAGTCTAACCCCCGATTAAACAGGACTGTAGTAAGTCTAAGCACAACAAAAACAGGAGTTATCCCGATTCTGAGATAAATCGGACTCATGGGAGAACTACTGAAGTCTTCAACATTTTTGACATCTAAATCACCATTTTCAGTATAATTTATGCATCCAATTTAATATGAAAATGAAGCTGAAACGATTTGTTTGTGTCACTCAAGATGCAAGATTCATAAAAATGTGCAAATTATTTATCTACAGCCCATAGTTATTTCAGAATGTTTCGAAATATTGGTTGAAAAGTTGAAAAGGTTGGAGATTTAGGTGATGTTATATAATGTGGAGGGATTGAAGGCAAGCCAATCATCTCCAGTGAAATCTCTGTAAGACTATGTGAGGGAACCACTCTGACCTTTTGTGGGCACCAAGCCGCTGAGAACAGTTCACGGAAACAGGGGAATCTTGACAGTTAATTCCCTACCTGAGAGTGGTATTGAACTCATGTCTTCTGATGTATTTATTTATTTATTTATTTATTTGATTGGTGTTCTGCACTGAATTATTATGATGGGAGGATTAAGCCAGGACGAGCCTCAGAGAAACCTAGCTACCACCTACCCCAGGTTGCTCGCCCGTGTCTCCTATGACCCTAATTCGCAATGGAAAGGTAAACATCTTGCACTGACTCAGCCATGACCCACTTCCTATATACTCCTAATGTTTGAAGAGAGAGACTGTATGGTTGAATGCAGTTATAGAAACACTTTCTTGTAGAGATTAATTAAGCCGTTGAGCAGTTCATAGTTTGTTAACCTGTCTGCCAAATGTGACTTGTAACCATATAGTTTACATTAAGATGCTTAATTGAGCTACCTTTCTCATTGTTCCATTTGTCTGTAAACTGTGTTTCACCTGAGGTTTGGCTTTTAAAAATGCACTTAAAGGCTATAACATGAAACCATTGATACGAAGCTTTACGTTTTTCTGATCAGAAAGTAACCAAACTCAACGAAAAGGGGGATGAATCAATTAGAATCAAGCAAATATGCCACTTAAAAATATTGTCTGAGTGAAAAATTGTTGCCTGTGGCCAAATTAAAAGAAGTAATTGACTTGCATGTAGGTAAACCTATACTCTCTATTGTATATCGGGACTGGTAGATCCAGGATCAATCCTTGATCGAGTCACACCTAAGATTTTAAAAGAGGAAGTTGTAACTTCCTCGCTTGGCGTTCAGCATGAAGGGGATAGTGCAACAACTGGTTGACCCGTATCAGTATAATGGCTTGGGCATGGTAGCTTACTTGCCTTCGGTAAATCGTCTCAGTGAAGCAGCACTAGATAAAAGAGCGGTGGAAATCCGTCCTGCTACAAGGAGGCATTACACGTACATGCACTCTAAGGATTCCTTCGTCGTCATATGACTGAAAAATTGTTGAGTACGACGTTAAACCCCAAGCACTCACTCACTCACTCACTCACTCTATTGTATATGGAAGAAGTTTTGAAGACTTTGCCATCAAATCATCAGCATCAGCATCAAATTACCAATTGTCTACATGAACATGTTCATTATGCTGTCCGTACTCAGTGTGCATAAATTTACGTGATAGATTGGCTTGCTGATATATATTTATTTATTTATTTGATTGGGGTTTTACGCTATACTCAAGAAAGTTTCACGTATATGATAGCGGCCAGAATTATGGTGGGAGAAAATCTGGCAAAGCCCGGGGGAAACCCACGACCATCCGCAAGTTGCTGGCAGACCTTCCCACTTACGGCCGGAGAGGAAGCCTGCATGAGCTAGACTTGAACTCACAGCGACCGCATTGGTGAGAGGCTCCTAGGTCATTACACTGTGCTAGGGCAGCTAACCAACTGAGCCACAGAGGCCCAGCTTACTAATATACATCTACATATAAATCCTCAGGCTCAGGGGATAAGGCTATAATTCAGCTCCAGAAGCTTGCTGCAGTTTCAGGTTAGCTTAAGGTCGCAGGAATAAGGTAAGCGACCTACTTTAAGCTGTATACATATAGTGCATGTCTGAGGTTTTACTGTCTATGTTGTAGGAGTCTTATATAGTGCTTGCCACATACACCGTGAAGAGACAGCATGCTGCATTACACCTTTTGTATTACAGGCCACTGAGAATCAATTATCAAAATATATACATTTCTGTAGCTGATGCACATGTACATATGGCGTTATAGGGAGCAAGCGTGGCACATTGAATAAGTGCCTGTCATGAATGTGGGACATACAAATGTACTTGTATCTACGGTAATCGCCATATGTTCACCTGCAGCATTCTGCTCAAAATTAGTGAAGTGTTACATGCGACAGGCACAGTTCAATTTTTTTGAGAAAGTAAAACCAGCTTACTTTGTAGAAGAGGACTAATGGCGTAGCAAATTAATTTGAATTTTATGCCTCTTGAATTGCTTGTTTGGCTGAGGCTTCATTTATCCCCAGAAATACTTATGCCTTGTCTCTCTTAATTATATTTGGGTAAAATTCTTCACTATGGCATTTACGTATGAGTTGGGGCCTCAGTTGGTTAGCGTGCTAGCACAGCGTAAAGACCATGGAGCTTCTCACCAATGCGGTCGCTATGAGTTCAAGTCCCTCTCATGCTGGCTTCCTCTCCGGCCGTACGTGGGAAGGTCTGTCAACATCCTGCAGATGGTCGTGGGTTTCCCCCGGGCTGTGCTTAGTTTCCTCTCACCATAGTGCTGCCGCTGTCGTGTAAGTGAAATATTTTTGAGTACGGCGTAAAACATCAATCAAATAAATAAATGAACAAACATCAGTCAAATAATCATTACATGTTACAGTTCTGCGTTCAGTCCAGTTCTGCGTTCAGTCCAGTTCTGCGTCCAGTTCTGCGTTCAGTTCTGCGTTCAGTTCAGTTCTGCATTCAGTCCAGTTCTGCAATCAGTTCTGTGTTCAGCCCAGGTCTACCTTCAGTCCAGTTCTGCATCCTGTCCAGGTCTGCGATCTGTCCAGGTCTGCGTTCTGTCCAGATCTGCGTTCAGTCCAATTCTGCGTCCAGCCCAGTTCTGCGTCCAGTCCAGTTCAGTTCTGTGTTCAGCCCAGGTCTGCCTTCAGTCCAGTTCTGCATTCTGTCCAGGTCTGCGTTCAGTCCAGGTCTGTGTTCTGCCCAGGTCTGCGTCCAGTCCAGTTCTGCATTCTGTCCAGGTCTGCGTTCAGTCCAGGTCTGCGTTCTGCCCAGGTCTGCGTTCTGTCCAGGTCTGCGTTCAGTCCAGGTCTGCATTCTGTCCAGGTCTGCGTTCTGTCCAGGTCTGCGTTCTGTCCAGGTCTGTGTTCAGTCCAGGTCTGCGTTCAGTCCAGTTCTGTGTTCAATCCAGGTCTGGGTTCAGTCCAGGTCTGCGTTCAGTCCAGGTCTGCATTCAGTCCAGGTCTGGGTTCAGTCCAGGTCTGCGTTCTGTCCAGGTCTGTGTTCAGTCCAGGTCTGCGTTCAGTCCAGGTCTGCCTTCAGTCCAGGTCTGCGTTCAGTCCAGTTCTGCATTCAGTCCAGGTCTGGGTTCAGTCCAGGTCTGCCTTCAGTCCAGGTCTGCGTTCAGTCCAGTTCTGCATTCAGTCCAGGTCTGCGTTCTGTCCAGGTCTGTGTTCAATCCAGGTCTGGGTTCAGTCCAGGTCTGCGTTCAGTCCAGGTCTGCATTCAGTCCAGGTCTGGGTTCAGTCCAGGTCTGCGTTCAGTCCAGGTCTGCCTTCAGTCCAGGTCTGCGTTCAGTCCAGTTCTGCGTTCAGTCCAGGTCTACGTTCTGTCCAAGTCTTTAGCTAAATTAAACATTTGTAGTGAGCGTTTTCAAGAAACACTCCATGTTGTTGGCTTAATCCAAAAATTACTTTGAACTTTTAATAGGGAGTTATGACCAGGCATGGGTCAACTTCAACAAGATTCTGAATTATTTTTTAAATAATCATTATTTATGCAGAGGATTACAAAAACTAAAAAAAATATTTTTTCAGAATAGGTGTTTAAAAAATTTTTAGGTATGTGTCAGGTCTCTGTCCTGTTCAGCTGACAATATATTGTAAAAAAAAAAGCAATTGCATGTTTGCACCTGTAGAAAAAAAAAGCTTATGGTGATATCATCAAGCACCTGTCAGTATTCTTGTCCTGTTTTGAGTATACATGGTTTTCCTCAGATCAAGGTGTACTTTGGACAGGGAATTTATTCCTCACTCACACTGCCTTAGGTGCTTAGCACAGCGCAATAACCCAGGAGTCTTAACACCAGTGTGATCGAGTTTGTGGTATGATATTTTGTACGTCACTACAGTTGTACTATATGTGCGATTATGATACATGTACAACATCTTTATGAACCGGGGGCCTCCGTGGCTCAGTCGGTTAGGAGTCTCTCAGCCTAGGAGTCTCTCACCAATGCGGTCGCTGCGAGTTCAAGTAAGCTCATGCTGGCTTCCTCTCCGGCCATACGTGGGAAGGCCTGTAAGCAACCTACGGATGGTCGTGGGTTTCCCCTGGGCTCTGCCCGGTTTCCTCCCACCATAATGCTGGCCGCCATCGTATAAGTGAAATATTCTTGAGTATGGCGTAAAACACCAATCAAATAAATAAATAAATAAATCTTTATAAACGTGGGTTCTGATTTCCTCCTACCTAATGCTGCTCGCTGCCATCATGTGAGTGATATATCATTGAGTATAACATAAACTCCAGTCAAATAAATAACTACATCATTCAACAAAAACAAAAGTATTTTTATTTTGCATCTTCAGACTGAGTGCCTGGTGTTTGGTGTCACACACCTGACCACTGAGCCAAATCTTTAATTCTCCCCAGGAGGTTTGAATTCTTCTACATTAATTGTGAAATTGCCTTAATTCTCCCCAGGAGGATGGAATTTTTCGACATTAATTGTGAAATCATTAATTGTGACTGAAAAATGGATAACCTTAGGCTGTGCTGCTGTGTTAGTTTAAAAGCCATGTGAATAATTTACCTGTTGACCTGGCCTTGAGGCCTGTGTTTGTTTGCACATTGGATACGCTTTATATGTACAGCCTTTGCAATATGTACGCATCCCATCTGTTGTTGTATGCTCATGAAAACAGTTCTGAAGTTGTTCTTATCAATGATGATATTAACATTTCCATGTGCGCTATTTTATCAGCTCTTCACCTTGATAGAAAAAATTCTTATATATATATATATATATATATATATATATATATATATATATATATATATATATATATATATATATACACAGTATTCATGTTATGTATAATCTCAGATTGTTGATCCCTGTAGGGATTATTCTGAAAAATGCATTGAATCCCCCTTTGGCAAAAAAACAAAAAAAAAGCAAAACAAACCAGAACAAACACAGCTGAAAAGTTTTTGTGATACATTCATTATTTGTGTTCAAAGACACTTGAGCTATATGACTTGCTTTCTCAAAACTTTATATTTTGTAAAAGACGTCTGGGTTACAGTGCCCTAAGACGACGTCATTTATGTGAAAAGTTAAGAAAACTTGATGTACAAAGTTTTGTGAAAATGGACCCATAGTTACATCATCATGTCCCATACACAGACTTCTTAGAGAAATCCCCTAGGTGTACCATTACCAATAACATGGCATAAGCATGCATGTATATGGCATGACACATACTGTTGTGCACTAAGAAGATATGGCCGTTACGTGGCATTGGTGTCAGTATTTAGGTATGTATGTATGTTTGGGTTTATACGTCATACTTAACTATTTTTCAGTCATATGACGCCAAGGAGTCATTAAGTTTGTTTAATATACTGTGTCTTCTTGTGGCAGACCAGTGCCGCCAATAAAATGTATCATGCCGAAAGACACCAGACATGACACCCAGTCACATTATATCATGACACCAGGCCAACCAGTCCCGTTTCATTGCTGTGAGATGCACTGCTGAGCTCCAAACGAGGCAGTAACAAGTCCCATTTTTAATGGCCTTTGGTATGACCGTACCCGGGTTTGATCCCAGATCTCACTGCTTTGGAACCGATGCTCTAACAGTTAGACCACCATGTCCATTGGTGTTAATGGCTAGAATGAATAAAAAATTGTCCAGGTGATGAGCTTAGCAGAGAAGCTATAAATCTGGTCTTCTGGAAACTTATGATGTTACAACAAACTTGTTTTTTCCCCATTGTAGGCCCGAATTTGCGTACACCCCTTCTATTATTATTTTGATTCGTAGCCCTTAAACCTGATAGGTGTACTACCCTAATTCTTCGACCTTTTCAACGGACACAGTGACCAGTATTCTGAAACATTTTGAGAGAAGTATGAGATGTTGAGGAATTACCTGCACAGGTCTTCATGTTTATGAAGCTTGCCTCTTTACTGACACAAACAAATCATTTTAGTGTCATTTTCATAACAGTGTATAAGCATAAATTCCGCTGAAAAAAGTGCTTTAGAGGTCTAAAATGTTTAAGATTTACATAACCCTAAAGTGAGCAACTTGCAGTTCAGTTTATGGACCTTTATGATTTGATTTTGAAGACAAAACTACATTTGTTTGGTTGACCAATTTCAGGGTTTCGCAGGAATGATTATCAGTTTATGCAAAGCAATGCCCTCAGAGTGTGCCTGAATGGACACCTTGAAAACATGTGAAACGGTTGAGGGTTTACAGTATATACATGTACGTTGCATGTATCACAGCCATTCTTTGAAGAGTTTTAGTAAAAATTCCAGGATGGTTGGACTAATATTCATTGCACAAGCCTGGATTTACAGGTACACATTCTGACAGTTTTCATGAACATGAGGTTTTGAGTTTGTGACAAAGCTATAAGAATAATACGGCTGCTGTGAGTTTGCCTGACTGTCTGGTAAATCAATGACCAGAAACTTCAACTTCTCAAAATTTAATAAGGCTTTTGCGAACTTAACTTTATTGTTGTGAATATTCAACCTTTTTCAACCGCTAAAGCACTTTTTCAGTGGAAATCATGCATAAAATTATTGTGAAAATGACGATAAAAATGATTTGTTTGTGTCATTAAAGATGCAAGTTTCATGAACCTGTGAAGATTATTTCTCTCCATCCCATAGTTCTTTCAGAATGTTTCAAAATATTGGTTTGCAGAAGCAGATGAAAAGGTTGAAGAATTCGGATATTTAAAGGAGCCAAGAACTTTGAAAAGGAAGAAAAACATGTTAAAAAATTAATGAATAGGTTATGTACATGACGAGTCAGTTTTCCGTTGCAAAATTTATAATGCATTACAGAATTGCAAGGCTATCTCTCTCTCTCTCTCTCTCTTTCTCTCACTCCCTCTCGCTCTCTCTCTCTCTCTCTTTCTTGTCTATTCCACAAAGTCATTGAACAGAACAGCATAATGGCAGGATTATCTACCTGTAATGATCTCATCGACTCCGGTGTCTTCACATGCATACATGTATGTGTATTAACAAGTTACAAATAAGTTTGTACTAGTTAACCCATATTCTTTAGATGTTACTGCTGTGTCAGGCAAGTCATAACTGCAAAGCCTTTTGAATTGCCATACATAGATATATTGTGCTTCCTGAAACTTTTTTACTTCAAAAGTATTTTTCTTCTGCCAGTCTATTTATTCATTAATATATCCACTTAGGTCTTTTGTTATGGTTTCTACCTGTTTGTTATGTATGTTAGTCCTTTATTGATTTATTTATTTGTGGAGGGTATGTACCTTTAGGTCGGTCCCAAAGGGACTGTAGTGCGGTTTATGGCACATATATTAAGTGGAAGTTAAAAAACTAAAGCGCTCGGCGATTAAACAGCGTGTATTAATTGACAGATACATATAACTGACAAACATGGTGACTTAATTACCATGGCTGGGGAACCATGTAGCTTGGACTCACTGGATTTGAACTTGGGATATCTGGCTTGTCAGGGTCTGATACAGGATTCCTATAGGACCATGGAAACATGAAAATGGAGTACAGAAATCAACCTGAGTGCCTTAATTTTAAATGTAGTCATCTTCTGATATTCTTGTGGAGAAAATTACTGTTAAATATTTATTCCAGGTTTTTTTTTGTTTTGGGAGGGTTGGGAGAATGCCTAGAAAAAGCCTATATATTTGACAACGTTAAGTTGTGCGAAACCTGAAGGTGTGGTGAAATTTCAGAATACATGTAAGAATGAAGGTATCTGAGAAGCCAGTGGATCATATCTGGTTTTATTATGTGCTGTCTATGTGTACAGCTCACGCTGAGCTTCAACAAACTATAAAGGTGTCAGTGATATATAGTCACAGTTTATTTGAAATGTGTAGCCAGATGTACAAAAAAAATTCAGTGTAAGCTAGGTTTGCTAGATGATTAAATCATATCAGATGTTTCGTAATGTGTTATCTGTAGATGCTGAGCTTCTTCAAACAATAAAGCTATATGAGTCATGTAATCACAATTTTAAGTATGCAGTCAAAAGTACTCAAAAAGGGGGAAAAATTACGTTTGAAGAATAATTAATAATAAATCTACTGTAGTTTTTTTTGTGAAATTAATAACCGTTTTATACCCCAATATTGTGAGTTAAAATAAAAAAAATTAGCATTACAAGTACGCCACACAAGGACAATACCCACACAGACTATAGCCACACCCACACAGACTATAGTGACACACCACACAAGGACAATACCCACACAGACTATAGTGACACACGACACAAGCACAATACCCACACAGACTATAGTCACACACTACAGAAGTACATTACCCACACAGACTATAGTCACAACCACACAGGCTATAATCCAGACCACACAAGGACAATACCCACACAGACTATAGCCACACACTACAGAAGTACATTACCCACACTGACTATAGTGACACACCACACAAGGACAATACCCACACAGACCATAGACACACCACACAAGGACAATACCCACACAGACTATAGCCACACACTACAGAAGTACATTACCCACACAGACTATAGTCACACCCACACAGACTATAGTGACACACCCACCACACAAGGACAATACCCACACAGACCATAGACACAACATATACGTACAATACCCTCACAGACTATAGTGACACCCACACAGACTATAGTGACACACCACACAAGCACAATACCCACACAGACTATAGCCACACCCCACACAGACTATAGTGACACACCACACAAGGACAATACCCACACAGACCATAGACACAACATATACGTACAATACCCTCACAGACTATAGTGACACACTACAGAAGTACAATACCAACACAGACTATAGTGACACACTACAGAAGTACAATACCAACACAGACTATAGTGACACACTACAGAAGTACAATACCCACACAGACTATAGCCACACCCACACAGACTATAGTGACACACCACACAAGGACAATACCCCACACAGACTATAGTGACACACCACACAAGGACAATACCCACACAGACTATAGTGACACACCACACAAGCACAATACCCACACAGACTATAGCCACACCCACACAGACTATAGTGACACACCACACAAGCACAATACCCACACAGACTATAGCCACACCCACACAGACTATAGTGACACACCACACAAGGACAATACCCACACAGACCATAGACACAACATATACGTACAATACCCTCACAGACTATAGTGACACACTACAGAAGTACAATACCAACACAGACTATAGTGACACACTACAGAAGTACAATACCAACACAGACTATAGTGACACACTACAGAAGTACAATACCCACACAGACTATAGCCACACCCACACAGACTATAGTGACACACCACACAAGGACAATACCCACACAGACTATAGTGACACACCACACAAGGACAATACCCACACAGACTATAGTGACACACCACACAAGCACAATACCCACACAGACTATAGCCACACCCACACAGACTATAGTGACACACCACACAAGGACAATACCCACACAGACTATAGCCACACCCACACAGACTATAGTGACACACCACACAAGGACAATACCCACACAGACCATAGACACAACATATACGTACAATACCCTCACATACTATAGTGACACACTACAGAAATACAATACCAACACAGACTATAGTGACACACTACAGAAGTACAATACCCACACAGGCTATAGTCACAAACTACAGAAGTACAACACCCTCACAGACTATAGTGACACCCACACAGACTATAGTGACACACCACACAAGGACAATACCCACACAGACTATAGTGACACACCACACAAGGACAATACCCACACAGACTATAGTGACACACCACACAAGCACAATACCCACACAGACTATAGCCACACCCACACAGACTATAGTGACACACCACACAAGGACAATACCCACACAGACTATAGTCACACACTACAGAAGTACATTACCCACACTGACTATAGTCACACACTACAGAAGTACAATACCCACACAGACTATAGTGACACCCACACAGGCTATAGTGACACACCACACAAGGACAATACCCACACAGACTATAGCCACACCCACACAGACTATAGTGACACACCACACAAGCACAATACCCACACAGACTATAGCCACACCCACACAGACTATAGTGACACACCACACAAGGACAATACCCACACAGACTATAGCCACACCCACACAGACTATAGTGACACACCACACAAGGACAATACCCACACAGACTATAGCCACACCCACACAGACTATTGTGACACACCACACAAGGACAATACCCACACAGACTATAGCCACACCCACACAGACTATAGTGACACACCACACAAGGACAATACCCACACAGACTATAGCCACACCCACACAGACTATAGTGACACACCACACAAGCACAATACCCACACAGACTATAGCCACACCCACACAGACTATAGTGACACACCACACAAGGACATTACCCACACAGACCATAGACACAACATATACGTACAATACCCTCACAGACTATAGTGACACACTACAGAAGTACAATACCAACACAGACTATAGTCACACACTACAGAAGTACAATACCCACACAGGCTATAGTGACACGCCACACAAGCACAATACCCACACAGACTATAGCCACACCCACACAGACTATAGTGACACACCACACAAGGACATTACCCCACACAGACCATAGACACAACATATACGTACAATACCCTCACAGACTATAGTGACACACTACAGAAGTACAATACCAACACAGACTATAGTCACACACTACAGAAGTACAATACCCACACAGGCTATAGTCACACCCACACAGGCTATAGTGACACACCACACAAGGACAATACCCACACAGACTATAGCCACACCCACACAGGCTATAGTGACACGCCACACAAGCACAATACCCACACAGACCATAGACAAACATATACGTACAATACCCTCACAGACTATAGTGACACACTACAGAAGTACAATACCAACACAGACTATAGTGACACACTACAGAAGTACAATACCCACACAGACTATAGTCACACACTACAGAAGTACATTACCCACACAGACTATAGTCACACCCACACAGACTATAGTGACACACCACACAAGGACAATACCCACACAGACCATAGACACAACATATACGTACAATACCCTCACAGACTATAGCCACACCCACACAGACTATAGTGACACACCACACAAGCACAATACCCACACAGACTATAGCCACACCCACACAGACTATAGTGACACGCCACACAAGGACAATACCCACACAGACCATAGACACAACATATACGTACAATACCCTCACAGACTATAGTGACACACTACAGAAGTACAATACCCTCACAAACTATAGTGACACACTACAGAAGTACAATACCAACACAGGACTAAGTCACACACTACAGAAGTACAATACCCACACAGGCTATAGTGACACGCCACACAAGCACAATACCCACACAGACTATAGCCTCACCCACACAGACTATAGCCACACCCACACAGACTATAGTGACACACCACACAAGGACAATACCCACACAGACTATAGCCACACCCACACAGACTAT
Source organism: Liolophura sinensis (assembly GCF_032854445.1). Lineage (NCBI taxonomy): Eukaryota > Metazoa > Mollusca > Polyplacophora > Chitonida > Chitonidae > Liolophura > Liolophura sinensis. Next base: position 9,390,991 of record NC_088298.1, on the reverse strand, counting down.
AGTGACACACCACACAAGGACAATACCCACACAGACTATAGTGACACACCACACAAGCACAATACCCCACACAGGACTATAGCCACACCCACACAGACTATAGTGACACACCACACAAGGACATTACCCACACAGACCATAGACACAACATATACGTACAATACCCTCACAGACTATAGTGACACACTACAGAAGTACAATACCAACACAGACTATAGTGACACACCGCACAAGTACAAAACCCACATAGACTATAGTGACACAACACAGAAGTACAATACCCACAAAGACTATAGTCACACACTACAGAAGTACATTACCCACACAGACTATAGTCACACACCGCACAAGTACAAAACCCACATAGGACTATAGTCACACACTACAGAAGTACAACACCCACACAGACTATAGTCACACCCACACAGACTGTAGTCATACAACACACAAGGACAATACCTTGTAATAGACTATAACTACACACTACAAATGTAAAATGTCCAAGGATGTTGATAGGTACGCCATTGATTTACCTTGCTGATAAGCCCTGTGTAATGAATTCTCTTTACAGATACGGCTCTGTTTGTGGACCAATACTTCCGCTACATGCTCATACTGACAATGTTAACTCTCCAATTTTATGAATAAGAACAATTATTCATGTGAATAAATGTCGTAATTGCCTATTTAAAATTAAAAAAAGGAATAAAAATTAAAAATTTTGTGACGTTGTATAGGTCTGATTATGAATGTGTGTATTTATTTATTTGATTGATGTTTTACAATGTGCTGAAGAATATTTAAGAATATATGGTGGGAGGAAGCCAATAATCTGTGAAAGAATGGAGATACGTGTAGTTATAATGCATTGACTGCATATAGATGTCAAAAGTAGCACAATAGCAAAGTGAATCTGCTCACGAGTACAATACTTAGTAATTAAGCCAATAAAGAGTTGGTTACTCTTTTGTCGACAACTGAACTCTCTCTGGGGGCAGAATTGATTTCCTTGGGGGCCGCGCACATCTGAATTTTTCTCCTTTTTCACCCAGAGAATACATGTACGTAGTATTGCGTAAAATGGTGACGTAGATTGAAGTCTCTTGTAAGCGCGCCGAGAGCGGGCCTTGGATCAATGGGCTGCTGTAGACCCGTCCCATTAGGCACGCCTCTTGTGGCTTTACTGCGTTAACTGACGAATGAAGCCTCGGTGTGGTTGTCATGTCAGCCCGCCCTGTACACACTCTGTTCGTAGAAAACTCAGCCAGGCTTATAAGTAGGTCACTATTTTTATTCTTAGGTATTCTGACCCACTGGCCCAGTGAGGAATTTACTGGGAATTGAGCCAGCTTTACCCCGCGTCAGAGCATGTGCATGTAAGTATACAGCGGTTGTATATATATACATATATATATTCTCATTTTAACAGTTACTTTGGTAGGATGTGGTTTTGTGCGCTGTCATCATCGGGAATTGGGTAATTTAGTGTATCACTCTGTTGTGTTGCTCACCATTGAGTATCGGTACATACTATACAGCTTTGTCAGGTTTCAACTGACATACCAGCTGCTTT